>NC_064825.1:100975165-101575302 GCF_024166365.1 Elephas maximus indicus | reverse complement strand
GTTGGGGAGCTGTCTCAAAGTTAAGACAACCTAAAGCAACATTGGGGGAAATGGGGCAATTGGGGGGGGGATTTTTACATTTATTTGAAATTTTTGTTTGTGAGAACCAATATAAAGATTTAATTTACTTCTGTTTCTTTTTATTCTTTAATTTTTTTTTTCTGCTAGGGACTTCACTTAATAGAAAATTACACTCGTTTATATTCAGTAAGATTCCGTCAGGTAGTGAAGTCTAGTTGTGATCTGAGCTAAGTTTGGATTTTAGACAATGAAATTTTTAAAAATGTGTTTAGCATCAGGAAAACCTGAGGTGTATGAAGTAAAGAAAACTAGAATCAGAAAATGAAATGCAGTCTTGGTAGTTTTTATAGTATTTGCTTAACTGTTAAAAAAAGCTATCTTTTGATGGGACAGAAAATACATCATTTTTGGGTAGGAGAGTACCAGAAGGAAGCACAGATATAAAGTTCAAAAGATGATGATTCTGCAAACCTAATTTATTTCCAACATGAAACATTACTAGTTTTAAATAGTTTTATTTTAGAGCAACTTCTTAATGTTCCATGCCCAGCTTTTTGTTTTTTCTTCTCTGAAGATTCACTTAGTGTCTGGCAAAACTTTCTGATTTTCCTCTACCTTCATAACTAAAATTTTCATTCTCTTACCCACATGACTAATTTTTTAATTTAACATTAAATTTCTGTTCCAAGAATTTTTTTTAAAATACAGACAAGTTCAAAGAATAATGTCAAGTTCCAGAATTTATAACTACTAATATTTTGTCGTTTCCATTCTTTTTCTATATGCAGTTTTCTATAATCATTTTTTCCTATACCCACTTGAAAAATTAATTATACAAGTAATAGATGCATGGAGCCCTGATGGCACGGTGGTTAAAGCACTCGGCTGCTAATCAAAAGGTCAGCCGTTCGAAACCACCAGCAGCTCTGTGGAAGAAAGATGGGGCAGTCTGCTTCCATAAAGAAGCAGAAACCAGGTAGGGCAGTTCTTCTCTGTCCGATAGGGTCGCTGTGCATCAGAATTGACTCAATGGCAGTGAGTTTGATTTTTTTGGTAATAGATGGATACATTCTCTTATTTTTTAAAATAAAACATTGCGGGTAGGTACTTAGTAGGTACTAATTCATATTCACTATTGCCACCTCAATCCTTGATACTTAGTTTCTCTCCTGAAGATTAATTGTGAAATGGTACACTCTATTTGGGAAAATAATGGTCTTCAGCAAACATCCTTCATTGCTAAAACTCAGTAAATGTCACTGAATCCTTGGTTAGAAGGTTCTAGTGCTTTCAAACTGTGAGTTCAGAGTTCTGAGTAGAAACTTTCCAGGTAGATTTTGAAGTCGGCTTCCTGACCTCTATAGGGTTTCAATTTGTGGTTGACAGTTTTAGCTTAGGATCCCCAGACTTGATTGACTAAATAAATTAGATGTTATGTAGGCATTAAAAATCATGTTTTCAAAAACTGTTTTAATGATACAGGAATGTGCTCATGGTAAAATAAGTGAAAAAGTACACACAACTTTATATGCATTATAATCCCATTTGTGTGTGTTATATGTGTGTGCATATATATAGCATGTGAATGTGTGTACAAATAATGTCAGTATAAAATGTTGAAGTGGAAAGTTTAAAGGTGCTTTAGTTTTTCTTTATACTTGTATATATTTTTTCTAAATTCTTTACAATGAACATGTTTTTCTTTTCTAATCATAAATGAATAAGGCACATTATTTAAATTTTTTCTCTTTTTTTATTGTACTTAAGATGAAGGTTTACAGAACAAACTAGTTTCTGATTAATTTACAATTTTTTAATAACTTTTTAATAACTCACTAAACTCTTGTCTGTTCCAGGGATAAACCAAACCAAACCCGTTGCCATTGAGTTGATTTTAACTCATAGGGAACCCTGTAAGGACAGAGTAGAACTGCCGCATAGGGTTTCCAAGGAGCAGCAGCTGGTGGATTTGAACTGCTGAGCTCTTAACCAGTGTGCCACCAGGGCCAGGGATAGTTGGTATTTAAAATCTAATGACATTCTTCTGATGGTTCATTAACCACTCTAATGAGAGAATTCAGCTATTTTAACCATTAGTAATGTTGACGTGTAGAAGCAACTCTTAATTTATTAAACAGGATTCATTTTCATTCTGTGCCTCCACCCTCATTTTGATATGGATGTGTAGTCTTTTGCTTGTCAGAATAGAGATTCTGATTTTGGAGCTAATGCAGTTAGTTGCTTAGGTCTGCTTCCGTTCGAATTCATTATTAGAAGCAATCTTAATATCCCCAAATTTGTTGCTTGGCCGCATAGTGATTCAGACTTAAGTCATAGTAGTTCTCTCCTCTTACTAAGAGTTAATAATGACAGCCCTGTTTAGAAGTAAGTGTGTGTGTGTATAATTAAAGAGTTCTACCATTTGGGGAATGCAAAAACAAGTAGGCTCTATTTAGGCTTAAGTTTTAAGAAGAAAAATTAGTTTAGCTGTTGCAGAGTTAACTTGTATCTTATAAGCGTGTGTTACAGTAGTTAGGAGACAAGAGTTAGAAAACATGTTGCTGTTGTTGTTAGCTGCCATTTAGTCATCCCCTGACTCATAGTGACCTCATGCACAGTGGGATCGAACCGTTGTGATCCGTAGGGTTTTCATTGGCTGATTTTGGGAAGTAGATTTCTAGGCCTTTCTTCCTAGTCTGTTGTAGTCTGGAAGCTCTGCTGAAACCTGTTCAGCATCACAGCAACATATAAACCTCCGCTGTCAGATGAGCAGTGGCTGTGCTCGAGGTGAATTGGCCAGGAATTGAGCCGAGGTCTCCCAACAATGCCCTCAAAAGACAACATATTGTACTTTAAAACACTTAGGAGGTGATGAAGCCTAGGAGGCTGATGGTGATAGTTACACTGTGTACATGTTTTCATATTTTAAAACTTACAGTGTTTTGTAAGTTAGTGTTAATCAGTTCTATTAACCTCCTGCTGATAGATTTCCAGTTCTGTACCAACATGTGAAAAAATGAGCTAGTAATTAAATTTAAAAAAACAGTAGCCCTCAAGTCAGTTCCAATTCATGGCAACCTGGTGTGTTTCAGAGTAGAACTGTGCTCTATAGGGTTTTCAGTGGCTGATTTTTGGGAATTAGATCGGCAGGCCTTTCTTCCAACTCACTTCTGGGTGGACTCAAACTGCCAACCTTTTATAACGTTCATTAAATCCATTGTCCTGACTTAGAACTCAAAAGACCAGTTGGGGGACTTTGATTCTTCTGTTAATCTTCTGTTAGTTTAAAAGATATGAACGGTTTAGTTTTCACGTTGCTTTTATTTAGGATCATTAATTTTATTTTACGTATATATGAAGAGTAGGCAGAAACCTTGTCGTTGTTAGTTGCCATTGTGTCAGCTCCGACTTGTGTCGGCCTTTCGTATAACAGAATGAAACATTGCCTCGTCCTGCTCCGTCTTCATGATCATGATTGGTGTGTTTGAGTCCATTGTTGTGGCTATTGTGGCAATCCATCCCATTGAAAGTTTCCCATGTTTTTGTTGACCCTCTGCCTTACCAAGCATAACGTCCTTTTCTAGCCATTAGTCTTCCGTGATGATATATCCAAAGTAAGCAAGCCGAAATCTCACCATTCTTTGCTTCTGAGGAACATTCTGGTTGTGTTTCTTCTAGGTCTGATTTATTAGTTCTTCTGGCAGTCCACAGTATATTCAGTATTCTTCCTCAACACCACAATTCAAATGCATCTTCTTCTGTCTTCCTTTTTCATTTTGCAGCTTTTGCATGCGTATGAGGTGATTGAAAAGACCATGGCTCGATCAGGCTCATCTTAGTCATCAGAGTGACATCTTTGCTTCTTAAAACCTTGAAGAGGTCTATTATAGCAGATTTGCCCGATGCAATAAATACATTTTTTGATTTCTTGACTGCTTCTTCCATGGACATTGAATGTTGACACAAGTAGAATGAAATCAGTGAGAACTCTGGTTTTTTGTCCATTTGTCATGATGTTGTTTATTGGTCCAGTTGTGAGGATTTATGTTTTCTTCATGTTCAGGCTGTAGTCTTTGATCTTCATCAGTAAGTGCTTCAAGTCCTTTTTATTTTCGGCAAGCAAGGTTGTGTCATCTGCATATCACAGGTCGTTACTGAGTCTTCCCCCAGTCCTCATGCCGTGTTCTTCATATAGTCCAGCTTCTCGAATTATTTCTTAAGTATACAGATTGACGGAAACCCTGGTGGCGTAGTGGCTAAGTGCTCTGTGGGGCAGTTCTACTCAGTCCTTATAGGGTCGCTGTGAGTCGGAATCGACTTGACGGCACTGGGTTTGTTTTTTTTTTTTTTTTTAATACAGATTGATTAAAGTGATACAACCCTGCTGCATACCTTTTCCGATTTTAAATCATGCAGAGTCCCTTTGTTCTATTCGGATGGCCATCTCCTGATTGATGTACAGGTTCCAGATGAGCACAATTTAAGTGTTGTGGAAATCCCATTCTTCCTAATTTTACCCATGATTCGTTATGATTCACACGTATCCTTTGTGTAGATCCTAAGAAGAAACATTAGGGAGTCAGTAATGTCATGATCTTGTCACTCGTGGATAAAGTCATTCAGGGCTTAGTTTGGAAGAGTGAAAAAGCTTCGGATTGATTTTAGGTTTTACCCTGGAACACATATGGGCGAACATCTATCATTGAACCCTTATTTTGCCACTGTTATCATCAAGGACTTCAATAAAAGGAGAAAGCATGTTCGTATTGATGTTCAGCGCAAGCTGACGAGGGCAAGTTATTCTTAGTCCTAAATACAGATTAATTCACTAATTAACAGTTAATACACTCAGCCATTGCCTGTTTCATATTAGAAGGCAGAAACTTATTAAAAAGGCCGTTTTCTAGCTTATGACAATAATCCTTACCCTCAAGAAACTTACACTTTAAAAGAACCTCTAATGTAACTTATTTTTAGTCATAGTGGGATCAAGCAGATGAAAAATATTTTTTCCTTTGTGTGGGTTGGGAATTGTAGTCAAGATGAGAGAGAAAAGAGGCACAGGGTACACTTCTGGGGAGAAGAACGTCAGTGATGAAAGGCCTGACGGAGCAGTAGGAGTGGAAGAGAGGGCTCTGTAGAACTTGGGTAGGATAAATACCTTCCTTAACAGCAGTCTTTATTTGTATGAGATACATTGGTAGGGGTAGGAGATGTCACTGATTTCATGGATTGAACATAGATCGCAATCGATATTTTCCTTCCGTTCTTGCTTCTAGCTCATTTGGTGGTCTTAAAGAGACGTCTGTATAGCTTTTCATCCGTGAAAAGAAGAAAAGATTCCTTGAGTATTAAAATATTCCAATGTCAATTTACAGGTTTGTTCAAAATTTTTTTTTGGTAATAATCCACATTCTGTTAAAATGAACTTAGAATATTTTTGTGTCTGTTTTTTTTTTTAAAGAGTGATATAATTTTGGGTAAAAATATGCAAAATACAAAAAAATGTAATGTTTATAATTCCTCTACTCAGAGATAGACACGGGTATGTTTTGGAGTATACTGAAACTACTGTTACCTCTCATTTGAAATTTATTAAAATAACTGGATTCCTTGCTTTGCCTGCCTCCCTACTTTGCCGGGCATTTTCCACATAGCAGGCTACATGATCTTTTGAGCATGTGATATCTGATCATATCAATACTCTGCTTAAAAAAACCTTTGATGGCTTGCCATCATATTAAAGATAAAATTCAAAATTCTTAATATGACCTGCAAGGGCTTAGATCATATGATCCCTGCCTACTACATTCCTGTCTAAAGCTATTTACCTCCTGTGTTCCAGGAACTTGCTAAGTTCTGTCCTTCTCAGAGCCCTTGCATCTTCCCCTTGCCTAGGACATTTTGCTACTCCACCTCCCTTAACTTGGTGCTCACCTGGTCAAGCGTCAAGTCATAACTTACTCCTCAGAGGAGCTATCCCTCAAACTGCTTCCTCCAGCCAAAATCTACTCTTTCTGTTATAACCTGATATTGAACTCTTAGTTTTTCCTTCTTAGCTATGTCAACGAGAATTAGGTCCATTTCTGAATGACTTGAAAACTCAAAATAAAAATGGTTTAGACAAGTGTCCCACAGTGTTGGGGATCCCAGGCTCCTCCTATTTTGTTGCTCTACCATTCTCAGCCCCCACGTGTCTGTCAGTTTGTCATACTGTGGGGGCTTGTGTGTTGCTGTGATGCTGGAAGCTATGCCACCGGTATTCAGATACCAGCAGGGTCACCCATGGAGGACAGGTTTCAGCTGAGCTTCCAGACTAAGACAAACTAAGAAGAAGGACCTGGCAGTCTACTTCTGAAAAGCATTAGGTAGTGAAAACCTTATGAATAGCAGCGGAACATTGTCTGACATAGTGCTGGAAGATGAGCCCCCCAGATTGGAAGGCACTCAAAAGATGACTGGGAAAGAGCTGCCTCCTCAAAGTAGAGTCGACCTTAATGACGTGGATGGAGTAAAGCTTTCGGGACCTTCATTTGCTGATGTGGCATGACTCAAAATGAGAAGAAACAGCTGTAAACATCCATTAATAATCAGAACCTGGAAAGTACAAAGTACGAATCTAGGAAAATTGGAAACGGTCAAAAATGAAATGGTACGCATAAACATCGATATCTTAGGCATTAGTGAGCTGAAATGGACTGGTATTGGCCATTTTGAATGGGACAATCATATAGTCTACTTTGCTGGGAATGACAACTTAAAGAGGAATGGTGTTGCATTCATCGTCAAAAAGAACGTTTCAGAATCTATCCTGAAGTAAGCGCTGTCAGTGATACGGTAATATCCACATGCTTACAAGGAAGACGAGTTAATACGACCATTATTCAAATACTCACCAACCACTAGGGCCAAAGATGAAGGAGTAGAAGATTTTTATCAGCTGCTGCAGTCTGAAATTGATCGAACATGCAATCAGGTTTCATTGATAATTATTGGTGATTGCAATGCGAAAGTTGGAGGCAAAGAAGAAGGATCAGTAGCTGGAAAATATGGCCTTGGTGATAGAAACAATGCCGGAGATCGAATGTTAGAATTTTGCAAGACCAACAACTTCTTCATTGCAAATACCTTCTTTCACCAACATAAATGGCGACTATACAGATGGACCTCACCAGATGGAACACGCAGAAATCAAATTGACTGCATCTTTGGAAAGAGACGATGGAAAAGCTCAATATCATCAGTCAGAACAAGGCCAGGGGCCGACTGTGGAACAGACCATCAATTGCTCAAATGCAAGTTCAAGCTGAAACTGAAGAAAATCAGAGCAAGTCCACGAGAGCCAAAATATGACCTTGAGTATATCCCCCCTGAATTTAGAGACCATTTGAAGAATAGATTTGACGCATTGAACACTAGTGACCGCAGACCAGATGAGTTGTGGAATGACACCAAGGACATCATCCATGAAGAAAGCAAGAGATCACTGAAAAGACAGGAAAGAAAGAAAAGGCCAAGATGGATGTCAAAGGAGACTCTGAAACTTGCTCACGAACATCAAGCAGCTAAAGCAAAAGGAAGAATTGGTGAAGTAAAAGAACTGAACAGAAGATTTCAAAGGGCCTCTCGAGAAGACAAAGTAAAGTATTACAATGACGTGTGCAAAGAGCTAGAGCTGGAAAACCAAAAGGGAAGAACACGCTCGGTGTTTCTCAAGCTGAAAGAACTGAAGAAAAAATTCAAGCCTCGAGTTGCAATAGTGAAGGATTCCATGGGGAAAATATTAAACAATGCAGGAAGCATCAAAAGAAGATGAAAGGAATACACAGAGTCATTATATCAAAAAGAATCAGTCGATATTCAACCATTTCCAGAGGTGGCATATGATCAGGAACCGATGGTACTGAAGGAAGAAGTCCAAGCTGCTCTGAAGGCATTGGTGAAAAACAAGGCTCCAGAAATTGATGGAATATCAATTGAGATGTTTCAGCAAACAGATGCAGCGCTGGAGGTGCTCACTCGCCTATGCCAAGAAATACGGAAGACAGCTTCCTGGCCAACTGACTGGAAGAGATCCATATTTATGCCTATTCCCAAGAAAGGTGATCCAACCGAATGTGGAAATTAAAGAACAATATCATTAATATCACATGCAAGCAAAATTTTGCTGGAGATCATTCAAAAACGGCTGTAGCAGTATATTGACAGGGAACTGCCAGAAATTCAGGCTGGTTTCAGAAGAGGAGGTGGAACCAGGGATATCATTGCTGATGTCAGATGGATCCTGGCTGAAAGCAGAGAATACCAGAAGGATGTTTACCTGTGTTTTATTGACTATGCAAAGGCATTCGACTGTGTGGATCATAACAAACTATGGATAACACCACGAAGAATAGGAATTCCAGAACACTTAATTGTGCTCGTGAGGAACCTTTACATAGATGAAGAGACAGTTGTTCGGACAGAACAAGGGGATACTGATTGGTTTAAAGTCAGGAAAGGTGTGTGTCAGGGTTGTATTCTTTCACCATACCTATTCAATCTGTATGCTCAGCAAATAATCCAAGAAGCTGGACTATATGAAGAAGAACGGGGCATCAGGATTGGAGGAAGACTCATTAACAACCTGCGTTATGCAGATGACACAGTCTTGCTTGCTGAAAGTGAAGAGGACTTGAAGCCCTTACTAATGAAGATCAAAGACCACAGCCTTCAGTGTGGATTACACCTCAACGTAAAGAAAACAAATCCCTCACAACTGGACCAATGAGCAACATCATGATAAACGGAGAAAAGATTGAAGTTGTCAAGGATTTCATTTTACTTGGATTAAATCAAAAGACGCATTGCATCGGGCAAATCTGCTGCAAAGGACCTCTTCAAAGTGTTGAAGAACAAAGATGTCACCCTGAAGACTAAGGTGCGCCTGACCCAAGCCATGGTATTTTCAGTCACATCATATGCATGTGAAAGCTGGACAATGAATAAGGAAGAGCAGAGAAGAGTTGACGCCTTTGAATTGTGGTGTTGGCAAAGAATATTGAATATACCATGGACTGCCAAAAGAACAAACAAATCTGTCTTGGAAGAAGTGCGGCCAGAATGCTCCTTAGAGGCAAGGATGGCGAGACTGCGTCTTATGTACTTTGGAGATGTTGTCAGGAGGGATGAGTCCCTGGAGAAGGACGTCACGCTTGGCAGAGTACAGGGTCAGTGGAAAAGAGGAAGACCCTCAAGAAGGTGGATTGACACAGTGGCTGCAACAATGAGCTCAAGCATAACAACAATTGTAAGGATGGCGCAGGACCGGGCAGTGTTTTGTTCTGTTGTGCATAGGGTCGCTATCAGTCGGAACCGACTCGAGCGCACATAACAGCAACAACAAAAAACCATACTCAGCATGAAGCTTACATGTCATAGTCCAAAATAACTGCTGCATCTGGTAAAAAGGGAAAAAGCAAAGAAGAGCAAGCCCTTTATTTATAGGATCGCTTTTAGTTGGAATTGCCTGGGTGGTAGTGGGTTTGATTTTGATTTGGTTTTATAGGAAGTTGCACGTTCTGTTTCCAATTAGATCCCGTTAGCCAGAGCTAAGTCACATGGTCCCAACTAGGAGCAAGGAAGGCTGGGAGATGTAGTCTACTCAAGGTGGCCATGGCCAGATAAAATTCAGGGATTCTGTTACTGAGTAGGAAAAAGGAAATAAGTACTGTGGTTAACTAGCAGTGTGTGTCACAATAGCTTATCACAATTTGTAGTTTTATATGTATCTGCAAAAGTATTATTTTTTAAATAGCTAAAAAAAAAACTCTCTTCTTGCTAGACTATTAGTTTTAAGAAGTCAAGGACCGTATTTGTTTTGTTTACTTCTGTATTCTTAGTGTATTATTTAGTATGATTTTTAGTGTAGTATGGTATTTAGCACAGAAGAGGCATTTGTCTTAAATAAATTAATCAACCTGGTCTTAAACAGATAATTCCTTTTTTCTTAAGAACAGTATATCTTACTTTTTAAACTTAATGTATTACGAAGATCTTATATTTTTGAGTGTTCTTTGAGAACATGATTTTTAATGGTTTCAAATATTTAGTCTAATTGGAAACTCTGGTGGCGTAGCGGTTAAGTGCTACAGCTGCTAACCAAAGGTTCGGCGGCTCGAATCGCCCAGATGCTCCTTGGAAACTCTATTGGGCAGTTCTGCTCTGTCCTATAGGCTCTCTGTGAGTCGGAATCGACTCGACAGCACTGGGTTTGTTTTTTTTTGGTTATATTATAATTTATCTATTCCTCTATTATTTGATGATAAAAGCCCAGTGCCGTCGAGTCGATTCTGACTCACAGTGACCCTACAGGACAGAGTAGAACTGCCCCATAGGGTTTCCAAGCAGCACCTGGCGGATTCGAACTGCTGACCCTTTGGTTAGCAGCCATAGCACTTAACCGCTATGCCACCAGCGTTTCCATATTTGATGATAGGTTGTTTCCAGTTTTTTACTATGATAAATAACCTTCTGTATGAATCTGTGTTTTTGAATGCCTTGGGATGTTATTCCTAAATTTAAGGTTATGGGTGTGTTAGTTATTGCCATAGCAACTCTGTGTAACAAGCCATTGTTTTGTTGACTAGTTTCCAACAATTAAGCATTTGTTCTCATGCTGGGTCTATAGGTCACCTGGGGCTCTCCTGATACAGTCTGACCAGGTACCTCTGTTTCACTTTGTGACTTAGCTGGGCTTGACCCCAGGCTGCAGGTTGGCTTAAACCTGATCTAAATGTGCTGGGATCTAGCATGAAGGGACAGCAGCCACCTGGGGCATACTCATCTCATGGCTTATCACCAGAGCACTAGAAGCAAGCCAGACTACCAAAACACACTTTTTAGCCTCTTCTGGCATCAAGCTGGTTAATATCTCACTAGCCAAAACAAGTCATGTGGCCAGGCTGCAAAGTTACATGGCAAAAGGCATGAATGTATAACTACGCTGTAACAGAGGATGTGAAGAATTGAACAATAATCCATCTACCACACTTGGTCAGAGGGTGTTTAAAAAACTTATACTACATTTAAAAGAAAACTTCTACTACATATTTCCAAATAACCTCTATAAAAAGCTGTCAGATTAATAAGCATATATGAGAATAGCTAATTTTCCCCCAGGAGATGGGGGGGCACTTTGCTAATTTCGAAGATGGATTAGTTTGTATTTGATGTTTATCTGTGGTGTGTTTTTTATAGAATTCAGCATTTGTCCATGGTACAAACATCCTGTAGTATTCCATAGAGTTACCTTTTGGTTTTGCTTTTCTTTCACCATTTTTTCCATTTTTCTTATTCCTTTTTAGAGCAATAGACCACTTTGTAGTCTTTGGTCCTTGCTATTAGTTTACTTTTCAGACTCTATGCTTAAAATACAGTCTTTATTCGTTATAGATTGCCTAACCTAGCACTTGATGAAATGCTTATCAGGGTTTAATAAATAGTTGCCATATATGGAACCTGAGTTCTCAATTTTAAATTGTGACATGTTTTAAAAAGATAGATTTTGAAGCCTTTTCTGTCCCTGCTGTAACTAGTCTGTTTCTGGTGCATAGAACAACGTTATTTAAGCTGACTAGGCAACTTGAACAATGGACTGGGAGGTACCTAGAGTTTGATTCTACTCCTGACTCTGTAACAGATTTGTTGATAGATTTGTGTTATTAAATACTTTGTTTTCTTATTTATGGAATGTTTGGATAATGCCTTTTAGGAGTTAATGAACATGTATCTATTGAGTACACTGACTTTTTTTTGAAGGGGAGTTCTATTTAAATGGAAATGGGTGATTTTAGTTATGGTGGTTAACTTCATCTCATATATAACAGCGCTTTCATCTCATGTAAAATATTACTTTTCTAAAGAGCTTAGAACTTTTCATATTTAACTCAGGTACGTCATTGTTATCTATTAACCAAGACTTGGACTATTGGTGATTTAGCTATGGTCATATAATTAATCAGTATCAGAATCAAGACTAAAAATTGATCACTGTACTCTCTGGTCAGTTTTGCTTCATAAACTATATTCTTAAATTACTCTCTGGACCTTTATCTACCAGATATTTTTTGAAATAGGACATTAGGCACAATAATTACATTGCCTTTAGGCCTTACTGCCTTGGAGTCAAGTAAGTAAATTAGTTCCTGTAGTCTAGTATTGGTAACCTGATACAGACTGTATCCAGCCTTTGATACCAGTAACCGTACAATGTTACTTATCCTCATTCACAACCAAACTAATGGGATTCACACATCGCATTGGAGTCTGGAATTGTTATTCTCCTACAGATCCTGAATTATAATGGGAATCTATCCAAAGCTTAGGAATTCCCTAGGATTTAGTTTATCTCTCCTGTGCAATGTTTATGTGAAACCATACGTCCAATTATTTGTTGAGTTTATTGCCATTTGTGTACATGAGATATCAGCTCCTTCTCATTTTTAGGTAATGTTTATAGGAAATGTAATGTTTCAAATTAATCCTGGTGAAATCCAGTTGACTTACATTCAGCTGAGATGAATGAAGGGCTCAGAAATATTGACCAAGAATATACAGGTTCTGAAGATATTGAATGGGAATCTTCTTTTAATGATGAATCCCCCTAGTAAATTGTGGACGTACTTGGCCACCTTACTAAACTACTAGCCTCTTGAAAACATGGTGAATATATTTTTAAAAACTTGCTTGCTCCACATTCTCCAAACAGAACCCTAAAATTCTGTTTCCAACCCTAAAATTCCACCCGCCTTAAATTCTACTCTTCCTTCTTTCCCATTTTGGCTAATGATAATGGTTAACGATACCACCCATCAGGTGGCCAAGCAGAAACCTGGAAGTTACCATGGACTTCTTTCTCTTCCTTTTTATCTTCCATCCATAGTTACAAAGTCCTGTTTTTTCAATCTCCTCATTATTGCTCATACCTTTCGACTCCCTTTTCTCAGTATTTCCCTGCACTGAGTCCCTATCTCTTATAATCCAACCTTCCACTGCTATCAGGGTGATCTTCTAAAATGTAGTCTTTGTATATCGCTTTTCTGCTTAAGATCCTCCAGGGTCTCTCCTTCCCTTATACTCTAGTTAAAAAAAAAAACATCTAAGCCCTTTTCCATGGGCTATAAAACCTCTCATTATCTCACGCATGCCTGCCTCTCAGTTGAAGCATACATATCTTGTCCTCCAGACTTGTTAAATACTTAAGTTTCTTGGTTATGCTATATTGTTTCTTCAAGCTGGGACTTTATTTTTTATATTCTTTGCTTAATATAAACCAAGGGTCACCTTCTCCCCTTTAACCCAGCAGGTCCATTTATAGGACGATATAATATAGAAATAGCCACAGAAGAAGATTTGCAAACCACTGTGAATAAATTAGGGTGCATTAGCAAGCAATATGTATTACCTATATATGCATCTTATGAAATAGTGGGTAGCTGTTAAAAAAGAATGAGGTACTTAACTGAATGGAAAGTGAAAAAAACAAATTGTACAATAGGTGTATAGTACAATTCCGTATTTGTTTAAAATACAAGAAAATTAAAAAACTACATGTATATGCATTCCTAGTTATTTATAATTGAGGATACATGGGGAAAAGTCTAAAATTATCTAGAATCATTTGTGCCAAGCTGTGTACAGTGATTATTGCTGAGAAACAGGTCTCAAGAGAGGTGACCAAGGAATCTGATACTTTTAAATTTATGTTTATTTACTATTGGAATTTATTTTTTATAAGGAACATCATCTTAGTTATCTAGTGCTGCTATAATAGAAATACCACAAGTGGATGGCTTTAACAAAGAGAAATTAATTTTCTCATAGTCTAGTAGGCTACAAGTCCAAATTCAGGGTATTGGCTCCAGGGGAAGGCTTTCTCTTTCTGTTGGCTCTGGAGAAACATCCTTCTCATCAATCTTCCCTTGAATTAGGAGCTTCTCCGCACAGGAACCCTGGGTCCAAAGGACGTGCTCTGCTCTCAGTGCTTCTTTCTTGGTGGTAAGATAAAATGTGATGCAGGCCACACCCCAGGGAAACTCCTTTTACATTGGATCAGGGATGTGACCTTAGTAAGGATGTTACAATTCCACCCTAATCTTCTTTAACATGAAATTAGAGTCACAAAATGGAAGACACCCACACAATACTGGAAATCATGGCCTAACCAAGTTGACACATATTTTTGGGGAACACAATTCAGTCCATGACAAACATATATTAGTTTTAAAGTATAATATAAATACAGAAATTTTCACATATTATGTATATGTATGTATGTTTTGGAAGGAGCCCAGGTAGTGCAATGGTTAACTACTTGTCTACTAACCAAAAGGTCAGCAGTTCTAACCTTCAAGCTGCTGCTTGGGAGAAAAGACCTGGTGATCTGCTCTGCTAAGAAGGCCCCGGCAGTCTACTTCCGAAAAGCGTTAGCCAGTGAAAACCTTATGAATAGCAGCAGAACATTGTCTGATATAGTGCTGGAAGGTGAGCCCCCCAGGTTGGAAGGCACTCAGAAGACGACCGGGGAAGAGCTGCTTCCTCAAGTAGTGTCGACCTTAATGATGTGGATGGAGTAAAGCTTTCGGAACCTTTGTTTGCTCATGTGGCGTGACTCAAAATGAGAAGAAACAGGTGCAAACATCCATTAACAATCGGAACCTGGAATGTACGAAGTATAAATGTAGGAAAATTGAAAATCGTCAGAAATGAAATGGAGTGCATAAAGATTGATATTCTAGGCATTAGTGAGCTGAAATGGACTGGTATTGGCTGTTTTGAATCGGACATAGTCTTCTATGCTGGGAATGACAGCTTGAAGAGGAATGATGTTGCTTTCATCATCAAAATGAACATTTCAAGGTCTATCCTGAAGTACAACACTGTCAGTGATAGGATAATATCGATACGCCTACAGGGAAGACCAGTTAATACGACTGTTATTCAAATTTAAGCACCAACCACTAAGGCCAAAGGTGAAGAAATAGAAGATTTTTATCAGCTGCTGCAGTCTGAAATTGATGGAACATGCAATAAGGATGCATTGATAATTACTGGTGATTAGAATATGAAAGTTGGAAACAAAGAAGAAGGATCAGTAGTTGGAAAACATGGCCTTGGTGATAGAAACAGTGCTGGAGATCGAATGATAGAATTTTGCAAGACCAACGACTTCTTCATTGCAAATACCTTCTTTCACCAACATAAACGGTGACTATACACATGGACCTCACCAGATGGAACACACAGGAATCAAATTGATTACATCTGTGAAAATAGACAATGTAAAAGCCCAATATCATCAGTCAGAAAAAGGCCAGGGGCTGACTGTGGAACAGACCATCAATTGCTCATATGCAAGTTCAAGCTGAAACTGAAGAAAATCAGAGCAAGTCCACGAGAGCCAAAATATGACCTTGAGTATATCCCCCCGAATTTAGAGACCATCTCAAGAGTAGATTTGATGCATTGAACATTAGTGACCGAAGACCAGAGGAGTTGTGGAATGACATCAAGGACATCATACATGAAGAAAGCAAGAGGTCATTAAAAAGACAGGAAAGAAAGAAGAGACCAGGATGGATGTCAAAGGAGACTCTGAAACTTGCTCACGAACATCCAGCAGCTGAAGCAAAAGGAAGAATTGGTGAAGTAAAAGAACTGAACAGAAGATTTCAAAGGGCCTCTCGAGAAGACCAAGTAAAGTATTATAATGACATGTGCAAAGAGCTGGAGCTGGAAAACCAAAAGGGAAGAACACGCTCGGTGTTCCTCAAGCTGAAAGAACTGAAGAAAAAATTCAAGCCTCGAGTTGCAGTAGTGAAGGATTCTATGGGGAAGATATTAAATGACCCAGGAAGCATCAAAAGAAGATGGAAGGAATACACAGAGTCATTATACCAAAAAGAATTAGTCGATGTTCAACCGTTTCAAGAGGTGGCATATGATCAGGAACCGATGGTACTGAAGGAAGAAGTCCAAGCTGCTCTGAAGGCATTGGTGAAAAACAAGGCTCCAGGAGTTGATGGAATATCAATTGAGATGTTTCAACAAACAGACACAGCACTGCAGGTGCTCACTCATCTATGCCAAGAAATACGGAAGACAGCTTCCTGGCCAACTGACTGGAAGAGATCCATATTTATGCCTATTCCCAAGAAAGGTGATCCAACTGAATGTGGAAATTATAGAACAATACCATTAGTACCACACGCAAGCAAAATTTTGCTGAAGATCATTCAAAAACGGCTGTAGCAGTATATCGACAGGGAACTGCCAGAAATTCGGGCTGGTTTCAGAAGAGACCATGGAACCAGGGATATCATTGCTGATGTCAGATGGATCCTGGCTGAAAGCAGAGAATACCAGAAGGATATTTACCTGTGTTTTACTGACTATGCAAAGGCATTCGACTGTGTGGACCATAACAAATTATGGATAACATTGTGAAGAATGAAAATTCCAGAACACTTCATTGTGCTCATGAGGAACCTTTACATAGATCAAGAGGCAGTTGTTTGGACAGAACAAGGGGATACTGATCGGTTTAAAGTCAGGAAAGGTGTACGTCAGGGTTATATCCCTTCACCATACCTATTTGATCTGTATGCTGAGCAAATAATCCGAGAAGCTGGACTATATGAAGAAGAATGGGGCATTAGGATTGGAGGAAGACTCATTAACAACCTGCGATATGCAGATGACACAGCCTTGCTTGCTGCAAGTGAAAACGACTTGAAGCACTTACTAATAAAGATCAACCACCACAGCTTTCAGTATGGATCGCACCTCAACATAAAGAAAACAAAAATCCTCACAACTGGACCAGTGAGCAACATCGTGATAAACGGAGAAAAGACTGAAGTTGTTAAGAATTTCATTTTACTTGGATCCACAATCAACACCCATGGAAGCAGCAGTCAAGAAGTCAAGAGACACATTTCATTGGGTAGATTTGCTGCAAAGGACCTCTTTGAAGTGTTGAAAAACAAAAATGTCACCTTGAAGACTAAGGTGGGCCTGACCCAAGCCATGGCATTTTCAATCGCATCGTATACATTTGAAAGCTGAACAATGAATAAGGAAGACTGAAGAAGAACTGGCGCCTTTGAATCATGGTATTGGTGAAGGATATTCAATATACCATGGACTGCCAAAAGAACAAACAAATCTGCCTTGGAAGAAGTACAACCAGACTGCTCCTTGGAAGCAAGGATGGCGCAACTGCATGTTACATACTTTGGACGTGTTGTCAGAAGGGATCGGTCCCTGGAGAAGGACATCATGCTTGTCAAAGTACAGGGTCGCTGGAAAAAAAGGAAGACCCTCAACGAGGTGGATTGACACAGTGGCTGCAACAATGAGCTCAAGCATAACAGCGATTGTAAGGATGACGCTGGACTGGGTAGTGTTTTGTTCTGTTGTGCATAGGGTCACTATTAGTCGGAATTGACTCGACGGCACCTAACAACAACATATGCATGCACACGCACACAGCTCAGTACATTTTTACAAATGGAAACACTCGCTTAACTATAATATCTATGTTTCAAATCATGTAAGGTATACTCTTTTCTGTCTGGCTTATGCTGTTCAACATTGTGTTTATGAGATTATATTTCTTTAGAATAAAAAATTCTAAATTACTAACTAAAAAGAAAAGAAAAGTCTGTCTCCCCTCTACATTGTGAAGCCGTAGTAACTGTGTTCTCTTCAGTGCACACCAGTGCTTCACACACGGTGGGGCTTAGAGAACTATTGTCAAAAGCAGTAAGTTCTTGTCCTGGCTGTGCCATTTGCTAATAGGCCTTGTGTGTACTGAATTTCTCTGAACTGGTTTCCTCATCCATATTATACAAAATTATAATTGTATCAGTTCAGATGCTTTTAGGTGTAAGTAACAGAAAGGCCAACTAAAAGTTACTAAAATAATAAGTGATTTTATTATTAGTTGACGTAATAAGTTGCCCAGTTCAGCAGCTGAGCAATACTATCAGGACCCATGTTCTGTTCATTTTTCTGCTCTGCCGCCCTTAGTGTGTTGGCATGCATTACTCATGGTCATAGGATGGCTGGTACAGCTCCAGGCTTTACATCCTCACACACCAACATCCTGGGGCCAAAATAGGACCTGTTCTTACTAAATGTCTCTGAGGCGTAAGGAAAACCTTGAGAAACCCCTCAAAAGACTTTACATTTCGTTGACCAGTTTTGTCACCTGCCCATGCCTGAAGTAGTCATTGGCAGGAAGAGTGGATCCAAGACTGATTTATATCCTGGAGCTGAGCATTTACCTCTGAAGCATTTGGAAGCTGGATACCCGAACAATAATGTTTTTTTGTTAGCAAGGAAGCGGCAGAAGGGATGGAGAATAATAGATGTTGAAAGGCAATCAGCAATGTCTGCCTCCATCTATACCACTTCCCTCTACTACTGGAAATTAAATATAGTTCATATCTGAAGCTGTGTAGTGCTAAAATACTGTCAAGTTACAATACATCATCAGTTCTTACTACTCATTTTGTGGATTATTTTAGAAGAGCCTCGCTTTGCCACCCTAGCTTATTAGCAGCCTGCTTTCGGGAAAGGAATGAATGTAAAAATTACTATTAGCCAAAGCAAATACATTATTAGAAGGGTACATCTGTTACAGAAAATAATGTAATATATGAAGAGCTATAAATTTTTCTGATTTTTTAAAATTATAAGCTATCATCATCATCATTGTTATTTAATATTAACATTCCAGTCTTTTGAAACAAAGCAGCCTTGATGTCTCTTATTAATAATACCTTCATTCATTATTTGGGAAAGCAGGGTTTACCAAAATCCAGTGACATTTACTAGTTTGTTTCTTCAAATGTCAAACACTATAAATGACAGGCCAAATTCCCATACTCCTTCATTTCTTTTTCCCATCAAATTAGGGTGATAGAACTAAGTAGGAAAAAGAAGTTGACTCTTGAGCTAGTGTCTTCACACAGTATATGATTAGCTGAGAGGCTTCCATGCAAAATTATCTTTACAGAAGACATACTCCCCAAAGTTGCTTTCAGGAAGCAAGTGTTTGTGTGATTCAGCAGGGATTGCCTAACTTCTCTCAGACTAGCTCTATCTAAAAATGACAAAAGGATTATTAGTTTCCTTCAGTTAAATTCTGAACATTCCTTTGCTCTGAACAGTGAGGTCCTAGAAATCCTCGACTAACATGTTTAATTTGTCGTCTTTTCTCCACTCCCACCACCATCACCTTTTGAAAAACCTCTCCCCCTTCCTTACAAAAACAAATTAGACCTCTTTGACCAAGAACACTAAAGTTTTGAACTTAATTTTCCTTATGAGGAGTGAATGGTTGTTACTCATGTGGTTTTAGCTAGTGCTTCTATCCTCTAATCCAGTAATTGTGGAAAAAAAATTAACACCACCTTTCCTGTGGAGCCAAGAAGCACAGATGAACTTATCCTGAAAAGTACCGCCTGAAGGAAAAGAATTTAGTGAAACTGGGGAGTGTGCTAATTGTTAGAGCTTAAAAGTTGCTCTTCTGAGTATATGATCTCATTTATTAGAGACCCTAGATATTATCGTGAATTTGAGACAAATTTACATAAGATTTTGAGTTAATTCACCAGTACATTTTAGTTAAGAATGAGGTACCAGGCTTAACCTTTTTTTTTTTTTTTAAACATATGTCATTTGGTAGTCTACCTTTTTCATGTAATGGTTATTTGATTTTTTTTTTTTTAATCTGGAGTGAAATCTCCCAGACTGTTACACCTAAAACCCTCAACTGAAGTCAAGGTAGCAAAAGTAACAGTTGGACACCATTTATAAACATCTGTCATACAAACTTCTGGGGATACACTTCCTGCTCTGATTTCTATTTGTTCTGTGACTCAAGTTCATCAGAAGAAACAGTATTTGCAAGTTACCGAAGTGCTGCCCCTGAGCTTCATCTGCTGCTAATATCTGATAAGATTATATCCCCTTTTCTACACTGAACTCTTTTTAAATTTCCAGTACCCTTTTTCCACAACTTCCCTTCCCGTTTTTACTTGTCTAATTATCTTCCTTAGGTATAACGCATTTTGTAGCCATCACTTCAGCTTACCCTTCTAAAGAGAAATTGATTAGTTCTCCAAAGATGGGAAGGTTGGCATGATTCACTAGAGATCAACAAACTATGGCCTGCACCTGTGCCAGATCTGATCCACTGCCTGTTTTGGTAAATAAAATTTTATTGGAACACAGCCACGCCCTTATCTATGGCTGCTTTCATGCTACAACTGCAGAGTTGAGTAGTTGGGACAAAGACAGTATGGCCCATAAAGCTGAAAGTATTTACTGTCTGACCCTTTATAGAAGAAATTTGCCAACCTTTATAGAAATTTAATCAGTGAGACACTTGACTCAAAGACATTAGGCATAATAAAGCAATATAGTGCATGAGTGAGTGCCACGCTGAAAACAGGGTGTTTACTGAGTAATGAGAGAGGCCCTTACACATACCAACCTCACAGTTTTCAGTTCATTTTTGGTGCCTCATTTTTTAAAACTACATTTATTTTGGATTCTCTTTTTCCTTCTCTCTCACTACTCTCCCCTCTCTCCCTCCTTCCTACCTCTATTTTATAGATGTAATTAATGTAAAATAAACCACAAACATTTGAAGAGTATACTTTTTGAGTTTTGATGTATGCATACACCTGTGGAACCATCACCCGATCAAGATAATGAATATACGCATCACCTGTAAAAGATTCCTTGTGTCCCTTGGTAATCCCTCCCTTCCTCCTCCTAGCCCTGTCCGCAGACAAGCACTGATCTGCTTTTTTGTCACTATGGATTAATTTATATATTCTAGAATTTTAATAAATGGAATTATACAGTATATACTCTTTGTATTGTTTCCAGTTTCTAGTTATTACAAATAAAATTGCTATAAACATTCATGTACAATTCTTTATGTGGACATGTGCTTTCATTTCACTTAAATAAATACCTACGTGTGGCTGTGCTTATGGAAGGTGTGTTTTTAACTTTATAAGAAACTGCAAAATGTTTTCTAAAGTGGCTGTACTATTTTACATTCCTGTCAACAGTGTATGAGAGTTTTTCCCTTTGTTCCGCATCTTTAGTGGCCCATCCTTAAATATGAACATAAAAACTAAGGATCACCAGATATTTTAAGAGGAGACGATGACATGAAAGTACAATCAGATACAAAATTGGGAGCCTCAGAGACTGTGTAGGGGCATTTCAAAAGAATTCTACATTTAGATGCTGAGGTCAGGAAGAGAAGATATTGCATCCATGAAACAGCAAGATGCTAAGAATAAAGGAATAATTAGGAAAAAAAAAGAGTTCTTGGTAATAAAAAATAAAAGGGTTGGAAGATGAAATTAGAGCAACCTTTTTAGTAAGTACATGCAGGAGACAAAGGGATGGACAATGGAAGAAACATCTTAGAGGAGACCAATCCATAAGATCTAATGCCTGACTAAGAACAAACTAAAAGTTCTAAGACGAGAGCAGAAGAAATCATCTAAGAACTAATATAGAATTTTTTCCAAGAACTAGACGGCATATAATTTCAGATTAATAGAATCCACTAAGTGCCTAGATGTATGACTGAAAAGATACATCCCCATACCAGTGTAGATATATCATTGTGAAACTTAAGAAAAACAGGAATAAAAGATCCTAACAGTAAAAAAAAGAGGAAAAAGTAAATAAGATTTGAGAATCAGAATGGCATCAGGCCTCTCAGCAGCAATACAGGAAACTAGAAGTCAGTGGAATGATGCTTTCAAAATTCTGAATAAGCCGTTTCAAATAGGGAATTGTATATCCACCATAACTCTTGATCTAGTCTGAAGGTAGAATAAAGATATGTTTAGATACGCAAGGTCACAAAACTTTGCTTCCATACGCTGTTTTGAGGACGCTGCTGGAGGATGTTCTCAGTAAAAATAAGAAAGTGAACCAAGAAAGATGATGACATGGACCCAGAAAATAGGGAATGCAGTATGAGAGATGAAGGAAATCCCCTGTTTGATGGAAGAATATCCTACATGACTGTTGTACCACAGAGTCCCTGGGTGATACAGACGGTTATGCTGAAAGGCTGGTGGTTTGAACTCACCCAGAGGCTACTTGGAAGGCAGGCATGGTGATCTGCTTCCAGAAAGTCACAGCCTTGAAAACACTATGGAGCAGTTCTGCTACAGGTTTAGAGAATAATCCAGGTTGGGTATGAGGATGGAGGACTCTAGGAAGATGTAGCCAAGAAAAATGGACTGATAGATTATATGATGTGTTTTGAGCATTATTGAGAAATATTTTATATGTCTGTAAACATTTTGAAGAGCCCTAGTGGCACAGTAAAGCGCTCAGGTGTTAGCCAAAAGGTCAGCGCTCCATGGAGAAAGATGTGGTAGTCTGCTTCCATAAAGATTTACAGCCTTGGAGGTCATGGATGATCCATAGACACATCCAAACTTCCTGAGGGACCAAGTTACTGAGCTGAGGACTGTGGGGACCATGGTCTTGGGGAACATCTAGCTCAATTGACATAACATAGTTTATAAAGAAAATGCTCTACATTCTACTTTGGTGAGTAGTGTCTGGTGTCTTAAAAGCTTGTGAGCAACCATCTGAAATACTCCTCTGGCCTCACCCCATCTGGAACAAGAAAGAATAAAGAAAACCAAAGACACAAGGGAAAGATTAGTCCAAAGGACTAATGGACCACAACTACCACAGCCTCTACCAGTACCACAGCCTCTACCAGACTGAGTCTAGCACGACTAGATGGTGCCTGGCTGCTACCACCTACCGCTCTAACAGGAATCACAATAGAGGGTCCTGGACAGAGCTGAAGAAAAATGTGGAACAAAATTCTAACTCAAAAAAGACAAACTTACCTGCCTGACAGAGACTGGAGAAACCCTGAGAGTAGGGCCCCCAGACATCCTTACGAGTAATGAAGTCACTCCTGAGGTTCACCCTTCAGCCAAAGATTAGACAGGCTCATGAAGCAAAATGAGACTAAATGGGCACACCAGCCTAGCGGCAAGGATGAGAAGGCAGGAGGGGACAGGAAAGCTGGTAATGGGAAACCCGAGGTTGAGAAGGGGAGAGTGTTGACATGTGATGGAGGGGGCAACCAGTGTCACAAAACAATATGTACATTCATTGATTAATGAAAAACAAGTTTGCTCTGTAAACCTTGATCTAAAGTACAATGAAAAATAATAATAATAATTAAAGATTTACAGCCTTGGAAACCCTATGGGGCAATTCTCCTCTCTGCTCTAGGATCGATATGAGTCAGAATCGGCTTGACAGCAGTGGGTTCGGTTTTGGTTTTTTATAGGCATTTCATTATTCATATAGTTAGGGAAAGAATTAATGATAGAAATATAGAAGACCATGCAAATGGTAAAGTGAGACAGTTTTTAGTTCCAGGATTAACAAAATGTTATGCAAAAATAAATAAATAAATGTAATCATAGTGTACTAGTTGTCTCACTAGTGAATGTTATTTACATAAGTCTAAAAATATAAACCTTGAATAATGGATTTAACTAAAAATTGTGATATGACTGTCATGGAAATAGAGGGTAGGAGGAGGGAATGTAATATAAAAATTAAATTTCAGTTATCTGTAGTAGGAATTTAGTAAATAATGATTAAAATGAAAAAGATCAAGAATTAGCAATGACAACGTATTTAAAAAAAATAATAATAAGAAGAAGGTAAAAAACACCTGAAGAAACTGCTAAAAGACTTGACAGTATTCTCCTGAAAGGAACCGAAATAGAGAGTTGAGAGGGTTGGCTCAGGGGACTCATTTTGATTGTAAGCCTTAGATTATTATTTATTTTTAAGCTATGTTTATATTTTACTTTGGTTTAAAAATTAATAAATGAAAATCTGGATTTATCATTGGATGAGATGATTAGTCTTTATGGGATTACCTTGGACTCCTGAGGCGTGTCACCTGCTTATAGTCTGTGGCTTCCCACTCATCGCCAGGCCGGTTTAGGACCTCTTTTGGGCCTCTGTAGTTTTGGTTAAGACTTTCCTTAAGAGTCTACAAGAGAGAAGAGCATATCCTTTTTTAGTCAGTTGCTCTTCTCTACTGGGTAGAGGATAGATCTAGGTTGGAGTGGAAACAATAATAACAGTAAAACAATAACAAAAGCATATTTCTACCCATGAGTTTAGCCACCTAATATATCATACCTCTTCTGCTCTTTACCTGGTACCTTCAGGCATTCTCAAAGCCCAGAAACCGTGTAAACTCCATGAGGTCAGGGATTTTTGCCTGTTTTTCATTGTTGTACTGGCTCTCCATGAACATTTGTTGAATAAACAAATACTCCTTAAATTATTTAAATTCCAACAAATGTATATTCAGAGCTCAGACTTTCATAGGAGATGACATGTAAACAGATACAGTACATTTGAAGTGCCCAGGAAGGGGAGATCCTTTTGTTGGGGAATAATCATGGAAGCCTTCTCAAATGAACTGATATTTGAACTAAGTAGGAATTTGCCAAGTGGACAAACAAAGGGCCTTCCAGGCAGAAAGAACAACATGTGCAAAGGCATAGAAATAGGAAACAGCAAGATGTATTGAGAGAACTACAAGTAAGAATTCCTAGAGCAGAGATTGTGTTACAGATAATTATGGAGGGCCAGCATAGATAGCCTGAAAACAAAGCACTTCATACTTTGATTACTTTTAATGTTTTAGTAATAGCTACAATTATATAACATTTATGTTTGCCAGATACTGTTCTAAGTAATTTAAGTATACTAACTCATTTAATCTTTATATTGGCTTTTGAAGATAGATAATGGTGTTGTTATTGGGTGCCATCAGGTTGATCCTGACTCACAGTGACCCTGTGTACAACAGAACGAAACACTGCTCAGTCCTGTGCCATCCTCATAATAGTTGATATGTTGGAGCCCATTGTTGCAGTTACTTTGTCAGTCTGTCCCTTTAAGGGTCTTCCTCTTCTTTGCTGACCCTCTACCTTAGGAAGCATAATGTCCTTCTCCAGGGACTGGTCCCTCCTGATAACATGTCCAGAGTATGTGAGATGAAATCTCATCCTCGTTTCTAGGGAGCATTCTGGCTGTACTTTTTCCGGGACAGGTTTGTTCATTCTTCTGGCATATTCAATATTCTTTGCCAACACCATAATTCAAAGGCATCGATTCTTCTTTGGCCTTCCTTATTTGTTGTCCAGCTTTTGCATGTATATGAGGCAATTGAAAATACCATAGCTTGGGCCAGGTGCACCTTAGCCCTCAAAGCGACATCTTTGCTTTTCAACACTTTAGAAGCAGTCTTTTTGCAGCAGATTTGCCCAGTGCAGTATGTCATTTAATTTCTTGACTGCCACTGCCATGGGCATTGATTGTGGATCCGAGTAAAATGAAATCCTTGACAACTTCAATATTTTCTTCGTTTGTCATGATGTTGCTTATTGGTCCAGTTGTGAAGATTTTTGTTTTCTTTATGTAGAGATGTAATCCATACTGAAGGCCGTAGTTTTTGATCTTCATCAGTAAGTGCTTCAAGTCCTCTTCACTTTCAGCAAGCAAAGTTGTGTCATCTCCATATCACAGGTTATTAACGAGTCTTCTGTCGGTCTTGATGCCGCATTCTTCATGTAGTCCAGTTTCTCAGATTATTTGCTCAGCATGCAGATTGAGTAAGTGTGGTGAAAAGATACAACCCTGACGCACACCTTTGCTGAATTTAAACCACACAGTATCCCCTCGTTTTGTTCTAAGGACTGCCTCTTGGTCTATGTACAGGTTCCGCATGAGCACAATTAAGTGTTCTGGAATTCCCATTTTAATAGATAGGTACTGTTATCCGATTTTATGGATGAGAAAACTGAAGCATGGAAAGGTTAAATCGTTTTACCAAGGTAACAGAGCTGACAAGTGCTAGAGCCAGATATGAATCCAGGCCATGTAGCTCCACACTGTTTTGAATTCCAGATATTGAAGAAGAGTATGAGATTTGCATTTATTGAAAGGGGTGGATGAATTTTAACTAGAAATTAGAAACACCGTATTAGACTGTCAAGTGAGAGGGAGAGGAGGAGGAGATGAGGTGGAAGATAGATAAATAGGACAAAGCTGGACCACAAGGGTCCTCGTATACCCATTTCCCTGGCTACTGTGGTTTCCTTTCTCTGCTTTGTTTTCAGGACAGCCTGATTTCACTAGGGCACTGTAGGGTCACTATGAATCGAAACTGACTCGACACCAGTGGGTTTTTGATTTCTGAAGTTTTGTCCCTCTGGATTTCCACTAAACTATAAAGACTGAAAAGTCTTTCCACCTCAGTAGAAAGAAGACCTTCCTCCTAAACTCCATCTGCTCAAAAAAAAAAAAAAAAAAAACACTCTTTTGTTTAATATCAGTGAATTAATTTTTAAATAATAAAAAAATGTTACAACAGTATAATTTTTTACACGAGTATGCGTCAGGATTAGTTTTTTTTTAGCCTTAGAGGAGTAGGGGGAGATTAGAATGTTTGCAGTGGGGGGAAGGGGAGGGGCGGTTTAACCTGTCATTCCTTTAAACATTTTTTTTTTTTTCCCTGATTATAAAAAGCCATACATGTCCATTTAGAAAATTCAGCAAAGAAAAAATCAAATGTAGCAGTCATCTTATGTCCATGTTTTGAGTCCTTTTATTTTTTTCTATGCCATTCATTGATACTAAAAGTAAAATTGAGGTTGACACTGTACTTACTGTTTTAGAAGTACTTATTTTTGATGTATTGAGCATTTTTTTTCACATTTTTAAATACTCTTCAAGAATATTGGTTTTTAGTGGCTTGATAGTATTATCATATGGGGCATAGGGTTTATTTAACCAGTCCACTATTTCTAGACATTTGGATTGTTTCCAGTTTTTACTGTTTTATGCCTGATTATGCAGTATGTATCCTTCAGCCAACCAACCAACCAACTCAGGGCCGTCGAATCGATTCCGACTCATAGCAACCCTATAGGACAGAGTAGAACTGCCCCATAGAGTTTCCAAGGAGCACCTGGCGGATTCAAACTGCTGGGACATAATTATTCGTGCATAATTGTGATATTTCCCTAAAAGCAAAAAATTACTGGATCAAGAGTAGAACATTTTTTTTTTATATACATGTCTTCCTGAAGACTCATTTGTTGCATATAACAGAATCTAAATCAAAGTAGATTAAGCATAAAGGAGAATTACTGGACCTATATTAGGAGCCTTCAGGAACCCAGGGGTAGCTGTTGAGACTGGAACTGGAGAGTCTGTCTCTTGTCTTTTTGTTTTTCTCTGCATTTGCTTCATTTCCCTTTCTCTCTAGACTGATTTCTTATCTTCTCTGTATATATTTCAGGCAGAAGACTTCAGCAACTGCATAGTTCTTGACTTTGGTCTCTTTACTCAGGAGTCTTTCCCAGACTCACTGGCTTGTTCTTATTCTAGGTTTTTGAAAAGGGAATTTAGTGAGCCTGATTTGAGTCAGGAGTCCAGCCATTGTCTAGCCAACATTGGCCAGGAGACCAAGTCACTAGTACAAACATGGTTCGATCAGGGAGCACTTTAGAGAGTTGTAAGCTGGGCAGATATTCCAAAAACTTTCTGAGACCTTATATGTTACCTGATTGCCCTCTGGAAAGATGCAGTCATTTTGTTAAAGGGTAAGTTATTTCACAAGCTGGATAGAATTTCAGCCATGAATCTAATGAAAAGCTTTAATGATCAATTCATCTGGCAGATATTTGTTGAGCATCTCCTGTGTGCCAGGTACCCTTCCAGATGCTAGAAGTGTATCAATCCTATAAGACTAAGTCCCTGCCCTCATAGAGCTTACATTTTAGTCATCCGTTAGGAGTTCATACTCTTTGAGCTGACCTTCGACATTTCCATTCTTCCTCCGTTGAGCAGATCTCCCCTTCCCTTGGGTACTGCATTTTAAGCCTTAATCAAATTTCATTGTACCAACAAAACAGCAGTCAAGCAGAGCGTTAAAAAGAAAACACCCATAAGCACCTGTTGCTTCCTGTGTTTGTTTCCATTCATTTTTTTAAGTAAATAGTTGGAAGTCGTGAGGATATAATACTTGACATCTTACAATGTTAACAGTTTAGCCTCCCTCCTTCCCCTGCCCCTGTGATAAGGCAGTAGTGTTGCAGGGAAGTGTTGGAGTTATGGCTACCTAGCTTCTTTTTTTTTTTTTTTCTTTAGCTTCTGTTTTGTGCAGATTTAAGTGAGATCCTTCACATTTAACAAGATTCCTTGTAGGAGAAATGTTATGGGCCTAGAGTTCTTTTCCAAATTGGAAAATGAAGTGACAGAAAAACCTTTGCTAACTAGGAAAAGAGGTGTGTTTTGAATTTTCATCAAAAGCTGATTAGACTTTTTTCCAGATAGTGCTTTGTACCTGTTAGTCAGGTTAGCAGTTAACTCACCCAGTGGCAAACTTGAGAATGTGTCGTGCAAGACTGAAGTCTTAGACGAAAATTCCCTTAAGCACTTTCTCCTCTGAGTCTGGTTTCTTTCTGGAAAATCTGTGTTGCCTTTCAACCAAGATTAGTGGGTCGTACCTTCTTGTGAGAACTGATCTTGCTTTGGGTGGGTCCACTTTTAAATGAGCTGGGGCAAGCTCTGGAGTCCCTGGCAGGTGTGCAAATGGTTAGTGTGCTTGGCTGCTAACTGAAAGGTTGGAGGTTCGAGTCCACCCAGAGGCACCTTGGAAGGAAGGTCTGGCAGTCCATTTCTGAAAAATGACCCATTGAAAATCCTATGGAACACAGTTCTATACTAACACACGTGGGGTCACCATAAGTCAGAATTAACTCAATGGCAACTGGTTTTCTGGGGCAAGCTCTAGAGCATCCTACTGCCTGTTTGTACCTGTGAGACCCTTGCTGCTGCTGGAGTTAAGATATCAGTTGATTTTACTTACTTCAGCTTGATCTGTATTATAGATGACATTTTAAAAGAGACACCAATTCTCCCTCTTTTTTCCCTATTCAGAAGTAAAAATTTGGGGAACAAAACATGCAAATTTTCCTATATTATTTAAGAAATTTCATACTCTCCTGCATTTTTTTAACTGGTCTGGTTCGATAGGAGAATTAAGCCCTAATGTTCCTGGCATCCATTATATGTAGTGAATTAACATTCCTCTGGGTCTAGAATGGTAGTAGTTATAATTGGGAAGATAGTCATTGAAGTAATTTTTTGGTTCTGTGGTGCAAATGAGGCATCTAGGTTGAGAAATGCTGTTCTAAACTAATAGGAAAATTCTCTCCTATAAAACTTATGGACATCCAAAGATTATAGCTGTGTGAGTGTGCAGTGGTATGTAGTTCTAACTGCTTATGTAGTTCTAAGATAGAAAACAAAAAGGCTTCAAGCAGCAGTAGTCTGCTGGTCCTGATCCAGCGAAAAGAACAATTTTGCCTTTTCCTTTAATCAAACACAGTATGAACTTGGGAAAAAACGTTTAGTTGTTGTTTTTATGCAAACCAAAGCAGATTAATACTGATAATTTTTTTGACTAATACTTTGTTTTTTTCAGCACTTACTTTAACCATCTTGATATTTTTACTATGTTTAGTACAAATAAAATCAGTTACTTTTATAAGATGTGGCATTTGATTCATTTTTTAAATAGATGAATAAAAAGCTCATTAGCCTAGCAAAAGGCTAAATTCTGTGTACTTGTAAATATATAACTGTTTTATGAACTTAGCCCTGGGGAGGAGGGTAACACATGATTTGTTTACTAAAAGTATTGAGTGTCAAGATTCTCACCAGGCAAAATGATTCCACAGCTAATCCTAAAGTTTCCATATCAAAAATCTTTTAAACAAGAGCATCTATGAAGTTTGTATTATCTTTCTGCAGCTAAATCCTGATTCACCAGTTGGGAGAGCCATTAATAGTAAATGCACAAGAGAAAAAATGTTTCATGGACAATAGGAAATGACATGTCCATCTTAAGCAAATTTAAATTTCTAGAAATTGACAGGAACTCTTAACAAACTTCTCCACTTTCTTTTACAAAAAGATGCTAGCAAGGGCCTGTTTATAAAAATGTATACTGTTGCTTCAAATTACTAGCCCAGACTAATTTGAAGAAAGTCGACACTTTCACTTATTCTTAAAGTGAAAATTTCCCTTTTGCCATTGTCGTCACCTCCATGTTTAACCTGGAAATAATTTGAGTTACTTTTGTCATAGATACTGGCCTGCACAGCCCAAGCCAATGAAAATGTAGTCTCTGTTTTGCTCCGCGACTGCTGCCAGGTGACCCACAGAATAAGGTTGGAGTTACCAGCTCTGTTGGGAAAAGCTTAAATAAAAACAAAATTGCTGCCTAATTTTAAGAAAGTTAAAACAGTTCTGTTTTCTTCTTGCAAGATAAAATTCAAAGCCTTAAGCTTCCAAGTAGGCACGAGAGTCTTATTACCTGGGGATGAGGATGCTGTAACTTCATTAAGGGAAAAACAAAACAAAACAACTTTCCATGGAAATAATGTCATTGAGGACGTATTGTATTACCTATAAAGAAGCAAGAATATTTTAAATTTCAAGACTTTCAGTAAAAGGTATATTGCAGAGCCTCTGGTGGCAGCAGTTCTTTTTTGCCAGAGTGTCCTCATTTGAGACACCTGCAGAATGGGAGCTGATTCTGAATTAGCAAAATAGAGCTATTCTACTTCTCTGTATCCTTTTGAGGTCTTTACTACAAAGATTCTAAGTAAAATAATGTGTTCAGCATTTTTTATTCTGCTTTTAGACTCACCTTCTATTCTGTTTTAAATGGATCCCCTAGTAGTTAGCTTATGATGCCTTACGTGTGAATTAGGGAGTCTGGATGTGAATTGTTGGAGTATTTTGTATTAAGAGATTCCATGACTCCCACTATCTCTCTTACCCCCGATAATCTTTGATGATGCAGTATTTGGACCTGGTGATACTTTTGTTGGGTCTCAGTTCACATGACCTACTAGTGAAGGGATGAATTGACTGCTCTAGGGAATTGGAAAGGTCAGTGGAAAGAAACCTGTGGTAGCATTTTTATAATAGTACAAGCTCTGTGGAGAGAGAAGTCTCAACTGACTGATGGGCTTAACTGTCACTCCTCCCTCTGAATGCCTGTGGTCAGTAGGTTGCTGTTGGGGTAGTCACACAAGTTGCCCACCAGTTGTAGAATGGTTATCAAGAGTAAGTTCTGTTTATTTCCAAACCTTTTTATGCCATTTGTTCTTATAATTATATAATTTAGTTAACTATTACATAAACGAGTGGTTTATGAAAATGTAAGTTGTTTCCATTAAAACCAAGTTAAATGCTTTGGAAAAACTTGATAAAGGCGAGCTACTAAAAAATGGCAGCCAAACTGTATTTGGAAAAGACATCCATAAAAGAACGGGGTAAATTTTGAAGCCTAGGAGGATTCTACATTCTCATGGCTTCAAAGTGTCTTAGGTTCACACCATCGTTTAAAAGAAGTAAAAATTGGAAATGGTAGAGAATGCATTATGGCTATGATTTTATGAAAGAAGGACGTTGTGGCACTCTAACCTGTTGATTTATACAAATGAAAGGCTCAGTCGTACATCACAAGATTGGAAAATGAATGTTCATTTAAGTTAAAATAAAAGGCTTAGGTAAGCATATAAAAGTTTTTTACTTTCCCGATTTGTATGACTTTGTTTTCTTACCTGATCAACTACTGATCACTTTTAAGAGAACTGTTGCTTCAGGGTACTAAAACTGAAGTGTAATCTTTCAGCATTTAATTTATTCATGCCGCAAATATTTATGGAGTGCCTATTATGTGCTAGACATTCCATTTGGCCCCAGTACTGAACAAGGCAGTTAGGGTTTCTCTTCCTGAGGAGCCTACCTTCTAGTGACATATTATTGAATGTATGGTGATTTGAATAGTAATGATTTTCTCAACAGTTACAGAGAAGTTACCAAAATACATTTTGGTGTTGAAGGCCAAATCCACATCTACCTATAGACAAGTGATTCTCAACCCTACCTTGTACCCTAGAATAATGCAAAGAACTTTTGAAAAATGCTGCAGCCAAGGCCTCATCTTAGACCAATTAAATCAGAATCTCTGGAGTGGGGTCCATGCGTACAAAGAGGTGTGAGAAAGGGAAGTTGCTTGGTACTGCCAAACTAGCCCTGATGACCCTAAACCAATTTGACATAGCATTTTTACTTCCAGATCACCTGGGCAGATCTGTATGATGTTGGTTTGTCAGAGTTAGTGATTCATTTAAGTCTTGCTAGTGGAGAGACTTCATATAATGTAATCTGCAAGGAGTACTATCATATTAATACTCTGACTTCTTAGCTTTTCCTTTTAGAAAAAAATATTTAAAGGAAGCTAATGAGTTGATTGAAATTCTTTGACTTTTTCTTATAGTTAGAAGTGTACCTCTTTTACCAACATATTTCAGCTTTCAGAGACATTTTAGTGGGTCAGAGGCTTCAAGACAAGCATCATATCTTTTATTTGCTTTAAAATATTAATGTCCAGCTTATATGAAACACTGATTAAGGTTTGAAAACGCTGAGCCATGGGGTTCTCTTTCTTTTTTTTTTAACCAGTCATAGAATGTAGTTATAATGTTACAATGAACAAAATCTAACTGGTGTCAAAGGTATTAAAAACATAGTGAAATAAAAATCTCTTCGTAAGAGTAATTTCATTCATACTTAATCTTTAGACCCAGAAATTATGAAAGTTAAAAGCGTAACGCATTATTTTTCTTTCCTACCTCTTGCAAAATATAGTTTTGCTTTTTTTGCTTATTTATGTTTCCACTGATGTCACTCAAAAGAAAACTAGAAGTTAGTACCTTTACTTTTTTAGATATTTGCTTCTGTAAGAATCTTTTTTCATATTGATGTTTTATAGGTCAACTACATATATTATAGAAAATTTTTAATTCCTTCTGGTATCCCTGAGAGATGTGATACAGTTTTCTGTGAAACCAAGCATTTCAACAGGACACTAAATCAAATTCGGAATACGTATTACATTTTAATTATACATTGATTGAAACTGTAATTTTAATAGTTCTCCCCTTAGAATAATAATGTTTTTAGGGGGAGAGAGGTGTGGCCTGACACATTGGTTAAGGCACTTAGGTTTTCACTTTGTTGTGTAGGGATAGCTTCTTTTTACCCTAGATTTGCCTTCATGTGAGGATTATTCCCTTACTCACCTCCCAGCATGTGTGTACATGCAAGGACACTTACATTTACACACACCATCTACACACACATACACCCGTCAAAGATGGAATGTTAATTTTACCTTTTTATGATTCCTTTGCTTTTTTTTTTTTTGCTTATCCATCATGGTAAGCTACTTAGAAGACTTAGAGTTGTTCAGGAAGGTAGAAAAAAGTCCTGCTAACTGGAAATAGAAAATACTTAAAGATTTACTAGTGATTAACTGGTCTGATAAGGATTTCAGAGGCCCCACCAGGGCAAAAGATGAAAAAACTGGTGGAAGTAGAATGTTCTCTTATCAGCACTAGTAGCCAGGAGCAGTTTAGCAACATGAGTATCTTATGTCTTCTATCTCTACCTTCTGTTTGTAGTTAAAAGAGCAATGCCTCCTATGTAGTTTCAGTCCTCTAAGGTAAACAAACTTTTTTTTCCTCCTTTTTTGAGTTTGAAAAACTGATATGCAAAGAGTTTGAATGACTTGCCCAAGGTTATATCGCTGGTGCATTAGTGAGAATTCTTCTGGTTTCAAGTGATGGAAACTCAACTCAAAGTTCTTACAGCAAAAAAAAAAAAAAGGAATTTATTGGTTTGTGTAGCTAGTTAGTTCAGGAATGTAGCCAGCTTCAAGCATGGCTGCATGTAGGGGCTTAAGTCTGTGGTTTTGGACACTATTAGGAGTCCCTGGTGGTGCAAACAGTTAATGTGCTCAGCAGGTGATTGAAAGTTGGGCAGTTCAAGTCTACTCTAGAGACGCCTCAGAAGAAATGTCTGGCTGTCTAATTCCAAAAAAATCAGCCATTGAAAATCCTGTGGGAACACAGTTCTACTCTGACACACGTGGGGTCACCGCAAATCAGAACCAACCCAGTGGCACCGGGTTTGATTTTTTTAGACCCTATTAAAGAGTCGGATCTCATTTTGACTGTTACCGTAGGAAGAACTTTGGGGAGGCTGCCTTAGTTCCTTTATTCTACTAGTAGTTTCTAATACCCATGGGAGAAAGGCGGCTCGACAGAAAAGCTGCTGTTGGATTGTCGAAATATTCCAACATTGCAAGAGCCTCCTGATTTCTGGACAGAAGGGTTTTTAATTCAAGTTCACCCTCTCTTCTACATGCTTCCCACTGATCCCTCTTCATTCCCTTTTCTGTTTCTTGTCTAAGTCCATTTCTTCCTCTGATCTCTTTTCTTCTTCTGATCTCTTCCTTTGATATGGGAGCAAAGACTGGATAATTCATTCACCCCTTGAGTTGAGGCACAATGACCATTCACTTCCTTCAAGAAAAGCACTACATACTGGAATTGCATGTTGACATGCTTAATGTCAGGTTAACAAGAACTCATTTCCCTTATGTGGACCGGAAGTTTTGAGTCTCTGAAGACCAAAGTCAGAGTATCCTGCCCCAGTTTCTCTCAGGCAACTTCAACTCAGATCTCTCTGGAGGCTGGAGATCTAGGCGTAGGGGCTTCCTCTAAATTCTTTTGTGCCCAAGATGGCTGTGAGAACGGAGGTGGGAGGTAATGTTAAATGTGCTGGTTTTCATTCCTGCTGTCACCAGAATAAAAATGACCTAACTATATTTTGGGCTGCCAGGCAGCACTGAAATGACATGCCACCTGCTGACCTAATCCATTTCATAGTCTGGTACTAGGACAGCCAAAGCAATTTGCTCAATTTACAATTGACTATTTACTCTCTAAAGCAGCAGTGATTAGATCTAGAATAAGAAATCATATTCTCTATTTATAAAGAATTAAAACTTTAAATGTGGAAAGTTACCCTTTTTGGAAGAAGTCTTTTCAGTGTGGTGTATTTCACCTTAGAGACTATGGTTTTAGAAAGCTACTTTTTGCTGCTATTCCCCAGGAAGGAGTACAATCTGCTGATGAAATTTGAGATAACAGAAGTGTTTCTCAGCAGCAGCTGAATGGAGCAGAGAACTAGGAGACTGCTATATTTATCTTTAGGTAAAATTTGCAATTTACTAGAAAAAAAATCTGGATAGCATGCAAGCAGATTAACTTCTGTTAATCCAGCAGCTGCTTTTCTGGCAAATAGAAGAGAGGCAGTGTGCAGCTGTGGTCCTGCACACACTCAGGTGCTGGACAAACTTCCTTTGTCTTAAACTATACCAAGGGCCTCATATGCTAATGAATTCCTATTTATTCAATTTTAATTAAAAAAAATCTTATTCCGTTTTTCTCTTCCACATTGAGACAGAGTGATTACAGTTTGAAATTACAGTTTTAGGAGCTTGGACTCTGGTCTTAACATTTGTGTTTAATAGTTATGTATAGTACTGCAATTGATGAATTAAAATTATGGAAGCACCCATTTCATTCCATTCCCAGAGATCCTTATATGAGTAAGTAACATGCTGGCAGAATTAAGGTGTCAGCTTCCAGTTCAGCCCTCTTTTATTTCTTGTTGCTTTCTGTGATTCGACAGCTGTGGAATTTGCTTCCCTGCATGGGCCTCTTAGAAGCCAGCTCTCCTGCTCTCCCCAACACGCTCACAGTCAGCAGAACAGGGAAATCACACTGATCAGCACACCACTCAGTTGATCAAAGGAAGCCAGCCACTCTTCTTCAACAAGACCCAGCGGTATTAGTCACTATGCCTTCTCCTGCCGTGAGCAAGGCCGCTGGAATGCTGCTGGTAACATTAGTCTGTGTGTAAAAAGCTGCTTATGTACCTTTACCTTGGCCTTGGCCTAGGCCTAGGCAAGGGGACAGAAAAGGAAAGAAGGAAAATACTTCAACAGCCAGTATCTCTCCTTTCCCACCAATGGCAATCCCAGTGGTAATCCCTAACTCTGCTGGGGAAAGACTTGCTTAATTTTTAATTGCAAAAGAGCAGAGCCCCACAGCAAAGTGAACGTGTGGTGACTATGTGAAATATAGTATGGTTTTACTTTGATTGAGTTAATCATAGGTCTGACAAATCTACAAAATTAAAATAAGCAACATTTTTTAGTGCTTAATCTCTTGATTCTTTTGACTTTTACTGTTTGCTGGGAAGTGTTATGTTATTATTTTGTAAGAACCTACAGATCTCAGTGCTAATTTGTTTTGCAGTTTGTTATTTGTGGCTCTAACGGGTATATAATTCCCTTTCTTGCAAGCAGTTGGCATTTCAGTACAGTTTACAATATGGAGCATGGAAGGAACCCCCCTGTGTAGGACAGTAGGACAGTGGCTGCTCTTTGTCATTTGCAGCTGTGTTTGCAAGGGAGCATGCTGGCAACCAGCAAGGAGAGTTCTGTGACAGGTGGGGAGAGCAAAACCAGAAAATACGCTTCTCCTTTCTCTTACCCTCTTTCTGTTCCATTCTTTCCCTCCTCCTTCTTCTACCTGACCTTCTGTTTTTCTTCTCTTCCCCTTTTAGAAGCCATCTGTTTCCCTCCACCGGTTCTGTTTGGCTTGCAGATGCTGCTATACAGGAATACACTGTGTTGTAGCTAGCCTATGCTTGACTTGTACTGAACCTGTAGATTAGGGATGGGCTCAACCTGATGCACTGAAGGGGAATAGTGAGCGCCTGGCATACAAAATTTCCCAAATTTTATTTGCCACTTCTAGAGAATCAAAAGGACAACATACTCTTACTAGCTGGAGTTGAAAAATGATAGAGGACTTTTTAAAGCTTGGCTCTTCAAGTTCTGCATTACTTTCAGTTAGAGATGGGAGCATCATTACTAGTCTGTGTAAAAGACTTTTTAGGTTCCCTTGATGTTGCCTTAGTCTAGGTCTAGGCAAGGAGGGAAGAAAAGGAGGAAAATTCTCCAACAGCCAATATGTCCTCTTTCTGAAACTTGGTATGAAGCATTTTCAGCCCTGTTGTCAGTAACAGAGGTCGTCATTCCGCAGACCTGGTTTACCTATTCCCTGAATAGGCACCCAGTTAACGGTTTCCCTTCTGCAGTCTCCTTTCAATTACGTTCTCTTCAGGCAATGGACTTTGGGGTACAGATCAGTCAGTTCCTTTCTAAGGTGTTCTGTTGGCATATTTTGTGAACTTCGGGGAGGCTGTCAAGATTTGTCTCAATCCAGGCCTTTCTGGGGTGAAATAAAAATTTATCTTCGTATGCAAAAAGAAAGTTAGTGCCGAGGTGTTTGTTTTTATCTGAACCAAAAATCAGAGTGGCTCTTCTGACAAAATGCGTTTATGGAGCCTGAGAGGTATTGTTTAGTTCATGAACATCAAAAAAGGCCTTTAATACTGACAATTTTACTAATATTTCCCTAAATATAATTTAACAAATTTTATTTGTTAAAAGAATGTGTGTATTGCTATAAGCTGTCATCATGTATGAGGCCAGAGTCCTGATCTTATGTGAATTAACTTGATTGTTTAAAAATTGTTAGGCCTTTTTGATCCTGAAATTACTTACTTCTGAGAGATATTGCCTGTTTGGTACTTGGAATGGTATACCTCCTCATTGTATATTTTTGTGCTCAGGGTCACGACCATTTAGTTACAGTTCTGTTTTTGCATAAGGAAGGTACCAGAAAGGTATCTTTTATTTAAGCTTCATTTTAAAACATAAAAAGTGTTAACATTAAATAACACAGATGGCCCCATTGGATATTTCCATAGTCAATGCTTAGCAGAATCGTAGGCTTTTCTTGTCAGTTCTGGACACCAGGTGATTATTATTATGTAAAATGTGAATAGTTCATGAAAGTGATGGAACAATCACTTTTGTTCATTTTTGCCAAGGTGGAAGTTGATGAGTCACTAATCAAGTTGAAAACACTACAGTAGGGCTAATACGTAATTCTTTAGTTTTAAAAATGTTGCATATGCCTCAAAGAGTTTAGAGAAGTCAAAAAGCTCAGAAAACTAAAAAGAAATAAAACTTAAGCAAATGGAGTAAGAGATTGCTCCTTTAATAAAATTAGCAGGGTGCTAAAGGAAGCTTTCTGCATTCCAGATATTCTAGAATGGGATCCTTCCAAAATAATAACAACAGGTTCTGCTTCCTGTAATGGCCAAGTAAGCTCCTGTGAGACTGACCTGTAGTTGACCACTACAAACTCTAGAAAAAATACAAAAAAAAACAATTACCTGAAGATACTGGGAATCAGCTAAAAATTCTGGAGGGGACTCAATGCCTAGAAGAATGGTATATAGCATTGGGTGAGTTTCCTGGTTTTTAAAATCATCTGGAGTCCGGGTGGTGCAGTGGTTAACAGCTGTGGCTGCTAACCAAAAGGTCAGCTGTTCGAATCCACCAGCAGCTTCTTGGAAACCTTATGGGGCAGTTCTACTCTGTCCTATAAGGCTGCTGTGAGTCAGAATCAACTCGACGGCAACCGGTTTGATTTTGGTTTTTGGAGCCCAGGTGGCGCAGTGGTTAACAGCTCGGCTGCTACCCAGAAGGTTGACAGTTCAAATTCATCAGCTGCTCCTTGGAAACCTATGGGACAGTTCTCCTCTCTCCTGTAGGGTCACTATGAGCTGGAGTTGACTTGACCATGGTGAGTAAGGGTAGCCTGAGAACAGGCCCTAGTCCATGAAATGCTGATGGAAAACCTGCAGTCTTTCTGGCCTGAAGAACCAGAATTTGGGGTAACCACAGTTACTGGAAGGGAAACCCAGAGAAACTCTGTATATAAACTCTGCCAAACCTTTGACTAACCAGTGAACAATGCATGCTTAGGCAGACTCCAAGCAGCCTACCAAAAAAAAAGCTGTTGCTGTCAAGTCGATTCCAACTCATAGTGACCTTATAGGACAGCATAGAACTCCATAGGGTGTCTGTGGACCGGCTGGTGAATTTGAACTGCCGACCTTCTGGTTAGCAGATGAACGCTTAACCGCTATGCCACCAGGGCTCCCCGAGAAGCCTAGCTGAGGGGAAAAGAACTAAACTAAAATATAAGTTTCTGTCCAAGAGATAGTGTTTGCAGTTTTGAGTCCAATCAAATTAATTACCTGATAAAACAAAAAGAAGTCAGTGCTCTTTGAAGGAATGTAAGGAATCCAGAGTCTCCACAACATAATATTCACAATGTGTAAGATACAATCCAAAATTACTTAATATACAAAAGAATCAGGAAAATGTGACCCATTTCCAAGAGAAAACGCATTTATGAAGACTGAGCTCATAATGACCAAGATGATGGTATTTGCATACAAGGACTTTAAAGCAACTGTAACAACCGTGTTCAGTGACATAAAGCTCATAATAAAAAGATAGTCAATAATCAGCAGGTAAATAAAAACTGTAAAAAAGAACCCCAATAATACTAGCTACTACTCTTTTGGAACAGAAAACTTACGTGCCTGGCATTATAGTAATTGTTTTACATGTATTACATAATTTAATATTCACAAAGAAAACTTAAGAAATTCCAAGTATTTTCATCTCCGTTTCGCAGATAAACCGATTAAATGACCAGCTAGGAAATGGTGAAAACAGAGTTTGTACATAGGTCTGTCTAATCCACGCATTCTCAGTGAGGGCTGTTTCACTCTCAGGGAGTTGAAAATTGGTTCTTTTATGTGTAAAGGAGGGAAATGCATACAGTACATAAATAAATAAACACTGTATCTGTGCTTTACAATTTCATAGGGGGGTGATTAGGGGAAAAATGTCTAAAAAGGCTCCTTTGGATGGAGGATAATAATGGAAAAAAAAAAAAAAGATTAAGAAACAGTAGTTTAACCTAGAGCCTAAATTACCAATCTCTGCAACATACTGTTTACCTGAGCCCTTCAGTGGCCAACCTCTACATTTTGGAATATGAGCAAACAGGATTTTTGAACTTGTGCTTCCCAGAATTTAGCTTTGAAATAAGGTTTTTGGTGCCTTCTTTTAATCTTCAGTATTCTTTCTAAATGAAATAGAAAGTCTGGAATGGTATTAAAATAGCTTTCATGACTTCGAAACATACAAGCTACCTTTGTTTTCAGAAAGGTACTAAATTTTCTAAGATTTCATTCCCTGCTTCTCCTGATCTTTCTTTTCTTTCTCTGTCAACCCCTTCTTAGTCTTTTTTTCATGTCAGTGGCAGTTAATCCCACACTGTCTTTAGTAAAATGGGAGAGTAGGCACTCTTCATGAGTTTTGCCAGTTCTCTGTGGAGTTGGGAGGTTTCTTCACATTAGAAGCCTTCTAACTCTATAAAATAGGAAAGATCATGAAGATGGCACAGGAACTGCAATGTTTATTTTTGTTACACACAAAGGAGCCATGAGTCGGAGCCGACTCCACAGACGGCAACTAAAAGAACAGTTCTATAAAATGGGCAACCTGTATTCAGAACTGGCTGTTTCAGGAGTGAAATTGGTCTGTTTAGAAACTGCTTTTTTCGATATAGTCAGTGATAGTTTACTTTCTGTGATGATAAAATAGTAGCAGTTTAAAATAGGTACCATAATGCGAAGGAATGAAGTTAAACCCTCTCCCTTAAACCATACATAAAATTCAACTCAGAGTGGATTATAGACCTAAATATCAGAGCTAAAACTATAAAACTTTTAGAAGAAAGCCTAAGAGAAGACCTTTGTGATGTTAGGTTAGACAAAGCATTCTTAGATTTGGCACCAAAAGTGCAAGAGACAAAAAGAGAAATAAATTGGACTTTGTCAAAATGAAAAACTCATGCGATACAAACGATACTAAAAAATTGAAGATAGTCCACAGAACCAGAGAAAACACTTGCAAATCATATATCTGTTAAAGGACCTGTATTCAGAATATATAAAGAACGGTTATAACCTGTTAATAAAAAGATAAATAACCCAATTAAAAAACAGACAAAGGCTCTGAGTAGACATTTCTCTAAAGAAGATATGCAAATGGCTAGTAAGCGTATGAAACCATATTCAACATCATTAGCCGTCAGGGAAATGCAAATCAAAACCACAGTGAGATACCCTTTCACACTCACTAAAAAAGGATGGCTAATTTTTTTTTATAATAATAGTAATAATAATAATAATAAGGCAATACAAACATTGGTGAGGATGTGGAGAAATTAGAACCCTCATCCATTGCTGTGAATGTAAAATGGTGCAGCACTTTAGAAAACAGTCTGGCAGTTCTTCAAAGTGTGAAACATAGAATTACCATATGACTCCACAATTCTACTCTTAGGTATCTACCCAAGAGAGTTGAAAACATACATTTACACAGAAACTTGTACACAGATGTTCATAGCAGCCTTGTTAATAATAGCGAAAAAAAATAGAAACAACCCAAATGATGCATGAATAAATAAAATGTAGTATATCCATATAATGGACTCTTACTTAGCAATAAAAAGGAATGAAGTACTAATACATACTACGACATGGAACCCCCCCCCCCAAAAAAAAAAACCCAGTGCCATCAAGTCGATTCCAACTCATAGCGACCCTATAGGACAGAGTAGAACTGCCCCATAGAGTTTCCAAGGAGACTGTGCCACCAGGGTTTCCACAACATGGATGAACCTGGAAAACATCTTATTAAGTGAAAGAAGCCAGTCACAAAAGCCTACAGGCTATGTGACTCCATTGATATGAATTGTCCGGAGTAAGCAAATCTCTAGACAGAAAGTGGACTAGTGATTGCCCAGGGCGTATGTGTGGGAGGAGGGGGGCAGAATGAGGAGTGATTCTAATGTGTATAGTGTTTCTTGTTGGGGTAATGAAAATGTCTAAAATTGATTGTGCTGATACTTAGCACAACTCTGTGAATATACTAAAAGCCATTGACTTGTACACTTTAAAAGGATGAATTTTATGGTATGTGAATAATATCTCAATAAAGGTGTTAAAAAAATTAGTGCCATATATTTCATTTGGTCTGAAAGTACTGAATTGTCTTTCCTAAAGTTCTAGTGACTAAGAGAACCCACATTCTCAGTAAGAGTACCAACCTAATAGTAAAAATAACATATTTGCACAGTGCTTCATTGTTTACCCAGGGTTTTTACATACTTTTATCTAATTTGATTCCCGTTGAACCCCTGTTTACAGATGAAACTGGCATACATAGATAAAGTAAGTGACTTGCCTAAGATTATATAACCAGTAAATGGTAGGTTAAGTACGTAATCTCAGCTTTCTGCTTTCTAGTCCACCACACTTGTCAGAAAAATGTCAGAACGCTGCAAAGAAAATACTGGTGACCCTTGATGTTCTCCAGATTCTTAATCATGCTTAACCTTTCACTTCTTGAATATGACTAGGAAAGTCACTTAACCTTCCTTGTTTTGGTTTCCTTATCTGGAAAATGGAAATGAAAAGTTACTTAACTTTCTATCTAGGTTTTTTCATCTAGAAAAGGGAAACTACCTCACAGGCATATGATGAGGACTGACTAATAAAAGACAATTATAAAGCAGTTTGCCAGGCTATATAAATTCTTCACAATAAAACCGTCAAAGAATATTGTTTTCCTCTTTCTTTTATGTTGTACAGCCTCAGCAGAATGTAATAATAACCAATTATATCATTTTCCTCTGAGGCGCTCAAAATACAGACATTATCAAATTCCCCCTATATCCCTGTGAGTTACATAGGAAACTGGTATTGGTGGAGCTGGAGCACAGAGAGGCAAAGTAACTTGCCTGAAGCTTTTATCATATCAGTCCAGGTCTATACTATATCAATTGCTCATTTATTTGCCCCTAAACCCCTAGTGATACTTATTTGGCCAATTACGTTTATTCTCTTATGAGTTTGTCACTTGCTAAACACAGAGAAAAAGAAAAAAAGCCTAAATAGCCCTCCAGAATCACTTTAGATTAGTTTAAACGTTATTGAGGGTAAAGCTGTTTATTTTGACCTGCCTGTGTCATCCTGGATCTAGACTAGAAAACAGTTCAAAGCTCCTGAATATAAATTTTTGACCCGAATGTCCGCTATGGGAAGCACTGCCAACTGTATGTCCTGCTGTGTAGACAGGAGGAATCCTTGATGAGTCTTTGGAAACTACTCTCATTTGTCCAGACACTGTTCACAGAGTGAAGGCAGACTTCCTTCCAAGTCGTTGAGTTTTACAGTGTGTTTACATGTAGAAAACTCATTTACCATCTGGATTACAACCTAGATATTCACCACTGCCATCATCATTTAATATTTTAGTTTTATGGCTTAATCCTATAACCTACCCTTTGACAGAGAATGTATATGAGAATATACGTGTAAGATGATTGTTACCTTTGGATGGAAAAACTTCTTTGAGATTTCCTTTGAGCAACTTCTAATAACACTCTAGAAAGCAGAGTGAAGCTTGACCCATCCACTAGAAAACATGAAATTCTGGCTCTTTTCTTTATTTCCATTAAAAGACGCTCTGGTTTCTTGGTGAGCCTGAACTGACAAGGTTTTTTTGAGTTTTACTTTTTTTAGATTTCTCCTTTGCCATTTTTCATTTTATTTTTTGGGAGGAGGGGGAACGCCTCCCCCCTCCCCAGCCTCAGAATTGGACTTCCCTTGCATAGGAGCCTTGTTAGTGTGCTGTCCCATAGGGGAGATAGATGGCCCTAGTGCTGTTGGCACTGTCTGTGTCCAGTTAATTAAACCTCCTGCTGTGAACCTGGATTTCTGCTGCCTCTGTTCACTGATGTGTGTGAATTTAGTCAAGCACATGCATACAAGCTCAGACACATTCACAAAACACAAACTTTGAAAATAGCAAAATATGAAGTTGGGGTAAAACCTTTAGATCTGGCTAGCTGAATGCCAGAGCTCACAAAGTGAGAATTGCATTTCTGAAGAGAAGACAGGGCCCTGTTTGTGTTTTTATCTTTACTTCCCAAAATGTATTGAGTTTTAATATCGTGCTTTATCTCTGTAAGCAAGAAAATGGAGCCAGAGGTGTACTCACCGGCCACTGGGTCAAACCTAGAAAGGAATTTCTCCTCATTGCTCTGGTGACTACATCCAAGAAGGCAGACCGTGACCAGAGGCTTCCTAAGGCACCTGGCTGTCGTGCCCTCATCGCAGCATAAAAGGGTTGAGGAAATCACAGAAGGTTGGAGTACAACTTTCTAAAAGTCTAGTAACCTTCAAGGTTTGGAGAATAGATAGAACAGTGATCTCCTTTTAAGTTAGGCCCCTGCCCTTTTCATTTAACTAAATGTGCAGAGAGATAGTCTTCATTTCCTACTATTCATTTTTTGAATATTTTGTAGAGCTTAGGGTCGCTGTGAGTCGGAATCAACTTGACGGCAACGGGTTGGTTCTTTTTCATGATTCTATTTACTAAGTTTATTTAAGAAGCTCTCAAATTTTTTTCCATTTCCCAGCTTACTTAAACCCACTGCTGTCGAGTGGATTCCAACTTATAGTGACTCTACAGGACAGAGTAGAACTGCCCCATAGGGTTTCCAAAGCTATAAATCTTTACGGAAGCAGACTGCCACATCTTTCTACTGCAGGGTGGCTAGAGGGTTCAAACCACTGACCTTTTGGTTAGCAGCTGAGCGCTTAACCACTGCCCCACCAGGGCTTCTCCTCTTGCTTACTAGGGTAAAAGATACAGCAAGTAAGTCTTACATACTTTGGACATGTTGTCAGGAGGGGTCAGTCCCTGGAGAAGGACATCATGCTTGGCAGAATACAGGGTCAGCGGAAAAGAGGAAGACCCTCAACGAGATGGATTGACACAGTGGCTGCAGCAGTGAGCTCAAGCATAGCAACGATTGTAAGGATGGTACAGGACCGGGCAGCGTTTCGTTCTGTTGTGCATAGGGTCGCTGTGAGTCGGAACTGACTCCACAGCACCTAACAACAACAGTCAGTCTGGGTAATAATAGAGTCTTAAAAACATGACAGCCCCTGAATCAAACAGCCTGTCTGTTGCATCTCTACCCATTCCACCCCCTCTCAGCAAGTTTCAGCTGTTTTTAGGTAAAACCCATCAGCCTAGATGTGCTTTTTGGCCCCTCTTTTTTTTTTGTCTTAGCATTTAGTACAATAATGTATGCTAATGCTTATGGTCTTTAGTAAGGAGAAAGAAATAAGCACATGAAGTATAACTGGACACTGTATAATAAAGGTTGAGCTTTTTTATGTGGTATAGGTCATGAGGAGAGAGGCTAGGGAAGGAGTAGGAACCCAGGTGGGACTTGTATTGAGATAGGCAGAAACGATGAAGGCATTCTGAGTCAGGGAAACCCTAAAAGCCAAGGCTGGGATATAGGAATGAATGTGATCTGTAAAAACAAACATGAGAACTTTGATGTATGTTTAAACTTTTTCATTAAAAAGTGTTGGGGAACAAGCAAACATAAGATTGAAAACAGATACCAGGCTGAACAGCTATGATGGGGCCAGGTACTAAAAAAAAAAAAAAAGGTACTAGAGGGCTTTAAATGTCCACACTGTCTTCTGCCTAGAACTAGACTTGCTTAGAAAGCTTTGACCAGTACCTGTCTTTTGAATAGAATGTTTTAGAATTTGAAGGGTGGAATGAGTTTGTATTTGGAGGAAATAAGGTCTCATTGGCCTGTTTGCTTTGTCTGTTTGTTTTGCTAAAATAATGTATTCAGGGAATTAAATCAGTTCTCTTGTAGAAGGAAGTCAGGTCAGTTAAGAGAACAAGGTGTTTTCCTGAAAAGTAATTTCGTTTCCTAATTGTGAAATGTTGGCCTTTTTGCTTATAAATGAGAGTGTTAGTGGCGAGACTTCTTTCTTACTTTGGACACATTATCAGGAGGAACCAAACCCTGGAGAAGGACATCATGTTTGGTAAAGTAGAGGATCAGTGAAAAAGAAGAAGATCCTCAACGAGATGGATTGACCCAGTGGCCGCAACAGGGGGCTCAAACATAGCAATGATTATGAGGATGGCACAGGACTAGGCAGTGTTTCATTCTGTTGTACATAGTGTCAATACAAATTGGATCCAACTCTACAGCACCTAACAACAGTGAGTGAAATGACAGGTTTAATTTTTAAAAAGCATTCGAATAGCTATTACAGAAGTAATACTGATTTGTAACATTTCTTCCTAATCTGAGGTTCCTTGAAGGAATAAGAGAAATCCTGCACTTACCTATGTATGATAAGGCTGCTTGGGCTGTTATTTAGAAATGCAGTTTGTTTGGAAGGTAAAATATGAGATCTAAATGAGGGTGGCGAGGGGGAGAGAAGGTGGTAGTCCAGGGGGCCTGACAGTGTAAAACCTGGGAGCTCTTGTTGTAAATTATAATGATAGATTTGAGTAAGAACAAGTGACCTTGTAATTTCCAATTACATGTTTTACCTAAATATGAATTTTCTAATTTATTTTTTCACTTAAGGTAAATTTTTGCTTTAATAATGTATTCTTGATAAAGCCAGAAGGTACCTATAGCTATAATGTAGGGAAGCATTTGAATAGTGGTTTGATTTATTTTCCAGTTTGTTTTCCCGTATCCCATGTTATACAGATAGTTGCTATTATTTGTCTCATTTAAACAGTAGTGCTTAGGTTGAAACTTGATTCTAGTCAATTATTATGACAGGTTTACCATCTTCTCAAAAGTGGTACTCCTCCAGTGCTTTGTTAGTATATGATGAAGGTAAAAACAAATTTAGAGCTGTTAACCACAAACCTAACCTTTCCTCAATTTGCTTGATTTACTACAAACTAAATTATATTATGCCTGATACAAATTATTTAGTATATAATTTAAAGCAGTTGCTGTGATCCATCTTTTACTGTTTTCTGTCCTCACATCCAAACTTCAAGTTTGAAAGGCAGTAAAATGATTAGAAGACTGCCCTTCTGGAGTCCTCGGTGAGTGTTCATTTCCATGTTGATATATGACGGTGGGATCCTTTCAGCTTTGAGCTGGAGATGCACACATTGCATTCAGGATGGAATGTTTGCTCCTTGACTTGTCTGCCTGATTTAAATATTCATACTTCACCAGGAGGAGAAAGCTGCTGACTTCTACAACTAGGTCAGTTTTTTTTTTTTTTTTTAATGGCCCTTTTGGCACTTCATAACATGTTAATACTGCCTCAGAGATGGGGAGTAGTTTGGCAGAGCTCATCTTTATCACTTTAGGGGCCAAGGCTTCACTAGGCCAGTGGAAGGAGAGAGCATTGCAGATATTAATAGCTAATATGGGCTCTGTTTGCTTTTCTAGATGTAGTATGTAGTATGTAGTATGCTAACTGGGGAGGATTAATTTGAGAAAAACCTTTTATGTGTAGATGAATGATAAAGGTGATGATGTCAGTAAACAGCAGTAGCCCATGTCTTTAGATACGTGGCATTTCAGAACAGATTTCACAATTGCATCAATTTGTTTTATTTTTCTATTTGGATATGATAACTTTTAAAAGAGGTCTTTGGATAGGCTGGGGTCATTGTTAGATTATGAATCTTATTCCCACATTGTTTAAATCAACGTAGTGATTATTTAAAGTATACTTTATATTGATTGAGTTCCTTATATCTAAGAGACCCAAGGGACATTTTCAACCTGAATATCGTTTTTTTATCTTCCTGAAATTAAAATTTAAAATATCTTTTGTGGAAAGGAGTTGTAGGATAGGATGAGAAAGGGAGGTTTAGAAAGGAGAGACATCTTCTGGAGATCTAGATGACCAAGTTTCTGTCATAGGACATAATGAGATTGAGTGATTTCAGGTTATTTGTCCAGGAGAAATATTATACATTGCACCAGTCTCTTTCTTCAGTTCCCAAAGATTTACAGATGTGACTCAGTGGCTTTCAGTCACTTACAGTGTGTCCATGGCTTGTCCTGTACCTTAGCCCAAACCACCTGGAGGTGATGAACCCTCCCAGAGTTGCACGGCACACCCAGATTAATATGGCTTCTTCTGGGATCTTCATGAGCATTGTCAAATACTAGCACCCGCTTTAAAATGGCCAGAGATCTGTCCAGTGATCTAAAAGTTTGGTTCAAGTATTTCTAAAAATATGCAATATATCCTATTGAGGAATATGGTTGGCTAGTCATATGGCTCCTTCAGGCCAGGGATATGCTTGCTTTTGCCAAAATGATATGTACTGTATTAAGTTGCCTGGGATCCTGAAAAATAACCAGAATATTACCAAACAGGTGATTCTGAGGAATTATTTGTTTACCCTCCTTTAGACCATTAGTTGTGCTCCAGAGATTGTTCTGTAAATCCCAAATCATATTAAATATAGTAGGGGAACTAGCAATTTTTAATAGTTAAACAGACATTTATTCAGTAACTAATATGTCGCTCCATGGGAGAAAGACCTGGTGATCTGCTTCTGTAAAGATTATAGCCAAGAAAACCCTAGGGGGTAGTTCTACTCTATCACGTGGAATCACTGTGAGTTGGAGTCGACTCGACAGCACCCAACAACAACAACTGTGCACAGGATTAAAAAAATAAGATATGAATCTTCTTTTCAGGAATCTTGGAGTGTAGACTTTTAAGGAATTCTGGGATATATCTTTACTATAAGGCACAAGATCCTTTTATAAAAGAAATGCTGCTACTGAATATTTCAGCATTCAGTGTCACGTTGTCTACAATTAACTTTCCTGGGGTTTTGAGGAAAAAAGGATATATAATGTTTAGAGGGAAAAGATACGTAAAGCAAATATTGCAGTGTTGTCAGTTGTTGAATTTAGGTATTTGGCTTATCGAAGGGCTCATCATTGTACTGTTCTTTGAACTTTCTGTATGTTTGAAAACTTACAAAATAAAAAGTGATTCCTAATTTATTTTAAATCTGGGTTTTGATGTGTTGGGTACGCTTATAAGGCAGCAAATTGGGTAGAGCTTGTACCTCTGGAATCCTGACATGTATACTTCACTATGTAGATAACCAAACCAATAATCCGTTGCCATAGAGTCGATTCCAACTCATAGCGATGAAATCGGCAGCGTAGAACTGCTCTGTAGAGTTTCCATGGAGCACCTGGTGGATTTGAACTGCTGACCTTTTGGTTAGCAGCCATAGCTCTTAACCACCACACCACCAGGGTTCCCAAGTAGATAATAGTACCCCAGAAAGAAGCAGGTAATCTTGGCTTGCCTGTAATTGAAGCCAAGGTGAAAAGACTTCCAACTTTCAGATTAACCCTTTGATTAATATTCCCAAGATAAGTTAGACCTAGATGACTAAAAAGTAATCAATTTTTTATTTGTTTAGTGGTGCACACCAAAAAAAAAAAAAATTATTGCTCAAAAGAAATAACCACAACCGCCAAATCGTTGTTAACATAGTAATTTCTGTATACATCCTAAGTGTTTCTAAGATCTAATTTGTTAAAGTCTTGTCTTTTTCATCCCCCTGACTTTTTTTCTTTTCTAGCGACGTATTATTGTATATTCTAAAAAGTATATTTATATGTGTTGAGGAAATTTGTTTTTAACAAATAAGGCCATTTCTGCTTCTGTGTCTGACACAGTGTTGTGGTAAGGTTACGGGGCAGGAGGAGATGTAGAAGGGAGGGAGAATAGGAGGTTGGAATTTTCTTTGTGTTTTAAAAAGGAGAGACAGAAATAAATACATGTATCTAGTGCTTCCTGTATTATTTTCACTTTGAAAAGTTAGCAAGGGCGACCTATTTACTGTATGGGCATGTTCAAAACTAGTGCACCGAAAAAAGATGGGGTCAGCTTGGGAAATCCTTACTCTGGCTAGATGGAGAACCTTAATTGTGTGTGCGTGCGCACGCCCGCACGCGTGCGTGTGTGTGTGTGTACAGTACCCTACTCTGAACTCTGTCAGTGTAGTTCTAAGGGTGAATAGGTGAATGTTTGACCAAAGAGGAAAGGGAAGCTATTCCTGGGCTTTTGCTGTTTAAGTAAGCAAGTCATGAGAGAGAATCAGAGCTATAACAAAAAATTGTAATGGTGTTTAAACTTGAACGGAAACCTTTTTTTTTTGTTTGTTTTGTTTTATACTTGAACATATACAGAATCTTCCACTCCCCACCACAGTATGCAATTTTGTGTCTGATGCTTCAGGATTGTCTCTTGAGGGTGTGTTTTTTTTACCAGCAGGGCCTGAATAATACCTCCACCTCTTCACACAGTCCTGCAGCACATACTCTTAGTTTTATTGCACTAGACTCCATTGTATTAGTTGTTAAATCCTAATTTCTGATATACCACAATAAAGAATCCAAATATTTTACTCTCAAAGTCATCTTAGATTTTAGAATGGGCTGTATAGGGTCACTGTGAATCAGAATCGACTTGATGGCAATGGGTTTGGTTTTGCTTTGGTTATAGAGCCTTAACCTCTATCCCTCTCCCTTTTTAAAAAAATTGCTATTCAGATACTGTCTCTTCTAATTGTAATTAGATTGCTAAATTATGTTGGGATTAAAGAACCCCTAAAAAACTGTATTGTCTATATAACATAGTATTTTTTGTTTGTTTAGAACTACCAGTAGTATTGTCATTGTACAGTGTATTTCCTTCCACCACTATCCCACCCTGCCACCATCCTTGCTTCATTCTCCTCTAAGGTGGGGCCCCTATGATTTATGAAATCCCATTATCCATGTGACTTGTATTATGTTCTACCCACTAAAATACAAGAGTAGAGTGAAGAGTCACTTGGGATTACTGCCAGAGGTTGTTCAGAGGAAACCACATCTAGTAACCCTGTTATGTCTGGCATAGTTCATACTCAGAAGCCAGCACAAAAGAGACTTAGAAGCTTAAATTCTTCTGTTGGAACATTTTCAGCTACATGTGCTTTAGGCTTAAAAAGGCCTCATTTCCCCCCCAAAAATACTGTTTATATCAAACAATAGTAAATTTATTTGAGAGTTTTTTTTTTTTTTAAATAAATGTATTGCTTGGAAGTTTTAGGAAGATACAGAAAAGGAAACAGATGGATAAGCACTCAGTATTTTTCATTCATGCAGATATTTTTAATCATAGGGAATATTTTAAATTATTTCCTGTCTTTAGTCAAGGGCTTTAGAATACTGCAGATTGTGCAGTTTTAACTGATAACTGATAGTGATCTGTAATTTTAGTTCACTCTTTATAATATTGACCTTTTGTCTTTACTACTGAAAAGGGTAGAGTGAAATACAGGACCTCATTCAATCCTTGTAGATCTACAATTGAGCCTGTACCTATCCTGATTATTAAAATATTATTAATTCCTATGGAGAGTATGAATATTAGCGTATAGAGCTCTAAGGTTTAAATTAGAGCTCTCTGTGCTGACCATTAATATATAATAAAAATTACGGTGAGCTGCTTCCTTTAAGATGTACCCTGTACTTGTCTATTCCTAGACTCCCCCATCTATTCACTGTGCTTGGAAAAGCCTTCTTCTGGACTTTGATGGCCACACATATATAGATTTAGCTTAATCTTTATTTGTAAGTACAAGCAGAACATAACAAGGAAAAAAAAAAAACTAGTTATGTGAAGAGAATCAGCAACTCGCAAGTGGGAGATGAAGCTGAGCAATCAAAAGAGATTCTCACCTCCCCTCTACTGAAATAACTAATGCAAGAAAACAGGAGATAGCTTTTTAAATTTTTCATTAATATTCTCAGTAAGGTTTGAGAGGATCTTATTTCATTGGTAAAAAAACAGACTATCCTCATTACCTGCAGAATAAGAGTCAAGTCCTTATTTTGGCGTTATGAGGCCCTCGTGATCTCTCCTTATTTCCAACTCTTATCCAACTCACTCATTCTGCCCTAGCCACATTGAGTTCCTTGCTGTTCCTTGAACATGTCAGGCATGCTGCCACCTTAAGACTTTATAATGACAGTTCTCTCTTCCCAGAAAACTCTTTCTCCAGTAGTCACACATGTAATTCCTTCACCTTCTTCAAGAGCCTAGAACAGACATATGGTAGGTGTTCAATAAATAGTTGCTGAAAGAATGAAATAAGTAGGAATGTATGAAAGTAAACTCAATAGAAGAGTGACTAACGAAAATGGATACTGTAAGAAGGTGAATTAGTAAATTAGAAGAAATTAAGGAATTCTCCTATAACAGTGAAAAGTCAAAGAGGTGAAAATATGGGAGAAAAAAATAAACATGGAGATTAGATCTAAGAGATATATTATCTATATAATAAGAGCTTTAGAGAAAAAGCAATAATCAAGAAAATTATAAAAGTTTTGAGATAAAAAAGCCTCAGATCTTCAAATAAAGCTCCGACCAAGCACCAGGCAAGATTATGGGGGAGCAGGGGCGATCCATCCTATTGCTAAAATTTTTTAATTTAGTAGAGAAAATCTCACAAGCTTCTTAGTAGTTAACAACAACCAAAACAAAAGTTGCATTTAAAGGAATGACTCAGATAAGCATTATATTTTTCATCAGCAATGCTGACAGCTAGATGTTAATGAAACCTCTTAGAATTCTGAGAGTATGGATTGTGACATTAGAATTTTATTCTTAGGAAAAAAATGATTTAGGTGCAAGAGTAAAAGAAAGACATTTTTGGATGACTCAAAGTATATTATTCATATAGCCTTTCAGGAAAATTTACCTCAGGGATGCTCTGTAACTAAAATGAATCAGAATTAAACAATCAGGAAAAGTAAACAAAACCAAAGTTGGTTCTTTGAAAAGATGAAAACAATTGACAAACCATTAGCTCACCTAAGAAAGAAAAAAGGAGGAAATTCAAATTCCTAAAATTAGGAATGAAAATGGGGACATTACTATAAAAGTTTACAGAAATAAAATGGATTATAATAGAATAGTATGAAGAATTATAAGCCAACAAATTAGCTAACCCAGAAGAAGTGGTTACACACCAACCACTAAGGCCAAAGATGCAGAAATTAAAGATTTTACCAACTTCTGCAGTCTGAAATTGATCAAACATGCAATCAAGATGCATTGATAATTACTGGTGATTAGAATGTGAAAGTTGGAGACAAGAAAGATTGGTAGTTGGAAAATAAGGTCTTGGTGATAGAAACGATGTTAGAGATCACATGATAGAATTTTGCAAGACCAATGACTTCTTCATTGAAAATACCTTTTTTCACCAACATAAATGGCGACTATACATGTGGACCTCACCAGATGAAATACACAGGAATCAGATCAATTACATCTCTGGGAAGAGACAATGGAAAAGCTCAATATCATCAGTCAGAACAAGGCCAGGGCCTGGCTGTGGAATAGACCATCAATTGCTCATACACAAGTTCAAATTGAAACTGAAGAAAATTAGAAAAAGTCCACGAGAGCCAAAGTATGACCTTGAGTATATCCCCTCTGAATTTAGAGACCACCTCAAGAATAGATTTGACGCATTGAACACTAGTGACCGCAGACCAGACGAGTTGTGGAATGACATCAAGGACGTCATCCATGAAGAAAGCGAGAGGTCACTGAAAAGACAGGAAAGAAAGAAAAGGCCAAGATGGATGTCAGAGGAGACTCTGAAACTAAAGGAAGAATTGATGAAGTAAAAGGACTGAACAGAAGATTTCAAGGATGTCATACATAAAGAAAGCAAGAGATCATTAAAAAGGAAAGAAAGAAAAGACCTAAATGGATGATGGAAGAGACTCTGAAACTTGCTCTTGAATGTCAGGTAGCTAAAATGAGAGGAAGAAATGATGAAGTAAAAGCATTGAAAAAGATTTCAAAGGGCGGCTCGAGAAGACAAAGTAAAACATTATAATGACATGTGCAAAGATCTGGAGATAGAAAACCAAAAGGGAAGAAAGTGCTCGGCATTTCTCAAGCTGAAAGAACTGAAGAAAAAAATTCAAGCCTTGAGTTACAATATTGAAGGATTCTACGGGGAAGATATTAAACTATGCAGGAAGCATTAAAAGAAGATGGAACGAATACACAGAGTCAGTATATCAAAAAGAATTGGTTGATGGTCAACCATTTCAGGAGGTAGCGTATGATCACGAACCAATGGTACCGAAGGAAGAAGTCCAAGCTGCACTAAAACCAAACCAAACCAAACCCAGTGCCGTCGAGTCGATTCCGACTCATAGCGACCCTATAGGGCAGTAGAACTGCCCCACAGAGTTTCCAAGGAGCGCCTGGCAGATTCGAACTGCCAACCCTTGGGTTAGCATCCGTAGCACTTAACCACTATACCACCAGGGTTTCCACTGCACTAAAAAAAAAAAAAAAAAAATTTTTTTTTTTTTTAAGGCGTTGGAAAAAAACAAGGCTTCAGGAATTGATGGAATAATACCAGTCGAGATGTTTCAACAGATGCAACAGTGGAAGTGCTCACTGGTCTATGCTAAGAAATTTGGAAGACAGCTACCTGGCTAACCAACTGGAAGAGATCTATATTTATGCCCATTCCCAAGAAAGGTGATCCAACAAAATGTGGAAATTATCAAACAATATCATTAATATCACACGCAAGTAAAATTTTGTTGAAGATCATTCAAAAGTGACTGCGGCAATATATTGATGCAGAACTGCTAGCAATTCAAGCTGGATTCAGAAGAGGACGTGCAACCAGGGATATCATTGCTGATGTCAGATGGGTCCTGGCTGAAAGCAGAGAATAACCAGAAAGTTGTTTATTTTATTGACTATGCAAGGACATTTCACTGTATGAATCTAACAAATCATGGATAACATTGTGAAGAATGGGAATTCCAGAATACTTAATTGTGCTCATGAAGAACCTGTACATGGATCAAGAGGTAGTCATTTGAACAGAACAAGGGGATACTGAGTGGTTTAAAGTCAGGAAAGGTGTGTGTTAGGGTTGTATACTTTCACTACATTTATTCAGTCTGTATGCTAAACAAATCTGAGACGCTGGACTATATGCAGAAGAGTGGGGCATCAGAATTGGAGGAAGACTCATTAACAACCTGTTATATGCAGATGATACAACCTTGCTTGCTCAAAGTGAAGAGGACTTGAAGCACTTACCGATGAAGATCAAAGACCACAGCCTTCGGTATGGATTACACCTCAACATAAAGAAAATAAAAATCCTCACAGCTGGACCAATAAGCAACATCATGATAAATGGAGAAAACACTGAAGTTGTAAAGGATTTCATTTTACTTGGATCCACAATCAACACTCGTAGAAACAGCAGTCAAGAAATCAAATGACGCATTGCATTGGGCAGATCTGCTGCAAAAGACCTCTTTAAAGTGTTAAAAAGCGAAGATTTCACTTTGAAGCCTAAGGTGCGCCTGACCCAAGCTATGGTGTTTTCAATCACTTCATATTCTTGTGAAAGCTGGGCAATGAATAAGGAAGACCGAAGAAGAATATCGAATATACCATGGACTGCTAAAAGAACGAATAAATCTGTCTTGAAAGAAATACAACCAGAATGTTACTTAGAAGCAAGGATGGCAAGACTATATCTCACATACTTTGGACAAGTTATCAGAAGGGATTAGTCCCTGGAGAAGGACATCATGCTTGGTAGAGAGCCATCAAAAAAGGGTACGACCTTTGACAAGATAGGTTGACACAGTGACTGCAACAACGGGCTCAAGCATAACAACAATTGTGAGAATGGTGCAAGATCCGGCAGTGTTTCTTTCTGTTGTACGTAGGGTCGCTATAAGTCAGAACCAACTAGATGGCATCCAACAACAGCAGGATGAAGTGGACAAATTCCTAGAAACACACAAACAGAAAAACTGACATAGGAAGAAATAGAAAATCTGAATAAACCTGTAACAAGAGATTGAATCAGTAACTTAAAACCTTCCACCCCTACATTACTGGCGTGAATTAAAAAAAATAACAAATGTTGGAGAAGCTGCAGGGAGTTTGGAACTCTTTTGCACTGCTGGTAGGAATGTAAAATGGTACAACCATTTTGGAAAATGATATGGCATTTCCTTAAAAAGCTAGGAATAGAAATACATGATGCAGCAGTCCCACTCCTATGTATATATCCAGAGAAATAAGAGCTGTCACACAAATAGACATATGCACACTATTCATTGCAGCACTATTCACAATAGCAAAAAGATGGAAACAACCTAAGTGCCCATCAATAGATGAATGGACAAACTATGGTACATACATACAGTGGGATACTATACGACAATAAAGAACAATGATGAAACTGTGAAACAACTTACAACATGGATGCATCTGGCGGGCATTATGCGGAGTGAAGTCAATCACAAAAGGACAAGTACTATATGAGACGACTATTATAAAAACTCATGACAAGGTTTACACACAGAAAGAAAGCAATCTTTGTTGGTTACAGGGGAGGGGGGGAGTGGGAAGGGAAAAAGGAAAGAGAAAAAAACCTTCCAAAAATATAGGCACAGGATCAAATGGCTTCACTGGTGAATTCTACTGAATGTTTAAAGAATTAACACCAGTGTTTGTCATACTCTTCCAAGAAATATGAGGCTACTGTTGCCCTGGTATCAAAGCCAGTCAAAGGCATTACAGGAAAAGAAATAGACCAGTGTTGCTTATGAATATAGATTCAAAAATTCACAACAAAATCCTAGCAAACCAAATCCAGCAGCCTATAAATAGCATTAGAGTACCATGGCCAAGTGGGATTTATCCTAGGAGTGCAAGGTTGATTCAACATATGGAAATCAATCAATACGATACATTTTATTGGTAGAATAAAGGAACTTTTGTGTATCAAAGGACTTTTTCAAGAAAGTGAAGAGACAACCTACAGAATGAGAAAAAATGTTTGGTAATCATATCTGGTAGGGTTTTATATCCAGACTATATTTTTAAGAGCTCCTACAACTCAGCAACAAAAAGACAACCCTTATAAAAAACAGTGAAAGACATGAGACCAGAAGAACTGAATGGTTCCCAGCTACCATTACTAAATGTTTTGATCAAGGACTCAGTAGATGGATCCTGATAAAAAGGGGGAGAAATGTGAAACACAATTTCAAATGCTTATGGAATCCAGACTTACTAGACCTATTGAGACTGGAGGAACCTCCAAATCTGCTGCCCCGAGGTAATGTTTAAACCTTGAATCGAAAATATCCCAGGGTCATCTTTAAACCAAACAATAGTTTAGCTCAATTAGTAAAGAATGTTTACCTTGAGTATTGCCCCCTTTTAAAGAATTACCTGTATGAGATCAAATTGATAACCATAACTTCAAAGCATAGATGAGAAGTTTAGGGGACAGTGACTCTAATAGTGGTAAAATAATTTAGGAAGAGTTAGTGAGAATGGTGACATAACATCAAGAATGTATCCAATGTCACTGAATTGTACATGTGAAAACTGTTAAATAGGTGTATATTTTTCTATGTATATTTTCACCAAAAAAAAAAAAAGGCAAAGGACTTGAACAGCTATTTCTCCAAAGAAGATATACAAATGGCCAATAAACGCACAAAAAAGATGCTTAAGATCATTAATCATTAGGGAAATGAAAATCAAAATCACAATGAGATACCACTTCATACCCACTAAAACGGCTATTATCAGAAGAACAGAAAATAACAAGTGTTAGTGAGGATATGGAGAAATTGGAAACTTCCTGAATTGCTGGTGGAAATATAAAATGGTGCAGGGCTGTGGAAAATAGCTCAATAGTTCCTCAAAAAGTTAAATATACCAAAGCATAGACAGGCCCATAAAATAGTAACATGCAACAGGAATGTGCTTCTTAGAACAATCAAGTATATGAGATCAGAAGGGCAACATTTGTCCAAAAGCAAAGATAGGAAGGCAGGAACGGGTAGAAAATCAGGACAAAAGGAAGAGGGGGGAACTTAGGATGGAAATGGAAAGAGTGCTGACACATTGTGGGGAATGAAACCAATGTTTAATGGAATACTTTATGTACAAACTGTCAAATGGGAAACTAATTTGCTTTTAAACTTCCCGTAATGCACAATAAAAAAAAAAAGTTAAATATAGACTTACCATATCACCTAGCAATAATACTCGTAGGTGTATATCCAAAAAGACCTGGAAGCAGGAACTCAAACACATACTTGTACACTAGTGTTCATTGCAGCATTGTTTATAATAGCCAAAAGGTGGAAATAACCAAATGTCTATAAACAGATGACTGGACAAACAAAATGTGGTATTTCCATGTTGTTGTTGTATGCCGTCAAGTTGATGCCAACTTACAGCAACCCTATAGGACAGAGTAGAACTGCCTCATAGGATTTCTTAGCCTGTAATCTTCAAGGGAGCAGATGGCCAGATCTTTTTTCCCATGGAGCTCCTGGCGGGTTCGAACTGCTGACCTTTCAGTTAGCAGCTGAGTGGTAAACCATTGCGCCACCGGGGCTTCTTGGTATTTCCATTCAATGGAATATTATTCAGCTATAAGGAGAAATGAAGATTTGATATATGCTACAACATGAATGAACCTTGAAAACATTACTCTGAGTAAAATAATTCAGTGACCAAAGAACAAGTATTGTATGATCCCACTTTACGAAATATCTAGAATAGGCAAGGAGCTCTGGTAGCACAGTGGTTAAGCATTTGGCTGCTAACCAAAAAACTGGCAGTTCGAATCAACCAGCTGCTCTTGGAAACCGTATGGGGCAGTTGTACTCTGCCCTACAGGATCGCTGTGAATCGGAATCGACTCGATGGCAATGGGTTTAGGTTTTTTAGAATAGGCAGATGCATAGAGACAAAAATATATTAGTAGTTTCCAGGAATTTAAGGAAGGGGGACATAGTTATTGCTTAAGGGGTTCTGAGTTTCTGTTTGGAGTGATAAACTTTTGGAAATGAATAATGGTATCACACCATGGTGAGTATAATTAACGTCACTGAGTTTTACACTTAAAAATGGCTAAAAATGGCAAGCTTTTGTTATATCTATTTTGCCACTATAAAATTTTTTTTAAAAAATGGAATAAAAGGAAAAAAGAACATGTGATTATATCAGTATATGCAGAAAAAGCATTTGACAAAACACAACGCCCTTTCATGATAAAAGTGCTCAACCAACTAGGAATAGAAGTAATTCCTCAACCTGATAAAGGACATCTACAAAAAACCCACAACGAACATCATACTTAATGGTGAAAGACTGAAAGCTATCCTCCCAACATCCATAATAAGACAAGGGTTCACTCCCACCCCTTTTATTCAACTTTGGTTCTAGCCAGCATCGTTAGACACGAAAAAGAAATAAAAGCCATCTAAATTGGAAAGAAAAGTATCTCTATTTGCAGATAAAATGATTTTATATATAGAAAACCCTAAAGAATAAAAAAAAAAAAAAAAAAACTATTAGAGCTAACAAACAAGTTCCGCATGGTAGCAGGATATAAGATCAGTGTACAAAAATCAGTTGTATTACTATGCATTAGTGATGAATAATCCAAAAATGAAATAAGAAAAAAATTCCATTCGTAATAGCATCAAAAGGTATAAAATACTTAGGAATGAATTTAACCAAGGAAGGACAAGACTTCTACACTGAAAACTACAAAATATTCTTGAAAGCAATCAAAGAAGACCAAAATAAATGGAAAAATATTCCATGTCATGGATTAGAAGGCTTAATATTGTTAAGATGCAACATTCCCCAAATTGATCTACAGATTCAATGCAATCCCTATCAGAATTGCAATCACCTTTTTAACAGAATGGACAAAGTGTTCCTAAAATTCGTATGGAAATGTAAGAGAATAGCCATAATAATCTTGAAAAAGAAGAACAAAATTAGAAGGCTTATACTCCTGATTTCAAAAATTACTAAAAAGCTACAGCAATTAAAACATGTAGTACTGGCATAAGGATAGACATATAGATCAATGGAATATAATTGAGAGTCCAGAAATAAACCCATATATCTGCGATAATTGATTTTTTACAAGGATGCTAAGAGCATTCAATGGGGAAAGAATAGTCTCTTCAACAAATAGTGCTGGAACAACTAGTTATCCACATGCAAGTTGGATTCCTACCTCATGCCAATACAAAAAGTTAAAGACCTAAATGTAAGAGCTAAAACTATACAACTCTTAGAAGAAAACATTGGGGTAAATCTTTGTTTTCTTAGAATAGGAAACAGCTTCTTAAACATGACATGAAAAGCACAAGCAACCAAAAATAGATAATTGGACTTCTTCGAAATGAAAGTTTCTCTATCAAGAAAGTGAAAGACCTCTCACAGAGTGGAAGAAAATATTTGCAAATCATATATCTGATAAAGTTCTATATCCATTAATATATGAAGAATTCTTAACAACTCAGCAATAAAAAGAGCCCAACTTAAAAAAATAGACAAAGGATTTGAAAACCATTTCTCCAAAGAAGATACACAAATGGCCAATAGCCACGTGAAAAAATGCTCAACGTCATTACCCATCAGGGAAATGCAAATCAAAACCACAGTGAAATACCACTTCACACCCACTGGGATGATTGTAGTCAAAAAGACAGATTGTAATAGGTGTTGGTGAGGATGTGGAGAAATTAAAATTCTCATACATTACCCATGGGAATGTAAAATGGCGCAGCCACTTAGGACAACAGTCTGGTGGTTCCTTAAAAAGTTGAACGTGGAGTTACCATGTTGTTAGGTACCTCTGAGTCTGTTCCGTCTCCTAGTGACCCTGTCTGTGTACAACAGAATGAAACACTGCCTGGTGTTGCACCATCTTCACAATCTGTTTTATGCTTGAGCCCATTGTTGCAGCTACTGTGTCAGGCCATCTTGTTGAGGGTCTTCCACTTTTTTGCTGACCCTTTCCTCTGCCAAGCATGATGTCCTTCTCCAAGGACTGGTCCCTCCTGGTAACATGACAAAGTCTTACCATCCTTGCTTGTAATGAGCATTCTGGCAGTACTTCTCCCAAGACAGATTTGTTCCTTCTTCTGGCAGTCCATGGTATATTCAGTATTCTTCACTAACAGGATAATTCAAAGGCAGCAATTCTTCGGTCTTTCATATTCATTGTCCTGCTTTCACATGTATATGAGGCAATTGAAAACACCATGGCTTGGGTCAGGCGCACCTTAGTCCTTAAAGTGAGACCTTTGCTTTTTAACACTTTAAAGAGCTCTTTTGCCAACAGAGTTGCCCAGTGCAGTGCGTCATTTGGTTTCTTGGCCACTGCTTCCATGGGCGTTGATTGGAGGCAAGCAAAATGAAATCCTTTACAACTTCAGTGTTTTCTCCGTTTATCATGATGTTGCTTATTGGTCTGTTTGTGAAGATTTTTGTTTTCTTTATGCTGAGGTTTAACCCATGCTGAAGGCTGTGGTCTTTGATCTCCATCAGTAAGTGCCTCAAGTCCTCTTGACTTTCAGCAAGCATGTCATATGCTGTTAATGAGTGTTCCTCCAACCCTGATGCTGTGTTCTTCTTCATATAGTCCAGTTTCTTGGATTATTTGCCCAGCATACAGATTGAATAAGTATGGTGAAAGGGTATAACCATAGACCCATCAATTCCATTCCTAGGTCTGTACCCAAGAGAATTGAAAACATACATTGACACAAAAACTTACACCTAAATGTTCATAGTAGCAATATTCATAATAGCCAAAAAGTAGAAAGAAGCCAGACACAAAAGGGATATAAAAAGCACCATATAATGAGCAGCGTCTGGGGTTTTAAAAGCCTGTGAGCGGCCATCTAGGATACTCCACTGGTCTCACCCCTTTGGGAGCAAGGAAGAATGAAGAAAACTAAAGATACAAGGGAAAGATTAGTCCAAAGGACTAATGGACCACATCTACCACGGCCTGCACCAGATTGAGTCTAGTACAACTAGATGGTACCTGACTACTACCACTGACTGCTCTGACAGGAATCACAATAGAGGGTCCTGGACAGAACTGGAAAAAAATACAAAACAAAATTCTAACTCAAAAATAAAGACCTGTTAACCTGACAGAGACTGGAGAAACCCTTAGAGCATGGCCCCTGGACACCGTATCAGCTCAGTAATGAAGTCACTCCTGAGGTTCACCCTTCAGCCAAAGATTAGACAGGCCCATAAAATAAAACGAGACTAAAGGGGCGCACCAGTCCTGGAGCAAGGACTAGAAGGCAGGAGCGGACAGGAAAGCTGGTAGTAGGGACCCTAAGGTTGAAAAGGGAGAGTGTTGACATGTTGTGGGGTTAACTGATGTAATAAAACAGTATGCATACTGTCTGGTTAATGAAAAACTAGTTTGTTCTGTAAACCTTTATCTAAAGTGCAATAAAAACAATAAAATAAAAAAGGAAAGCACCATATAAAAATATTATTAACAATTTGGTACCAAAATTCTGGATTACAGATAGCTTTTAGCTTTGTACTTTCAACTTTCATGTAATAACATTTCGAAACCAAAAGCAGAACAATAATAGTCCATGACACATGAAAACTTTAAATTGCTATTTGTTAGCTGAATTCAGACTTGTACTTGTCAGTTGCCGGAAGACCAATTTGAGCTATCATGTGGTGGTCCTTCTACCATTGCCTGTAGCAGCATTTCTGAAATTTTTATGACTATGACTCACAGAAAATTCCATTTTACATTGTAACTTAGTGTGCTCATCTATGTACTGAAACAAAACTTTCATGAAGCCATATTTAAACTTAGTATAACAGAGCACTCTGGTATTGTCCTATTCTGTTCTGTTTTTTTAAAATCCTAGTTATAATCTCCAAATTGATTTTACAACCCACTAGCCCTTTGAAAAACACTGGCACACTGATGGTTTGTGCAATTATTTGAGTATTTTAATGCATTTTACTTTTAGTGGTTTTTAAAATTAAGTAGAAAATAGGAAATTAACAGTGTAAAAAGTATAAATTTTTAAACAATGCAGTTGGGACAGAGATAGGAATAAGGTTTGTTAGAAATAGTGAAGCTTTAGCCTTAGACTTTCATTGAAATTAAAAATAATTAACTACATTCAGTTGGGAAGGAATAAAAATAGTATATACAAAACTGTAAAACTATATTGTTGAAGAATGTATCCAAAAGATCAGATGTCAGTAGAGATTCAAATGGGGTGTGCATTGATCATGTGGGAATAGACTGTCACATGTTAACTAGTTCGTTTTATGAGGCTAATACGACATTGATAATCAAATCTGACAGAGTTAGTACTTTAAAGAAAACTGTAGCTCCATCTCACTTATGAATGTGGTTCCAAAATTCTTAAATTATGTCAAACCAGATGTAGCAGCGTGCTAAAACAGGACTGGCAAACTATGGCCCGTAGGCCAAATTCGGCCTGCCATCTGTTTATGGCTCGCGAGCAAAGAATGGTTTTACACTTTTAAATGGTTAAAAATTCAAAATAAGAATATTTAGTGACACATGAAAAAGTACTATATGATAGTCACATAAATGTTGCCATGCTCATTTATTAAGTATTATCTGTGGACAATGACAGAGTTGAATAGTTGCTACAGAGATTATGTAGCCTGCAAAGTCTAACATATTTACCGTCTGGCCCTTTACTGAAAAAAGCATGGTACATCATGACCAAATAGAGTTTAATCCAAAAATTTAAGGATGGTTTAACATTGTTGTTGCTGTGATGTTGTTAGTTGCTGTTGATTCCGACTCATGGCAACTCCATGTGTGCAGAGTACAACTGCTTCATAGAGTTTTCAAGCCTGTGACCTTTGGGAAGCACATCGCCAGGCCTGTCTTCCAAGACGCCTCTGGGCAGGTTCAAACCACCAACCTTTTGACTAGTAGTGGAGCGCTTAACCATTTGTGCTACCCAGGGACTCCAGTTCAACATCAGGGTATCTATTAATGTAATTAATTCTGTTTAATAAAGGAGAAAAACCAGTAGTCTCCTGATACATACCAAAAATCCATTTTTTTTTTTAATTTAACGTTTGTTTCTAAGAAAAGCTCAAAATTTAGACAAAAATTGGAAACTTCATTTTCATGAAGAAACATGTTTGTTAGTAACTAAGAGGAAACAGCACACTTAATGACGAAATGTTTGAGCTATTCTTGAGGATATGCACCATAACTTTTCCTAGTCAGCTCTACTCTGGCTGTTGTAGCTGGTGCAATGACATAGGAAAACTGGAGCAATAGATGTTGTCTTAATTATCTAGTGCTGCTGTGACAGAAATACCACAGGTGGGTGGCTTTCACAAACAGAAGTTTACTCTCTCACAGTCCAGAAGGCTAGATGTGTAAATTCAGAGCATCAGCTCCAGGGGAAGGCTGCAAACCAGAAAAATGGTGAATATTGTAACAACTAATACCAGTTAGTAAAGTGACCAGATACAAAGTAAAATGAAAAACCAAGAACTTTCCTTTATATCAGTAGTACCCTGTGATAGAATAAGAATGGAGAGAAATTATCCCAGTCAAAAAAGCAAGAAAGCTATTACATGCTACAAAGAAGCATGATGAGAAATGTGCGATACTTTTCTACCTTTGCTTAAGTACATAAAAGGAATAAATGAAGATCTACACTGGGAGGATTCAGTGTTCCGAAGATGGTAGTTCTCCTGAAATCTATAAGTTTAATATAATTCCATTCAAAATCCCAATGGATATTTTGGGGGAAGTTGACAGATTGATTCAGTTTACCTGAATGTAGCCAAGGAAACTTTAAAAAAGAACAAAGGAGAAAGCTATATTTCTGGCCCAGACCTGTGATCCAGCTTCACTTGAATGTCACACAGGCTTCTCAAGCTCAGTATATCCCAAGCTGAAATGAACTCATTTATCTTCTCTCCAACTTGTTTCCTATGATGCTCCTTATTGTTGTAAATTTTACCATGGTTTACTATGATAAGCAAGAAACCTAAAAATCATCTTCTGCTTTGAAAGCCATCCTTGATTCTTCCCTTTCTCTCATCTCCAAAATGCAGTCTTCGGGTCCTGTTCATACACACCGACACAGACACACACACACTCTCTCCCTCTTTCTCATATGAATCAGTGGCTGTATTAAAGTCATTAATGGCCAGTAAATATGAAGAAATGTTCAGTTTCACTAATCAACAAATTGTAAGTTAAAACAATAACAATTTTTTTTTTATCAAACTGTTACAAAAAAATTAAAGGTGTCAATTCCTTGTATTTGCAAGTGGTGGGCAAATAGTCCTCACACAATATATTGATGAGAGTGTGAAGCCCCTCTGGACAGCGGTTTTGGAATAGGAATCCAAAGTTTAAACTGGCCTATGCCTTAACCCAGGAACTTCTAAGAATTTATTCTCAGGAGAGATTCACATAAGTGAATATATAAAACATATATCTATAAAGATATATTTATAAGAACGTTGCTTACAGCTTTTTTTTATGATAGTGGAAAATTGAAAACAACATAAATATCCATTGTAGGGAATTGGCTAAATAAAGAATGGTATATTCATGAGCACAGTTAAGAAAAGGAAAAAGTATATGATACATATATTCATATGGGAAAATGTCCAAGACATACTGTTGACTAAAGTACGTGGCAAAGCAACACACATTATACCTGTTGCCATTGAGTCTGTTTCGACTCACAGTGACCCCTAGAGGACAGAGCAGAACTGTCCCACAGCGTTTCCAAGGAGCAGCTGGTGCATCCAACTGCTGACCTTTTGGTTAGCACCCGTAGCTCCTAACTGCTGTGCTACCAGGGCTCCATGTACCTAAGTAGAAAAACATCAGAAAGGATAAATCGAGTAATTAATAGTGCTCATCTCGGGTGGAGGGGTGATTACATGATACTTTAATTTTTTGAAAAATTTTAAATGAAATTTTTATGTTACTTTTGTAAACAGAAAAATAAATGCCCCTCTTTTTTCATGAGATTGGCTCCATTTTTGTGTAGCAGGCGTGATCCTATGGACACTGGGTGTTTGCTGTAGTCTTAACCAAGTCCAACTGGTGCCTTCCTGTTGAGAAATTTATAGATATTAAGACAGTTTTCTTTTTAAAGCAACACTTAAGATTTGGGCTTTGACAGTGACTTAAGCTATCAGTTACAGTAGAGCTCTAGTTTTCATTTTGGTGTGAAAGAGAAAAAAAAAAAGATGTGTGTTGGCGAAAAACTGGTAACTATGTGACCCAATCCAGGACCTGGGACCTGAGAATGCTGCTGCTAGCTTTAATTAAGCATTTGTGTTTCGCCTCACTTCTAGTTTCTGAAATTCTAGTATTTATTCTCCTGAGAATAAATACTTAAGGATAATTCCAGCTTTTGAGTATAGTGTTAACAAAGTCTCTGGAAAAAGTAAGATTATTACTTTCTTTTCCAGACACTGTTACACACCTTTCAGACAAAACCAGAGGAAGAGTCCCAGCCCAAACCCTTTTGATTTGACCTGCCGCAGAGCATCTGTTAATCTAGAATCTGCTAACTAAACAGTCCAAAATATATGCTGCCTTATTATATACGTTTTTATAAACTTTCTAGAAAGATAGTGAGTTTGTTAGGTCTGCTTGAACAATGAGGTTAAATCCTACCAGATCTTCGCCTTTATGGGTCCTATGGAAGGTCTTTAGGTTCCTTTTGTAGGTTCCAGCTCCTATTGCCTTTCCTTTCCCCCTTCCTCTCAGCAGATGGTTTCAGGGACCATCGAGGCTTCTTCCCACTATAATACTCTGTGGCTCTTTGTCGTTGTTGTTGTTTAGCCAACAAAGTGACATATCAGTCTTATCTGTACTTTCTTGAAATTAATCTGGCAGCACTGTATGGAAGGGAAGAAACAAGGGGTACAGGGAATGCAGATGGAATCTTATTAGGTACAAGGTAATCATTTCTGATGCAGGTAAGGAGCAAAAGGTATGGGAAGGAGAAGTTGGAATGATCAGTATTGCAGAGCAGGAATCAACAGGATTAGGAATTGATGGCAACAGGGGCATAAGGGAGAAGCAGAAAGAATAAGACATGATCCTGAGGCTGAGTCGGGGAGGCTCAAAATGTACGTTACAAGAGCACTTCTTTACGAAGCACTCCCTTTTAAATGAATTTCCGGTAGAACCTCACTCATTGATACAGTCTCTATATCCTTGTGGTTCTGCATCATTTGCTATTTAAGACGTTTATTGGGAGCAAATATGGTAGAGATTCTGCTGTTCTGAAATCATCATTTTCTCTTATCAGTCCCCTTCTTCCCAAAAGAGTAGAAAGGGCTCTTGGAAATCCACACATGTACACATGTATATGAAAACCCTGGTGGCACAGTGGTTAAGAGTTACGGCTGCTAATCGAAAGGTCGGCAGTTCGAATCCAGTAGGTGCTCCTTGGAAACCTATGGGGCAGTTCTACTCTGTCCTATAAGGTCACTATGTGTTGGAATTAACTCGACAGCAGCGTTTTTGTTTTTGTTTTTTTTTTACCCATGTATACACACATGAAACCCTGGTGGCATAGTGATTAAGTGCTACGGCTACTAACCAGAGGGTCAGCAGTTTGAATCCACCAGGCGCTCCTTGGAAACTCTGTGGGGCAGTTCTGCTCTGTCCTATAGGGTCGCTATGAGTCGGAATCGACTAGACGGCACTGGGTTTGTTTTGGTTTTTTTGGTTATACACACACACACTCACAAAATGTGGTGTAGGAGAAATGATACGCAAGTTCTGAAAATTGCAAATTAAAAATATTTCAAAATAGTTTAATAAAGCATGAAATATTACTTGAATCCAAATTTGAACTTTAGTGAAGATTGGTTTTATTATGTTTATGAGACAGTTGTTTCTAAAAGATTTGTAAGAAGTGGATGTTTTAGAGTTAAAAATACAGTAAAACCTGTGAAAGCGAGAACCTGTGTAAATCAGAAACCCATCAGAGAAGGAAAACTCAAATATTTCCCACTAATAAAGAGCATTAGAAAAGTGGTAAGACTGTACCCTGTCAAAGGCAGAACACTTTCGAGACCTGGAAAAACAAGGCAGTCTCGCTGAGTTCCGGCTGTCACAGGTTTCACTGTATCTTTTTAAGTTTTGTGTTCAAGATTGCTTAAAAGTTAAGTTTTAGTAACATTCAGAGAGTAGACTAATGGAAGGTAGGTAGTTTACACATTTCAGGTTGAAAAACAATACTTTCTCCCATTGGCTGTTTTCAGGTTACTTTTTTTTTAAATGCTGGTGTTGAAATTAGGTTTTATTTTAGTCCCGGCTGGTTCCAAGAAGAACCTCATGATTATAATGTTAGATATCAAAACCTGGGCAAATCATATAATGAGAATACAAGATCGTGTGGTACCCTCTTATAATGAAAACAGCATCCTTGATTGGACAAGAGAGCTATGGTAAGAAAAATAATTTTTGATTGTTTGACACCCACTTAAATCAGAGAGTAGAAACCAAAAACGTGGCTTGGGTCATATTCTCTGGATTGCTCTTTTCAGAGGCTGGGATTCTGAACCTGCAGTGCAAGATGCTCTCCAGATAGAGTCAGCAGTTTACTTTGTTGTTTAGTGTTGCTTCTTTGTCCAAAGACTAATGAATAACAACCTACTGTATTAGTTGTCTGGAAACCCTGGTGGCGTAGTGGTTAAGTGCTAGGGCTGCTAACCAAGAGGTCCGCAGTTCAGATCCGCCAGGCGCTCTGTGGAAACTCCATGGGGCAGTTCTACTCTGTCCTATAGAGTTGCTATGAGTCGGAATCGACTCGATGGCAGTGGGTTTGGGTATTAGTTGTCTATGTCAGGGCTTTCATCTTGCAGAGAAGACTGCATTACATTTTAGTTTTGAGAATAAATTTCAGTGAGGATAATTATCAAATCAGATTATAAATACCATCAAAGAATAAGTCTTTTTAAACACTTTCATAAATAAAAGAGTTTCTTACCACCACCACCTCCCCCTTTCAGGGATTCACGTTTTTCCCCTATGCCTTTGTTACTACTTTTATTATGTGAGTGTAGCATAGGTGAAGTAGTAAAGTTGAAATACTTTTAACTAAAAGCACTCCAGTGGTGATTTGTTGTTTTTAATCCAAGTGTAGTATTGGAAATGGCATGGAATTTACTGCTAGGTTTTTAGGTTATATTTAAGAAAATGTAGTTTAACAGGGAAGACAATGAAAAACTTTTGAACGTTAAACTGCCAAGGGAACTATAGTATAAAGATAGTTACTTAGTTGGGCCTCTGGAATAGAATATGAGGAAATTTTCAACTCAAGTAATTGTTAGACTTTGTGAAAGTCAATAAGTATGAAGTAGAATTAATAAGTGAAAAAGCATCTCAGACCATTAAGTGCAAAAAAAAAAAAAAAAATGGTGAAAGATTATGGGACGCGAAGTCATCCTGGACTTCATAAGTTAACGCTTTGATGTCCCCAGTCTATCATGACACGTACCACTCCTTTACAAACTCCATTTTGTTTTGAAAAGGCAAAGGTCAGATTAATAAGCCATGATCATACCAACACTGAACTATTGGCTCAATTTGGAAAAACAGTAGGATTAAGAGTGTGTCTGACAGTCTGTAGTCATTCTGTGTTCACTACTGCTCTTCAGGGTTATAGTAATACATATTAAAGCAAATGAAAAATTAACACCTTAAAAGCCAAAAGTGTAAAGAAGTATTTTAACATATAGACTTTAAAGCGAGCTTTACAACTGAACCAGGAAGCCTTAGAGTATACAGAGGGAAAAACACATTTTTCAAAATGCAGTAAGTGGGAGTAGTAGTATTATGATTATGAAAGTAATATATACTTATTGTAAAACGTTCAACCAGTATAGCAAAGGAAAAATCACCTGTAAGCTTACCGCCCAACTGTTAACATTTTGATGTACAGTATGTATTATTTTCATAGACATGAATGTGAAATTGTTCAAAAAGAACCAAGACTTTCCAGTTAAAAGTTCAGGAACAACTGTGTGTGCATGTACTTGAAAATTGAAATAATTTTGCATCCTGACACCAAACCAACCCTTTGGAAAGCTGAAGTTTTAGGGATAATTAATAATAAAAAGTGTGGGGAAGACTTTTCAAATCCTTTTCTGTTGTATCTCCCCCCAGTCCCACCCTGTAAAAAAATTTGTCCCCAGAGATTTACATCTCAAGCATTTAGAGAATTAGCAACCAACCTATTAAATAATTTCTACTGTACTGATGTTAACCTGTTTGTATTATTGGACTGAAATGAAATGAATTCCTTATTGGCAAAGAAAGAAAATGGTAGTTCAGGCTGGTTTCCTAGTGCATGATATAAACATGGATTAAAAAAACCAAACCTGTTGCCATCAAGTCGATTCCAACTCATAGTGACCCTATGGGACAGAGTAGGACTGCCCCATAGGGTTCCCAGGGAACAGCCGATGGATTCAAACTGCCAGCCGTTTGGTTCGCAGCCTAATGCTTAACCACTGTGCTACGAAACCCATTGCCGTTGAGTCGATTCCGACCCATAGCGACCCTATAGGACAGAGTAGAAGTGCCCCACAGGGTTTCCAAGGAGCGGCTGGTGGATTCAAACTGCCAGTCTTTTGTTCCACCAGGGCTTCAAAAACATGGATTAAAAAAAAAAAAAAAAAAATCTTGTTGCTGTGGAGTCAGTTCTGACTCATAATAGTGAACCTAACCCTTGTGGCGTTTCCCAAGAAACAGCTGGTGGATTCAAACTGCCAGCCTTTTGTTAGCAGATACAGTTCTTAACCACTGCACCACCAGGGCTCCAAACACGGATAAACCAAAAACCAAACCGATTGCCATCAAGTCAATTCTGACTCATAGTGACCCAACAGGACAGAGTATAACTGTCCCACAGCATTTCCAAGGAGCACCTGATGGATTCAGACTGCCTACCTTTTGGTTAGCAGTCGAACTCTTAACCACTATGCCACCAAGATTTCCCCAACATGGATTAAAAAAAAAATCAAACCGGTTGCCGTCTGGTCAATTCTGACCCCTAGCAACCCTATAGGACAGAGTAGAACTGCCCCATAGAGTTTCCAAGGAGCATCTGCTAGATTCGAACTGCTTACCTTTTGGTTAGCAGCCATAGCTCTTAACCACCACGCCACCAGGGTTTCCAAACATGGATAGGGAGTGTCATTTCTGTGATGACCAAATAACAATTCTTAATGTGCTTATTATCAACAAAGCAAAATATTGGCCATTTTCTTTAGGAAGTATCTTCCCAATGTGTATTATACACTGCAAACAGGTTAAAGAAAAATAGGGATTATTCTATAAAAGGGATCCCTTGCATACTGATTTCTGGGAAGGTAGCTTTTCCATATGGGAACTAAAGTTGTCTCCTCAGCTTTGGCTGTTAGTCCTCCTGTGATGGAAAGTGAATAGCGAAAAGTGTTCAACACTTGGGTGTTTTAAAGGTCTTAAGCAGTCCATTTAGTTGATTGGTTTGTTTCATTCTTGAAAGAGTTGTATGCGTTAAAGACTTAATCAAATTGCATTGTATTTTGTGTATTTCCTGTGCAGGCATCTGCATTCAGGTGTATATAGTAATGTTTTCCAAGCCCAGAAAGGGCAGGGCGTTCAGTTGCCTTGATAAAGGCAATTTCTTGGTTGACTGCGATTGAGTGTAGAATTATCATGTTAAGGGCTTAATTTATAACAGAAAATGCAGGAGTGCAAACTTGTTAAACCCCTTATACATGTACAAATAAGGTAAACAATAGCAGATTACACTGGAATACTGTTTGATGTGAATATTATTGTTTGATGTGAGTGATCTTAAAAGCAGATTTCCTTGGCCTGTGCATCTTGTACCTGTTAGCACAGAGAAAACTTGTAGAAATCAGCGAGTCATCTTTGAAATATAATAAAATCAGGGAGGAAAAGCAAAGTGATGTGAGACAGCTGCTGCTTAGATTGGCAGCCTATTTATAATCTGGAGGCTCGTAGCGAGATGGCTGTGCTGTGTACTGTGCTCCCACACATCAGATAGGAACGATGATTTGTGTGCGTATGTGTACGTGTATTCCTGCTCTCAGACTTTTAATTTGTCAGAAAAGGATTCCTTTTCTTAGAAATGGAGCATGCTAGCAAAAGCAGATTTCCCGAGTTCCAGAGACTCCATAGCCTCTCCACCGGACCTCTGGGTGTTTTTCAGTGTTGGGGGAAGACTTTTGGTGGGCCAGGCTTTTAAAGATGTAAGGCCTTCTCAGTATTCTTCCTGAGGCTGCCTCTGCTGAGTGAGTGAGTCATGTGGGACAGAATGTCGCATTTCAGTACCTTTTGGCTATCTGTGCACGTTAGACAATAACGATTGCCAAGCCAACGAGTCTCAGGTTTTTTAATTACGGATTTAAATGCCCACGGGAGCTCTGCTCATATGTTAATTCTACTGTTTGACTTTAAAGGATTTTTTTTTTTTTTTTTTGCATTTTCTGATTCAGATTATAAAAGGCAGTCAGCCATTCAACATGGAGACAGTTTACCACATAAACTTGTTTGAGGGGCAAGCAGGGCGTAGAAGTAACAGCTAAAGCTTTTCTATATTTTTGTTCTGAGAAGGGAAAAGAACCTCCTCAATACTCTCCCTTAGGTTTATTTTAAAGGCCAAAAAGAGGTATATTAATAAAAATAACCCTGATACCTGTTTTTGCAAAGGATTGTAAAGCATAGCAACGGCATCCTTAAGTCACACGTATTGTCAGCTTTTACATACCTGTGTGCCTGGTATCTACGTCATATTGTCTGAAACTGAATTTTCCATCTAGGGTAAACAACAGTTTCCCCATAAGGCATATTTTACTACAAAAACACCGCCTGTGCCACTAAGCTTGGGTGTTTTCAGAACACTCTAATGGAATTTTAATTTTAAAGCTCGGTCAAAGCATAATTAGATAGATATACCTAATTCCAAGAGGGTAGACAATTTAAAAGCCATATATAACAACATTATGGATGTTCTGATATTTTGGTTTATCCCTAGCCCACCCAGGTCTCTCACATTATGATGAATTAATTAGAAAACTGACTTCCTCTGATATCCTAGCAGAGAAATAGATAAAATATCTCTAGATAATTTGCAGGTATGATCCGGGGTTTTATTTGGTTTAAAGGACATTATTGGGACATTGGCAAAACTAAATAAGATCTGTAGATAATAATACTGTGTCAATGTTAATTTCCTGATGCCCCCCATTTTATTATGAAATTTTCAAACAAAAAGTTGAATTTTACAGTGAACACCCAAATAGTTGTATGCCATCCATATTTGCTTCATCATACTTCTATCCATGAATTCATCTTGTTTTTTAATGCAGAATTTCTTGATTCTGGTGATTGTACTGTGTTTATGTAAAAAAATGTTCTTGTTTTTAGAATAAACACACTGAAGTATTTAGGAGTTAAGGGATATCATGCCTTTGACTCACTCTCATATGGTTCAGGATGAAAATTATTTGAGTGGGTGTGTGCACGTGTGTGTTGTGTGTGTGTGTATGTGTGTGCCTACAGGACAGAGTAGAACTGCTCCCGTCGGGTTTGCCAAAGCTGTAAATCTTTATGGAAGCAGACTGCCACATCTTTCTCCCACGGAGCAGCAAGTGGATTCAAACCTCCAACCTTTCAGTTAGCAGCTGAGCGCTTAACCACTGTGCCACCAGGGCTCCTTTGTGTGTGTGTGTGTGTGTGTGTGTAGGGGGGAAAATAAATATGATAAAGAGCTAACATTTGGAGAATCTGGGTGAAAGGCTCACAGGAAATTCTCCGCCATTCTTATGACTCTACTGTAAGTTTGAAACTATATCAAAATGAAAATTTAAAGGAAAAAAATAAGTTGAAATTATAAGGACAAAGTAATGAAATTGGAATGTTCTCCGAATACTAGAGAATCACTCTTTCTCAGATAAAATAATTTAATAAAATTTTTTTTAATCCAAAAGTATAAATGATTAGGCTTTTATTAGTATCATATCAGGAAGATGGTTAATGGTTAGACCTCTGCTAACCTAGACTTAATGCTAAAACAAGAAGAAAGGGGATATCTGTTTCATCAGCAAGAATTTTACTGTTTCCTAAAAGCCATCCTGAAACATTCACTTGCCTATTGGCCATATCTGTGTGAAGGGGAACCAGTAAGTCTGGGCAAAGAAGAAATTCAGTGGTGATAAAACATGAAAAAACTCCACCCCTTTCTATCTATGGTATGGTATAGTACTCTATTAGAAGGTAGAAAAAAGTTTTTAAAATAAAATTTTGTATGTGTGTCTAAGAGAAAATTACTTCCTTTCAACATACCTATGTCAGCATGAGCAGGCACTTCACCAAAAAAGGCATTCAGGCAGCTAACAAACACATGAAGAGATGCTTGTGATCATTAGCCATTAGAGAGATAGATGCAATTCAGAGCTACAATGAGATGCTATCTCACCCCAGCAATAATGGCACTGATCAAAAAAAAAAAACAGAAAAACAGATGTGGGGAGCTTGGAACTCTTATACACAGCCAGTGGATATGTAAAATGGTGCAACCACTGTGGTAAACGGTGTGACGCTTCCATAAAAATCTAGAAGTAGAAATACCATATGATACAGCAATCTCAGTCCTAGGTATCTATTCTAGAGAAATAAGAGCCATGACACGAATAGACATATGCACACCCATGTTCATTTACAGCCTTATTCACAATAGCAAAAAGATGGAAACAACCTAAATGCCCATCAGCAGATGAATGGGTAAACAAACTCTGGTACGTACACGCAATAGAATACTACAAACGATACAGAACAATGATGAATCTGTGAAACATCTCACAACGTGCATGAATCTGGAGGACATTATGCTGAGTGACATAAGTCAGTCACAAAAGGACAAATATTATATGAGACCACTGTTATAACAGAACAAAAAAAGGTTTACACACAGAAAGGAACATTCTTTATGATTACTAGAGATGGGAGGGGGAGGGAGGAAAAATCACTAACTAGATAGTAGACACATGTTGACTCTGGTGAAGGGAAAGGTAACATATTCACTCTCTGAGAGGAAACTCCCTATGGGTAGGCTATGTCTACATGTGTGTATTTGTTTTCATAAAGTGAATAGAAGACCATCACATAGCTTGTGAACAGTATCTAATAATGACACAATTAAGAAACAATAATGGAGCTGCATAATGCTTACCTTGAACATCTTCCTGTAAGAGATTATTTATTGGAAGGGATGTTTAATAATGATGGATGATGGCTTTATAAACTAGTCTAGAGATAGGGAACCATTATGGTAGAGAAAAGGGAAATTAAAGAATCTTCAGAACAGTAGGTTCAGTCTTGGAAAAGTCCTCAAGTCTTATACAAGTATAGAAGAAAAAATAAAAGAGACTCTCACGTCGGTGGTTAAATCAGAGAGAAACTTAATATTAATGAAAAGCACTGACAAGTATTTTTATTAATGAAAGAAAAAGCGGTGTTACTTATGAACAAGTAGAAAGCACTTTCTGGAAGAAAGGGGATTACTAGCCAGAATAGGGGAAAGGAGGGAGTGAGGGTGAATTTTGATGGCCTAGACAAGTTAGGAAGGAAACGCTGGTGGCATAGTGGTTAGGTGTTACAGCTGTTTGAATCCCACCAGGCGCTTCTTGGAAACTCTGTGGGGCAGTTCTACTCTGTCCTATAGGGTCGCTGTAAGTCGGAATCGACTCGACGGCAGGGGGTTTGGTTTTTTGGCTTAGACAAGTTAGTGAGAGAATTAGGAAAATCAGAGAAGATAATTTAATTAGAAGTAGGTTTATGCCTGGACCGAAGCAGGAGGAGGAGAAAGAATGAGGTTCAGCACCCCAGTTGGTCCAAAGTGTATAAAATCGTACAGCTGGGAGAGGCCCCTAGATGCCACCTTTCCTGGCTTTCGCTGTTAGTTGTACCTAAGCCAGCATTTCCCAAACTGTATTCCTTGGAACATTAGTGAGTTCAAATGCATGTTGACAGGTTTTCTGTGGGAAAAAAGAAAAAGCATTCTGTAGTTACAGAATTTTGAGAAATGCTGTCTGTGTACTCTCTGCCTCTAAGAGATTCTTAGCAATTAAATACTCTGAAATTCTGTAATAAAGAAATCTTTAACTGTATTTAACCTGATATTTGGCAAACTTACAAACCTCTTTTCCAGGAACTCACCTTCTCATATCTCAAGAGATACCCTTATTCCTCATTATATAATTTGGGAATGTTGACCTAACCCTTTCTAGAAAGAGAGCAATCTTCCTCTTTAATTTCCTCACCTGTTTTTAGAAATGGATTTTGGCATTTCCCAAACGTTAGTCTTGTTTCTGACATGTTCCGTAAATCCCTTTTGCTTAGGCCCTCTTGCTCTCGTGCAGTATAACCCACTGCCATCGAGTCGATTCCGACTCATAGCGACCCTATAGGACAGAGTAGAACTGTCCCATAGAGTTTCCAAGGAGCACCTGGTGGATTTGAACTGCCAACCCCTTGGTTAGCAGCCGTAGCACTTAACCACTATGCCACCAGGGTTGTGCAAGTCAGAGTCACAAACTGTTCAAAGTAGAAGGAACCTGAGTAATTATCATTCAACCCTCCCTTTCTACAGCCCCTGTCCTGCCTCCCAGAAGGTTAGGAAACTGGTACCTAGACTTACATTGTGCCCTTTCATAAGACTTTTTTTTTTCCCCAGGCTACATGGTACAAATTCCTTTGACTTTTCCTCTTATTGTTCATTTTCTAATCTTTTCTTACTACTGTTGTTCTTTCCACATATCATTGAAAGTGTGAGACCTCAGCCTAGATAAAATAGAAACTGATACGACATGGTTTTGTTCTATAATAGAAAATAACAGAATCATATATGCATAGGATTAGCTTTTAGTTCTTTTATGTTATTCCCTTTTGTTACTCTCATTACAGCATATGTGTCTCTTTAAAGAAGATATCATTGACTCACAGGTGTCTCTGTTTCACTAGGACACCCTCCTATACACACACATCCTTTCCTTTTCCGCTAGTGTGATGCGGGACAGTTTCTGTTCTTGTGGTGGTTTTTTTTTTTCCCAAAGCGAATTGCTCTGTCCCTCCTCAGGAATTCTTGAAATGTGAGCTCAAAGAAGATAAGAATTCCTGTCTTGGATGGTTTTTTGTGGCACGTTCTCTGATGCATGGCCCCGCTTGATACCCTTTACAGATTCATGATACTGATGGAGGTAGTTGTATACTTGCTAGTAGTTATAATTGGGGAAGGTATTTTTTTAAATTGTTGTAACGGTCCCTTTTATGTATTTCAAATGCTTAGTTTAGGGATAATCTTTTTCAGCTCTTAACTATCATGGGCTTAGTATATCAGCATTCAGAGCAAGTTACTTTTGAATTTGGAGTCAGTACACTTGATTCAGGTCCCAAGAGATAACAAGATGTAGGAAGCTCAGGATCATGTTTATATTTGAGAATTTCATAACTTCTGGAGGTAAATAGAACCAACGAGGGTAATACTTTATATTCTAGATCATCAGATGATGCTAAACACAGGAGGAGCAGAAGTGGTGAAAGTGGGAGCTAGTTGTTTCCTGAGCCTGCTTTAAAAGACACAACAATAATACACGTGCCTAGTACACGCCACCACCCGCTGCATATGTACAAGGTGCTTCCCTCCTCTTGCTGCATGAAGACCAATCGAACAATGTCAGAACAGGCTCTCCTGTTCCTTGGTGGCAGTTCTGATGAAAAATTGGTTTGCTGCAGGATATCAGCAGCCACTTAGGGAATTCTAGTGTTTTCCCCAAACGTGTCACAGAATCTTATTCTACAAATGCAATATGTGTGAATGAAATGCCATGTCTGAGAATGTCAGCAGGGAACAAAAGAAGACATTAGGAAATGATACCAGTTATGCCACAAAATGGAGGCCAAAGCCAAGAAAAAGTACTAATCCCAGGCAGAGTATTTTGGAATGGCAGAGTGGCCCAGTTACTGGTAGTAAATACCAGGATAAACAAAATGGAGTGGTGAAAAACATGCTTTTACAAGAGTGTCTTTGCTTTTCAGAGTTGGCCTACGTTCCTATCATTCAGGTCAAGCAGCCTCTTAAATTGTCAGCCAAAAAAAAGGAAGCTAAAATGTAGAGAATAATAATATGCCTTTGAAGGAAAAGAATTTGAGATGCTATGGCATGATGGTTAGGACTATTAGGAACCCTGACAGTCAAGTACACTGGTTTTCCTGCATTTTATGGTTATGTGGTCCTTCTCCAGTTAGGAAATGTAACTCAGATATAATATGCTCTATTTGCCACCATATTTCAATGCAATGTTATCATTTCTAGAGCAGAGCTGCTGTTTAGCTCTCAAGCAGAAATACAAAAACAAAGGAGTCATTCAAATCCAAACAGACTAATGGGACTAAATTTTATTGCCAAGATTAGAATATAGTCTAATTGCCTAAATTAATACAAACATAAAGCGTTTAGGTCTTGAAAATTTTGCTGTAAGTGGTTGAAGTGCAATTTACAGCATCAGTAAGAGCACGATATTTCATAACACCAACTCCAGAACTTATCCAGGAGTATGGCAAAGTGCTTCTAACTCAGTTTCTCTCCCCGCCCCGCCTCCACCCCCAAGCAGATTTTGCCTGAATGGTCCATCTCCAAGGGCTGTTTGGGCCTGGTTCAATCCTACCTGGTTTATAAAAGACCATCTTACTTTTTTTTTTTTTTGCATGGCATGCATGCTTATCAATAAAAGTTCGCTTCTATAGTCTAGGTCTCAAATGAAAAAAGATTGATTTGACATGATTTTTAATTTTGATATGACTTATTTGGAACTCAGATCCCAAACTCATCAAAAAATACCTTTACTGCCAAGTCAAAAAGCTGACAGTCTTTTCCCCTATCTCCTGGAAGGTATTAAAAAGCAGTTCTTTTCTTTTCCTCTTCAGAGAAGATAAAGTAAAAACCAAAAACTGAGAAAGTAGCATCCATTAAAGTTTGATTGGAGTCTGTGAGTTTCAAAGGCTCCGATTAAAAAAAAGAAAAAAAAGTAGATTTAACCTTCCAGAATGGGCAAGGCTTATTTTATTCGCCCTTACTCTTTCTTGCCTTATTTTTGACCAAATGAATTTGTCTTTAAACACAATTCTAGCTTCTTACGTGATTTGTATACGCTTCCTGCTGACGGTGTTGATACATTGATCTTGTCATAAAGTCTTGCTCTGGGTTGCATTACTCTGAGATGTTATTTTAGAAAATTGGTGATGTGCATCTGTGAGAGTATGTCATGGTATGCAGTAGGCAATACCATTAAGTGAGGCCCCGCCATCTGCGCCTGTCTGCAGTCATCCTCAGTGCGGCATCGTCACCCTTTCTGCAGCCATCAATTGCTGTGTCTCAGTTTTCTTGACCTTTTTTTTGTAACTTGGTGTCCATGTCAGGATTCTGTTCATATTTGCCACATAGTCTTTTGCCAAATCATGTGATACATGCTTATAATTGTATGGAATCCCTTCCATAAGAAATTGAGTCAAATAAGTTACTGGGATTTAAAAGGAATTTGAACTGACACATAAATTAAGTCACATGCAGAAGGTTATTTCAGAAAAGCTGTTTTCTCTGAATTGATGGAAGATGAAGCCTTCAGATAATTTTCTTTCAGTTTTGGGAAGATTCATTTTTTCCCTCCTGTAGATTTGCCTAAATAAGTACCAAAAACCAAACCCACTGCCGCCGAGTCAGTTCTGACTCATAGCAACCCTGTAGGGCAGGTAGAACTGCCCCATAGAGTTTGCAAGACTGTAAAACCTTTCAGAAGCAGACTGCCACATCTTTCTCCCGCAGAATGGCTGGTGGGTTTGAACTGCTGGCCTTTTAATTAACAGCTGAGCACCTAACCACTGAGTCACCAGGGCTCCCTGGACAAGTTCGTCAGAGATTAAATCGTAACAGTAACATTCTACTGAAGATGGTGATGGGTTTGAGCCCAGACCTTCAGGTCGTTATGATGTCACTTTGATGAATAAGGTACACCTGACCCAAACCATGGTATTTTCATTCACCTCATATGCATGCAAAAGCTGGATGAGGAGTAACGGAAGACTGAAGAAGAACTGACCCCCGTGAATCATGGTGTTGTCGAAGAATATAGAATATACCATGGACTGCCAGAAGAATGAACAAATCTGTCTTAGAAGGAATACAGCCAGAGTGCTCCTTAGAAGCAAGGGTGGCCAGGCTTCGTCTCAAGTGCTTTGGACATGTTATCAGGAGGGACCAGTCCCTTAGAAGGACATTATGCTTGGTGAAGTACAGGGGCAGCGGAAAAGAGGAAGACCCTCAACAAGATGGGTTGACGCAGTGGCTGCAGCAATGGGCTCAAGCATAACAGTGATTGTGAGGATGACACAGGATGGGGCAGTGTTACGTTCTTTTGTACGTGGGGTCGCTGTGGGTCGGAACCAACTCAGTGGTACCTAATCACAACAATATTTTGATGCCTTTATAAGGAAGTTTGAAGCATAGGGCACATTATTTTTTTTAACCCCTACAGCTAGTTAGAGTGATGGATTTGACTAACCAAAATAGCAAATTTTCTTTTTGTACGCCAGTTGAGATTACAGAGTTGAAAAGGAAAAGAACAATAACATGCAATTTGTGCAGTTGATGGCATTTTAATTTACTATTTAATAGTCTTTTCTATTGAACCTTGGTTTATTTTTAAGGAAGAGGTTAGTTTTTTCTATCAGTTGGAGTATTTATAATTAACAGTTTTCAGAGACAAATCCACTTGCTTTTTGACTTCTGTAATCTTTGTTAATTTCGTAGAAATTAGGAAGAAAACATTATACTGAGTAGGTATAATGTTCTCTTTTCCAGTTTTTTTTTTTTTTTTTAAGGGAAAATCCTGACGTGTTACTTATAAATATGGAGCTCTTCATAGTTAGGAATTCCAGCTTACCAAATAGCTTCACGGAGCACCACCATAGATAGGTGGAATATTATCAGCCTACACACAGAGCAAGAAGAGAACACATCCAAGAGAACACAAAGAGTCGTCCACAGTCTTCTTATCTTTCAATATACTTTAGTATGTCCTGTATCTTTAGTCACACTGAGTGCTACAAAAATCTCATTTTTCACTGAACTAGGGCTATGAGACGATAGCAAGTGTATTGTTTAAAAATTAACAGGTGTACATTTTATGGATTTAAAAGTCTAGTTAGTTCTTTCTCACATATGAATACTTATTTTTGCGGAATATTGTTGCTAATTTGTGTAGGCATCATGATGCTTCACCTCTAAAGACTTCAGCATTTATCTCTGACATAACTGCCATACAAATATCACACTTAAGAAATTTAAGATTGATACAATACTGTTCTCTAATAGGATACCTCTCAAACCGTCTGTGATAAAGGATCCATTTTTTAAAATTTTGCATCCGCTGTTGATGGAAACTTTTATAAAATACGATAAAATGAATTACTAGAAAAATGAAATTAAAAAACAATGAATGTATAAAGTACAGCCCAAATGTTTATTAGATTCAACAGACATAAAATTACTTTGTCAGATTTCTATAAAAAATTCTGAATGTTTACTGTAAATTTCTGTGCTTACATCATCACAGATCAGCAAATCTACAGATTGGCATGAGTCTGTAGAGTTTTTTTTTTTTTAATCCATGATCCAAAGATCACACATTGTACTTGGTTGCCATTCCTCTTTAATTTTTAATCTAGAATAGTTTCTGTCTTTTTTGTTGTTGTTGTTTTTGTTTTTTCATATTTTGTTTTCTTTGTTGACATTTTTGAGGAGCCTAGGCCGGTTAGTGTGCTGAATGTCCTGAAACTTTGATTCGTCTGATTATTTCGTCATGGTTGTATCCAGGTTAAACATCTTCAGTAAGAATACTACATAGAAGACATGGCTTCGTAACAGCAAGGTGCATCATGTCTATTTACCCATTATTGGTGATGTTAAATTTGATCATTGGTTAAGGTAGTATCTGTTTAGTTAATTTTCTAGGTGCTGTAGGCCTGTATTCTGGATATGATGCAGTTCAATTTAACAAACATTTATGAGGGCCACCAGGTTCCAGGCAGTGGACTACAAAAATGAATAAGGCCTGATCTCCCTTGTTCTCAAGGCACTGGCAGCATAGTAGAGGAGACAAACATGTAATCAACGAATTGCAGTATAAAACAGACAATGATAAGTGCCATTGTAGAGTTATAACCAGGGGTTCTGCAAATATAGAGAAAGAGATTAATCTAGGGTAGGGGACTAGGAAAGGGTTGTGTAAGAAATGGTATTTGGTTTGAGTCTTCAGGAATGGATGGGATTTTCTGAAATCTATAAGATACTATAAAACCTCAACAACAAAAAGACAAATAACCCAGTTAAAAAATGGGCAAAGGATATGAACAAGCATTTCACCAAAGAAGACATTCAGGCATCTAACAGATACATGAGGAAATGCTCACAATCATTAGAGAAATGCAAATCAAAACTACAGTGAGATACCATCTCACCCCAGCAAGGCTGGCATTAATCCAAAAAACACAAAATAATAAATGTTGGAGAGGTTGTGGAGAGACCGGAATACTTACACACTGCTGGTGGAAATGTTAAATGGTACAACCACTTTGGAAATTGATTTGACACTTCCTTAGAAAGCTGGAAATAGAACTGCTATACGATCCAACAATCCCACTCCTTGGAATATATCCTAGAGAGATAAGAGCCTTACACAAATAGATATATGCACACCCATGTTCATTGCAGCACTGTTTATAATAGCAAGAAGATGGAAACAACCAAGGTGCCCATCAGTGGATGAATGGATAAACAAATTATGGTATATTCACACAATGGAATACTACGCACCAATAAAGAACAATGATGAATTCGTGAAACATCTCATAACATGAATGAATCTGGAAGGCGTTATGCCGAATGAAATTAATCAGTCGCGAAAGGACAAATATTGTATGAGACCACTATTATAAAAACCCAAGAAAAGGTTTAAACACAGAAGACAACATTCTTTGATGGTTATGAGGGTGGGGAGGGAGAGGGGTATTCACTAACTGCATAGTAAAAAAAAGTAGGCAGGAATTATTTTAGGTGAAGGAAGGACAACACAATACAGGGGAAGTCAGCACAATGGGACTAATCCAAAATCTAAGAAGCTACCTGAATACAACCAAACACTTTGACGGGCAGAGTAGCAGGGGCAGGGGTCTGGGGACCATGGTTTCAGGAAACATCTAGATCAATTGGCATAACAAAGTGTATTAAGAAAAAGTTCTGCATCCCACTTTTATGATGTGTACTGGGGTCTTAAAAGCGACCATCTAAGATGCATCAGTTGGTCTCAACCCACCGGGAGCAAAGGAGGATGAAGAATACCAAACATATAAGAAAAATATGAGCCCAAGAAAAAGAAATGGCCACATAAACCAGAGACTCCATCAGCCTGAGACCAGAAGAACTAGATTGTGCCCGGCTACCACTAATGACTACCCTGACAGGGAACACAACAGAGAATCCCTGATGGAACAGGAGAAAAATGGGATGCAGACCTCAAATTCTAGTGGAAAGCCCGGACTTAATGATCTGACTGAGACTGGAGGGACCCCATAGGTCATGGCCCCAGACCCTCTGTTAGCCCCAGGCTAAAACCATTCCCAAAGCCAACTCTTCAGACAAATGTTAGACTGGACTATAAGATATAAAATGACACTGGTGAAGGGTGTGCTTCTTAGCTCAAATAGACACATGAGACTATGTGGGCAGCTTCTGTCTGGAGGCGAGATGAGAAGGCAGAGGGGAAGATGAGCTGGTTGAACGGACAAGGGACATAGAGGGTGGAGAGAAGGAGTGTGCTGTCACATTGTAGGGAGAGAAACTAGGGTCACATAACAATGTGTGTATAAGTTTTTGTATGAGAAACTGACTTAAGTTGTAAACTTTCACTTAAAGCACAATTAAAAAAAATTAAAAAGAATGGGTGGGATTTAGATAGGTAAGAGAGGTGTTGGGTGGGTGGGAGGGAATAATTTTAGCAAAAGTACAGAAGCAGGAGAAAGTGTTTTGAGTTCTGGAAATAGCAGATAATTCGGAGTAGTTGAAGAAAGGAATATAGTGGGAGGTAAAAGAATAATTGTTAAGGGCCTTAACTACCTTGCCTAGGAGTTTAGGCTTTATTTTGTAGTTACTAGAGAGACGACACTGGGAAATTGTAAGCAGAGAAGTGACATCGTGAGATTTCTTTTAGAGAAAAATTATTCTATCAGCAAAAGAATCTATCTGTTGTAAGTGAAGAGAGACATTTAGGAAGCTCTTATAAATCGTCCTAATAAGAGACCTGAATTACACTGGTGAAATGGAAAAACAAGGCAGTGCAAGGACTAATTAGATGTAAAGAATGAGGAGAATAATGGAGTGAATGAACATACATGCCTGGGACACCCAGCTTGAGCTATTAGGGTGTCATTAAGGTGGAAAACTCTTAAGAGGAGGAAGATGATGACGAGTTGAGTCTCTAGCAGGATAGATTTGAGGTGCTGGTGGGGCATTCAGATGAAAATGTCTATCATACAAACAGAAATGTGGATGTGGGGTTCCAGGTGAGTCCAGGGCTGGAGATGTAAGTTTATTGTCCCCTGCTGTATTCCAGACACTAGGCAAGCACTTTACGTATGTTAACTCCAAAAGATAATTGCAGCATTGAGATTGACTGCATTTGCCCAGAGAATGAGTACAGAGAGGGAAAAAGAAAGAGGGCCCAGGACAGAAACTTTAGGAGCATCTGAATATAAGAGGGTCTGAGTACCATGGAGCCCTGGTGGTGAAGTGGTTGAGAACTCGGATTGCTAACCAAAAGGTCAGCAGTTCAAATCCACCAGCCGCTCCTTGCAAACCCTGTGGGACAGTTCTCCTCTATCCTACAGAGACTCTCTGATTTGGAATTGACTCAACGGCACACAGCAATAACAAAGGGCCATGTAAAAGAGAATCAAGAAAATAGTAACAAGAGAGCAGAGGGTTCCAAGAAGAGCATGATCAACGGTGCAGTTGCACAAAGAGGTCAAGTAAGGCAAAGATTTGAGTGACTTCTGGGGAAAATTGATCACTTAAGGGTGAACAGAAGGTGAGGGTGAAGATGGCGTGAACTTCAGGCTGAGCCTGTGGCCTGGTGAAAAGATTCTTTCCAGTAATAATGAGCAGCTCAGGAGTAGGGATTGTCAAGGTCAGAAGGCAGAGGGAGAGAATAGTGGAAGTGGCTTACCATGGATCACAGGATGGATAGGAAGTAGCAAAGCTGTGACTGGCTGATAGTCTGGGAGTCTAGACAGAGTGAAGGACCTAGAGTTTGCAGTTCGCTTCTGGTTTTTGTGCATACACTTTGAAAATTAATGTCATACTAAAGAAGCTTTTGGTGTGTCTTTTTGTTTGGTTTGTTGCGTATACAGTTTTAAAATAAAAAGAAGGCAAGAGTTAAGAGTATTTGCCTTTATCTTTGCAGTCAGTCATTAAATGAAAACTGCTCTAAAAACTCATGGACATTTTTTGCTTTAGAGAAATTTTGTTAGCTAAGTACATTGCTTGAAATAACATCTCTATTCTGCAGAAGTCAGAAAAGAAGAAGCATCTCAGCCAGAATTCTTTCATGAATTAAGAAATGAAGAGGGATGCTTAGTACCAAGCAGGAGATGTCATGAAATCGTAGACTTCTAGTGTCGGAAGATATCTTAGAAATCAGCAATCTCCTTATTTAAACAGTTGGTTCACTGAACACTTATTAAACATCCTACGAGTAGCCAGGTTAAAAAGTGAAGTTACCAATTAGAACAGTTAATTCTTGCCCTCAAGGGGCTCACAGTCTAGTGGGAGGATCAGAGAGCCCAGTAACTTATTTAAGAAGTTTCGTGATAAAGGAGAAAGGGCACTATAATTTAGTGGATGCTCATTTTGTCCTGAGCACTCTGCTGGTCGCTTTCCATGCATTATTTCATTTTCACCTCTCAGGAAAAGGAAGAAGGTCAGCAGTGTGTGTGTGTTTTATGTAGAGGAGACTTGAGCATACTTACAGATGGAGGAGAAGGGGCCAATGAAGAGGGAGATACTGTTTGCTGTCTGGTTACTTTTATTGCTCCAGTACTCTCAGCAATTCAGCCTTACAAATTAACTAATCATTATTATCCCCAGCCCACTGGGTGAGGGTAAACAGACAGCTGGGGTGGGGTACAGTATACTTCCAAAATAAAGGGAAAATAAGTAACTTTACAGAATTCTTGTGACATACAAATAGCATAAGGTATTTAAAAGAGAAGACTTTGTAAACTGTAGTGTTAGTTACATGTGCAGAATGCAGACATTTTTTAAAAAGTTGTATATCTTAGATTGGTAGTATACCAGGTCTCAGGTGACTTAATCATTAAATTACTAATTTTCCCTAGAAATGTTCGAGAGACTTTGCTTCATGGATATAAATTCGGGGACAGCTATAGTTTTTAATCTTTAAAAGATTCTTATTCCTGCAGCTGACTAAAAAAATTTTTGTTTCCATTTCTTTTTAGTGTGGTATTATTAAATGGCTAAACATGAATGTTCCTTGGACTTCCATAACTGTTTTGTGGTGGGTTAGAAGCAGAATAGTTTTTTGTAATAGATTGAACAAATTAGGATATTTATTTAATAAAAATGCTGAAATTGAAACTTTTCCCACAGACTACAAAGTGACTAATGGCCCCTCTCTCTACTTTGAAGGAAACACTGAGCATCTAATCATATAGCCCAGAAAATGCTAGGTGGTGGCAGAGTTACACTAGATGAAATGGCCTTTTATCTTCAAGGATCATACGTTCTGGATCAAAAGACAAAACAATGCACATAAAACATTTAACAAGCAAAATGGTAGTATGGCGTAGCGGTAAGAGCATGGGCTCTGGAGCAGCCCTGGCTGAGTTAGCATTCTGCTCTGACTCTGCCACGTAACTACCTTTGTAGCCTTGGGAAAGTTACTTAACTTTTCTGTACTTCAGCTTCTCCATCTGTAAAATAGGGTGCTAATTATACCTATCTCATAGGATTGCTTAAAGATTAAATTACATACTGTTAAGTTAATGTGTTTACAACTGTGCATGCCATGTGTTGTTGTTGTTGTTAGGTGCCATCAAGTTGGTTCTGACTTATAGTGACCCTGTGTACCACAGAATGAAATACCGCCTGGTCCTGCACCATCCTTACAATCCTTGTTATGCTTGAGCCCATTTTTGCAGCCACTGCATCAGTCCATCTTGTGGAGGGCCTTCCTGTTTTCTGTTGACCCTGTACTTTAGCAAGCATGATGTCCTTCTCCAGGGACTGATCCCTCCTAACAACATGTCCAAAGTATGTAAGACCCAGTCTCGCCATCCTTGCTTCTAAGGAGCATTCTGGCTGTACTTTTTCCAAGACAGATTTGTTCGTTCTTTTGGCAGTCCATGGTATATTCAGTATTCTTTGCCAACACCACAATTCCAAGGCATCAGTTCTTCGCTCTTCCTTTCACATGCATATGATGTGATTGAAAATACCATGGCTTGTGTCAGGCACACCTTAGTCTTCAAGGTGACATCTTTGCTTTTCAACACTTTAAAGAGGTCTTTTGCAGCAGATCTACCCAGTGCAATGCATCTTTTGATTTCTTGACTGCTGCTTCCATGGGTGTTGATTGTAGATCCAAGTAAAATGAAATCCTTGACAACTTCAATCTTTTCTCTGTTTATCATGATGTGGCTTATTGGTCCAGTTGCAAGGGTTTTTGTTTTCTTTATGTTGAGGTGTAATCCATACTGAAGGCTGTGGTCTTTTGATTTTCATTAGTAAGTGCTTCAAGTCCTCTTCACTTTCAGCAAGCAAGATTGTGTCACCTGCATAACGCAGGTTGTTAATGAGTCTATGCCATGTAGTAAGTAGTATATATGTGTTTGCCGTTATTATTGTACGTTTAGGTTTTAAATTGCTTGATTCAGACATTTGGTGTAAGGGTTTCACAGATCATTCAAGGCAGATAGAGTCAAGGGAAATTTTATAGCATAGGTGGGACTTAAATCAGAACCCTCAAGGATGGATGGACAAACAGAGATGGAGGAGAGAAAGGTACTTCAGGTCCAGGGAACATCATCAGTAAAAGCTTAAAAAATGGGAACCAATTTGTTGAGTCTACAGAGCATGGGAAAGACCGATCTGATCCAGATGGAGGGTGAATATTGGTTAGATCAGTGGTGGGATAAGAGTGGATACAGTGGACAAGATTATTATGCTGAAAATAGCAGTTTGCATTCACATTTATTCACTTGATTCTAGCAAAAACTATTATTTAGATATATTCATGTAAGATATATAAACATTATTACCATAGGGTTGTTATGAGTTAGAATCGACTCAGTGACAACGGATTTGATTTTTTTGTTTTTGTTTTTTTATTGTTATGATTACTACTACTACTGGAGCCCTGGTGGCACAGTGGTTAAGAACTTGGCTGCTAAACAAAAGGCTGGCAGTTTGAATCCACCAGCCGCCCCTTGGAAACTCTATAGGGCAGTTCTGCTCTGTCCCATAGAGTTGCTATGAGTCAGAATCAACTTGACAGCAACGGATTTGGTTTGTTTGTTTGTACTACTACTACTATTATTATTTTCTTTTTAAAAATAAATATACTGGAGCTCAGAGAAGTATGACTTGTCCAGCAGCACCAGATTTTCATATTCCAAACCCAGCCCCGTTTCCACCATATTTTGCCTTTTCTCTGCCTTTGTTAGAAAAACAGGTGGATTTGAAAGTAAACTTTGCCAGTCAAGATAAGCTCCTTTCCCTGTTTTACCCTTAACCTATGGAGTAGCCTTCAGGCTGTTGACAGTTCTCTAGTGAAGCAAATTTGGATCAAGATGAGATGTGTGCCACCCAACCCCTGACTCCTTCAGGAGAGCAAGAGAGGAATGTTCCTGAAATTTAGAATGCAGATCGTATCATTTCATTGTGTCCCAGATATACTTCACAATATGGGGCTCTGGTCTATATTTTCTTTTACAAAAACAGACACACACGGGAAAATTTTGATAATCCTTGAAGATCCCACAAAAGTTGTAAAATTTAGTTATTTATTATTAGTCTCATGTTTTACATTGTGGAGTGTGTGGGTGTGGATATGTGTTTAAAGAAGTACGCACTGTAGGGGAAGGTGATGAAATATTAAAGTGAACATTCTCAGACAGAAAATGGGATCGTTTGCAGGTTATTTTTCTGAACTTCACTCTGTATTAATTCCCACCTACCAGTCGTGAGTAGAAAGAATAAACAGCAAACATGTTTTACTTGAAGTTCCTTTCTGTTCTTTCCTGGAACATGGTAATCCCAAGAAGTGCAAAGAAAAAAGTAGAAGCAGAGATGCTATTTGGAATGTAAATACCGTAATGACACTGATCGTAGTGATAGATCCTGCACCTGATTGGAGGGTCTCCCATTCCACTCAAGAGTAAGGTGGAGAAGTGCATTATCCTCGGACTTGCAAGTGATACAAATAAATCATAAGCATGGAAATTAAAGAAAGATTTCTGTTGTTAGGTTACATGAAGGGTACACATCTCACTTTTTTCTCATCAGTTTTTTGGTTTAAATTTTGTTACCAAATCAAAATCATGATGTATTTAATATTCATGCTAATTGCTTATTTTTAATGTGAAGAAAATTTACAGTAAAACTATGGTAAAAGATAGTTCTGTGTATCTTCTGTAAAGTAGCACAGGGTCCTGGCTCCAGAGCTGACCTGGGTCCTTGAAAGGTCAGGGCCCTTCTTCATCTCTTAGAACTTCGTTGTCACCTTGCGTGTTTCTAGACGCATGATAGGTATGCTATCAGTGAGTGAGTATTACATGCGGCGTTCACATGGTGGTCACAGGGAAGAAGCATCAGTTTCTTGATTAGTTGCTCTGGATTCAAGTGTTTTTCTAACAAGGAATCATCTGCAAAACTACCTTGCAGGGTAGCTTTAAGGATTAAAACGTTGTGAAGTACCTGGCATATGCTAGGTTTTTAACAAAGAAATAATAGCTATTATTATTGTTTTTGAAAATTTTTCTTGATTGAATGTAGTTTCGACTTTGCATTTTTCTGAGATCTTTGAAAATACATGTTGTTAGTATTATTAATTTATATTTTGTGCCTTTGAAGGAAAAAATAGAAATACTCCCTTCTAAGTGAGAATTGCTGGTCTTAAAATATCTTTGTGCCATTTTCACTGTGGGCAAGTTTACTACATTCTTAATGATACATATTCAAGCTAGTTCACTTGTTAATCCAAATGTACATTTTAAAATAAGATATTTCTTTGACCAGTTTTAAATAGATTGTGGTAATGTGTTGTAAACTAAATTCAGGTGAAATCTCACTGATCCCACTAGATGGCGTTAATTCATCAAGCGATAACTTCATTCCCTAGCTTCTGCAGACAGCCTTCTATGTAGTTGAACTGATTTTGAGTATCTTTAATGAGTGAGTTTCGCAGTACACTCTTCGACTCTGTGCTGTTTACATTTAGCAATTTGTGGAGGTTATTCAGAAAGGTTGAGAAGAGCAAAAGGCTGAGGGCCAGTCTATTGAAACTAAAAAAAACTATAATAAGCTACAGTATTTTCTTAAAAAAAAAAAAAAAAAACCCTTTGCTTTTGAGTCAATTCTGACTCACAGGGTTTCCAAGGCACAACTGGTGAATTTGAACTGCTGACCTTTTGGTTAGTAGCCATAGCTCTTAACCACTATGCCACCAGGGTTTCCAGTATTTTCTTAGGTGCTCGTTAATTCTAGCTTTGACTTAGTCTTTTTCCTAATTGTATATCGGACTTTCCAGTTCAGACATGTTTTCTTGTCTTTTATTGCTCTATTTTCATAATTCTTGTGTGGGCTTCTGGAAACGTTGGAAAATGGAAAGCAGACACTTAAAAGCACACAGTTTATGACAGATTTCATTTTTAAATCATTTGGTTCATAGTTACAGGAACTAGATTAACAGTGACCCACTTGTAGGTTATTCTGTTTCTTTAGTCATAAATGTAAAATAAAAATGAACACCCCAGTTATTTAGTTCTCTCGTCTGAATTTGAATTATTTATTATCTATAAAGACAGTTTTATATTCCAGATTAGTCAGTTTTCAAAGTTAAAAAATTGTGCTTTACTGTAGTCCTTTGTAGGGTCTAAATAATTAAAATATTTTACTTATATTTTATTTCTTTGCTATTCTTTAGAGTTTTGAAGTTGAAGTTTTTTTTTAAAGAAATGATGAGTATGTTTCACATGCAAAAAAAGTATTTCTCCATTTCATTAGAAGTGATTTATGTCTTTATGATCAGATTCATACAGCCAGAGTAAAATTGTTTCAGAATGATGGGATGATCCATCTTGAGCCATGGAGGCTTAATTGCACTACAGATATTATTTTATTCATTGCTCCTGGGCAGTAAGTAGTTGGTACTGATAGTTCCTTAATGTTTATTTAACCATTCCAATATAAGGCAGCTCAGGTTTCCTAGTAAAAAGATTGCTGATAGTTTCATGCACTGATACGTAATAAAAAGCTGAGAATAATCAGGGGCTTTGCCAATAGAGGAAACCCCGGTGGTGAAGTGCTACGGCTGCTAATCAAGAGGTCGGCAGTTCAGATCCACCAGGTGCTCCATGGAAACTCTATGGGGCAGTTCTACTCTGTCCTGTAGGATCGCTATGAGTCGAAATTGACTTGACGGCAGTGGGTTTTTTGTTTTTGCCAGTAGAACGGAACACTGGTGGCACGATGGCTTAGTGTCTCAGTTGCTAAACCAAAAGGTCCTTGGTTCCAATGCACCAGCTGCTGTGCGGGAGAAAGATGTGGCACTCTGCTTCATAAAAATTTACAGCCTTGGAAACCCTATGGAAGCAGTTCTACTCGGTCCGGTAGGGTCACTATGAGCGGGAATAGACTCAACAGCAATGGGTTTTGTTTGGGTTTGCCAGTGGAGTCAAACAGCCTGGTTTATAAGTTAGAACAGGAAGACCTGAATGAACATTTTGTGCCCATTAATGAAATTAATAAGCAAGGTTTTTGCTTTCTCTGATGTTCTTAAAAGCTTTAACCAAAAAAGCAACTGCCCAAGATTATTTATATACAAAGCATTCGCTATATTGTGACTGATTTTTTTTGTTGACTTATGAAAATTAGTTTCTTTCTAATCACACCTTATGCACATATTTGTAAGTATATGTGTTATATAGATATGTATTACAATTTACCATGTTCAGAGAAATTTGTGATGAGAAAGAAATATGATTGTAAAGGGAAGAAGTAAACATTGTTGCATAGCACTTGAGCTTATCTGTGTCCCCATGTTTCCTCTTGGGGAGTAGAAAGAAGAAAGAAGTAAATTTTGAGTGTATGTGTGTATATATTTGTAGTGAATGGGAGAGAAGGAGAGGTTGTCTTTTCAGGAGACATTAACTCTGTTTTATAAACAGTTCTTTGGGTGGTAAGTCCCTTAGTCTTGAGGAGACGATTCAGTGGAAAGCTATCCAGTCCCGGCAGGATATAGCATTCATCCGCAGTAAAACTTAAGCACTGCAACAAAATAAATTCTTCTGTGCTGTGCAAACCAATATGAAGGAAAATGATTTTTTTGTTGGATAAGAGGTCAACGGAGCATAGTTCCTGAAAATCTTTATGTTGAAGAAAATGATACAGGGTATTCTGTTACAGCCACTGATCAGATATTTTAGTTCATGAAATACCAGTTTTGTATTTTAAGTAGCTTTTATTATCATCTGAGAACAAGGACTTCCTTTTCTCTCTCTAGCTACCCCTTTTCCAAGTCTTATTTCTTAGCAATTAAAAGTGAAATCGTTTTCCTTTGGTCACAAGTATAAATTTTACTGCATCCAAGATCTCTGATTGATTCACTTTGTTGTCCAGCAGCCGCTTCCTTGATGTCAGACCATTTCTGAGAATATTGACTGTTGTAAAGGGCTCTTTTGCACTGAGTTATCTGGTGTATTTGAAGATAAATATCTGATGGAATTTCTTACCAGCATGTATGATTTGATGATTTAAATTTTTACTTTAAAATTTTAAGTAAAATAAATTCAAAACATTTTAAGTAAAATGGGATAAGAAAACAGGGAGGAGAGGGTTTTAATCATTGGTATATCTTTTAATTTTCCAGTTTGTGACTTCATTTAAAAAAAAAAAAAGCCCTCTGTTATTTTGAACCAAAGATTCTGGAATTACTACTTTTCTAAAAATATCTCTTACAGCTAAAACTTAATGTATTGAAGCATTTTAGTTTTGAAGATGATACATATTTTTATAAAGATGTATTTCCAAATGGAAATAGCACTGAGGCTTCTGAAACAGGGAACCTTTCCAAAACAAGCATGTGGTTGCCTGGGTGAAGAATATTAGGTTGCAACACTCAAAAAGGAAATCCTGGCATAGGAAGCAATTGATGAAGGGCAAATGTCTGCAGAGTCTAGTGAAGCTTTTAAAGGCATTTGTGTGGGCCTGCGTGCAAGGCCTCCGCCAGTACCTTTCAAATTAAATATCGTGTGCTCCATAGTGTGCTGCGCCATGCTTGTACTTGCATCTTTGCTTCTATTCTACATAATATGTCATTCTTAGTTTTAGCCTTCTGTAAGTACTAGTCATCATCCAGCTGAGAACTGCAGCCTTTCCTCACTCTGCCCTTCGTGAAAATGTCATCATAGTAATGGGCAGCAGGGGGCTTTATGATGTTTTAAAAACCAAGTTCATCAGCATTTTTAAACTATCAGTTTATTATTTAGTACCATTATTCTGCAAATACTGAATATTTTGTGACTTTAATTTTATAAAAGGTTTTCTCTTTTTTCTTGTAGAAGGGGTAGGTATTATCCTCATTTTGTAAAAGTGGAAACTAATAGAAAAGAGAGGCTGAGTGATGGCTAAAGCTACACTGATAATGTGAAAGGCAAACTAGCATCCTGGGTGGTTTTTCTTTTTTGACCTTTAGCCCAAGTGCTTTCCTCTGTACAGTGCAGATACAAAAAACTTTACAGCTATTTTTGTTTAAATGGAGTTCTTCATATTCAGATTTTCTTTTCAAAGCAAGAAATAGCTGAGTTTAAAAAGATTCTCCTCCTATCTCAGACTGTCTCAAAATAATTTTAATGGGTAAATGTCATTTAGGGGAGAAGCCCAGGTCACAAAAACGAACTTAGGTGATGGTACAAGTCCAAAAGAGGTGGAAATCCTAGTATTCAAGCATTAGTAAAATTTCTGCAGCAGATAGATCTGTATTTGATTAATGCATTTAATTTGAGCTGTGCTTTAAGTTAAAAAGTACCACCAGCCTACTTAATATTGAGAACTTTGGGTTTGTTTGTTTTGGGGACTGTGTTTTCCATTATTATAACTATGGAATTTTGATGTTGGGGAAGAAGGGACCTGGATATCGATGTAAAATTAGGAGTTCTATGGAGGGAGAGCCTCTGAATTCCCCAAGATGTGTGCATATTTTCTGTGTATACCTTTGTGCACATACGGCCTTTTTTTTCTGGGCACAGGGTTTATAGTTTTTTTATTAAGATCCTTGAATAGGTCTGTGACACTCCCTCTCCCCAATGATAAGATCCTTGATTCAAACCAGTTCCTTTAATAAGTTTGGGTATAAAGCGTTTTATTTTTCCCCTCAAGTGAAGAGGGCCACATGTGAATACCTTTTTTCAAAATAGTGCTTTCAGCTAGATGTTTTTGCTGGGAATTGTTCTCTTTAGTCGCGATTTATAAGTGTAAAGAGATATGGTAGATTACCATTTCACTCTATTGGGAAGTTAATAAATAAACTTCACAAGCTGTTGTAAGTACACGTTACAAATTAGTTCCTTTCAGAAGTATTAGCCATTTCACAATTATTGTGAGAACTAAGTACTCTAGTTATCCGGGCCAAATATAGAAGCAAATCATAAGGATGGAGCAAAGAAAAACGCTGCTTTTAAAGGAGCTCAATTCACCATTAAAACCCAGCCCAGTGAGGAATGTGCCAGATTGTAATGATTTAAATCACTTAATGAAATTCATGTTATTCGAGAGGATTTTTTTTAACATTAAGTGAAGTAGTAATTTTCCAGTTTTCAAATTTTAATGAAAACATTTACTCATGTAAATTAGAGCCTTATTATTATATATTAGTTTTACTGTCGTATTTGTTTTTACTAAAAATAGTTATTTTTTCCCTTATATTTCCTCATGAAATCCTTCAGAACCACTTCTAGAAATGCTGTCATTTTGCCATAAGTATTTCGTTTTCTCCCCCATCTAGTTTTTCTGAAGTAGTGCTAACTCTGCCTTAATTTGATTTGGCATCCCTGCAATTGAACATTTGTAAGTATCTTGTATTATAGCCCATCTGGGTTGTCATAGAAACCAAAGACCTCCATACTCTTCCCTCTAGTTAAAAATGGAATGCAAACAGGGCTTCAAAGTGACGTTTTCCTAGTAGGAGTGACAGCCTTGTGAAGTGTGGAACAGAAAGGTTTCTTATTGGTTTTATTCTCCCATGGTCCATCATACCAGTTAACTCTGATGCTTGCAGCTTTTCTCTTGAAAATCTGGCAAGATACTAATGGAATTTTTAAAATACAAGCATCAGGGGGAAAAAAAAAACAAGTATGCAATTAATCCTCCTTCTGCTCTTTTCTTATACAAAAATGCAGTGTTGGCTGCCGTGTTTCTGTTTTTCTTTCTGTGTTATTAGCTGGTCTGTTGAAGCTGTGGGACACGCGGGGAAGCACCAGGTGGTTACCGAAACTTTGACTTTCGTTATCAGCCTCATTGTTTATTTCCTAGGTCAGATGAATGTGGCTTTATCTCCGTAGAACTACGGGCCTATTGGCTAAGTACATGGCAGTGATTTGTTATTAGAATAGAAATTTGTTTATATGCAAAATCTACATGGCCTGTCGTTGAACCTGATGACAGAACCTCTTACAGCCCCCTTTCCACAACCCTGGTAGTTACCAAATCCTTGACTTTACTCCATATTCCCTTCATCTTCTCTACCAGAACCCTACAGGCCTTTTATTTTCCTCTTTGACTTCTGTGATGTTTCTGCTTCTGAAACAGTTGTGTTAGTAAATTCCAGTTTGCTATTTCAGTTGTGTTAGCAGAATGTCTGGTTTGGTGGTTAAGATTTGTTGAGTTATTGATGAGGGCATTAGTCAAAGTTCAGAGTGTCAAGTTCTTATTGTAAAATATACATATAGAAAATGACACAAATAATGACCTGTGAATGTGAAACAAACAAAAGTTGACATAGAAGCTTGTACCCTAAGAGGAGTGTTTCAGAGGAACTAGATTAAAATGGTCATTAGACAGTTGCACTTGAGGGGCTTTTTGGTCAATTCTTTTTACTATTTCTCAAAAAGAAAACATTGAAGGCTTTAAATAACAACCACTTTTTGACTCTTAGCTAGTTTCTGATGATCGTGTAGCTACTTTCTTTAGTCCCACATCTCAACTAACAGTCGCTTTCAGCAGTAAATTCAGAAGCGTTAGGAGTATTATCCCATCTTGACAGAGATCCTGCAACTCCCAGTTGAGTATGAGTAGTTTAGATGCTGGTGTATCTAAAGGTAAGCGAATGTGTTTTCCAAATATTCTTTGGCATGTAGTGTGGGAGTGAACAATTGGTTTTCACAGTGTAGTGTGGGAGAAGTGATGGAGCAGTTTCTTCATGCTAAACATGTTGCTTTTTCCTTTCGTTTGCTACCCTCACTTCTAATTTGGCTGGAACGGCATTTTGTGTTTTGTCAAGTATTGACCGGTTGAGAGGGTTAACATACTAACCTCAACTTCCATGTCAATTAAAAAAAAATTAAAAACATTAGTATCTCTCCTAAATCATTGTTTCTATTTATTACCATTTTTTTTTTTTTAAAGACTAGGGATGTTGCTGGTTGTTTAATAAATGTCATATTGCTGTCAGCCTTGCAGAAGGTTGTGACTTTCCCTTAGCACAGAGGAATAGAACACGCATTTCTGTTCACCACTGCTATGACTCATCCTTATGTACCTTGGAGATAGTAAGGGCTTGAACATAAAGAAACATGATGACTTTCTCCCCCTGTAAGATAAAATCTCTCCTAAGTCTCAATCCCTCATCCCTGTGCTCCGTTATCACCAGTTGTTAATAAGCAGCATAATATTCGGCCTTCTTAAATATGTGTTTTTAGGTGTATTTCTGCACATTATTTACATAGTTCTTCCTCCTGTAACTACCAGTCCTGAAATTATTCAGTTCCTTCTAAATCATCAGCTGTCTATAGAGTTATTTATTTTCCTTCTAAAAATAAACATGCGTTTTGAAGTATACTTGTTAGAAACGAGGTAGGTGAATTCTATATTCTGTTCTCAAAGAATAGTCTTTTTAAATGTATAGAGCCTAGTGGAAGTATATACATGTCTTTTCATTGGGTACGTATTAGTTTATCTGTTGAGGAACCTATAACTAACCGCTGACATCTAACCTTACCTTACTCCTTTTCTTCAAAGTGATCATTTTTAATTATTACTGTTAGGACATATTTAATTTTTTGTCTCAAAAATTTTCCTAGGGTGTAGCATTGTTCAAAATGTATACTGTCCCAGGCTTGATCTTGCCTACTGTTTGTGGCCCCACTTTCTCTATTTACTGTTGTCTTCTCTGTTTACATTTTTTATCTTCCAGTAATTTTTCTTACTGACACTTTATAAAAAACAGTTCTTTTGTGTATACGTCATCTGTCTCCTGAGACAGCTTTATAAACTTCTTAAAGAATTCGGCTTGCTTTCGTGTCCTACCTCAACATCTAATACAGTACTATACACTCAGTAGGTATACTCAGTAAATACTGTTTTCAAGCCTTGGCTCGCCCACCCTATACACGGCCCTAATAGCCTTTCAGATCTAAGATGAGAGCATGATTAGCAAAGTGCATGTAGAACAGCAGGCAGATTGATGGTTGCGGTGATTCAGAGGATGTTCTGTGAACCTTTTCTAATGCTGCTTTCAATTCTGTGCTAATAGCGCGATGGAAACCCAGCTAGGAGTAGGTTGCCCATCTTTAAAACAAAGAAGGCTAGAATGGTTTGTATTTGCAGCTCCTGCACTTATCTTCTGGGATTCAGTAATCTTTTTAGCCTTTGTCCGCAGCACCACATGTATATTCCTGGGTAGCAGACTGATTGCTGCTGATGATACTGAAATGTTTGCATAGGAGCAAAACTGTGGTGCCACCTTCTTCATGAAGTGTTCAGAGATGACCTGTTTGCACATGGGCCCATAGTGTATAATGTTTTTATAGAAGAGCAGTAGAGTAAGGTCTGGCTGTGGTTGATTAAGGAAACCCTGGTGGCGTAATGGTTAAGTTCTACGGCTGCTAGCCAAAGGGTTGGCAGTTCGAATCCACTGGCGGCTCTTTGGAAACTCTATGGGGCAATTCTACTCTGTCCTATAGGGTCTCTATGAGTCGGAATTGACTCAACGGCACTGGATTTGGTTTGGTTTTGGTGGTTGATTAAAGTGGTCGTTTTAGATCCCGATAAGCAGACCCACGCATTGCTGGTGAGGGAGGCTGAAATTGCAGAAGGAGTTTGCGGCAGGAAGCAGGTAGGCCCAGCGGCAGGTTGATTTGCACCATGAGACAAGCAGCATGCGTAAACAGATGGCCCAGCGATGAGTCAGGGCAGATCCTGAACAGGTAGACTGGCTTTTGCCTGATTCTTAACATGCTTATAGAGAGCGGGATTTTAACTTGTCTGCCACTCTTAAGGCTGAAAAGCAAGCACTTCGTGAAAGAAATTCTATTCATTGGGAAACGAGAAGCGTGCTTTATTAGGCAGAGGAGAAATCTGGCTGTCACTAGATCTGGACACCGAGAAGCCAGCGCTTCCAGGAGCTGCTTCCTCTAGGCATGGGCTGGCCTCATGTGTCGGCATATGGTCACTCAACATCGTCCTGCCGAATGCTTCAGCGTGCAACCTGCAGCCAGAAAATATTAAAATTATGTTTTCAATATTAGGTTTTTAAGATTATAGACTCTTTAGTTGCAAGCACAAATCTGATATTTGACCTAAGAAAAGCATTTTTAAAAAGGATACCATGGTGGTGAGTGCAATAAAAACATACAGTAACATAAGTTTGTAATGGTATTAAGTAAGCAAAGATAAAATATTCATGGAAAAATCCTTCAGTTTCACATCTAAAGCATAGGCAAAAAGAAGAGTGAAGTGGAATTCCCAGATCTAATCATCTGTCTTCAAAATGTAAATGTAAACAAACATTTCCCTGCCAAACACTTTCAGAAGTACTAAGCATCTCATTAATTTTCAGAAACCAGATTTTGCTGTAGTCTTATATCTCTGTAAAAGGTACAAAGTAAACTGGTTTAAGTGTTTAAATATAGCATTGATGGATGAAATGGCATACTGCTTAAATTCCTGTACTTTAATTCTCTATCACATTACACTGTATCGTAGACAAATCCACAGTGCATGCGCTTGGGCTCAGAAAAAGCAAGTTAGTGATGGGCAATGTGAGTCAGAATCGACTCGACGGCACTGGGTTTGGTTTTCGTTTGTTTAAAGCTCTGTGGTTAGGGCTGTAACCAGAAACACAACACTGCAGTGGTAGAAACCTTGTTCTGAGATGGCTGTGAGGGCTGTGAGTGAATGCCACTGGTTAAGGCGGAGGTATAAATAAAGCACCTTGGTTTCCAAAATAATTGGGATCTTATTCAGGATTAATTGTGCCAGGATCTGCTTCCCAGATTGGCTTTCGTTTTATCTGTTTAAGCATGTACACCTAGCCTTTGCTCAGGGCAGAAGGAGCACTAATCTACCTTTGTGCGTATGGAAAATAACCTTCCTGGCACTGCGCTAAAGCGCCAGGAGAACGCATTATTGATGGAATAGGCCACTGTCAAGAAGGATGTAGATAGACTTAGTAGCTAGCTCTTAAGCAATTTTTTAAAGTGAGCTACTGAGAGACACGTATAGAGAGATACTTTAGTGAGTAAATTCCCTCGTCACAGGCAGCTTGTGGACACCAATGTGATCTAATTGTAATATAGATCACCTTGTAATTGTGTCACCCTGTATGCTTTGATAAATTGAGTACACTTCTTACAGAATGCCACATTATCAAAGGTTTGAAAGATAGTAAATTTGGAGCTTTACTCTTGTGAAGATTATCGGAAGATTTTCAAATCACTTTTGGTTTAAGTAAGCTCCTGTCATTTGTCTGCTGGTTTCCAGCTTTGTGTTCTTGGTTTTTTTTTTTTTTTTTTTGTCTACACATGCATAATTGAGCTGAATAAGTGTGCCAGTGAGTAACGGAGCTGCGTTCAGCTTCTGCTTAAGTCTGCAGTATTAAAGTGTTCCTTTTGTTACACATGCTGGTCTTGCAGACTCTGTAGAGCCTTATCAAATGCAGCCAGTTGGTGCTGCTGGTGTGAAAGCACAGGGGAGCTCTCGTGTGGAAGGTTAATGGAGTGTAATTATAAAGAAAAATAAACTGCTCAGCCACTCTATCTCACTCTACCTGCGCCAGGAGTGACAAGTGCTCCGATCTTTTATAAACCCTGGAGCAGAGGTTTAACCATCTAAAATTATGAGAGTATAACTGTCACACACACAAACACCGTGTGAAGTGTAGGTATGCACCCCTGTGGGTAGGAATGATTCCTTTCGGTTGCAGAGAGTCTCAGTTAGGAAAGGAGCACCTCCAACCACCAAGAAAAACTCCTTGTTAAACAATGTACTTTCATGTCACTTCTTTTCCACTTAATTTGTTCCATTTTCTTTTCCTAAAGGTGCTTTCTTCCCTCTGATCAGTGGCAAGGCTGACAGCCCACACACGAGTAGGTCCATTCCACTGTATCCCTCAGATGACAAATACCCCTGCTTTCTCCAAGCAGGTCCATCATACTTGCCCTCATAAAAAAAAAAAAAAAAATTTTTTTTTTTTTTTTTCATAGCCATCCTTAAATCAGCTGGGTTCTACTAAAGGGAATGGAAACAATGGTCTCTTCTCATTCTCGGCATCTGAGGAGAGTAGTCTATAGGAAGCTCAAGTACTGTCTAGCAACTGGGTCTTGCTAGAGTTCGGCTGCTAACCAAAAAGTTGACTTCACCAGCTGCTCCTTGGAAACCCTATGGATGGAGCAGTTCTAATCTGTCCTGTAGGGTTGCTGTGAGTTGGAATCGACTCAGTGGCCATAGGTTTGGTTTTGGTTTCCCAGGATTACGTATCATGCAGAGATTGCATGCATTTCTCTGGACTGAAGACGGAGTTAGATCGTTGTGTCCTTTGCTTGAAAAAAAACCACAGGAAATATTTAGTATAGAAGATGCAGCTGGAAGGGACAAGGACAGAGACAGACCAGCGAGACATTCAAAAGACGTGATGACTAGACAGATCTGTGTTACTGGTGTGTCACATTGCCAGGGAATGTTACAAAGTCGCCCTGCTACTGGAACATCTGAAGGGTGAGCGAGCTGGGTTGATTTAGTGCTTTTGCCAGCTCAGCACAGAGTTGAAATAAGGTGTTGCTGAATGATGCAACAACAGCAAAACCCCCGACATCTTGTCCTTACAAAGTCTAAAACATAGCCACTCTTGGTGAGGCTGTGCTGCCCACTGAGATAAGCAAATTCAGGATTGCATACTTTAGCCCTGTGGAGACTAAGCAGAAGTGATAGCTGTGTCACTTACACAGCAGGCTTATTGACTGAGCCCTGGTCTTGTGTGATGGGTGGGGGAGGGGCAGCAGGATTCCTGGTAGCAGCTCTGATAGTGGGGAGAGGCTGATTTTATAAACCACTTCTGTGAGGTTTACAATGTCGTTTCTCCCAGCCCCTTTGCATATGGGTTTTTGATCATCTGTATTCTATTTTAAAAGAAAAATAGCTGTGTAGTTTTTTATGGCAGTAGGATAAATCTGTTAGTGAATAAAAATTTTAAATCCAGCTTTATATTAGTGGCCGGCAAGTAAAGTTTGCTATGATTTACTCCTTGACCAAGCCACTGGAGCCCAACATTTTACCAGCCTTTTTTTATTATGTGTTGCCAGTGTCCATTCCATTTATTAAATTGAAGTCATTGTTCCAGAATTGAAATTTTTGGCTCGAGGCTGGAAGGGTGGCAGCAGAATCTTAAAATTGTCCATCTTACTTGATGAGGGAGCATATCATTCTTGTTGGGCTGGCTCCAGCGTGTACCACTGCTCGCTGCCGGACAGAGTATCTTGCATGACAGAAGTTTAATCCCTGGCATTTTGGAGCAAGTTGTCTAGCACTGCCCAGTCCTTAAGAACATGTGCAGCCCTTACAAGTGTTCAGAGCAGTTTTTAGGAAGTTCACTTTGGAATGGACACCATCAGTGTAATTTGTTCCAGAGCCATGTCTTGATCTGTCTGTGCCTCATCTCTGGTGTCCCATTTCCCACCATTACTGCATCCTTTGGCACCTCTCCTGCTTGGTCCCTTCACTTTCACAGGTTACTCAGCTGCCTTAGCTCTCAACAGTCTGCTTTTGTTTCCTGGCAGTTTACTATATCTAGAGACTGGTGACCAGTAAAAAAACACCTCTCCCCCTTGGCCTGGCTCCCTACACCGTTGGATATCACCTAGCCTCCTGTCAGCCCCAGAAGAGTTGGCTCAGAAAAATGAGCTCCAGCTCTTCGTTCAGTGAACAGAGTTTCATTCCAGCTAGTTTTCTAGAGGGTAGTGATTCCATATTCTAGTCCCCGTATTAATATTAGATAACTGTAACTTTTGGTTGGTCATCAGTCACAGTGTGCCTCAGTTTTCCATCTGGATCAGTGACAGTTGCCTTAATCCACCTCATATAGTTTTAAGAATCTTATCTGAGAAGAGGGTATGAAAATTCATACATGTAATATGCTGTATAAAACATACAATTACTTAGGCTAAAAAATCAAATCATTAGAGAAATATTTGAAGAAAATGATGCCATCATTTTTCATTTTTTTAGTGTTGTCATGGATTGGATTGTGTCCCCCCAAAATATCTGTCAACTTGGTTAGGCTGTAATTCCCAGTATTGTGTGATTGTTCACCATTTTGTCATTTGAGATTTTCCTATGTGCTGTAAATCCTGTCATTATGATTTAATAAGATGGAGTAGCAGCAGTTATATTGATGAGATCTACAAGATAAAATAGTGTCTTAAGCCAGTTTCTTGAGATATAAAAGAGAAAAGCAAGCAGAGAGACATGGGGACCTCATACCACCAAGAAAGCAGCACTGGGAGCAGAGTACGTCCTTTGGACCTGAGGTTCCTGCGTGGACACGGTCTTAGACCAAGGGAAGATTGATGACAAGGACCTTCCTCCAGAGCCAACAGAAGAAGCCTTCCACTGGAGCTGATGCCCAAAATTTGGACTTGCTAGCCTACTAGACTGTGAAAGAATAAATTTCTCTTTGTTGAAGCCATCCCTTTGTGGTATTTCTGTTATAGCAACTCTAGATGACTAAGACAGGGTTTACTCAGAAAGTAGGATTATTGAAAAATTTTAAGTAATCCATATATTTATAACATTAATTCCTTTTTTCTTAATCATGTAAATGATTTTGAAAAATCTGAGTACTTGGGAATGAGAACCAGATAAGTGTAGGAGATATTAGTTCTAGGATTCTGGTTGGATTCCAAGTCTGATTATTACATTTTGATTACTGTAATTCTTTGGATAGCTTCAACAAGGTAGTTTTCATTTTTCTGACCTCTACTATGAGGTATTTAAATGGCCGCTGTGATGGTTAAGATTGTGTGTCAACTTGGCTGGGCCATAGTTCTCAGTGTTTTGGCAGTTTTATGTTATGATCACCTCCCTGTTGAAATTTGATGTGTGATCACCCCAATGATGGAATCTGCTGAGTGGTACCAGCAGGGATGGGGCCTGTGGTGGCTCACAGCCCTCTGCCACCTACTTCCTTCCTGCTCACCTTGCCAAGGCTTTTGGCTGGTTCTGGTCCCCGCAGCTGCCTCTCATTTGTCTGACCTTCGGCTCTTGGGACTTGAGCTAGCAGTATACCTGCCGATCTTGGGATTCATTGATTTTCACAGGTTATGAGCAAGAGTCTTATTCTCTGACATGCGGATCTTGGGCTCGCCAGCCCCTGCAGCTACATGAATCAGGAGAAGCCTCTTTTCCTAATCCACGGACTTGGGATATTCCAGCCTCTAAAATCGCATGAGCTGTTTCCTTGATATAAATCTCTCATATGTATTTATACGCTTTACTCATTTTGCTTCTTTAGAGAACCCAGCCTAAGATAGCTGCTTTCTTCAATCCTAGTTGTTGTTGTTTGTTGCTGTTGAGTCTTTTCCAACTCATAGGGACTTACATACAATGGAACAAAACACTGCCCAGTCGTGTGCCATCCAGTCCTGGCCAATCAACTGGAAGAGATCCATGTTTGAGCCCATTGTTGCAGCTACTGTGTCAGTCCATCTTGTCAAGGGGCTTCCTCTTTTCCACTAACCCTGTACCTTACCAAGCATGATGCCCTTCTCCAAGGACTAGTCCCTCCTGATAATATGTCCAAAGTGTGTGAGACGAAGTCTCACGTTCGTTCTTTTGTTAGTCCATGGTATATTCAATATTCTTCACCAGCACCATAATTCAAAGGCATCCATCCTTCTTCGGTCTTCTTTCTTCATTGTCCAGCTTTCATGTGTAGATGAGGCAGTTGAAAATATCATGGCTTGGGTCAGTTGCGCCATAGTCCTCAGAGTGACATCTTTACTTTTCAACACTTTAAAGAGGCTTTTGCAGCAAATCTGCCCATCGCAGTGCGTCTTTTGATTTCTTGACTGCTCTTCCTCGGACATTGATTTTGTATCCAAGTAAAATGAATTCCTTGGCAACTTCAGTCTTTTCTCCATTTATCATGATGTTGCTTATTGGTCCTTAACCTGTTGCCGTCGAGTTATTTCTGACTCATATTGACCCTACAGGACAGGGTAGAACTGCCCCCATAGAATTTCCAAGGAGTGCCTGGCAGATTCGGACTGCCAACTTTTTGGTTAGCAGCTGTAGCCCTTAACCACTACGCCACCAGGGTTTCGACTTATTGTTCCACTTGTGAGGATTTTTGTTTTCTTTATGTTAAGGTACAATCCATACTGAAGACTGTAGTTTTTGATCTTCATCAGTTAAGTGTTTCAAGTTCTCTTCACTTTTAGCAAGCAAGGTTGTGTCATCTGCATATTGCCGGTTGGTAATGAGTCTTCCTCCAGTCCTGATACTGCATTCTTCTTCATGTAGTCCAGCTTCTGAGATTATTTGCTCAGCATACAGATTGAGTGAGTAAGGTGAAAGGATACAACCTTAACGTACACCTTTCCTGATTTTAAACCATGCAATATCCCATCGTTCTGTTGGAACAGGTGCCTCTTGGTCTGTGTACAGGTTCCTCATGAGCACAATTAAGTGTTCTGGAATTCCCATTCTTCATAGTGTTATCCATAATTTGTTATGATCCACACAGTCAAACGCCTTAGCATAGTCAATAAAACACAGATAAACATCTTTCTGGTATTCTCTGCTTTCAGTCAAGGTCCATCTGACATCAGCAGATCCTTCTGAATCCAGTTGGAATTTCTGGCAGTTCCCTGTCAATGTACTGCTGCAACCGTTTTTGAATTACCTTCAGCAAAATGTTACTTCGATGTGATATTAATGATATTATTCAATAATTTTTGCATTCTGTTGGGTCACCTTTCTTTGGAATGGGCACAAATATGTATCTCTTCTGGTCGATTGGCCAGGTAGCTGTCTTCCAAATTTCTTGGTATAGATGAATGAGTACTTCCAGTGCTGCATCTGTTTGTTGAAACATCGCAGTTGGCATTCTGTCAATTCCTGGAGACTTGTTTTTCCCTAGTGCCTTCAGTGCAGCTTGAACTTCTTTCTTCAGTAGCATCAGTTCTCGTCCATATGCTGCCTCTTGAAATGGTTGAATGCTGACCGATTCTTTTTGGTACAGTGGCTCTGTGTATTCCTTCCATCTTTTTTTGATGCTTCCTGTGTCATTCAATATTTTGCCCATAGATTCCTTCAGTGTTGCAACTCGAGGCTTGAATTTTTTCTTCAGTTCTTTCAGCTTGAGAAATGCAGAGCATGTCAGCCCTAGAGACAATTGCAGTTCAATGGTAGAGAGACAGATCCCAGTTCATCCTTCTGTCAGTGTCAAGGGATGATGAGGGAGTTAAATTATCTATAAGGTACTTCAAACTGCCATGATAAAGTTAGCACAATTATGGAACATATTATTACTAAATGTTTTATTCTCACCTTTATCTTTTGTATGTAGTTGTCTGCTTCCCATATGTCTTCAGGTGTTTTGTTTTGTCATATTCTTCCCAGTACTCATTGATTACTTTTTATTTCTGTGCTTCTTCCCATTAAAGTCACTCCCTGACCCTTTCATTATGATAAATTTTTTATTAGCCAGGAGGCCATTTTAATGTTCTGGTTGTCTGAAATCCTTTTTGATTCACCTCTTTCTTATTGCTGAAAAATTTTCTAAGTAATGCCTGATTCCATTTTCCTCTCTAGTGACTGCAGATCAGTTAATGTAATTACTGTGTAGAGGTTGAAAACTGGTAGCCCGTGGGCCTAATATAATTCACAAAAGTAGCATGTTTGGCTCACAGTGTTAAAAGCAATTCATACATGAATGCCTTTAGACGAGGCAGTCCCTTTCCAGCTGACCTTCATCCCCATCACTCCCTATTATTTTACTGCTGGCCTGTTCCATTCACCTACATTCCCTGCCTTGCCCCCGTGCATTTGAGTTCTCAACTTTGAATGAAAATATTCTTTAATAATTCAGCTTCTTTGTAGTGTGTCAGGATCATCATTGTGAGCGTTAATTTTCTGTGTACAGTGCTATAGAGGTGGAAGGTACACATTCGGAGATTGCCTCCTTGCCATTCAGAGATTCGTAGAATTTTAAGCAGAAGGGAATGTTAGATACTCAGTGAAGAAGCTGAGATCAAGATTGTGTGACTTACCCAAGGTCACAAAGCTAGTTTAGTGACAGACTTGAGGCTGCAATCCAGATTTCTTGACCCTTTATATTATTTCTCCTAAACAATACTACCTCTCTGCATATGTTTCCTAAAAGCAGAGTAGGGGGAACTATATACATACGTGTACGTGTGTGCATGTATATATGTGTGTATGTATGTATGTGTGTATAGTTTTTACTGAGTGGTTTTGTGGCTTACTCAAGCTATATTGTATAGTACACAGATGTGAGGACTCCAGACCCTTACCAGTAGTTCAGGTAATGGTTTGGGGGGGTGCTGGGGTGTGGAATTAGTTATCAGGAGCCCTAGCTCTTAAGTCTGACTCTACCCCTGGCTTGAGACCTAGGTTAAGGCACTTACCCACTCAGAGCCTCCATGTCTTACCTAGCAGGTAATATCTATATGATATTGTTGCTGTTATTTTTATTGTAACCATTAGAGAGCTCAGCAGCCACCACATTAGTCTGTATCTAAAATCAAGGGACTGACCTTACGTTCAGTATAGTGCCCTCTTCTCTTCTGACCCTGCACCTCAGTAGTTATTGTGGATGTGGACCTGGAGAACAGTACAGTAAGAGAATGAGCTGCACGGTCAGTACCAAGCAGTATCCTAAAAGAAGATAAAAATAATAAATCATTTTTATTTTGGCCATGCCATCTGTTCTAAACCCTTTGTGTAGTGTGTACTTTAAACATTTGTACAGGTTAGTGGGTTGGATTTGGTGACTTTCATAACCTGTAAGGAAATGTTTTTATTCATACTTAAGATTTGATAAAATACTTAAAATTTAGCCAAATCCATTTTATTCATGAAAAGATTATCTTTTTCTTCTATATTGTTGAACCTTTATTTCTCTTTAATAAAATTCCTAGTACTGACATTTTTACAACAAAAAAGCAAACCTCTTCTAAAGTTCTGAAGGATGAGTTCAGGTGTCTTCTGTCGTTGACACAGAAAACTCAGCCTTAATACAGAGTTATACAAATCATCATTTGTCACGTGTCTTGGAAGATCCAATCCGTTGAGGCTAACCATCTGTCATCTTGGCAGAATACATAGAAGATGGAATTGCTCCCTCTCTGTTGTTTTATGCAAGGTCTTGTCAGAAAGTAAATTTGTAACACTGTTCGTTTTTCTTTTAACTGATTGTAACAGCTACTTGGTGATGAATCCTATTATTGAAATAATGGATACTTTGTGAAATTAAGAGATACTCGTTAATAGTTTCAGAATCTTTTTAACCTATATGTTTATGCTGTTATTGCAGATGATTTAAAAAATTATGTTTTTAAGCATCAAGTGTGTTGTTCAGGATGGACTTTTGTTAAAATATTTCCCAACTCAAAATGTCAGTGTTTAGTGATTTATAAGACTTAAGTTTGTTTCGGAAACCCTGGTGGTGTAGTGGTTAAGTGCTACAGTGGCTAACCAAATGGCTGGCAGTTCGAATCCACCAGGCACTCCTTGGAAAACTCTATGGGGCAGTTCTACTCTGTCCTATAGGGTCGCTATGAGTCAGAATCCACTCAACGGCAAGGGCTTTTTTTTTTTTTTTTTTTAATGTATTTATTTAAATGTAAGGAAAATATTCCATTTTATCACAGAATATTATCTACGTAATATATACTGCCTGACACAGTATATTGTTTTTATACACTTCTTCTTTTTCTTTTAAGGAAAAAAAATACAGAATTGGGGATTGTTAAAAGGTATCTTTGCCAGTGGAAATGGTCGATCCAGGTCTTAGTAGATATAGATGTATTCTGCGTAGAATTTGGTTAAATAATATATTAACCTCCTCCCGCATCTGACTCTGTTTTGTGTTTCTGTGAAAAGAGAACTTCTACATTATATTAAATGGTACCCAGGGCTTGGAGTAGGCAAAACAACCAGTTTTACAACCGTGTTTCATAAAATGATAGGGGTTTTTGGTTTTGCTCCTTCTTCCCTGGTACCATTTTGGGATCATCACTGTACTTTCCAGCTTGTCAGGGACAGCTACTGTGCAGCCATCTCCAATCATAATTATTTTGCAAGGAAAACTGCAGCAGCTTCAGGGTAGATGAATGAGAGAATGCCTGTGGTGTGTGGGACAACTCTGACATTAACAAGGCAATGCTGCCCTTAAGTCCTGGGTGGAGCCATGGAATGATCAATGACAAGCTGGTGGTGCATCCCATAGAGTTACAGAGGGTCATGCATCTTGCTGAACTGGAGTTTAATTTATAGATTAATAGCTTCAGTGTCATATCTCATCATGAAACAAACACCATGATTCAGGTACTTTTTTACATTAGTAAACAGCTAACTTGTACAGATCACAAATGGTTCTTGTATTTTTTTTCTGCTGTCCTCATTGCTGTGTTTACATTTAAATCAGACATCTGTTTTAGGCATTCACAGTTATAACCCTGAACCACTACAGAGGTAAAGGATATCTGGGCCATACCTAGATTTCTACACAGGTAGGTATTCCCTAATGTGTTTAATTTCTGGGATAAAAAGGCAGGAGGTGGTACCTGCTTTCTTAACCCTGGACTTTTTTTGGTAATTCTCATTTTTAAAAAAAAAGCAAACGTAGTCTGAACTAACATTAAAATGTTTGATTAAGTGTTAAAAATCAAGTGATTGAAATATAATTGACTTTGGAAATAAAAGCCACATTTAATTAGCTATTGCTCTTAGTTAAAAATTCTTACTAGACAGTTTGTATTATTCATTGGTTATCATCCCTTATTTTTACATTGCCCTTGACAGCTTTCTAAGCATTTCCCACCATTAATTAATTCATTTGATCCTCAGCATTCTTCTGAAGCAAGCAAAGCAATATAGCTTAGTGCTACAAAGAAGCTTACAGAACTTAAGTGTAAGCCATCTGAGTTCTGACATTGGCCTCTTTGATCTTTTGTTATAGAGAAATATATTACAACAACTACCATCCCCAGCAGCCAGTGTTCCTTTTTAGGCTACATGTTTATGCTGTTTGGCCCCAGCATCTTGGTATGTTGCGTATTGGAATCTGTCTTCCAGGGGCCACAGCTTCTTTATTTAAGTACCACAGCTACACTCTTGCTTGATGCAAATTTAAGACAGTTCCCAGGTTCTGAGAAGGGTCTTTACATTTAGGCAAAGTTTGACTGTAGCAGTTTTACGATGTTTTGTAGTCATTCACAAGGCATTGGGCGGCGGGAGAAGGTGGGGTTGAGTTTACCCATTAGAGCTTGAATGGACTAAACAATAAAAACGTAAACTGCATTTCAATCAGGCTATCAAATAAAGGGTCTGATCCCCTATAGAGATGAAATATAATCCCCATTGATATGAATAAAAGGTCTAATCCCCTGTGGAGATGGAATATAAAACCCACTGATGTAAATACCAGTGTAGTGTATGTGTGTATGTGTTTTGAAGGAAGCGTAAACCCTAAAGAATATATTTTTTAATTAAAGTAAGCCGAAGTCTAATCAGTACCGTGACATATGCAGTCTACACCATCTGTTAGGCATCCGTGCAGAGAAATTTGAACTTTGTCGGAAAAAATTTCTGCTAATTCCAACTGCTCCCATTCCTTAATTCATTTATAGCGTACTGTACCAATTCCATGACACCGTGCAGAACTGTAAAATAGTTATCTATGCTTCCAGCCCCCAAAGACCAGGAGACAAGCCTTCAGTAGACAACATACAGTTCACCATGTAAGATAAGGTTGTAGGTGCTACCTCTGTCAAACAGGTGACATTTTAAAGGGGGTATGTGAGAGAGGTTAGAAGCTATTTGTCTAATTCTGAAGATCTGAGAGTTTGGGGAAAACATTCTAGTGCCTGACAAAATGAATAAAAATGTAATTATTTTTAGTTAAGTATATTTAGCCGCTGCCACTAGTATTCCTTCTCTGTCAGAATTCTTTCCTGTGCATCTTCCCTGAAATATTCCCTCTAATAACTTCGGTGCATATTCTCCCATTTAATTTCACTTATTGCATTAAGAGGGAGGCTATTTTGAGATTATTCTTTTCCTACGGCATTCTGTTTTTGTTCATAAAATGGTTGAATCCTAACTTTCTGTTTCCTTTAAACAACGCATACCTTTTATGTGATATTGTGGTTTTGTCACCAGTGTTATACCAGTAACAGTAACACATCATACCCTGTTCTTTAGAGGATAATTATGTATGTGACAGCGTTCCGAAGACTGCCGCCTTATCTCCTTCCTGCATCCTCAGTGTTGGTGAATATTGGTGCTGTAAATAAAGTCGTTGAATTTCTCATCAGACAGTAGGAAGTTTTTTTCTCTTTGGATAAGTTCTGGCTTCATCAACAAATACGAATTTCTTCAGGCTAGTTTTACTGCACGCATAAAACTTAGTATCCCTGGATTCATTTTGAGCGATTGGTGAGTCTGAAGACCTGGAAAGGTTTCGCTGCAGGAAGATGCATAAGATTTGTTTTTGGCTTTCTGGATTTGTGAAAAGTCTCTATCAGCTCTGGTATGAAGGGTGAAAGTTTTATACAAATTGTATGGTTAACTCATGAAATAAAATTTTTAGTACAATCCTGTGTTAAGAAGATGCCTGAGTGGCATAGCCCTCTGATTATTGATACAAAGTGATAATGCAGCACAGAGTGCCAACAAGTTGAGCAACCAACCCTATGAAAAAGCAGGCATCCAGCTGTGGAGGGGCAGGCCTTGTGCCTGGAGTTGCTTTTGATAGAAGCTTTTTAAAACTTGTGTGGAGGTTTGTTGATGGAAATAAACTGCTGGCTTGATTGGAAGGGTGGGGGCTGTCCTTCCATCTCCGCATTTTCTCCCTTCTGTATTGACCAAGGCCATGGAATGTGAAACAATAGACTTAGCGAAAATGGAAACCAATTTTCTGCTGCATCTGACCTATAAACTTCTGTATTTTTCTTTGGTCGCTGCCTTGCTGTTGTGCGGACATGTTGATAGTATCAGTGAATGTCACGATATCGATCACTGTGACTACCTGTCTTGGAAACTTCGACATGAAGTGTCGGAGGCTCTGTGAACTCTTCTGCCCGAACAAGTTCTGATGAAGCCTAGTGATGTGAACGTCAGGGGAATTACATGCTGAGTTTATGGTGCAGTTCTTCACAGATGGATTGAAGGGGGCGGTACTAGCCATTCTGGAGGTCTGGCACATTGGCCCGTTGTTTATAGAAAATATATTAAGGAGAGAAGATGATAAGTTATTAACTTTCTTTCCCTCCTTTCTACCTTCTTTCTTTACAGCTTTTCCTTTTTCCTTTTTTTGACTCCCAAATAATGTGTTAAAAAACCAAACCCAGTGCCGTTGAGTCAGTTCCGACTCATAGTGACCCTATAGGACAGAGTAGAACTGCCCCATAGAGTTTCCAAGGAGCGCCTGGCAGATTCGAACTGCCGACCCTTTGGTTAGCAGCCGGAGTACTTAAGCTGTACACCATCAGCGTTTCTAAGTGAATGATAAATGGCCGGTTAGTGAGACGTAGCCTTTTCTCAGAGCTTCAGATTAATGTTCCAAAATAATTAGCTGCATTGAAAGGTCTCCGTATATGTGAATACTATGGAAAATATAAAAGTGTTTATGCCAGTATAACCTTAATGGCTAGCAGAAATCATGCATTCTTTGTTTAAAACACATGATAGTAAAAGTATAGGCTCACCTCCTGTGGAGACAGGAGGAGACCCCTTGAACAAGGGTCATGGAGAACTTTGATAACACATTGCTAGGATCTGTAAGGTATCATAGCTGTACTCTCTCACTGCCCACCCAGAACTGGCACTGAAGCAGATCAGGGTCCTGCTGATGTTTATGTGAGTGTTGTGGATTCCAGAACAGCAAGAAGGAACTAGAGCGAGACTGGATTGTGGGACTCAGAAAAGCCAACTGGCATACATGGCAACTCTCCTTAAGAGTGTACATGACTTTCTGTGCCTAAAGAGCATCTCCACTGCAGAGCTCACCTGGCTTGAGACTGTTGTTTTTCAGACTGTGGTGATAGATTTTTAAGTGCCAGAGGCATCAGTGCTAACCTCAGACCTTGGTTTTTAACAATTTTGTGCACATCCACATGCACACAAACCACATGCTTGGTATTCTTCTGGTCTGGTGAGCAACAGGGAGTGCAGGGGCGAAGCATTTGAACGGCACTGTGAAATACCAGAGCCATCTTTCAAAAAAAAATGGAACTTTACCCAGCTTACATGATGTGACCTGTGTCCAATCTGCACAGCTCTTTCTCTTGCTCCCTTTCTTTCTCTTCTTCTTTTCCCTCATTCCTCTCAAGGATTTAGGTAAATTTGTAAGTATTTTAATCTGGGTTTTTCCCCCGAAGCTTCCATGAGCTTTGTTTCAGGCTCTGGGGGAAGAACAGTTGTGAATGCCATGTGATTCACTTGACTCCCACTCTCCTGATTCTGGTTCTGATTGGCCATCACCTTGCTCTAGCCAGATGGCTGCAGAGTACTCTAGCCTGCATCCCCTACTCGCCCCTTTCCCCTACTGTTCCCTTCTGTTGTACAGAGCCCGGAGAGCGGGCTCCAGGCTTTGTCTCGGGCTGCTAGTTCACTTCAGTTAGGCAGTAAGTAGGAGAAAACACTATTTCCTAAGGATGGCTGTAGAGGAGAAAAACACCCTTTCCTTTTGTGCCTGGTACAGTAATTATTTAGTTTCCTGTGCTGTTCTTGTTCAAAGTTTATTTTTTGGCAGGTATCACATTTGTGTTGTATAATTTCCTCCTGGTTTTTCTTTCTTCCCCCTGATTTGAGCTGTTTTTTGGTAAGGGTTCTTGGAGTCCCTTTCTCTGCTGATACTGCACTTTAGCTAGTTTGTTAATATGTTTAACGTCTGATTTGGGGGGCAGGGAGGGGACTGAAAGCAACTGTAAATAATTAAATTGTTAAATGTCTAAATGTTCTGGCAGTCACCAAGCGATTAGCTCTACACGTGAAATTCAAAATTGCACCCGGCACCACTACTATTAGTTCCCTTTCTCCCAAACTGCTGAGTTCAGTTACTCTACCTTTTTTACTTGAGAAATAGAACTTTCAAGACCTGGAAGTTAATTTTTATTAATTTGCATTTTTATTCCTCTGCAGATGGTTTCTACAGAGACTTTGGGCTCTGTATCTTTTTTTTTTTTCTTTTTAGTGTTTACTCAAAAAGTCTGTGCTAGCAGAGCATAACAGAATCACTTTTTTAATTGGTCTTTCTGTGGCATTTTTATTGTCTAAAAGGAATAATAAAAATATTTTTAGACCCTCTCAAGGATGTATTTTATATTGACTTAAAGGTTTTAAAAATCCATTCTTAAGTAAATATTTTAATGTTCAAACATGTTAAATAAGTAGCCTACAGATTCAGATCTTTTGGAGAATATGTGCAGTGACAAAAGAGTTGGCTGAAATCATAAGCAGGACTTTGAAAATCAGCCTCACCCTTGTGGTTTCACTTAACCCTTTCTTTAAAGCTCTTCCTTCACCTTTTTCTCCACTTACAATCTGTGTTAGGAGATAACAGCCTGTTCTTAACAGATGTAACAAACTTCAGCTGATACACCCACTTGAAAGTGTAGGAGAGGAATGGTGCTTATACTTTCCTCTACCCACTAGGGAACAAGGGTCAGGGCCAAAGTTTGGCCTCAAATGGTTTTTATATACTCTCTGACCCATTTGCCGGTCTTCAATCCTGTCACCTTCTAGATATGTGAAGAGAACAGCATATTTACTCAGCAACATAGCTCTAGGCACAGAGGATATAGCTGTGAACAAAATAAGCCCCTGAGTTGATGAGATAATAATAAATGTTAAAATGTGTTATTATAATAAGGAAGGTATCCAAATACACAGTTTGCTTAGGTTGAACAAAGTCTATAACATTTCAAGAAACTTTAAATTTTCATACCATGCAGCCAAATCCCTACTCTGCCTAAACAAATGTATACATTTTCACAGAACCTATCCCAGCAAAGGAATCCTGTTCATGAATTCATACATTTGAATAATTTAGCATATCTGTTGTTTTTATTGCTGGGTTCAAAGTTTCTTTGTTGAAAAATCCATTTATTTTTGTTGTTATTGTTGGTTGAAATATTCTGTAACTTTATTAGGATGTTGCTTTTATAGATATATTCATTTATTAGAACTCCACAAATTCTACATTAAGGTTTGTGTTTTGTTTTTGTTTAATTGTACTTCAGATGAAGGTTTACAGAACAAACTAGCTTCTCGTTAAACAGTACACAAACTGTTTTATGGCATTGGTTAACAACCCCAGGACATGTCAACGCTCTCCCTTCTCAGCCTTGGGTTCCGTGTTACCAGCTTTCCTGTCCCCTCCTGCGTTCTGGTCCTTGTCCCTGGGCTGGTGTGCCCCTTTAGTCTCGTTTTGTTTCATGGACATGTATAATCTTTGGCTGAAGGGTGAACCTCAGGAGTGACTTCATTACTGAGCTAATAGGGTGTCCAGGGGCCATACTCTCGGGGTTTCTCTAGTCTCTGTCAGGCCAGTAACTCTGGTCTTCTTTTGTGAGTTAGAATTCTGTTCTACATTTTTCTCCAGCTCTGTCCAGGACCCCCTATTGTAATCCCTGTCAGAGCAGTCAGTGGTGGTAGCTGGGCACCATCTGGTTGTACTGGACTCTGACTGGTGGAGACCATGGTAGTTGTGCTCCATTAGTCCTTAGGACTAATTTTTCCCGTGTCTTTAGTTTTCTTCATTCTCCCTTGCTCCTGACGGAGTGAGACCAGTGAAGCATCTTAAGATGGCTTAAGACCCCAGATTGTACTCAGCAAAGTAGAATGTAGACGATTTTCTTTATAAACTATGTTATGCCAGTTGAGCTAGATGTTCCCTGAGACAGTGATCTCCACAGCCCCCACTCCAGTAATTTGGTCCCTCAGGGAGTTTGTATGTGTCTATGGACCTTCCATGACCTTGCCTTGTACAAGTTGTGCTGGCTTCCCCAGTATTGTGTACTGTTTTACCCTTCTCCAGAGTTACCACTTACTATTGTCTAGTGTTTTTCCATCCCCACCCCTGCCAAAGTCATCAAAGATTGTTTCTTTTTGTATGTAAACATTTTCATGTGTTTTTATAATGGCCTCATACAGTATTTGTCCTTTTCTGATTGACTTATTTTACTCAGCATAATGCCCTCCAGATTCATCCATGTTCTGCGATGCTTCACAGTCATCATTGTTCTTTATCCTTGCAAAATACTCCATTGTGTGTATGTACCATACTTTGTTTTACCATTCATCTGTTGATGGGCACCTAGGTTGTTTCCATCATTTTGCTATTGTGAACAGTGCTGCAGTGAACATGGGTGTGCCTATGTCTATTCGTGTGATGGCCCTTATTTCTCTAGGATATATTCCTAGGAATGGGATTGCTGGATCATATATTATTTCTGGCTTTTTAAGGAAGTGCCATATCGTTTTCCAAAGTGGTTGTACCATTTCGCACTCCCACCAGCAGTGCATAAGAGTTCCAGTCTACCTGCAGCCTTTCCAACATTTGTTACTTTCTGTTTTTTTGATTCGTGCCAGTAATGCTGGGGTGAGATGGTGTCTCATTGTGGTTTTGATTTGCATTTCTCTGATGGCTAGTGAGCTCGAGCATTTCCTCATGTGTCTGTTAGCTGCTGGAATGTCTTCTTTGGTGATGCGCCTGCTCATTTCCTTTGCCCATTTTTAAATTGGATTATTTGTCTTTTTGTTGTAGAGGTGTTGGATTTTCTTGCAGATTTAGAGATTAGACCTTTGACTTGTAATAGCCAAAAATATTTTCCCAGCCTGTACAGTATGTTTTTACTCTTTTGGTGAAGTCTTTTGATGAGCCTAAGTGTTTAATTTTTAGAAGATCCCAGTTATCTAGCTTGTCTTCTGGTTTGTATCCTGCCGATGGTGTGTATTAGGGCCTCTAGTGTTGATCCTATTTTTTCTTCTATGATTTTTAAAGTTTTTGGTTTTATATTTATATCTTTGATCCATTTTGAGTTAGTTTTTGTGTATGGTGTGAGATACGGTCCCTATTTCATTTTTTTGCAGACGAAAATCCAATTTTGCCAGCACCATTTGTTAAAAAGACTGTCATTTCCCCATTTAATGGACTTTGGGTCCTTGTCAAAGATCAGGTGACCATAGGTAAATAGATTTACACCTGGGTTCTCAATTCTGTTCCATTGGTCAATGTATATGTATATGTATATGTCATTGTACCAGTACCAGGCTGTTTTGACTACAGCAGCTATATAGTAGGTTCTGAGGTCAGGTAGTGGGAGTGCTCCTACTTTATTCTTCTTCAATAGTGCTTTACTTACCTGGGCGTCTTCCCTTTCCGTATAAAGTTAATGATTAGTTTTTCCATCTCTTTAAAGGATGTTATTGGTATTTGGATCCAGATTGCATTGTATTTGTAGATTGCTTTGGGTAGAATTGTCATTTTCTCGATGTTGAGTCTACCTATCCATGAGCATGGTATGTTTTTCCATTTATGTAGGTCTCTTGGTTTCTTGCAATAGTGTTTTATAGTTTTCTTTTTATAGGTCTTTTACATCCTTGGTTAGCTTTATTCCTAAGTGTTTTATTTTTTAGGAGCTATTAATGGTACTATTTTTTTAATTTACTTTTTGTTCTCTTTATTGATGTATAGGAATTCAACTGATTTTTGTTTGTTTATCTTGTGTCCTGCAACTCTGCAGAATCTATTAGTTCCAGTAGTTTTCTTGTGGAGTCTCTTGTGTTTTCTATGTATGGTGTCTTAGTCATCTAGTACTGCTATAACAGAAATACCACAACTGGATGTCTTTAACAAAGAGAAATTCATTTCCTCACAATCTGGGAGGCTAGAAGTCCAAATTTAGGGTGTCAACTCCAGGGGAAGGCTTTCACTTTCTCTTAGCTCTGGAGGAAGGTCCTTCTTGTCAATCTTCACCTGGACTAGGAGTTTCTCCGTGCAGGAACCCCGGGTCCAAAGGACACACGCTGCTCTCGGTGTTTTTTTCTTGGTGGTATGAGGTCCCCAACTCTCTGCTTGCTTACCTTTTCTTTTACCTCTTGTAAGATAAAAGGTGGTGCAGGCCACACCCCAGGGAAGCTCCCTTTACATTGGATCAGGGATGTGGCCTGAGCAAGGGTATTACATCTTACCCTAATCCTTGTCTTATTCCTGTTCTAATGGGGAATCTTTTCAGTATCTCTGCATTAAAAATGATGTTGGCTCTTGGTTTTGTATAACCCGAAAAACCTGTTGCCATCGAGTCAATTCCAACTCATAGCGACCGTATAGGACAGAGTAGAACTGGCCCATAGAGTTTCCAAGGAGCGCCTGGTGGATTTGAACTGTCGACTTTTTTGTTTTGTATAGATGCCCTTTATTATGTTGAGGAATTTTCCTTCTATACGTATTTTATTGAGAGTTTTTTTTTTTTTTTAATCAGGAATGGGTGTTGGACTTTGTTGAATGGCTTTTCTGAGTTCGAGATGATCATGTGATTCTTTTATTTATGTGGTGGATTACTTTGATTGATTTTCTGATATTGAACCATCCTTGCGTGCCTGGTATGAATCATACTTAGTCATGATGTATCATTTTTTTTTTATATGATGCTGAATTCTATTGGCTAGAATTTTGTTGAGAATTTTTACATCTATATTCATGAGAGATACTGGTCTGTAATTTTCTTTTTTTGTATGGTGTCTTTGCCTCGTTTTAGTATCAGGTTTATGCTGGTTTCATAGAATGGATTCAGAAGTATCCCTTCCTTTTCTATGTTCTGGTGTAAGCTCTTCTCTGAATTTTTGGTAGAATTCTCCAGTAAAGTCTTCTGGGTCAGTGCCTTTTTGTTGTTGTTGGGAGTTTTTTAAATTACTTTTTCAGTCTCTTGTTATGTGTCTGATCATATTTTCAATATCGTTTTGTGTTAGTTTGGGCAGGTAGTGTGTTTTTAGAAATTTGTCCGTTTCCTCTAGGTTTTCAGATTTGTTGGAGTATACGTTTTCATGATACTCTGTTATGATCCTTTTTCTTTTAGTCTATTGTAATGTCCCCAATTTCATTCCTCTTTTGGGTTATTTGCGTCTTCTTCTGTTTTTCTTTTGGTCAGTTTGGCCAGTGGCTTGTCAGTTTTGTTGAGCTTTTCAAAGAACCAACATTCGGTTCTGTCGATTCTTTCTATTGTTTTTCTATTCTCTATTTCATTTATTTCTGCTCTGATCTTTATTGTTTCCTTTCTTCTGGTGGCTGTGGGCTTCTTTTGATGTTTTCTTCCTATTTGTTTGAGTTGTGTAGCTCATGTTTTGATTTTGTCCCTTCTTTTTAAATTTGTGCACTCAGCACTGCCTTTGCTTTGTCGCAAAGGTTTTGGTATGATATGTTTTCATTCTCATTTGATTCTAGGAGTTTTTTGATTCTATCTTTGATTTCTTCTCTTATCCAGTGGTTTTTAAGCAGGGTGTTATTCCGTTTCCATGTATTTGATTTTTTTTCCTTGCTCTTCCTGTTGTTAATTTCTGCTTTGATGGTGTTGTGATCAGAGATGTTTAGTGTTTTAAACTGGGGTAGACATTTGGTGTTTGATTAACAACAATTAGTACAACTGGACAAGAGAGGGGAGGGGGGAAGGTGGGGGGGTATTCACTAATTAGACAGTAGATAAGAACTGCTTTAGGTGACGGGAAAGAGAACATACAATACAGGCGAGGTCAGCACAACTGGACTAAACCAAAAGCAAAGAAGTTTCCTGAATAAACCGAATGCTTCGAAGGCCAGTGTTATCAGGGGCAGGGGCTTGGGAACCGTGATTTCAGGGGACATCTAAGTCAATTGGCATAATAAAATCTATTAAGAAAACATTCTGCATCCCACTTTGGGGAGCAGCGTCTGGGGTCTTAAAACGCCAGCAAGCAGCCATCTAAGATGCATCAATTGGCCTCAACCCACCTGGACCAAAGGAGAGTGAAGAACACCAAGGACACAAGGTAATTACGAGCCCAAGACACAAGGCCACGTAAACCAGAGACTACATCAGCCTGAGACCAGAAGAACTAGATGGTGCCCGGCTACAACCGATGACTACCCTGACAGGGAACACAACAGAGAACCCCTGAGGGAGCAGGAGAGCAGTGGGGTGCAGACCCCAAATTGTCATAAAAAGACCAGACTTAATGGTCTGACTGAGACTAGAAGGACCCCAGTGGTCATGGCCCCCAGACCTTCTGTTGGCCCAGGGCAGGAACCATTCCCAAAGCCAACTCTTCAGACAGGGATCGGACTGGACAGTGGGATGGTGAGGGATGGTGGGGAGGAGTGAGCTTCTTGGATCAGGTAGACACTTGAGACTGCGTTGGCATCTCCTGTCTGGAGGGGCAATGAGAGGGTAGAGGGGGTTAGAAGCTGGCGAAATGGACACGAAAAGAGAGAGTGGAGGGAGGGAGCAGGCTTTCTCATTAGGGGAAAGCAGTTGGGAATATGTAGCAAGGCATATATAAGTTTTTGTGTGAGAGACTGACTTGATCTATAAACTTTCACTTTAAACCACAATAAAAATTAAAAAAAAAAATAGTACAACTGGTATCTGTGTTATCAGATGGGAAAAGAAATAATGGCCCACAGTGTATGCCAAGCACAGATCTGAGTGCTTCACTTATGTTACCTCATTTGGAACCTAAGGGGTAGATGCTGTTAATCACTTCATTTTATAGAACCGGAAATTGAGGCACAGATAGGTTAAGTAACTTGCCAAACATCGCACAGGTAGTAAGTAGCCAAACTGAAGTTTGAGTTGAGGCAGTATGGCTCCAGAGTCAGGCTTTCAGTACCACACTATGCTCCCCTTCCAGCCTAGCATGCTAAGGTAGTGATTGTTAGGAAACCTAGGCTCTGCTGTGTGATCTCCAATAGCTTTTCTTTTCATCTGTGTGCCCCAGTTTTTCTTCCTATGTAAAATGTTTCTTATGCTGTGGGTTTCATGTTAAACAATCATGTCAGTTAAGTGCTTTGAACTCCTCATGTGTAGAACATATGTAAATTTTAGATGTAACTCGTTTTAGATGAAGCTAGTTAAAGAAAAAATGTCAGGGGCATATAATTACTCCATATTTCCTTGCTGCTGATAGAACAATATCCTTACATGTTTTCATTCTTTTTGTCTTCATTTGGTAGAAAAGAGTAGTTGAACAGCTACGGAAGAACCTGATAGTAAAGCAAGAACAACCAGACAAGTTCCAAATACAGCCATTGCCCCAATCTGAAAACAAACTACAAACAGCACAGCAGCAACCACTACAGCAACTGCAGCAACAACAGCAGTACCACCACCACCACACCCAGCAGCCGGCTGCGCCCTCTCCTAACGTGACTGCTGCGCAGGTACAGTGTGGGCAGAGCGCCGCGGGCTTCCCACTCAGCATCGGTTGGTCGTTGGTCACGTAGAACTGGGTCTCGGTTCAGACTCTGCTAACCTAGCACTGAACAAACGTTGTTTTGGTTGCCCTTTTACACTATAACTGGGATAAGAATCACTTGAAATTTATCAATATAAGGAAATAACTTTGTTAAAGAACAAAAGTTAAATGATTTTTCTTCCTATCCAGAGAAGAAGGAAAGGTAGTCAATAACAAAGAAAAAATGCTTCTTTGCATTAGAACAGAACTAAAGCCTTATTTTGAATGTCTGGAAGTATTCATTTGTATTGATTCTAAAGGTCTGTGAAACTTGACCTCTTCGAGAATTGTTTTTCGGAATTCTTAGCAATTAGGAGGAGTATTTCAGTATCAGTGCCCTTGAGACCAGGTAGAAAAAAGCAATCAGAGGGTGATATATTTCCATTACTAATAGAAATGATATATTCATTTGTAAGTCTGTAGTCATGGGAATATCAAATCTGTTCTAATACACTGAAGGAGATCTCACATGGAAGCTACAGGTCAAAATTAGAATTAAGGGATAGGAGCTTAACATTCTAACTAGGAGTAGCTGTGTAAATGTTTTTACTGCAAAGGCATTTAAACTAACATATAATGTGAGGGTAGTAAGGCAGTCAAGATACACAAAAAGGACATATTTGGGAATGGAAATGGCGTTCAGTTAAGGAAACTATCCAGGCTTCATCTCCTCACGCTTACCTGTAATATGGGCGTGTCTTTTAAAAACAGACATTTGAGCAGTGGTCTTGATCCCTAAGGTCATGGACCACTTTAAGACTGTACTGAAAGCTGTGGATAACCTCTCCAGAAAAATACACATTTACACCTATATAATCATTTTTTCCCATGAATTCAAGGACTTTGGGATCATCTGCAACAGGAAGTCTTTACTATATCTTCATATGTAGAGGAAAAGAATACAGTTTACTTTATCATTGATCTGTGGATATTAGGCTGGTTCATCGATACATTTTGCAAGTGAGCTTCTTTTGATATACTGAATAGAATTTTTTAAATACTAAAGCTAGTTAACATTTACATAGAGTTTTTACCAGCCCTCTCCTAAGCACTTTACATATATAACGTACTTTCTCTATGAGAAAGGTATTATTATTAGTATCTCTGTTTTTTAGAGGAGAATACAAAGCCACAGAGTTTTAAGTCGTTTACCTAAGATCATATAGGTAGTACGTGGTACAGCCAAGATTTGAACACAGATCTTCTGGCTGGAAAAACTATCCCTTCAGCCATTCTTCTATATTGCCATACAATACCAAAAAAAAGAAACACGAAAGAAAAAGAGAAATCCCTGTTGTAAATCATATAGCTAGAGTGACCTACATATTTTTACCCTAACCTCTACCCCAAGAATATTTGCATGAGGCATTCAAGCTGACTTTAAAAATCCCCTGAGCCTGACTTGTATTGCTTCTGAAAGATTGTTTATTAAGATTACTTTCGTTAGAGTTTTAAACAGAGCTGGATTAGGTTGTTCCTTTGCCAAAGTACAGTTCGATCACAAAGTGTTTACGTGGAAGGAGTATGGTAGAATTCATTGTTTCCTGGTATGTAGGAGTTTTCTCTCTTAACCCGTGGAAACTTTCTGTTCAAATAACATTCCAAATGCACAAATTAGAGAAAATAATAGTTATTCCCTTCCCTGGTAATCTGTGTTCTGCGCTGCTTTGGAATAGTGGATGGGGAAGGGCCAGAGGCTGTCCCCAAACAGTATTGTATAGTATCTCTCCATCTGGTGGTCCATCTAATATATTTAATTGCTTTAGCTAACCTTTGTTTTGTATTGTCTAATGCAAATGTTTAATGTTAAAAGCCAAAAAGTCCTTTAGGTTTCTTTGTTTTGTGTTCTACAGTAAACTTTTGATCAGTATTTATTGGATGTCCTCTATAAGCCAGATTCTGGTAAACAAAGTGGTAGCAATGGTCCCTGCCCTTGGGAGCCCTAGAATCTGGTACATTATGACACATATTTTTATTCATTCTTTAAATATTTATTGAGTCTCTACTTTGTACAAATACAGTGCTAGGCACTGTGAAAGATGGATTCACAAATAAGACAGTTTCTGTCCTCAAAACTTTTTAAATGTGGAGAAGGAAATACAAACAGCTAACAGAGAAGAATAAAATGGAAGTACTGGTAAAGAACTGTGAAAATACCAGAGGGTAGAGTCATTTTGACTAGAAGGATCAGAGAGCAGTTCACAAAGGAGGTGGCATTCAAGCAGGTCCATGACAGATGGATGGGATTTCAGTGATGAGCAGAGGGGGAAGGGCACTGCAGGTGTAGAGAACAGTATGAACAGGAGTATGGAGTCAGAAAAGTAAATGCATACCCTGGGAGTAGCAAGTAAACTTGTGTGGCTAGGGCGTGGATTCCATGAAACAATAGCAAGAGGGAGGATAAGGCCAATAAGGTAGGATGGAACTAGCTTGTGGAAGCCCTCCAGTACATGCCAAAACTTTTGGGTTTTTTGGCAGTCAGAAGGGGAGTCATTAAAAGTTCATGAGGATGAGGACAGAGACTAATGGGAGGTTGGATATGATGTAAATTAAATACGTAAGTTCAGAAAGGAATAACTATTAGGTAACAATCAGAGTTTTTTACTCTGAACCTGGTAATTAGCCATGTATCTAGGCATAGAGGAGGCAATGAGGAAGTCTCATGTCGGGGGTGGACCAGTTTCCTTTACTTAGTTAACTCTAACTCATGCACGTATGTGTATTTGGAAACATTTCCAACCTATAGAAAAAGTAAAAGAATAGAACAGTTGAATACAGGTATACCCTTTAACCTATATTCACAGCTTCCTCTTTTTTAATGATGTAATACAAATGTAAAGGAGAGAGCAGTTAATAAAACCAAACAGAAAATAAACCCTTGGAGACAAAAAGGGAGTTTCTTTTTGTTGTTGGAGTGTACAGCAGTGACTTTCCATTAAAAATTAAAAGAATGTAAGAACAATCTATAGTAGATGTGGAGGTTAATTAGAGCCCATAGTGACAATCTTTCTTAAATACAGTACTGCTTTGTACATTGGAGTCCATCTGTTTTACAGTAACTCAAGCTTTGTAGGTAAACAACAATAATAACTAAATATTAAAAAGGGTTTTTCTGTTAGTGTTCCTTGCTGTGTATTTCTGCATTAACTCCCAGATGATGCATGTTGGCTTTTGTGAAAGTTAAAGAACCACTTCGTGAAACTGTGGGGAAACTACCGCTTTCTCTTGAAGGTGATCATACTTGGATGTTGTCAGCTAGCCAAGGACTAATCACAGCTTCCATAAAAATAATTTTCTTTGTTGTCAGACACCTTTCCTCTCTGTGTCTTCTCATTCTCCTGCCGGAACAGTTCAGGTTTTCAAAGTCCTAGATTCCCTTCATTATCTGAAATGCACCACTCCACAAATTTGGTTTATGTTTCCTAATACGTAGAGTAAAATAAGGACCAGATCAAGGGTAAAGATCTAAGCAAGACCTGTGACTTGGTGTCAATAAATAGTTAATAAAGATATTCTGCAGAAAGTTTTCATTGAAGCGTATAGTCCTAGGTCTTCTTGTGCCTATGCACTATTCAAAAAGAGTTATATAGATGATAGATTTTTGTAGTGAAATTAGTTTAGTCCCAGCTAAATATTTGTAAAGTAGAATAAAAATGCTAAACTAAGATGTGAACAAGCTGGTTAGGTGTCAGTGTTCTTTCAGTCTTAGGGTTAATGGTAAGTATATAATTCAAGTGAGTTTGAGGTTTTATTAACTATTTTCTAGACTGATCACTTCAGGGTTACTTAAAATACTGATAATGAATATACCTGAAACAAGGAATGTTTCAAACAAAAATACGCTCATCTCTTTTAAAGCAGTAGCAACATGCACAACTGTTTTTACAATCCATGTCAGTGAGTTCTGCTGACTCGAGCTTTCCTTCCACAAACCATGGTTGGCACCAGGATTGAATGCCATCTGGTGTGACTTGTTCACCATTTCAAAAGTTCTTTGTATTTAAATGTCTTAAATTGAAAGATAGGGCTAATATCACACTGTGTTTTTTAAAAAAAAAAAAAAACTTATTTAAAATGGCTAGTAATGTAAAGTCAGTTCTTGCTGCTATGCTACTATAACATTTCTAATGATACGTATACTTAACTTTTATTTGGTTTTCATCACTAATAGAAGGTGAATGAGCTACCTCCCCCAAAATAAATATTAGTTCCCATTTCACATTTGAGGAAGCAATGGCAAAGAAAATAAGCCACTCCTGTGTTGTTGCCTCTAACAGGAAACAGATTTGGGTGATTTCTGTTAATAGGCATTAATAAGAATTGCTGATTAGGCTGTGACGGGATAGATGAGGCCAGGTCATTGAAGTTTTTTGATTAAAAGAAAAATGAAAGAAGATGTTTAAAGATTAGATAATGTGTATGTGTGTGGAAATAATTAATCTAGAACCAAACAATTTAATAAACAGTCACTTATATAGACACTGAGATAGAAAGTCACAAAGTTGTCAAGATCTATTTCAGAAAAAGTCTAGAGCAATGCAGTTCAGTAGAACTTTCTGCCATGTCGGAAATGTTCTTTATCTCTGCTGTCCAGTTTGGTAGTCACTAGCCATACGTGGCAGTTGGGAATTTAAATGTGGCTAGTGCAACTGAGGAGCCCTGGTGGTTTGGTGAAGAGCCCAGCTGCTGACCAAGAAGCCGGTGGATCGAATCCCCCAACCACTCCTTAGAAATCCTGTGGGGCAGTTCTCCTCTGCCCTATAGGGTCGCTGTGAGTGGGAATGGACTCGATGACGATGGCAACACGTTAGTGCAACAGAAGAACTGAAGTTTTCATTTCATTTTGTTTTAATTAATTTAAATATAAATAGCCACATGTGGCTAAACCCGTTTGCTATCAAATCGAATCCAACTCATAGCGACCCTATAGGACAGAGTGGAACTGCCCCATAGAGTTTCCAAGTGGCTAGCAAATTGGACATCACAAGAAGAAAAAGGTTGGTGTATTATCAAAATCAGAACCAACAAGTTGGACTGGATAAATTTTCATGTCCTTGAAATGTCTGTATCTTGAGTGACTAGTAGCACCAGATAATGATATATTCTATATAAAAAGGCTATTTATATTATTTGTAACTGGCTCCTTTAAATACTGGAGTAAAAAGTCTAGAAGAATGCAGCTTCAGAGCTGCGGTGGCATTTAGGGAGCATCCGTCGAGTCCTCTCACCTCAGTTCATTCTCTGATCTCTAAGGCTTTTTGAAACTCAGATGTTTGTTTCCACCTTGTCACGTCTTACTGGATCTTTGGTAACTTCTACAGCAGTTCTCCAGAGAAAAGATTATAGGTGGTAACTCATGTCCTTTCGGTATCAGTTGATTAATATGTTTCATTATCTGGAGCTTGGGGTTTACTGCCTCTGGGGCAACAGTTATGCTAATCCTCATGTGAATTTCACTTCCTTCTCTCCAGGGTGATACTCAAAAAATGAAGAGACGTTGTCCCTTTACCCCAGCATTTATGTCACAGGAGGCAGATAACCAAAATTATATGATGACTTTCTTCATATTGATGAGGTTGAAGCAGTAAAAGATAGAGATGATATGTGCCCTATTGACTTGCAGCTTCTATAAAGTTTCTCAATTGAGAGCAAAGAATTAGAAGGAGCGGAAGAAATAAGTACACGCATATCCTATATACTCACCTTATTCATTGTTGAAAACCTTGCGCCCATAATAGTCAGCAGTTATCACTGTGAACTAACTTGCCCATTTATGAATGAAGCTAAATTTGAGAACTCTAGCAAACAAGGGATTACCTTTCCCTATAGTAAGAAGTGTGCTCTATGTACACAAAAGAAATGCTATTATAGAGAGAAACTTGACTGATTATAAGAATTACTCCTTTTTTTTTTTTTTAACTTCTGGGGTTTAGAGCATATTGTTCAGAGGGATCACACGTCGATGTCCTAATATCTGTTCTCCATGTTTCCTAGAAGACTGTAACTACAGCTTCTATGATTACCACAAAGACACTACCTCTCGTCTTGAAAGCAGCAACTGCGACCATGCCTGCCTCTGTTGTGGGCCAGAGACCTACCATTGCTATGGTGACCGCCATCAACAGTCAGAAGGCTGTGCTCAGCACTGATGTGCAGAACACACCAGTCAACCTCCAGACGTCTAGTAAGGTCACTGGGCCTGGGGCAGAGGCTGTCCAAATTGTGGCAAAAAACACAGTCACTCTGGTAAGCCAACAGCTGCTACTCTTGTGTGCCCATGTGAGAGGGTTCAGGATATGCGTTTGTAGGATATGTCCATTTAGACTCCTGCTGGATTTCTCAGCCTCTGTCACTCTCCTACTGTACCAAATTCCCCTTCAGTGCTGACAAGGGACTCTGGCATTGGTACCATCTGCTTAAATAACTATGGAGCTGTCCTGATTCTAAGGGCCAAAACTCGTGTAGTGCATTGTTTGAGGTCAAGATATGACTTGACCTTAGGGGAACAAATGTCCTGCACAGAGGCATACAAGGTGTTTCATTTATCTTTCCTTCTATTCTTTCCATAGTCCTCTATGTGAAACCTGAGTACGTAAATTCTCTCGTGCTGTATTTCTGCTTTGGGGAAAACTCCCTGTTAAATTCTTTTAATTCACTCCTCCTTTAAGCTGATTATACTCAGAAAGTACTGGAGTTAAGTGAAGCACTTTCAGAATATTCAAGAAATCTGTATGTTAATGGCGTCAGTGTCCAAGGTCTGTCAGAAAAAAGATTCTTGAAGGAGGGAGTGCTTGAACAAAAAAATGTTCCTGAGGTTTCTAGGGTAAAGCCATTTAGAAACTGAGGCTCTCTAAAGCTTGGGGGAAATATATCTAATTTTTGAATTAAAATTCCATTCTAAAATGGCAGCTAAGAGCTCTTGGTGGCTTTTGAATGATGCCCAGCGATGAGTGAAATCAGAGAGCAATAAAGTGAAGCTTCACCGCTTACCCAGGAATCCTTAAAGAAACAACCAGATAACTCAGCCAGATGCTAAGAGTTAGGAAATTCTCCTTAGGAATAAAGCTGTTCACTGTTCGATAAAGCACTCATGTTAGGAAAAAGCCCATTTGGCCAGGCAGCCAGTCTAATTTTACTTTGGATCCAGTCTTGACTTTTAAAATATGTAAGTGCAAGAGTTCTCTAATGTCAGAGGAAACTGACGAAGGTTGCTGAGCCTGCTGTGTTCTACATTAGGTGTGGGGGAGGACACAGAAATGTGGTTGCTTTACACTGCAGGTAAAGCGTGCAGGTGGGAGAGTAAAAAAGTTTCTTAATGCAGTCTTAATTCAGATGATTAGTTCTATAGTGGAAGGTTATAGAAAATACTGTCTGATCCAGAGAATAGCCATGCTGCAAATACTTTTAACAATGCCTAGCTTTGATACTGAACAACTGGCTTTCCTCTCTGATTTATTTACCTTTCCCATTTTTTAGCAGGTTCAGGCAACACCTCCTCAGCCCATCAAAGTACCACAGTTTATTCCCCCTCCCAGACTCACTCCACGTCCGAACTTTCTTCCACAGGTGAGTAAACCAGTAACAAGCTCAGTAGTGGGTCAGAAGGGACAAAATCCTCATGGGCCCTTTTCTACACAGCTATAATGGGGCTTGTCAGGTCATCGGTATTCACACCCCACTTAGCTAAAAATTTTGGCTGCTAATTTGCATACTATGAGGAAGCTTATTTTATCATCAGGGTTTCTTAGCATTGACCAAAGGCAATACCAGGGGGAAATAAGGAAAAGGGAAATTGCAATAATACCATTATAGGAGAATTTAGCCAAAACCTACCTGGTAGTAGATAGCGAGTACGACGACCACTTTTTATTCTTTCCTATATACCAAAGAGAGTAGAGAAGAAAACAATAGCCAAACTAACCAGTAGAAACCATTCTGTTCTACCCTGGAAAATCATGGCATAGAATGTCATATTTAATCACAGATACTTGCCTATAAAGGTTTAGGCTAGAGGTCTCCACAGGGGAAGTCCTACCTAGCCCCAAACATCTCTGCTTGCCCATATCCTCTGAGAGTATTTTTGTAGCCATCAGGCTGAACTGGCCATTCTCATGGAAGAGTGTCAGAATTGCCCCAGTCTGGACCTTGAGGGAGTTGGCATGCCTGGTGGAGGGGCTGGGAGTTCCTTTCTGGGACCCCAGGTTTCAGATGAAGGGAGAAGACAAAGGAATTTTGCGGTCAGTGGCATAAATAATTTCTGAATAGCCTCTGGGGAAGGGATGGGCCAGGCTGACATGAAATAAGATGATTTTAGTAATTAATCAGATAAGTCTCTAATAAAATATCTTCTAGGTATCAGATACTGTGCTAAGCACTATGGATATGCCAGTTTTCAAGACAGTTCTCTGCCCTCAGAGAGCATATAGTCTGGTGGTAGTTTCAGACACATATTGAGGCAACCACAGTATGTTACGGGAAGTACAGGGTAGTTTGTAAGCACATAGGAAGGACACCTAACCCAGCCTTAAGAGGATTAGAGGTTTCCTTGAAGGGTTGACATTCAACTTGAGACCTAAAACCCTAGTAAAGTTAGCCTGACAGAGTTTTAGAGGCAGAATAGAAATGTTCCACGCAGAGGGCAGAGCATATGTCAGGTCCGGGATAGAGAACACATGCAAGTTTACAGAACCAAGGAGATTTACTATGGCTGAGCACAGAGGGCCGTATGGCTAACTCAGGTTAGGGTAATAGATGAGGCTGGATGACTGGGACTAGAGCCTGTAGAACCATGTGGAGTGTGTGTTTAAGAATTTGGGTCTTATCCTAAGAGCAGTGGAGACCCATTCAAGAGTTTCAGACAGGCACTTGGCATGGTGAAATTTAAATTTTAGAAAATCTCCTTTTGCTATTGGAAACCCTGGTGGCGTAGTGGTTAAGTGCTACGGCTGCTAACCAAGAGGTCAGCAGTTCGAATCCGCCAGGCGCTCCTTGGAAACTCTATGGGGCAGTTTTACTCTGTCCTATAGGGTCGCTATGAGTCAGAATTGACTCGACAGCACTGGGGTTTGGGTTCCTCTTGCTATTGTGTAGATTGAAGATGGTCAAGACTATGGACAGGAAAAATAGGACATTGTCAACAATGGTAATAGCTACTGTTTAGAGAATCATGCCACACGCCAGGTACTGTGCTAGACACTTTACATGGATTGTCTTATTTAATCTTGACAACAACCTTATGAAAATGGGTATTACTCTTTTTTAGATAAGGAATCTAAGGCTTAGTCCGTGTTTTTCAAGTGGTGGGGCTATGAAATCATTAGTGGATTATAACCAGAGTTTTTCAGTAAAATTAATAAAACAGAATAGGAAAGATTCAAGCAAATAGCACATAAGTATAGTTCCATGAAGTTTTTGTTTTACAGAGATGGAGATATATGTCTGTATGTGTGTAGTGGTTACAGCATAAAATATACTTCCTACTATGAGTCTGCAGTACCCACCACAAGGATATTTTAGATTCAACCAAATATTCAGACTCACATGGGCTACTATACTTGGCACCAGGCTACTTAGAATGATATAGGTCAGAAACCACATCTTGCCAGCAGCGCAGCATCAGATATTCCCCATCAACGGGAATCCTTACAGCAGCCCATACTGCAGTCTGTACAGCTGTCCAGGGATAGCTCAGGTACAAGGAGCTAAGATCTTTATCAGGAGGATTCAAGAGCTACCCTGACATAGAAGCCTTATACCCCACAGGAGCCAGCTTATCTTGTAGCAATTCTATAGACATAGCTTTCATGGTCTTGCATTGAGATGCCCAGTTACAAGAGTCACTCCACTCAGGATGCCCAAAGGATGGCATCCCATCAAGTATTTATAGTTTTTCTAGCCCAGATTTGATATACCAATCAGGAGTCATTTTTACCATAAGCAATGTTGCCTGGTAACGTAGTTGACATTCTTCCCCTTATCAGGTTTCCAGGGGAACAGAGCTAGAGAGTTAACTAAAGGCCAAATTCTCATGCATAAGGGGAAAGGATTTTGCCTACAGAGTCGTAGTCCAGAAAGTTTGAAAATATTGGATTAGAGAGATCTGGTAAGTTGCTTGAGGTTATACAGCTAGTTAAGTGGTAGAGCCAGGATTTGAACCCACAAGGCTGACCCCGTATTTTTAACCACAATTTTCTACTGCTCTTTCAGTAAGCTGAAAATAAGCTAGGGTAGTGGCAATGAAAATAGAAAAAAGGAGACAGACTTAAGAAATATTTAGGAAGTAGAGGTGGAGTGGGAAGAGCCAAGGACAATTCTGAGGTTTGGAGGAAATATTGATGAGTTTTAGACATGTTGATTTTGAACTTCTTATGAGAAGTCTAAGTAGAGATGTCTAACAGGCAGTGAATGTGATTGTGAAGTTCAGGAAATGTCTCTAACCAGAGATACAAGTGTGGAAGTCTTCATTGCATAGATGGTAATTGAAGCCTGAGATGAGTGAGAGCTCCCAGAAAGAGTACATTAGAAAGAAAAGGGGTTCCATGACAAAATCCTGAGAAATACTCACATTTAGAATTGGGCAGAGTAAAAGTAAGCCCACAAAGGAGACTGAGAGAAGGAGGGCCGGGAACAGGGGAGTCCAAGGGCCAGAAATGGGGATGGACCGGAGCAGTGGATATGAAGAAATTTAGAATGTGAATTAGGCCATTAGCAGCAGCATTACCATACTGGACACAAATCCTGGGTGGGACCAGTCTCTGAATTAGGCCATTCATCCAGTTCTTTGACCTCAGCCTGAAGAGGCAGCATGATGTATGAGGGGAAATTGAAGGTTTAGAATCAGAAGAACTGCATTCTAGAACCTTTACCAAAGAGGACATCTAAGCAGCCAACAAACCTAAGAAAAGATGTTCATGATCATTAGCCATTAGAGAGATGCAAATCAAAACTACTGTGAGATACCATCGTACCCCAGCTGAAATGGCACTGATAAGGATAACAAATGTTGGTGAGGATATGGGGCAGTTGGAACCCCTATCCATTGCTGATGGGACTGTAAAATAATACAACCACTATGGAAAACGGAATGGCACTTTCTCAAAAAGCTACAAATAGAACTACCCTATGATCCAGCAATCCCACTCGTATGTATATACCCTCAAAACCAAAAAACCAAACCAATTGCTGTTGAGTCAATTCTGACTCATAGTGACCCAATAGGACAGAGTAGAACTGCCCCATAGGGTCCAAGGAGAGGCTGGTGGATTCAAACTGCCAGCCTTTTGGCTAGCAGCCAAGCTGTTAACAACTGCGCCACCAGGGCTCCAGTATATACCCTGAAGTCCTAAAAATAATGACATGAATAGACATACACACACCTATGTTCATTGCTGCTTTATTCACAATAGCAAATAAGTGGAAACAACTGAAGCGCCCATCAACAGATGAATGGGTAAGCAATTTGTGGTACGTACAGACAACAATACTACGCAACCATAAAGAATAATGACGAGTCCGCAAGACATAACACAGACAGAGCTGGAGGACTTAATGCTAATAAGTGAAATATAACATGGATGGACCTGGAGAGCATAATGTTAAGTGAAATAAATCAAGCATATAAGGATGAATATTGTATGGTCCCTCTTTTATAAGAAGAGTAGATAAATATTGAGAGACTAATGTTCATTGGTGGTTACTAGGGAGAAGGGCAGGGAATGGGGAAAGTATACTTTATACCTTAGACTAGTTATTTTTGGTTATGGGAAAAATGGCACTGAATGTGGATGTAGTGAGCACAGCACAACCAAAGTAAAAACGAGTGAGTACATATGAATAGGTATCAGCAAATTGGTGTATGGGTAGGTACAGATGTGTACATAGGTGAGAACAGATAGAAGTATCTACAACACCAAAAAAAACCCACTGCTTTCAAGTACATTCTGACTCATAGCGACCTTGTAGGACAGAGTAGAACTGCCCCCATAGGGTTTCCAAGGCCATAAATGTTTATGGAAGCAGAATGCCACATATTTCTCCCATGGAGTGGCTGGTAGGTTCTAACTGCCAACCTTTTGGTTAGTAGCTGAGCACTTTAACCACTGTGCCACCAGAGCTCCTAGAAATACCTATTAAAAAAAACAAAACCAAACCTGTTGCTGTCGGGTCAATTCTGACTCATAGCAACCCTATAGGGCTGAGTAGAACTTTCCCGTAGAGTTTCCAAGGGGTGCCTGGTGGATTCAAACTGCAGGCCTTTTGGTTAGCAGCCATAGCTCTTAATCACTATGCCGCCAGAGTTTCCAGCAATCCTATAAAAAAAAAAGTATGTGTAAATACAAATACATGGGTGCAGGCACATACATTCACTAAAGACACAAATACAGATACTCCTCAGACTTAACCAAACATTGGTTTTCTGGATTTGAAAGCTTAGGACCGTAGTCTCATGGGACGACTCAGTCAGCTGGTGTAATACAGTTCACAAAAATCGTGATCTGCATCCTAGTGAAATGAGTAGCATCTGGGGTCTTGAAAGTTTGCAAGCAGCAATCTAAGGCAGTACTACAGGTCTATACTTGCCAGGAGCAAAACAGTAAGAAGGTAACCAAAACACAGAGAAAAAACAAGTCTACATGAGCTACAACCGTCTACCCTGAGACCAGAAGAACTAGATGGTGCTCGGCTACCACCATTGTCCGTCCTGACCAGGGTCATAATAGTTGGTCCCAGATAGAATGGGAGAAAAATATGGAGCAGAGCTCAAATTCTTATCAAAAAGCAAAAAAAAAAAAGAAAAAGAAAAAAAGCCAGACAAAATGGAACAGTAGAGAACAGAGGCCTCTCCAAGACGATCGCCCTGAGACACTCTTTAAACCTAGAACCCAGACTATCCCTTGAGATCACCTTCTAGTGATACAGCAGATTAGCACACAAAATAAAGTATATTACCTGTAAGATTGGTGCCTTACTTAAAAACCATGGGTATGAGACCAAAAGGTCAGTTACTCAAAAGCAAAGGTAGATAAGGGAGTTAGGGAAACAGGAGTACTGGAAAGAGAACAAACTGAACACAGTTAAAGAGAATGTTGACACATTGTGATAAATGTAACTAATGTCACTGAACAATTTGTGTGGAAATTGTCAAATGGGAACCTAACCTGCTGTAAAAACTTTCACCAAAAACTTAGTAAGATATTAAAAAATAATAATAGGAAAAAGAAAAAGAACTGTCTAGGATGGCATTTAGAGCCTGTTAGAAGCTGATGAGTATTTTATAAAATTATATGTCCTAAGATCTTGAATTAATAATACCAAAATTTATATTTTTATGAAATACCATTTCACATGTATAGTGTGGAAGATTTGGCAATGCCTTGGACTTTACAGGACTTGAGAAGTTTCTTTAAGTAATAACAATAATTGTTCTCTTTTTCTCCTGTAGGTTCGACCCAAGCCTGTGGCCCAGAATAACATTCCTATTGCCCCAGCACCTCCTCCCATGCTTGCAGCACCTCAGCTTATCCAGAGGCCTGTCATGCTGACCAAGTTCACCCCTACTACCCTCCCCACATCCCAGAATTCCATCCATCCCGTCCGTGTCGTCAATGGGCAGACTGCAACAATAGCCAAAACGTTCCCCATGGCCCAGCTCACCAGCATTGTGATAGCTACTCCAGGGACCAGACTCGCTGGACCTCAAACTGTACAGCTTAGCAAGCCAAGCCTTGAAAAACAGGTACAGGCGGAATATGCACCTGCTTTTTTTTTTTAATTAAAAAAAAAAAAATTATATATTTTTGGGCAATAAATAGTCTTGCCATTGAGGCATTTGGCAGCTGGGATGTCTCTGAATACACCTTCACAGGGGCTTTTAATCTCAGCACCATTGTTGATAACCAGTTGCTTATGGAGTGATCATCCATCCATAATGCAAAAGGGCCATTCTCACTGAAGAAAGTTTCTTGGGCTGCTTTTCCCACGATGCCCTTGTAGATCAGTTCAGATTCCTATATGAGTGAGCGCCCCCTGCTGGTTCTGCAGCAGAAATTCGCAGATAGGCTCTGCTGCCCTCAGTCAGGAAGAACTGATGAGGTAACAAACAGAAAACGCCATATTCGTTTCAGACCCAGTGAGAATCCAGATGAGGATATCATCTGTGAAAGTCAGGAAGGACCAATAAACAAAACAGGGAAAGGAATTTCATTTCAAAGTTTTTCCTAGTGAAAAGCCAGAAAAAAAAGTAAAATAAAAAGCATTCTTTTAACTCTAGAGCACTCAGACCTTTTTGCTTAAATGTTGAAATGGTTCATTCAGATTTTCCAAAATCAGATCGTCTCTTTAAAAAATGAGGCTAGAGAAATACAGGTAATCTCCAAAAATACTTGAGGTTCCTATGGCTGAAAAGCCTGTAAAAATAACAAAAAGGATTTATAGGCAGTTACCATACCTACTTCAAGAAAGATTACTGATGAGAGGGAAGCATTTTGCAAAGAAAAGCATCCTCTTTCAAGAAAGTAGCTTTAAAAAGTGGTTGACCTATTTCTAATTGCTCAGGCTTGAGTTCTTATTCATCTGAAAATAGTCTCTGGTGATCCTGAATCTCCAGCTTGTGGTTGGCTGACCATGATTCAGAGAGGCTGGGCAGATGGTGGGGAGTGAGCAGGCTTCCTGCTGCCTTGGCCTTGAACAGAGGAGCCTTATGCATAGAGCACCAGGCCCTCCACCCATGAAGCTTATAAACGCAGTAGACCTTGGCCTTGAAGAAGCTGGGTACCAAAATCTTGTGCCCAGAGAACACATTTCTCCATTCCTTAGGAACCCGCTTAAACCCTAGGAAGGACTTTGAGAAACATTCAGAAATAAATTCTTTACCCATTTTATATCAGAAGTATTCAAAGTTTTTAGCAGGAGAACTTCAGTATTAAAATATTGAAAGTAAAATGCTCAAGCTCAGGGCTTCGGGTGGGGCACATTTGGAGGTCATCTACCCTCATGATCTTTTCTGGCCCTGGAAGAAACTCTGAGGAGTCTCAGTGTTCCGAAGAATATGATTTTTAAACATTACTTTAGATTGCTAATTATGATTTCTCTTTGATCCATTTTTGACAAAGATATTTATTTTTTAAAGTATATTTTTAGGAGAAAAAAATTTCAGTTTCATTTTATTTTTATATTTCTTATTTTTTTATTGCAAAGGTAATACATGTTCATTGTAAAAATGAAGTTCAAATAGTATAGAAATCTATATTGTAGAAAGTATACTTCCCCATAATCTTCGGATAGCACAGACTCTGAGTTTATTGCTGTTGTTATCAGTTAAGATTGTATTTTTTAATACATTTTTCATGTACATGCTAACACAAACTTTTTTTAAGCAAAAAGCAAAGTCATACAATATGTATTATTGTAGAACTTGGTTTTTCCCATTTAATGGATCTTGGACATCTTTCGATGTCACTGCTGTAGGGTCACTATGAGTCAGAATCGACTCAGTGGCATTGGGTTTGGTTTTGACCTTACACGTTTATAGAACTTTATGTTTCAATTATAGATCACAGAAAGGTAACCTATGAATTCTTAAGATTTTTTTAAAATTATTTTTTAGCAGTAAATTCCATTGTCTCTCTCCTTGTCAGTTTAATTAGAGGAACCCAGTCATTGCTATTTCAGTTTTTCAGGTATATAACACAACAATCTAACAGGTTACCAAGCTTAGTCAGCAAGGGTTTCCTTTAGACTAGACTCCAGTCTCAAAATTCTTTTACTTCAGATTTCTCTACTACCCTTCTTTTTTATATTTCATTCCCAGTAACCACATTTATAGCCATTAAGAGGTCTCATATATGGGCTAAGGGTAAAAAAAAATTTTTTTTTTTTTTTTGTAAAGCAATATAAATATTTAGCCATGGAAGTATCACCACCTTCTCAGAGAGGTATCAAACCTGTGTCCAACATTCTTTACATAATCAGACTATGTAAGTTCCTTTCTGCTTTCTACTTTTTCCTTTTGAGTGATAATTTCATTCATTTAATAAAAAAATGTGTTAAGTGCCAGCTCCTGTGCCACATATGGTGTCTATATACAAGGATGGATAAACCAAAGCCCATACCCTCGAGGAATTCATTCTTCAGTGCGTTTGTAACAGGCACTGGGGCTGTGCCTCCAGGAAAGGAAGTATGGCAAGTTGTGTAGTTCAAAGGTCTCCCACGTTGGCTAGGAAAGGAAGACAGTGTCAGTTACAACAGCCGTGGTCCCACTTCTCTTTCCCCTGTCAGATATAACCAACTTCCTTATCCATACCAGATAAGTGATCCCCTGTCTTACCCCTTAATGGAAACCATGTTACATTGTGACTGAGAAAACGAGATATAGAGTTTAAAGAACTTTGAGCCTGGAGACGTTTTAGAAAAGTAGATGAAGCCAAACCTTTGTGATAGCCCCACAAACCTTTCTTTTCTTCCTCGTCCCCTCTAGAACTCCGTAAAATGGGCTAATACTGTTGATGAGGTGAGAGAAAATGTTTGAAGTCCAGTGGATTTTGCCTGACAGTTAATTCTCAAGAAGAATGTTTAGTACTTTTCCACCCCATAGGAAAGACCTCATGCATATGTCCCCAAGGCTAAGTTTCTGAAAAAATGCAAGGTTCTGTGGGAGAAGTTGCCAGATTGCCACCCAGACCACCTCTTCTGTATATACCTTTCATAGGAACCTACACAGTTAAAAAAAAAACAAAACAGAGTGCTTATGTAAGATGAGAACATTATCCAATGTATTATCCCCAAATTGTGGTCTTCCTCTTAGTAAACCTGAGCTGATGACCCCTCCCCCGCCGCTCCCCCCCCCATTCTAGTGCTGGTGCTGTAGTTGGAAAAATAGATCCAAGTTATCAAACAATGAATTTTGCTTGCCTTCAACCCAGATTTTTTTGACCTTGGACATTTATTTATTTGCAAGCACCTTCGATTAAAAAGGAACCCTGGTGGTGCAGTGGTTTAACCCCTCGGCTGCTAACCAAAAGGTCAGCGGTTCATACACACCAACTGCTCTACGGGAGTAAGATTGTGACAGTCTGCCTCCTTAGAGATTTACAACCTTCGAAACCCTATGGGGCAGTTTACTCTGTCCTATAGGGTCGCTATGAGTCGGAATCGACTTGATGGCAGTGGGTTTGATTTTGTTTTGTTTTTTTAACTTTGATTATCTGTGCAGGAACTACAAATTCAAATATTCATGGATACTAAGGAGGAAATACACTGTCATAAGTTATCCACATAATCATGACTGTGTTTCAGTCCATTGTTATGGCCACCATGTCAGTCCATCTCACTGAGGGCCACCCTCCACTTTACCGACCATGGTGTTCTTTTCTAGCAGTTGGTCTTTCCTGACAACCTGTCCAAAGTAATTGAGCCAGAGTCTCATAATCCTTGTTTCTAAGGAGCATTCTGGTTGAATTTCTTCAAAGATGGATTTGTTTGTTGAGCATATTTAAGATGGTTGATTTCAAGTCTTTGTACGGTAAATCCAGTGTTTGGTCTTCCTCAGGGTCATTTTTTTTTTTCTTATGAATGGGCCATACTTTTCTATTTTTACCTTAACTTGTAGTTTTTTGTTGAAAACTAGATATTTTGAATATTTTAATGTGGTAACTCTAGAAATCAGATTTTCCTTTCTCCGTGGGGTTTGCTATTATTGATTTTTGAGGGCCGTAGCCATCTGTTAAGTGACTTCTCCAAACTTTTTTCCCCCTGAAAAATTGTATTCTTTGTCATGTGTGTTTACTGAAGTACCTGCACCGTTACCTCAGCGGTCAGCCAGTGACCTGACAGAGATTTCTTCAAATACTCAGAGCCAAAAAGAAGAAAATAATAAATTTAAAAACAAATTCTTTTCAGTTTATTTGCAGAATGACTCTGAGCTGAGGCAGTTTAACACTTATCTCAGCTGCCTCCAGCTCTGCCTTAGCCTTTAACTCCTGCTTGTGCAGACCTCAAATATTACCCAGAGATACAAGCTTAAGGCCCTTTCAGGTCTTTTCTGAGCATGCATCCAGCCTTGGGCATGTGCATTCCACTCCAGAGTCCACCATATATGAGATAGACCTTCAAAGCCCTTATTCCCTCAAGTATCTTCCTCCTCAGCCTCTTCCTTCCTGGGATTTTGAATCTGACTACTGCTTATCCGGAAACCCTGGTAGCTTAGTAGTTAAGAGCTATGTCTGCTAACCAAAAGGTTGGCAGTTCGAATCCACCAGGTGCTCCTTGGAAACTCTATGGGGCAGTTCTGCTCTGTCCTATAGGGTCACTTTGAGTCAGAATCGACGTGAGGGCAATGGGTGTGGTTTTGGCTGCTTACCCTGCTGTTCCTTGCCTCAGGCAACTATGTCTTTAAATGCTTTCATCAGCTGCTGCCTGGAAAGTTACTTCAGCCCTCAAAAACCCAATGCCGTGGAGTCTATTGCAACTCATAGCACCCCTATAGGACGTAGTAGAACTACCCCATAGAGTTTCAAAGGAGCACCTGGTGGATTTGAAAAGCCAGCCTTTTGGTTAAGAGCTGTAGCTCTTAACCACTACACCACCAGGGTTTCTAGGGGAACAAAATAAAGGTCAGCCTCTGCACTGATGTCCCAGGGAACCACCAAGACAGATCAAAACACACAACCGTGAGTTTTTGAGTACAAGGTCCGTATCGCCTCTCCTCATACCAACATGCCACGCTAGGAACGCAGGCCACCATCTCCCTAGCCCCTGGTAGTCTTGGGAAAGGGGTCTGATAGGCAGGTAAGCAAAAATTCCACAACACTTTCTTACCGAAATTTAGCAGTCTCTTCGTTTAGCACTCCCCTGTTGCTGTGAGTTTTTTTTATTGGATTCCAAAGTTTGAAAGAAGTTGATCCTGTCATTTTTTGCCAGCTTAGTGGTTGCCTCAGTGGAAAGATCGATCGTTGGAGCATCATCCTCCACCATTTCCATGACATCACACCCTCATCCTAATGTTTTTTTGTTTGTTTTTAAAAAATCTGTTTTAACATCTTAAAACAACAAACATTTATTATCACACATTTTCTGAGAATCAGGAATCAGGTTGTGGGCTGCCTCAAAGTTTCTCACGAGTTTGTAATCAAATTGGTTGACCAGGGCCATGGTCATCAAAGCTCAACTGGGGCTGGATGGTCCACTTCCAGGTTTAGTCACATGGTTGTTGGCAGGCCTCAGTTCCTCACTGGTGTTGGTAGGAGGGTCATTTCCTTACCACATGGGCCTCCGTCATGCTGCTCACAACATGGCAGCTGGCTCCCCCCAGAGTGAGAGTTCTGAGAGGGACGCTTCTATCTTCATGTTTTGATTTTTTTTCCTTTTTATGCCTTTTGGTATTCTTCACCTAACACTGAGATAATTACACTCTTTTTGCACAAGAGAAATTTGAACCCTTGGTAGGTCCTTAGTGAAGAGGAATTAGTTTGCTCTTCGCCAGAGGCATTTCCACTAAGTACCTTATTCAGCTGTACAGCGAGAGAAGTAAAAGACCAAGGAGCTTTTCACATAGCTTTGCAGTGGAGCGTCAGACCCCTTACAGTTGACCTTCTCTTATTCCTCCTCAATCCTTACACTTCCCTCCTTCCACATCCAAAGAGCCATGAAAATAAGCTTTCCGGTGTGCCGTGACCTTAAAAATGTCACTATAAACTGTTTCCCATTGTTTTCTCTTGTGGGTGTGTTCGCTGGTTTGTTTTATGAAGGAAGTGTATGTCCTTTTCGGTAAAAAATGTGTGTGAGAGAGACAGAGAACTTGTGTGAATGCTCCTGACAGGCCATATTCCTCAGTCAAAGGTCAACCAGCTCTTTACTGAATACGTGCTCTGCATGAGACACTATACTAGGCACAAAGGGTGCGAAAATCTGTAAAACAATCCCTGCTCTTAAGTAGCTTATAGTATAAAGGGGGAAATACAACATGACATGTGCTAAAAAATACAATAATACAAGGCAGCATCTCTGCCAAATGAAGAGCCAGAGCAGTGAGTACCGCAGTGTTGATAAAGGCAGGTGCTTACATGTTCCTAATGTAATAAGATGAAAAGCAGGAGGAAGATATGGAGGTGATCAGTAAAAAGATCGAAAGGCCTTCGTGTTTTTCAGATCTAGTAAAAGATTTCACTGCATAATGATTTTTGAGGACTTTTAATGTCCTGCTTATAGGACTGAAATCTTTTATTTGGATCCTGCCCATCAGTAATCAGTTTCATTTTTATTTATTTAATTGTTGCCACATGAAAAGACCATTTGCATCCACATAATTTTTTAAAAGTAAGTTTGTGTTTATAGTTTTATATCTCCTTTTCTAATATCATCTCAGTATTTACAGAGGGCTTAATAAAATGACTAGCCATTGAATCATGATAAGAATAGTAATGCAAGCCCAGTCTACCAGTTTGCTAGGTAACCATTTGTGTTTGAAGAGGGTAATGCCACTGGAGTAATGCCGATGGTGTTTCCTCTGTGTGAATGGATGCATCTGAAAGAAGGGGCTGAGGGTAATTAGGATGTCAGCCTCTTTCAAGATGGCTCTCCCTTAGCAATTGCATCTTTCTCTAATGAGTGATGCAGTCAGGTTCCTAATGTCCTGGAAGTGGGGGTAGTTCTGTATCCTCTCTCAGATTATGAATGAAACTGATCTGAAATAGAAGAACATGTGTATAAGATTTTTTTCACATCATTAAAATCTTATGCCTGCTGTGGATTGGAGCTTGACCCATACATAGCAGCAGTGGGCTTAACGTCTGGGAAATCGCCCCCACATCCAGCATACAAGTCTTTAGTAAATTGCACTGAAATCAGCCTGTACTTCATTTTTATACCAGGGAATTAAACTCTGGATTTTTATTTTTGTGTAATTTTATTTATAAATGAATATTTATGCAATTCAGTAACATCACCTGGGGCTTTACATTTTATTCCCCACCCCCCCCACCCCCAGAAAAAAAGAAATCCATAGTTTTAACTCCTTTATTAGTATGTTCCCAATTTGAGTATGTTCTCCTTATCTTTCTTTTTGGCTACTATTTGTTTTCATTCTTTTTATAAAAAGATGAAATCCTGAATTTTTATTTTATTTTCCTTTCCTAGACAATTAAATCCCACACAGAAACAGATGAGAAGCAAACAGAGAGCCGTACCATCACCCCACCTGCCGCACCCAAACCAAAACGGGAAGAAAACCCTCAGGTAGGCCCGTCCCTCCAAATTCATGACTCAGTCTGTGGTGTGTGGGTTTTTCTCACACATCCTTGGTTTTTCTTAGACCTACAGAGCCTTTTTGCATGCTTTCTCATCCTTCAGCAATGTTATTGCCAAGACAGAGTAGCCCAGGGCAGATTTCTTAGAGCGTGGCCCTGAGGTTTCATGAGCTGCTTGATACACAGGCATCCTGGTTGTTTCGGAAGAAAAGCTTTGAAATGACATTGTTCAGACACATGTTATGAATTTGAAATGTAAGATTAATGATAATTTTCACAGCTATCCCATTGCATTCCTAGTGACTGTGATGTTCTGCTTATCTCTGCCAGCATCTGTAAGTTGTGCAGTTCACCCAGCTAATGTCTATTTATGTTATCAGTTACAGCCATTAAATGTACGTTTTCGTTACTACAATTGTATTGCATTGCATTAGATCCCCAAATCCCAAATAAATTGGTAGCTCAAAAGTAGTTCATTGAAGCATAAAAGTAGGGATGAAAAGAGTAACATCTGTACTACAACCTAGGAGAGCATTATAGACAAATAGCAAGCAAAACTCCGGTACAAATAAAGAGTGTGAATATGTATATCCTTAGACAAGAGGATTTTTTAGTGTGATGCTTTTGCACAAGCAGCTATAAAAAAAAAATGTGACTAGGTAATACAATGATGAATATCTGATAATTGGATTTTATCAGACCAGTAATCCGTTTCCCTCTATCCCTACTGCATTCTGTGTAATGAAACCACGTCAAATGATGGCATGAAGCCATCAAAGCTTCATGTCATTTTTTTAAAAGCAATGATGTATTGAGCCTGTCCAAATTTTTCTAAAACAAGTACAAGATATAATTCTTTCTGATAAGAAATGGATTAGTTTTTAATTTTACATGTGAAGACAGGAACAAAACTTGAACCAAAACAAGTTCTGGTCATGCAAATTGCTGAAAACCATGTAAAGCCATCTACAAAATTAATGACAAGTATTATGCTTGAAGGAGGAAAAATAGAGCAAGCTATTAGCAAAGTTTCCTTATCAAAACAAACTGAAGGGTATGTCATATCAGTGGCGAGCAGTGTGGACAAGCAGGTACCATCATGTGTACTAGCAGGTGTTTCACCTTAAGACAAAGCCACTGCTGTGAAGAGAGTAAACTAGCTCTTGGCGTACGTGTGATATCACATATGATGGAAAAGTACTTGACAACTTTTTATTCTGTGTGTCACTGAAAATCCATTCCACCCAGGAAGAGATTTTTTTTTTTTAATAAGTATTTTGCAAGCTTCATCGAAACTGGCAAAGATGAGTTGGGTGTGAGCGGCCAAAAAGGGTGCTGCTACTTGATTAAAAGAGGGTGCATCTGGATGTCAGTCCATGTGCTGCTTTATTAGCAGAAACCAGTTGGTGGTCAGCCTTCTAATCGTGATTAAGTGTTGAGGGGATGGTGAAAATTAGGAATATAGTTAATTGGGAGTCACAAAATGTATGCTGTTTCAAGGGGCAGTGTAGAAAATGTCCAAGACTGCTTTCCTTTCTGAAGTATTCTGGCTATCAAGGGGATAGGTGCCCGCCTAAGTTTTTAAAAATATTTTATTTATTTTAGGCGAAAGTTTACACAAAATTAGGTTCCTCTTTAATAGTTTTTATACGAATTGTTGCGTGTCATTGGTTACAGTTTTCACGGTGTGTCAGCCCTCTCATTATTTCCATTCAGTTCATTCTGTTTCCATTGATCTAACTTCCTTTCCCCTCATCTTTGCTTTCGGGTAACTGTTGACTGTTTGGTCTCATATAGTTAATTATTTAAGGGAGCACATTACTCATAGGTGATATTGTTTATTTTATTATAAGCCAGTCCGTTATTTGACTGAAAGGTGACCTGCAGAAATAGCTGTAATTCCAAGTTCAAAGGGTATCTAGTCTCTCTCCTTCTAGTAGGTCTGGTCTTTTTTAGGAATTCGAGTTTTCGTTCTACGTTTTTCTCCCATTCTATCCAGGACCTTCTATTGTGTTCCTGGTCAGAACGGTCAGTAGTGGTAACTGGGCACCACCTAGTTCTTCTGGTCTCAGGTTTGAGGAGGTTGTGATTCTTGTAGACTATTAGTCCCGTGGACTAGTTTCTTCTATGAGCCTTTGGTTTCCTTCATTCTCTTTTGCTCCATACAAGTAGAGACTAATAGTTGTATCTTAGCTGGCCACTCACAAACTTTTAAGACCCTAGACACTACTCATCACACTTGGAAGTAGAACATTATCTTTGTGAACTATGTTATGCCAGTTGACTAAATTGTCCCCTGAGACTGCAGTCACAAGCCTTTTGACCCAATAAACCAATCCCGAGAATTGTTTGAATATGTCTAGGAAGCCTCCATAACTATGCCCCCTAAGTGGTTTGTTATATATGTGGTATATATGCAGCACACACAAACGCGTGTGCACACATGCCTACAGATACACCTACACACACATGTGCATTTACTGGCATGTGCCTTCCTGTACATGTATGTGCATCCATGTCTTCCTACGTGACCACACATGTATTTTCACCTAAGTTTTTTGAATAAGAGATAAAAAATTTCTTCAGGACTCTGATAATACCATTAAAGGACACTTCTGTGTTCTCAAGTCGTCTGCTCCAGGGTCATACCTTCATAAAATACTCTATCTTGAATAGCCCAAACCTATCACTTCAGGCCAAAATATGATACGTAATATTGAGGATAAGATGTCAGGGTTTTGAAAGACAAAACTGTGGCGTAAATAATTCTATGGGCATATGTGTCTTCTAACAACTGATGGTGATGTTTATTTATCAGAGAAAGAAATTGATGGTACATTATTTAGCATATTTAAAAACTGCATGTATTGGTACAACAGAAAATGAAGACATACTGTTCAGACCACACATAACCAAAAAGCAAACTAGGAATTGATCAGTGCTGTCTCCAACTTGAAGCAGCTAATCTTCCAGCTTTGGGGTACAGTATTCTAATCAACCTAGCTTCTGATGGAGCCCTGAGAGTGGTCTTCAGAGAAAAATCACTCCATAATTTCTAGATCCACATTTAATTGAAAAATCATAATATTAAGCAGAATCACCTGCTGCCATTCCCAAAAGTCATTTAGCTTTGCATTAGCGTTGTCTAACCAGTAGGAGTGAAAATGTAAGAAACCCTGACCTAGTCATGACAAGTGAGGTACTTGGGATTTGGAGCTTGTTGTATGGGAGGCTCTTTATGACCCTCTACAGAGTTTCAGAGAATGAAATCCTCTTCCCTCTAAGAAGATTTTTCTGAAAAAACCTTGTCACTCAAGGTGTTGATTTCTGTCATTGAGGAAATAGAATCTTTTGTTTTGGCTCCTAGCAGACAAGAAAGTCTCTAGAGTGGCTCCAAAGCTGCCAAGAGTGGAGAATGCCTGCTCTTTTTTCACCCTGCCACTTTCATGCGACCAGTCCATTGGGCTGGCTTTCTCTAGAAGTAGACCTACGTGGAATTGGCTTTGTGGTAACCCAAACTGAAGTATATTCTTCTTTTGTTTCTCTGGCACAGAAACTTGCCTTCATGGTGTCTCTAGGGTTGGTAACACATGACCATCTAGAAGGTAAGAGAAGATAATTCATATCACTGCCATGCTTCGGGCTCAGAGTTGTGTTCTTGAACATGGTGTTTGATTGTATTCCTAGAATAGAAAATTGGAACACAAATAGAGTATGAGTCAACCAGTGTGGACTTTTATTTTCTTCAGACGAAAAATTGCCTTCCCTCTGTTTAATGTTCAGGCCCTCCCCTTCCTATCATTATCCAGACTACTGTCCTGGGGAAACTCTCCCAGCTGCGTGGATTAAGGTGACTTCTGTTCACGTAATGGAGCTGTTGTTTTTTTTGTTTGTTTTTTTCTGATAACACGAAGTAGCAACTGCCCCTTATATGACAAGTCCTTGTCTGTATTTTTCAATAACTTAAGGTTATCAGGAAACCCTGGTGGCAAAGTGGCGAAGCACTGTGGCTGCTAACCAAAAGGTCAGCAGTTCAGATCCACCAGGCGCTCCCTTGGAAACTCTATGGGGCAGTTCTACTCAGTCCTATAGGGTCGCCATGAGTCAGAATCAACTCGACGGCAGTGGGTCTGGTTTTTTTGGTTTTTTTAAGGTTATCAGAATCTTAAGAACAAAGCTGTACCTGTCCTGGTTATTTAATACAAGAATGCTGAGCTGTGGTTACACAATCTAGGACTATGGATAGAGCTCTTCCACACCCATATATACAGTGACCTAAAACAAGCCAGGACAGCTTGTTTATAAGTGTTGTGTACTGCTAAGCTCTCAATCACAGAGAGCCCCACTGTGGACAGCATGGCCTTGCTTTCTGAGAGGTTAAAGTAGAAGGTCCTACGTAACTGTTCCCAGCCCTGTGTGTGTCTCTGCCCAGTCTGCTGAGGAGCCATGAGACAAGGGAACATGCCCCACTGTTTCTGATCTGTTGTGGGAAAATCAGTAGATAAAACAGTGAGGTTAAGTTTTTTGGGTTCTGCATACCTCTTTTCTAATCCAATCCTTTTCCTTTCCCAAGAAATCCAAAGCAAGAGGCAAGAGCGAAAGAGAAGAACAACAGCAAATCCTGTATACAGCGGAGCGGTCTTTGAGCCTGAGGTATTCCTGGCCAGCACTCGGCCCTTCCCTCACTGTTGTAGTTTTATTTTGCAGCTTGTTCAGCACCTCCTGTCTGAAAGCCTGCCTAAGAGCAGCACCCTTAATTGTATTCGGCCAACTTAGTGAAGTGATGGATTTTCCTCTAGCTCATTACACTGCTTATTTCATTGTTGTTCACAGCTTTTTCCTGAGTTTTTTTTGTCTTAAGTTTAAACAAGTACAAACCTACCTTAGAATTTTAATTCATGCTGGCTTCCACATAACTCAAATCTAAGGCAGAGATGGAGCTCTCTGAAACGTTCTCTGAGAGCCATATAGGTGTAATGAAACCCTTTAACACGAACCTTGGGTGATAAGCACTAACTAGTTGACATGTTGACAGTCAAGCTGCACTTGTCTTTAGCTTGTGCCAGAATTAGTGGTAACCATGCTACTCAACCAGCCACCTTTCCTTCCTTCAATCCTCAAAGCGCAAGAAGAGTGCAGTCACATACCTGAACAGCACAATGCATCCTGGGACCCGGAAGAGAGGTGAGTACCTTTTGTATTTCTCCCTTGCTGTTGCTGTTGCTTTCTGTGTTGTGTTCCTTCCCTCTCCCTCCTCCCATTGTCCGAGGGCCTGTCTAACTCTCCTGTATCCCTTGAGAATGGTTTTGTTGTTGTTCTCTGAGAAGGGGGAGGGGGGGTCGGGGAAGAGAGTGAGATTTCTTATTAAAACTCTGCATGCTGAATCAAAAGCTGACTTTCTTAGGATTCTGGCAAAGCTGACTCAGGGGAATGGCTTAATGCAGCATTTCTGCCCCAAGCCTACCCGGCTGTCTGTGACTAGCACGGTGAACAGAACACCATGTAAAAGGAAGCATTTTAGCATCATTAAGCAGAACAGAGTGCTGCTGTTGCCAAGGTGTTCTTAATAGTATCTATGTCGTCCTGCTGCCAGCAAGGCCAGAGCATGACTAAGTTTCTGTGAACTGCAGACTTTCCAGGAAGGGGAGAGGTAACCACCACACAAAGAACTTAGAATCTGGGAGAAGAGGGCATCTCCAGCTAAGAAGGAAAGGTCACTGTCAAAACAGGCACCCAAAGCAAAATGCCTGAAGAGCCCATTCTCCTGTTTCAGACCTCCCCTTGGGCATTCCACCTGACTCTTAAGCAGGGCAGAAAAAACAACAGCAGCAGCATCTCTCACTGTGCAGGTCTAAATAGGTCTTAATAGCAGGGGGTTTGAGCTCATAAACAAGATGCTGGAATTGCTCTTTGATGTCAGTAATACATCCCAAGGTCCCTTTCTCCACATGATAATGTGTCCCTGAGTTATAGTTCCAGGCTACAGAGTTTGCAGAGTGAGTGGAGTAGCATACTAATTTTTGCGTACGTACACGCAATCTCAGAACTAGAAGAAGCTTGGGAGGTCACGTAGACCCCTGGTCTGCCTTATATAGGACTACAGCAATACTGCTACCACCTCCTCCCCAAAAAAGAGATAATCATACTCACCCTTAGTGACCCATTCTAATGAGCAGCCCTGTCCTTCAAGTAGCCAAAAATATGTAGATATCTATATGAAGCCATTGCTTCGTATAGATTTTTAGACCACAGTAACCAGTGTCATGGGTTATTTCTTGTTGGTTTGGTTTTGATAACTTTTTTAGTGACCTCTGATGCATTTCTCAGAAAAGAGCCCCCAGCCAGAGGCCATCATTAATTGGCCTGCTGTTGGGCAGTATCTGCTAAGAGGACAGGGGTTAAATGAGCCAGAAAGACCTTGGCATCTCTTGCTGAGGTCAGAGGAGGAAAGCCTGCACTCACAATGCCTAGGATGTGCTTTCCGTGGGGAGACAAGGAGCATCTTCTGCCTGCCTACCTAGGCCACACTGTATTCCCCAGAAGAGGCAATCCAGTGAGATCTGTCTTTGTGCTATAGACATTGCCAGTTAACACAGATAGGTAATATTTGTGAGATATCTAACAGACTCATGACTCTTGTGCATCATCCTGATATAAATTTTAACTGGTGGTGAAGTCATGATCCTTCGTACCATTTACCAGTGCTCATAAGCAGTTTTGTACCTCTCTGACCTTTTTTTTTTTCTTCCCTTGGTATACTGGGCATGCGTTTTTGATTACTTTCAGCTTAGAAGCTGTGAACCTGACCCTTGCAAGACAAGGACCTGACTTAGGTATTTCAAAAGCAAGGTGGTTGACGTAGATTTGCTGCACCCATTAGGGGTCATTTATAGATCCTCTGTTGCCGTGAAGTTTGGTTTAAAATGCTCTTGCTTAAACCAGGTCTCTCAGCAATGTTGCTGATGGCAGAAACTTCCTGAGACTTTGGAGTGGCCCCGGTTCTTAGATACGTTCACCGTAATGTTTATGACGTTAAGCAGGGAGACAACTCTTAATCACCTGAGGAGGATATCTGAGGCCAGAGATACTTAAATTCATTGTCAGTCCTAGAGCATCTGTTTAGCAAGTAGTTTCTGGATACTCCCAGAATATACCTTCACTAGCTTGACCAGCAAGGGGCAAGAATAATTAACTTGAATTTGCCTCCTTGCTTTGCTTCTCTCCCCTCTCACAAGCAGTGAAATGACCAAAATGTAGACAGGAGAGAAAAGGAAAAGCAGAAATCCTAAATAAGTTAGTTTGTGGCGACTGAGAATCATTAGTATTATTGTAAAAATGATTACAAAGAAAACTTAGAGAACAATAAATACGTAAAAAAAATGAAAAAAAAAAAAAAGCCAAACAAAATAAATTCTTTTTCCTGGCCTTGATTCCCATTGGGCTTTGACATATTTGTTCCTTTACTAGAAATCCCAAATTAAGATAGTCTAGGAACTTCACCGTAATCTGCCCGAGGCAAAGTCCTTTAGTATAATCCAGCACCTTCTGTCATCCTCCAAGATTCTCTAATCCTTGCTTCTTTTGAGATTCATGTAGCTGTTTCTAATGACATTTAAATCTTTGCTTCTCTTCCTTTCTTGGGGACTGTTGTATTAACCTTCTGTCTGCTACCTCACTTCCTTTTCCATGCTAGCCAATGAGGAACACTGGCCAAAGGTATGTAAGATCATTTTTCCCCCTTTCTTTCCCTCCCCCCTTTTCCCCTTTTGTTCCCTTCTCTTGGTATATAGGTCGTCCTCCAAAATACAATGCAGTGCTGGGGTTTGGAGCCCTTACCCCAACATCCCCCCCATCCAGTCATCCTGACTCCCCTGAAAATGAAAAGACAGAGACCACATTCACTTTCCCTGCACCTGTCCAGCCTGTGTCCCTGCCCAGCCCCACCTCCACAGACGTAAGTAACTTGGGAAAAGCTCACTCTCTCTCTGAGAGCTTAACCTGGGGAAAACCGCTCTCATATGTTGTCTCCTTACCAACTCGTATCACCTTGACTAACCCTGGAACAGCAGTAGTCCCTGCAGGACACTTTGTATGTCATATAAGGCAGCGTTACTCTGGGCTCCCAGGCCTTTCCATGTCCTTGAGTATCATGTTAGATACATCAGGAAGCTTAAGAGTTTTCGGAATTTGAATTTCATCTGCTATGAATAAATTCTCAGACAATCAGGTGGGGTGGGGAGTTCAGCTCATGTCATTGAGAGGTGGCAAGTTCCGTCATCAGTGTTTGAGGCCGGGGACAGTGAACAAGCAGCCCCTGTTTCCTGCTTTGCGTAGAATTCAAGAACTGGAAATTTTTTCTTTAAAGCAAGTTTGTTCAGCAGAGTTGACCAGAAAAAAGTTCCTGGAAAGGTGTCAGATACTAAGTAGTCCTTCATCCAGAAACTTGAGGAGGGTAAACTAGTACTCCAAGTTTGTAAATGAGGCTTTATGAAGCAGTGAGTCGCTTCCCGTTCAGTCATTTATTCAACAATTACTTGAACGTCATTCTGCTGAGCAAGCTCCATTTTCAGGCTGGAAGTGGCAAAACCAGCCCCCTGCCCTCGCGGAGCTCATACTCCATGGGAAGAGGCAGATGATGAGCAGGTGAACATTTAAGATGTCTGGTAGCACTAAGTGCTGTGAGGACACATGAAACAGCAAGGGGCATGGGGAGTTGTGGCGGGAAGTTGACATTTTATGAAGAGTGGTGAGAGAAGGCCCCTCTGCTAGGAAGTGAAGGAGGAAGCCGTGAGTATCTGGGGGAAGAGCCGTCCATGCAGAGGGAACAGCAGTGCAGGAACCCTGAGGCAGAAGTGTCGTGGTGTGCTGGAAGAAAAGCAGGAAGACCAGGATAGCTGGGGCAGAGCAAGCGGTCAAGGGTGGTGGGAGGTGACACCAAGAGGTGGCAAGGCTGGTCGTGCAGGGCCTTGCGGCCTTCACTGTGAGCTTGGAGACCCCTGGAGGGTTTTGAGTAGACGAGTAACATAATTTTTATCTGAGCTTTTTATTTTGAAAAATTTCAAACCTGCAGAAAAGCAGCAGTAACAGCACAAAGAATGAATGTATACACTTCACCTAGATTCACCAGTGGTTAACATTTCACCATATATGCTTCCCCTCATACACATATACGCATTCATACACGCACACACACGTACACACACGCATACATACATGTGCCCAAATACATACACTTTTTTTCTGAAGCAGTTGAGAATCAGTTGCAAACACCATGAATCTTCACCCTTAAATATTTCAGCGTATATCCCCTGTGAATAAGGATATTCTCTTATACATCACAATGCAGTTATCAAATTGAGGAAATTTAATATTGATATTATTATGTAATTACACAGCCTATATTCTGATTTCTCCACTTGCCCTGATAATGGCCTTTGTGGCAGTTTTTTCTCCCTGCTCCAGGATCCAACCCAAGATCACTCTTGACGTTTATTGTCATGTTATTGTCTCTTTAGTCTCCTTTAATGTAGAACTGTTTCTCAGCCCTTCTTTTATGGCGTTGACATTTTCTAAGAGAGAGACTAGTTGCTGTGTAAAGTGCCCCTCCATTTGGATTGTGTGGTTGTTTCCTCGAGAGTAGATTCAAAAGATGCTCTTTTGCAGGAGCACTAAGTGATAATGGGCGTCTCAGTACATCACAACAGGAGGTACATGATGTCAGTGAGACCATTGTTGGTCATGTTAACTTCCATCATTTGGTAGTTTCAGCAAATTTCTCCACTTATAAAGGTGCCCTTTTTCCTCTGGTGGAGATAGCTCTGAGACTGTATGAATACCCAGTTCCCCAACAAACTGTCACCCTGTGGTTTTAGCATCCTTTGATGATTCTGCATTTATCATTTTTAAGGCATTTGCAAAATCAGCTTGGGTTTTAAAAGGATTGCTATGTGCGAATATGGAGAGGAGACTGTGGGAAGGTAGGGAAACCAGTTAGGAGGCTGTTGCCATCATCCTGACAAAGAGATGATGACGGCTCAGCCCAATAGCAGTACAGGTGGAGGAGACTGATTGAATCTGAATGTATTTTGAAGAGCCAGCAGGATTGGATAAGGGAGTATGAGGAGAAGACAAGAGCCAGAGACAAATCCAATGCTTTTGGCGTAAACGACTATAAGGATAACACTGCCCTTTACTGAGAAGGCGAAGATTACACGAGCAGGTTTGAGGAGGGAAGCCAAGAGTTTCATTTTGCGTATGTCCTATTTCTTTTGTGAGTTACATAGCTTGCCTTTGACCATCTTCAGGTAAAATGTCCCCTGGACTTAGGAGTTCTCAGAACGTACTAATGGTCTGTAAAGAGCAAAAGAATACCATATGAACATTCAGAGTTAAAATTTTTCGGACTTCAGTTGTGCTATTAATGAACACCAAGCATCTCTTGTTTGCTGGCACCAAAGATTGCCCCAGCTCTTCCTCAGTTGAATTACTGCCAACGGGATTGCCAGCTCATGGCTTCTTGGTAGAGCTCCCCATCCAGCGTAGGGCACAGATGCTGGGGAACAGATGATTTTGTGTTTCCATACATGAGTCTCCTCCCTCCACAAATTTGTTTGTTTTCTATTTTTCTGGCTGGGGGAGTTTATGGTTTTCTTTCAGAGACTGAGCTCAAAGGATCCACTCAGGTCAAATGACAAAAGTAAAAACTTGTGTCAAATTTCATCTTAAAATGCAAACATTGCTCTTTTCAGAAATCTAAAAGGAAAAGAAAGCTTTTCTGAAGCCACTAAGTATGTTCCCAGCCTCCTAAGTTAAACCCAATAGGACGGATTTCTTTTTTTTTAAGATAATTGACTTCTACTTTTACAGTCTCCCAACAGTGGCAGTGATTAAAATCAACACACAGGGCTCTGTATGTTTGCTGCTGGGTAGCATAAGCCCCAGCAACATGAATTAAGCAATAACAGTTGGGAGGCAGGCATTTCCTAGGGATCAATAACCATCTAAAAGGAGTCGATAATATAAGAGCCAGCCAGACACTAATCCTCAGGATGTACCTTGTTGCCACTACCATCATTCTAATGAGAAGAGAACCCATATAGCCATAATTATAAAATTTTTTTAGCAAATGATGACGTTGCAGTTGATACAGCCAGGGTGTTTCTAGAAAAGGTATGTCCCTAGCTCCTAGCAAGGATCATTCATCTTTCACCTTACAGTTTGGTATATGGTAATAATTTGATCAGTTACTGAAGCATAAGCCTTTGGACTTGGTGCACCGTCTCCGTGAGACTTCTCTGCTCGCTGTAGACAAAGAACCAATTCTGTATGGATGAAATATCTTGGCATTTTATATTCATTTCTGTGGGTAGCAGTTCTCAAAGTATGGTCCGGGGGGTCCCTGAGACTCTTTCAGGAGATCCATAAAATCAAAACCATTTTCATAATAATCCTAAAATGTCATTTGCCATTTTTACTGTCAGTCTCTCAAGAGGAGAATGGTGGAATTTTCCAGAGACTACATGACATGTGATGATGTCATCACTCTGTCAGCTAATGGAATGTGCACCTGTGTGTTCTTGGGTTTTAAAATTTCCTAATATTCTAGTTTTGTAACTTCCTGTTAATTTATATAGTTATTTCAAAATAAAAAGTTAAAAATTATGCAGTAAATATCAGCAGCTTTAATGGACATAAAGAAAAGCTTTTTTAGATCCTCAATAATTTTAAGAGTGTAAAGGGTTCCTGACACCAAAAAGATTGAGAACTGCTGCTATACTTAAAAAAAAAAAAAAGCCATTGCCATCAAGTTGAATTCCAATTTATAGCAACCCTGTAGGACAAAGTAGAACTGCCCTATAGCGTTTCCAAGGCTGTAAATCTTTCCAGAAGCAGACTGCCACAGCAGAGCAGCTAGTAGGTTAGACCTGCTGACCTTTTGGTTAACAGCCAAGCACTTAACCCTACTGAGCCACCGGGGCTCCTTGATGTTCTCCTTAATCAGGAGCAGTGGAAAGTGAGCAGAACTCTGTTTACCCGAACAAATCCCTCTGAATAAGACGTCCAGTTTGTCTTGTTTACTTCATCGCTGGTAACTTTATTTACAGTTCATGTAAAATAGTCTCTGAAACCATAACATGTTTATAAGCTTCATAAAGGTGCAAACTTAAAGCATGGGCTTTGGTTCAAGGAAGACCAGTCCTCTCAAGGAGAAGAGCACCCCTCAGGCTGACTTTAAGAATGGACGAAGAAAGGCGTGATTAATCTAGGGATAAAACCTTAACTTCTTTCGGTGCCTAGAAGTTAAATTGTTAGGCCGCATTCTCCTGAAATACCTTTCATATTACTGAGTATCTTTTTTACTGCCAGAGGTAACATTTCCTTATTAAGAAGGATTAGAATCCATCCACACTATGATTACCTTAAAACTGTTGGCAGGCCCTTTTTTGTGCTGTCAAACAACCTAGTGAATTACAGAGAAAGTTTCTTTTCCTTTAGAGAGAAATTCTAGGTTCAGGAAGACGTGTTCCTTCAGTGGTGGTGAATTTGTATGGTAGCCGTGAAGACCTGGGCAATGCTTTCTGTATCATTGCTTCCTGGGCAAAGCTTCTGTACCAGACCTTCTGACAGAAGAGCCTAGAAACCTAAAACAATGCATTGGAAGTGAAAAAGGATGTAATCCAGGTGGTGAAGTTGACTGGCTGGGTAACCTCTGGCATGTCCCATCAGTCTTCCCTTCCCTTGATGTTCTCATCTGTGGCATTAATTCTGTTCAGAGAACCGGCCGGGGATTGACTTTCTGGAAAGGGCCTCTTTAATAGCTCATTTCCTTTCTGAGTTCTCCTCTCCAAATTTTAAGTGGCTCTGCTTTTTTCTGATGGTGCCTTCTGTTCAGAGAGCTTCAGCAGACTTATCTGAGTATAAAACCGTCACTGATGGGGGAAGGAGAAAGACAGGCAGAGTGGACTGGGGCTGCTCTTCTTTTTCCATCTGGTGAAGTATTTTACGGGGAGGAATTAAGCCTCTCAGAATCAACAGTCCATTGAACAGCAAATGCCAAATACTGATTTTTAAGAGGACATTATCAGCTGTTACTCTGGTGTTTTGAATTCTTCGTGTTAGAAAGCCCATATGAGTTTAATTTGCACCTGAGTTAATCCTTTCCCATTTGAACTTTCACTCTATTTCTCCTCCCTGAGCAAGCAAGGGGTTTAGTAAGTCTCCATTTCTGCCCTGTCTTCTTTCCCAATCCTTCTGAACTCCCCCCACAATGATAGATAATGAGAATTGTTTATATCACATTGCAGAATATTTCGATAATGGGTTTAAGTGTCTTTATACTTTCTGATTTTTTAGTTGAACTCTACTAAAATATAATCAATGCTGAGCTCTCACCTGTAAAGTTAATTTTTTCCTAAGTGATCTCAGAGCTTTCTGTAAACTCTACTTTAAAATTAAGAAAACTGTTCCCACTCCGGGAACTTTGGCTATGAGGAGTGGGTGGGAGCTTGTGCCACTGGTAATGCCTGCTTTTCTTGCCATGGCAGCTGATTGTCCTAAAACATTTACATGCATCCAGGATGCACATGTCAGCATTGAAACTTTGCCTTTTTTGCCCTTTCTTTTACCTTTCATCTCCATTTCATAGGGTGATATCCACGAGGATTTTTGCAGCGTTTGCAGAAAAAGTGGCCAGTTGCTGATGTGTGACACGTGTTCCCGTGTGTATCACCTGGACTGCTTAGACCCTCCTCTGAAAACAATTCCCAAGGGCATGTGGATCTGTCCCAGATGTCAGGACCAGGTACTGTGGCTTAGACACGGGAGGGGCTGAAGAGAAGGAAAGACAGCGTGGTCAGGTGGAATTCTGTTCTCTCAGCTCTGGGAGTGGTGGAGGCTCTTCTGTCTCCTGTGGTCCTTCTCCTGCCGGCATCGTCCCTGTTCACGCACACTGCTCTCAACATAGCATTGGTTCCCTCAGAAGTTCTCCGCCCAGTCCAGGAGGCAGGGACTCTGTGCACGGGTGGAGAGACCCTGCCTGCTTCCTTTTGTTTAAAAAGACTCTTCTCCTTACCTTGATCCTGAAAAGTCCGTAAGACTTTCTGCCTCCTTTTCTAAAATTGATTCAAACTGAATATATGGTTCTGAAACTCTAATTTGGAAATAAAATCCTTAAAGGAAAGTCCTAAATTGATCATTTAATTTAGATGACAGCAGTTTCATTTTTAACCTCTGTTGGTATCAGGCTTAGAGAGCTGTAAATGGCTGTCTTGGTATTTCCCAGACTTGAGAAGCAAACGTTAACTATCCTGGTCTTTTCCCTCCTTCTCTGCTTAGTTCCTGATCTCTTTTTCTCAACTGTCCCTGTGTCTTTGTTTTTATTATAAGTTGTCTCGAGTCTTTTTTGAAAGTAGGCAAAATACAAAAAATAAATAAGCCCAGTAGCTCAGTAAGCTGTGGGATCTTGCTTGCTTCTTAGGAATCCTGACTTGAGAGAATTCTGGTTTTCCCTTTTTCATCCTGTCACCTTCCTACCTCCGTGACACAGTAGAGACAGTCCTTTGTTCTCTTCCTGATGCTTCTTTGTGACCCCCTGGTAGTTTTCTAGACAGGGCCTGGATTATATGTTAGTATTTGTAACTGATACTTAACTTCCTTGGTCAAGCTGTCTGAGGAACGTATAAAGCTAAAATTGAGCCAGGCAGTCCATGTCAGGTCAGGGATGAAATGCCAATGGCTGCTGCCATCTTCCTGACTTGTAGCTTTATTGTTGGTGGTTCTAACTGTCGGGAGGGGTTGGAGTCGTGTGACACATATGAGACAATGATAAGATGAACTTCTTGGGGATGCTCAGACGAGTCCCAGCCTCTTCTAAGCCTGGGCTCAAGTGGCCTGGATTTCCTGCCACTCATTTTCCCAGGCTGATATCTGGAACTTTGTAGTCCAGAAACTATAGACCACAGTTCTACAGCACAACTACCTTAAGTCCTTCCATTTTATCTGCCATAGACACCGTTGTTTGCTGTGTACATAGCGGGAGGTATGTTTATGCCGCTTGTCAAAGTAAAATTCTAATATCTTTTCAGATGCTGAAAAAAGAAGAAGCGATTCCATGGCCTGGAACTTTAGCAATTGTTCATTCCTATATTGCCTACAAAGCAGGTAAAAAATTACCCATATTCCTTTTTTTGTAAGGCTCCCTTTGTTTTAAAAAAAAAAAAAAAATACTGGAAGGCAATATTTGTTTTGTTTTCAAAAGGAAATTAAAGTGAAAAGCTTTTTACCGAATGAAGTGGAAAGCTCGTTCAGCACTTTCTTAGGGAGGAAAACTGAGAGTAATGCATAAATCCTGGCCCAAGCCACTGGGTGTTTTCTTATTAGCACCTTTACTTATAAAGAGGGAACACCAGGGGCAGGCAGGTCCCATGCACTGGCTTAGAACTCAGGGAGCTTTCGGGAAAAATATCTTCTTGGGTAAACATTCTGAGCACAGGGGCCCTTACAAAGAATTTATTGTTAAGAACTATTCCTATTTTTTCCAGCAAAAGAAGAAGAGAAACAGAAGTTACTTAAATGGAGTTCAGATTTAAAACAAGAACGAGAACAACTAGAGCAGAAGGTGAAACAGCTCAGCAATTCTATAAGTGTAAGTAAACCTCCTGCCTTTAATATAATACATAGATGTACAGATGCGTAGATGTACAGCTTTCCCTGTACGTGCCATGTGTCTCTTGGTGGCGCAAACAGTTAAAGCACTTGTCAGTAACTGAAATGTGCTTGGAAGAAAGACCTGGTGATCTGCTCCTGAAAGGTCACAGCCTTTTAAACCCTACAGTGCACCATTCTACTCACCATACATGGAGTTGTCATGAGTCAGAATCTACTTGATGGTGACTGGTTTATGACGTAACAGAACATGTGGCTCCTCAGGGCTAATGCAGGTCTTTCAGTTAATTGCCATGATTGACTTGGGCAGGTGCCAAGTTTGTCTTCCAGTTAGAGTTCCACCTTCAGGGGCAGGTGGCCGTTGGTATATACATGGCACCTTAGCCAAGCTCTGAGACGAGACATCCTTTTGCTTTGATCTGAGAGAGAATGGTGCCCTAGTGGTTAAGAGCTACGGTTGCTAACCAAAAGGTCAGCAGTTCGAATCCACCAAGCACTCCTTGGAAACCCTGTGGGGCAGGTCTGCTCTATCCTATAGGGCCGCTATGAGTCAGAATCAACTCTACGGCATTGGGTTTTTTTGGTTTTTTAGGTTGAAGAGAGGAAGTGGCAGCTACAAACTGTTCCTTATTTCAGTATAGTGTAGTTGCCACTCCCGTGTTTGGAAGGAGTGTAGAGCCTTGCCTGATGCTGGGCAAACACAGACCAGGTCCCCTCATGTGATTCTGGCTAGGCACCCAAGCTAGTGGGTCCCTCCCTTTCTTCCACACCATCTGATTGCACTCACAGGTTTTCTCGACCAATCTGAGAACGAGGGGTTTCTAGAAACAAGTATTGCCAAGTAAATAACTGCCCAGCGTGACCTTTCCAGGTGGGAAGGAAGGTTGTATCAGCAGCAGGGATACACAGGCTCTTCCTGAGAGTATAAGTTTTCTGTTGAGTAGGTCACCCTTGTTGGTGTAAGGTGGCCTCAGCCCTCACAGGCACCAGGTGGTGCCTTGGGCTTGGTGACAATTGACTGCCCCACTCACCTGCTTTCTCTTCCTCACTATACCTACCTGTGGCATGTAGGTTTAACATCTCTGTACCTAAAGCAGAAGCCAGCAGTGTGGGAGGCCAAGGGACAAGGCTACAAGCCCGTGACTGAGCAGAAGGGCTCTGTTTGCTGCAGTCTCTTGACCTTGCGCTGACCTTGATTCTCCTAAGCCTCACTGGTCTGCTCCTAAATTCTCACGGACTGAATGATCCCCAGTAGGCCCTCAGATTGGATCCAGACATCACTGGATTCCAGTCCTGAAGGCCACCCATTAGCATGGCAGAACCACACCAAAACCTGCCCAAACCAGCCTCAGGGCGGCTATGGGAACTTTTCTTTCCTACTTTTTTTTTTTCCACTGACTTATTTTTTGGTAACACGGTGATGATGAGAGTGTGGTTTTGTAGCATTTTAAGTCCTGGTGTCAGATGGAGTTGGCTTTTAAACCACTCACTTGCTTCCATTCTTGCCTCTTGGGCCTCCTCCCTCTCTTGGGCAGCAGCACCCACTCTAGGGTCCTTTTACATGGGTGGGGGGCTCCTCCCTAAGGGCCGCCAGGCCAGCCAGCTCAGTGCCCCTGCCCTCCTTCTTCGCTGCAGAAATGCATGGAAATGAAGAACACCATCCTGGCCCGGCAGAAGGAAATGCACAGCTCCCTGGAAAAGGTAAAACAGCTGATCCGCCTCATCCACGGCATCGACCTCTCCAGACCTGTAGACTCTGAGGTCACTGTGGGGGCCCTCTCCAATGGCCCGGACTGCACCCCCCCTGCCAACGCCGCCACCTCTACGCCGGCCCCCTCGCCCTCCTCCCAGAGCTGCACAGCGAACTGTAACCAGGGGGAAGAGACGAAATAACAGCCCCGCTAGGAGAAGCCACGGGACCCCGGCGGCAGGGAGCAGCAGAATACTGAAGACTCTAGAGAAGCAAAGCCGGATTTCTTCTGGAAAGTACAGAATTCTTTTGGTTCTTTGGTTCCAGAGAGAGAGAAGATGCTTGTGCCAGGTGGCACCAGAGTTTGCCAATTGATCCTTCTTATTCTGTGTGTACATGCAAAGATTGGACCATGTTACATGAAATAGTGCCAGCTGGAGGTTCTTTGCCAGCACCATGCCAAGTGAAATAATATATTTACTCTCTCTATTATACACCAGTGTGTGCCTGCAGCAGCCTCCACAGCCACGATGGGTTTGTTTTTGTTTTGTTGGGTGGGGAGCAGGGACGGGCGGAGGGAGGAGAGCAGGTTTCAGATCCTTATTTGCCGAGCCGTTTGTTTAGGTGAGAAGACAAGTCCAAAGAGTGTGTGGGCTTTCCTGTTTCTAAACGTTCACTACTATAAAACCAAAAAAAAAGGAAATTGAGATTGAACCAATTCCAGTGCCCAGAAGAGGTATGGGGAGGGGACGGGAGGGGGCAAAGGATGGGGAAAGTATATCAGAAGCAGTATTTAATATTGTCTGGGGTGGGGTGGGGTGTAGTGCAAAGGAGAGATGTACCCCAAGAATAGCCACAAGGTCTTCTCCCAGAGCACGCCGCTCCCCGCCACGGGTGCCCCCCACTCCCGAAGCCTTGCGCTCGCACGCCCCTTCCCTCCTTGGTGGAGTGGCGCGCATCCCTGTGGATCACCTGGTCACCTTCCCTCTCTGAGAACAAGTAGAGAGGGGGCTGCCGCTGCCCTCACTCGAGGTGGGGAAGAAGGGTGTGTGTGTCGAGGAAGGAAGAAAGGTGGATCAGTGATTTTACTTGAAAACAAGCTCCATCCCTTTTCTATATTTATAAGAAGAGAAGATCCTGAGGGAAGCAGCACGCGACCCAGGTGTGTGTGAATTGAATGGAGACGTTTTGGTTTTTTTTCCCCCCTCTTAATTTTTGTTTTTGTTCTTTTTTTCTTTAAACAAAGTTTTATTTTGTTGTTTATTTTACTTTTTTGGTAACAAAAACTAAACTAAGGAATAGAAAAGCTGTTTTTCAGGCTGACAGTCCAGTTAAGGGTAGTTGAGACCTTGCATGGTAGAATAGGAATCCTAGTGTCAGTGAGGTCCAGTGAGTCTTTGTGAGTCCTTGTGTCATCGTTTGGGGCACTGTTTTTTTTTATGCAAGGGCAAAAATCTTTGTATCTGGGGAAAAAAACAACAACAACAACTTTTTTTAAAATTAAAAAGGAAAATAAAAGATACTGAGGTCTTCCTAGTGTTACTTAAATTAAGATCAAGGTAAGAAACATTGTAAAAAAAAAAAATTACAGAAGTGCTATTTGTTTCCTAAAAACAGTGATTTCTATTAAAAAGGTGTCAGAACTGGAGAAAATCTGTGTAGTTATAATTTTTTAGCACAGAACCTGCTGATCATGATGACATTTTGCTGTGTTTGTGTCTCAAGACTGGTGGGCTAGTCTCCGTGATTGGTGATCCCTACAGACAGCTGCAGCCCCCAGTGCAGGTGGAGGGGGGCTCTTCTCACCCACCTCCCCCTCAGAAAAGACTGTCCTCTCTTCTTGGTGCAGGGATCTTGTCTCCTTCTCCTATTTTTGAAGCCCAAATGGAGTGTGGATGGTAACAGAGGCCCTACCCATTGTCTCCTCAGCCAGTGGATTTCGCTAGAGCAGATGGCTGGTGCCTAGATAAGATCTCTTCCTTTGGTGCTGCTCTCGGTCTTTCAGCCACCAGCATTATGAGTGCCTGGGGACAGCTTGGAGGGAACTGGGCAGTAAGCTCGGGTGCCCATGCACCCTGGCCTTTTCGGGGAGGGGGGGGCGGCAGGCTGGCTGCAGCAGCCCTTGGTGCTTAGAAAGAACAAAGGAGGAGTGAGTTGTCCTGAGGGTACACAATGTCTCAGAGACAGAGAGCCCCAGGGTGGCCTTCGTGTCTGTCTTGACTTTGAAGAGAGGTCAGACTCTCCAGCCACTTCCTCTGCCTGCTGGCTCCAGGGCACCAGGGTTGGAATTTACTCCACTTTGCCTACCCGCAAGCTGCCTGGGTGATCTTTGGCTAGAATCTCTGCGCTTGCCTTTGCTTGGTCCATCGTGGCCACTTCCTTCTTGAGAAAACCAGGGTTGTGAAAGGCTCAGACCATTTCTAACATCTTGCCTTGTGGGAAGTAAGCTGTGTCAGATGTGTGCTCCCGCTGGAGGCCTTTGCTGCTCATTGTCTGCCCCTGGCTGGCAGAGGCTCTGTGCCTCAGCCTGACTGCAGCATCTCTCCCAAGCCCACCCCCACCCCAGCAATGGGAGAGCGTAGGGGTGCTGAAAACGTCCCATTCACTTCTCCCCTGCCAAGTTAGGCCCAAAGAGACAAAGATGGACCCTGAAAGCAAATGCAACAGAGGAAGACCCTTTCTAGAGTAAAACATGTCTCATTCATACCAGCCATTTCCATACCTCTTCCTGGGAATGTTAGAAGAGGGAATTAAGAGTTTGGCTGGACAGGCCTCCCAGCCTGGCCCTGGTGCCAGCTTGGATGAGGGGGACAGAGAGGAGCGTCCCTCTCATTCAGGTGCTGTGCCTCAGCAGATGCCTGGACTGGATGGAGGAGGAGTTGGCGGTGGTTCAGAGACCAGCCGCGCGTTGCACACCCGTTCTCGGGCTCTCGCATTGACTTGTCTGGGCCCATAGGCTGGGGCTTGCCAGACAGTACCTATCTTTTCTTGAAAGAACTTGGATAGCTATCATCAGCAGAGGCCTTTGCTCGGAGAGGAGCTGATTTAGGATTCTCAGGGGTGGGGGGTGCGGCTAAGAGTTGACCAGTGTTTTGTCTGCTGCTGTGAGCAATCAAAACATGGCCTTGCCTTATGCTAGGACTGGTTGAGATACGGATTCTTCCCCAAGATCAGATGTAAAAGATTTTGTAACTCGGCTAACACAGAGTACAAGATGCAACCCTGCCCCCAACCCCACATTCTGGACTCTAATTCCAACACTGCGTTACTGCAAAGACAAGGCCCTGGTCACTCAATCTCCTGCTGCTTCACTGCCCACCCGAGAGAAGAGCCCCCCTCTGCCTCCCCACAGCTGGGATGGCTGCCACCACCTGAGACACATGCTCGTGACACCCCCACCCTGGCGGCCTCCAGCTCCTTCCTCCTTCGCTTCTGCTTCTCTTATAGCCCCAGAGTTTAGCCACTCTTCAGAGTTCCTGGGGCGGGGCAGGGGGGAGGGCAGAAGATTAAGCGCTGGACTGCTAGCTAAAAGGTTGAACCCACCCAGAGGTACCTTGGAAGATAGGCCCAGGGATCTGCTTCTAAAAGGTCACAGCCTTGAAAACCCTATGGAGCAGTTCTACTCTGCACATATGGAGTCGCCACGAGTTGGGATCGACAGCAACCAGCCAGATGCCTCTGGTGCCAGCCAGACACCTGAGACCAGCTGACTTTCCTTCAGCCGCTTCGGACGCCTGGGAGAGGCAGGGTTGGGAAGAGGCTGCCCACAGGACCCTTGACTAGGAGTCTCCTTTGTTGGTGCCATGGGTCAGGCTGCACCAGGCCCTGGAGCAGTGAGGTCATGTTGCTGTCATCTTCTCTTTATTCTTGCTGCCTGCAGGCCCTTGTTCTTTGTGAAGCCTGCTGAGTCTTGTCTCACCTCCACTGAGCTCACCCAGAGTCTGTTCCTTCCTTGTCAGGCCCTCTGGGGCAAGCCTGCTGCTGGCATCTGGCAGGGAGACCCAGCTTGGGGCCGTCCCACTGGAGCCTCCCCTGTGTGGGGCCTGCCTCTAGAGCCTACGACCCAGCCACAGGTAGCCTCCAGCCACACCATCCGAGTGCCCGCTTTCCCTGCAGGCCTGACCTTCTGTCCTACTTTACCCACACTCTCTGGAGTTCCTGGCTTAGGCTCCGTGGGCTATGTGAATAGGTTTGCACACAGCTCCCTCCAGCCTAGCCCCTCCCTCCACGGCTCTCTGCGGGAGGGCAACCATGTTTCCAGATCACCAAGCCTGCATGTGCTGTAGCCTCTGCAGCCATCTCTGATACTTCTTCTCTGGGGGGCCACACCTCCGACCCACGACCCCTAACTCACCGGCACTCTAAGTGGTATCTCCCTTCACTCCCTTTTAGGGTGTGGTCGTTATTATCTATCCAAAGGGCTTAATTTAGGAGCTTCTTACCCCAGGGGCAAAAAGCTCTTTGGTTCCTGGGACCGATGGGACCCAGGTACATTTTCCAGGCCCTGGGTTTCCAGATCCCGTGGTTGATGTTGGATGAGACAGCTTAGCTCTGGGTAGATGACTATGCCTCACCCCACCCCTCAGCTGGGCACACTTGGCAGGAAACAGGCATCTCATTCTTGCCCTGACTTACAGCCTATCAATGTCAGCTCCTCTCCCAGGAGGGAGCGCTGGGCACCTGGCAAGATTTCTCTCTGGCCCTCCCTCCAGCTAAGTGGGGGGAGGTAAGCTGAGGGTACCCCCCTTCCAGAGAGCCAGGGTGAGAACTCTTAAAAATAGCTCAAGGGAGGGCCCCCTACCAGGCCCTTCCTCCCTGAGGACACCACGCTGACCCACAGCAGCCTTCGGCCCCTGCCCCCTAGCCCCCCCCCCCCCGTGTGGTTCCATCCTCAGCCCAGGGTCTGCTGCGGTCAGGCAGGGCAGGACAGGGCAGGCCAGAGGTCAGCCAGCTCTGAGGAGGAAAGAGCCAGCCAGCCCCAACCCTGTCTCTTTTGTCCACGCCCTTTGTGATTTCAGTCTTGGTAGAACTTGTATTTGGAATTTTGTGCTTCAAAGTTTTTGTTCGGTTTTGTTTTGAGGGGGCGGGGGGATTACAGAGCAGCTGATCAATTTGTATTTATTTATTTTAACATTTTACTAAATAAAGCCAAATAAAGTTTCTCGGCCTCATGGTGTTGGGTTTGGGGCAGGGAGGGTGGGCAGGACAACTCCAGTGCCAGCCTCTGTCTACCCTCGGCTCACGCTGTTAGGAGGGATTCAGCTGGGCTTCGCCCCTCCTGTGACACGAGCCAGCACGTAGCATGCCCCGGAGAGCCCTTGATCCCCAAAACCAAGAGGAAAGTAAAAGGAATTTTTTAAAATTTTAATTACAAAAAAGAGGTGTCAAGAGTTGAGATGGGGGAACCAGCCCCAAACCAGGTGGGGAAGGGGGAGACTAGACCCCAGTCGGAAAGTAGCAGCAAGGGGAGGACCCCAGGACCCACCCACAGATGCTCCCCTAAGCCGTTCCCACAGAAACCTTAAATAATTTAAATAGCAATCACAGTGGGAGGGGTTAGGGTGGGGGGCGAGGCTGCCCTGAGCCAAAGCAAGGGCCTGGGGAGCTCCAGCCTCTGGAGGGTCATGTGGAGCTTCGGGACCGCTGCAGGGCAGTGAGGTATTTGAGGGCAGCAGCCCCATAGTGGCGGGACAAGTCCTGGTGGAACTCATCCTTGAGGGCATGCAGGCAGTCACGATAGGCGGGGCTGGAGCGGAAGCGGGAGATGTCCAGGCTTGGCGCGTGGGGCATGTGAATGGTGAAGGCCTCGGGCAGCACCAGGAACTCATATTCCTGCAGGGGTGGGGCAGAGGAACAGTTAGCGTTGAGCTGGGGGGAAGACTGCAGCTCTGTGTGACGGGGAACCCATGGGAGTCAAAACAAGGGCCAAAAGACAAATGATTCTAGTTAGACAAAGGAGAATTTTCTAGAGGTGCAGCCCAGTGGAACAGTGTGCCCCACAGAGATGGAGTGAGTTCCCTTTACCTGGAGGCGTCCAAATCAAAGCTGGAGGCAGCAAGGGGGCCTCCTCACCTGTGCGTCCAGCTCCACAATGTGGGCCACCTTGTTCCAGCCAAAGCCCACAAAGCGAGAGTCATAGCGGGGACATTCGCGTGGCACCACCACATACGGCTCGTAGTCAGCTGCCCACTGCACTTGGTATGGGGCCTGAGCCTCCCGCCAGCGGGCATAGTCTGTGGGCGTGTGACCCCGGGGCCACACGTCGTACCTGTGGAGGAGGGCAGGACAGGAAGCCCATGGGTCCTAGAGGCCAGTGTGGGGAAACACAGCTGGCAGAGCAGTGGTCTGTCCTACCTGAAGGTGTGCAGAGAGCCGGCATCCAGCAAGGCCAGCAGTTCAGCCTTAGAAGTGGGGAAGCTGAGGTGGTAGTGCAGACTCTCGAATGCTGGCACAACTAGAGCCGTCTTCCGCTGGCTGCTTAGATCCAACTGCTCGATGGAGGCCCTGAGGAGGGAGCATCCATGAACAGGAGAGAGGAGGACTCTGCCTCCAGCTCTGGGCCCTTCCTGCAAAGGACATCTCACCCTTGATGCCCAGTATAAGACAGACAGGTGAAGTAGATCCCAGCCTCCTCTACTCTCCTGAGACAGTCCAGCGAAACTATGTGGACCGCCCCTCCTCAACCCTAATACTCCACTTTACAGATGACACTGAGGCCCAGAAAGGAGCAGGGACGTACATGCCTGAGGTCACAGATGCACCCCCACCCCACCCACATCCACCCCACATGCTATCCCTCTCACTCCCTCCTTAGGCCCACCTGAGGTAGTTGTAGAGGGAGTAGGCAGGCAGGAAGTCAATGTCACTGAGGAAGACATGGGACGTCCGGGCCTGGGCCAAGGCCACATTGCGAAGATGGTTGACAGGGTAGAGGGGACCCTCACGGTACACCACATGGTAGGCCACGTTGCTCCGAGCAGAGAGCACCTTCGAGGCCTCCACAAAACGCAGGAACTGCTGGGCCTCTGCGTCTGTCAGGTACAAGGCCAGGCTCATGGGGCCTGGCCAGTGGCTGCACAGGGCTTCCAGCATCTGCAGCCTGGGACGAGGGGGGTGGTCAGCCCAGCTCAGCCTCTCTCGCACAGGAGCCCAGGAGAGGGCTGGCAACCCCCCTAAGTTAACTGCCGTGGGCACCCCCTTAGATGACTTACTGAGCACCTAGCAAGCCCCTTCGACCTGGGTCTTGCTTAATCTTCACAACTAGCCCACAAGGTGAGTACTTTCTCATCCGACAGATGAGAAAATGGAAGGCCAGAGATACTAAGACTTGCCCACAGTCCCGTGGCTAGTGACGGACAGTTCTGGGTATCTGAATGACTCCAAAGCCCAAGCTCGCTCCACCATATCCTGTGTCTCCAGCTCCTGGGACCCCTCGAGGGACAGGCAGTGAGTGCTCTTCCTCGTACTGGCCCACGCTGCGTGCCCTGGGGCTCCCTCAGCACCCTCACCGGTCCACGGAGAGCTGTGCTACCAGGGTGACATCATGGAGCTCGGACGGCAACAGGTCGAGGGGCAGGAAGGTGAGGTGCACGCGGTGCACAGTGAGCCGCTGCTGCTGGAACTCAAAGCAGGCATCTTCTTCGTCCAGGTGGGCCAAGGCCCGCTGCCGCTGGGGGGCGAGGGAGGAGGAGCCGAGCTGGGGCCTGCCAGAGGAGAGAAGGGCAGGGCCTTCCCAAGACCAGGGAAGGGGGCTCTGTCTCACCTGCTCGGCCTGAGGTGGGGGTTGGCTGGGGCACCCGAAGAGTTCTCTGCGCAGCAGGTTCCCGTCATACTCCAGGAAGGTCAGGTGGAGGTTGCGGAAGAATTCCACGTCCTTGTTCTTTACCCGCAGCTTCTTTGGCGAGTTCCAGTGGATCACCTGGGCCCAGGGAGGGTGTCGGTGGGGTGGGGGCAGGGAGCAGGAGTCCCTCATCTCCCCCCAGCCCCCTGGCCCACTCACCTTGATGTCTGATGCCTCAGAGTAGCAGCGCTCCGCCAGTGTGTGGTCCGACAGCTGCACGTTCCAGAGACAGGGCAGGAGCAGGACCAGCCCCGGGTGCTCCTTGATTACGGCGTTGAAGATGTCCTGGGCAGGGACAGTTGTCACACGTCTGGCCCCACGCCTGCCCCCCCCCCCCCGCCCTCCCAAAGGTTCTCCCAGACCTGGTCGGCCAGAGAGGTGGAGGACAGGGTGAGGAGCAGCCGCCGAGCTGTCACCTTCCACATCTGCTCCCACCCAGCCTGCCGAAGCCGGTCCAGCCACAGCAGGATGACGCCTGCGGATGGGGAGAGGTTGTTATGCCCACCCAGGGGCAACCCAGCTCCTGGGGGCCAGGACTCATGAAGGTGTCTCTAGAATGTTTATTTTTTGACTTACTGGTATTTTCTGACTGTTCAGACATGAGCATGAACTACCTCTGTAAATAGTCAACCTTCTTGGGGATTGATGGGGAGCACCTCCCCAGCCATATTCTCGCACTCTGTGATCCCAAGGTCGATACGATCATCCCCATTTAACACATGAGGAAAACTGAGGCTCAGAGGGACCAAGCAACTTGGCCAAAGTCATGCAGCATGTAGAGTCAAGGTTGGAACTGTTTTCTGGCTATTCATCCAGTGTTCTTTTCACAACACTATTCTTCCCGGGGGGGAATGAGGGGTGTTCCTAGCATTCTGTGCCCTGCCCAGCCCCTGGGGCCTGCGGACCAGCAGCCCACCCCTCCTGCCTGCCCCCACCTGTGTTAAATCCTCTGCCCAAGGCAGGCCAGGGCCTGTGATTCTTCCAGAGGTTGCCCAGGTACCAGTTGCTCTGGTTCTCCACAAGACCAATCATCTGCTTGTCTGAGAGGGGAAGGCGTGAGGAAGCTGCCTGAAGCTGCCACAGGACCTTGGCAGAGGGAGTCCCAGACAGGCCAGGGAGGGGGGCTGGCTGGGGTGAGGGTCCCAGGCCTCTCACCAGAAAAGTGAGCAAAGAATGCCCAGAGTTCCGCGATGTCAGAGGCGAAGGTCACATCCGTGTCAAGGACAATGACACGGGCCAGGTCAGGGGGCAGGGCATCAGGCAGCACTAGCTTCAGGAGCCCATAGAGGCCAGAGTAGTGCGTGTTGGGGATCCATGAGACCTGGGACTGTGGGGGTGAAGGGCAAGCCGTGAGGTTAGAGCAGAGATGTGCCATGAAGTGCCAGTATACACTCTGGGGGGAATGGGAAGGAGGGGCAAACCCCAAGTGGGGTGAGGGATCTGGGTTTTAGCAGATGGGATGGGGGCGTTCCAGGCAGCTCTGACCACTGGAGGAGGAAGAAGAGGAAAGGACACAGAGGAGGAGGAGAGCAGAAGGATCAGGGCTCCTGCCTGGAACTTGCTGGTGTTGTAGAAGCTGACCCGAACGGCAGGCACCATCCATGTGTGGAAAAGCGTCTCCAGGATGTTTCTGGCCACTTCATCAGTCACCAAGTGGAGGTGCAGAGGATTTTTCCTTTGAGGTGGACAGGGGATGAAGTCTGGGGGCCCCAGCAGGAACAGCATGGCTAGCCTCCACCCCGAGGGGCTCAGAGGTGGAAGCACTGTCTTCTGCAGGGCATGTCCATCCCCAGCTCAGCAGTTTCACCACCACCCTTCAAGGGAGGAAGAGGACACTGTCCCCATTTCACAGATGGGGAAGTTGAGGCTCTGAGACCCAGAGACTTGCCTAAGACTCTGTGCCTTTCCCCACCTCTAACCCTCCTCAGGAAACCCTGGTGGCATAGCGGTTAAGAGCTATGTCTGCTAACCAAAAGGTCAGCAGTTCGAATCCACCAGGCGCTCCTTGGAAACTCTATGGGTCAATTCTACTCTGTCCTATAGGGTCATTATGAGTCGGAATCGACTGGATGGCAACGGGTTTGGTTTTTGGTTTGGTTAACCCTCCTCAACCAGGGGCAGATTATGCAATAGGCAAGGAAGCAGGGGCTTACTTGTGCTTACTTAACTAACCTGTAGTAAACAAGTTCACATGGGCTTCACTGCATCAAAGATGTGAAAAACACATGAAATTGTTCACTAGATGTGGTGAAAAAACATGAAATTGTTCACTACAAATTAGCTAGTAAGCACAAGTAAGCCCGTGCTTACCTTGCTCACTGGATCATCCATCCCTGTCAGAGACTGTAAATGTGAAAAGAGGCTTTGATTCTGTAGGAAGGTGCTGTGGGGCTGGAAGAGAGACAGATGCCAGCCATACCTAGAAGCAGAGTCTTTGATGTGGTGGAAAAATGTGAAATTGTTCATTACAGATGATCTGGTAAGCAAGGTAAGCTCCATGCTTACCTTGCCTATTGGCTAAGCCACCCCAGTCCCCCACTGACACCTGGCTGTACCTGTAGAAAAGCATGGACTTCACCAAGGTGACGACATCTCGGCTGGAGTTATAGCCTGCACACACGATGGCCACATGCAAAAGCTGGGGAAGGGACACCGAGGGAGGTCGGCAGCCATCCCCCTCCTCCGTCCACTAAAGGGTGAGGACACCTGGTTGAGCTGGCCGAGCCTAGAGCAATGGTAGCCCTGCTCCAGGGTCAGAGCTAGGGAAGAGGGAGCGAGGGCAGGAGTCCACCCCCCTCACTTCACAAACGGGGAAACTGAGGCTGGGAGCAGGAGAGGTGGAAACTTTAGGCTCCTCCAGCTGTCTGGTCAATGCCCGAGCCGACACCAGGTGTTGATTCCCACAGTGGTCAGGCTGGGCCCAGGTGGCCGGGGTAGGGACGCGGCGCCCTCGGGGCTCCCGCCACCAGGGGCCGCGCGCACCTACCTCGCACTTGGGCAGCAGCGACCGCAGCGGGAGGCAGGCCGAGCGATTGTGGTCCCTTGTCAGCTCTCCGTCGAGTGAAGCAGCCCCGCGGAGCCGCCCGTCTGTGGGGACACGTGGCGTCAGCGGATAGGGCCTGGACGCCGGGCCCCGGGCCCGCCGTTCAACGTCCCTTCTCGCCGCGCTCACATTCCAGGTCCCCGCCGAACAGGAAGAATCCGACCGCCAACAGCAGCAACAGCGCGGCGGCCCCCAGAGCCCGGGGGCGCCCTCGGGGCAGCATGGCCTCCGGCGGGGACGCTCAGGACGGGGCGCGCCCCGGTGCTGCGAGCTCCATCGCGGGCCCTGGTGAGCGAGCAGGGGGAGAGGAGGGTCAGCCTTGGGCGGCGGGGCCCGACAGCCGCCTGTCCTCGCTCCGGCGCAGAGTAGCCACACTCACCTGCTCCAGCGGCCCGAGCCCCGGCCCTGCTCCTCCCGAGGCCTGCGGGGTGCCGGGAGGGGGGCGAGGCGCGGACTAGCCTTGTCCCAGCAAGAGCCGACCCCGCCCCCAACCTGGGCTCGGGTTTCACCTCCGCTTGGCTGAGCCCAAAGGGGCGGGGAGACAGACCCCCGGGGACTGGACCCGCCCCTGCCCGGGTAGCTGACACCACCTTCTGCCTGGGAGGAACCCGGGGAACCCCCTTTCTGGGCTGAGTTTCCCACCAACACTAGGGAAAAGGCTGGACTTCACCAGGGTGACAACACCAGGAAGGCCCAGTCCCCGTTACCTGCTCTGGAGCCCATCCCCCTCTTCCCAGCTCTGGGTCCCGGTCACCTCCCCCTAACCGCCTCCGGAGGAGGGGCCCGTGACCCCAGCCCAGTATCAAAGAGACGTTGAAGCGCGGCCAGGCTAAGGGAGAGGGGGCTGGAATGCAGGGCCTCGGGGGTCTTGAGCACCTGCTCTGGGGACAGGAGGCGGGGCCAGCCAAGACCTGCCCGGAGCCAATGAACACCTGGAGCCTCCGCCCCCCAGCCCAGGTGGCCGGGCGGCGGCGGCGGCCCTGGAGCGGCCAGAACAAAGCGGCCCTGTGAAGTTGTGAAGGTCGCCTTCGTCTTCCGCCTGGGAGCTAGCCAGGGGCCTCCCTGACGTGGGTGGCCGGCCCGGGTGCAGCTGGGGATCCTGCACCTTCGTCGGGACCATTGGGACTGTGCCCCGCGCCCGCGCCTGCCTGGGTCTCTTTCTCTTCCCGCCCCCTGGAACTCCACAGCAGGTCCCAGCATCGCCTCTGGCCATGGAGTGGCTGGCGGACGCTCTGGACCGTGACGGCTGGCGCTTGCTCCGTGCCAGCCCCTGTGCTAAGGGTTGGACCTGCCTCATCTCAGTTAATCCTCTTGGCAGGCCTGTGACACTGGCACAGTTCTCCCCCGGAGGATTGAAGTGACCTCGCAGACAAAAACACCCTCTGATCTGGCTCCTTGCAGTCGCAGGCATCCCCTCTGTCATGGATTGAATTGTGTCCCCCTAAAATATGTGCGTGTGGTAAATCCTAACCCCTATACCTGTGGGTATAATCCCATTTGGGAATGTTTTTTTTCTTTGTTATGTTAAGAGGCCTTCTCAGTGTAGGGTGTGTTTTAAACCAGTCATGTTTGAGAAATAAAAAGAGTAGATTAGGACAGAGGAGTAAACAGAGATGGGGGAAGATAGATGCCAAGCCATGTGAAGACCATCCAGCAACAGAAGCTCAAAAAAGACAAGGACCTTCCTCCAGAGCGGGCAGAGAAAGAAAGGCTTCCCCTAGAGCAGGAACCCTGAGTCTGAACTTCTAGTCACCTAAACTGTAAGAAAGTAAATTTCTGTTTGTTAAAGCCACTGACTTGTGGAATTTTTGTTACAGCAGCACTATATAACTAAGATACCCTCTTATCCCCTGCCCTCCACACTGAAGAGAAAGCCTTGCTTGCCCTCTGTTCCTCAAGTGTTTCTTGCCTTGGGACTTGCCCTTGACATTCCTTCTGCCTGGAATCCAGACCCTTGCAAGGCTGGCTCCTGGCTCCTCCAGTGACATCCTATATTTATTCATCCCTGAGTTCATTTCCTTCCTAGCACCAATCACCATGTGAGCTTGTTTACGTGTTTATTGCCTGTCTACCCCCAAAAATTAAGCTGTGGGGGAGACAGGGACCTGTCTATTTTGTCCTGCACTTGGTCCCCAGTGCCTTAGCAGGGCTCAGCACATAGCCAAAACAAAACAAAAAAACCATTACTGTTGAGTCAATTCTGACTCATAGCAGCCCTATAGGACAGGGTAGAACTGCCCCGATAGTGTTATCCAAGGGGCACCTGGTGGATTTGAACTACCAACCTTTTGGTTAAAGACCAAACACTTAACCACTACACCACCAGGGTCTCCGGTATATAACTAGTGATCAGTAAATGTGTGTTGAAGGTGGATGGGAATGAGAGCCTGCACTCCATGCACTCAGCTGGGCCTCACAGGGACTTGGAAAGAGACTTAGCATTCTTTGGCCTGACCTCTGGCTATAATATCTGAGGGCCTGAGAGGCCCCCCAAAGAGGCCGGGGGTGAACGGCCTAGCCTGATGCCCCCAAGACTCCTCAGTGAGGCTGAGGTGTCTTCCTCTGGGAGAAGGGAGCCTATAAGGAAGGTCCGGCCCTGGGCCTCTGGAGGCCAGGGGTAATGGTTGCTATGGAAACTGAGGGCCTCTCTTTGTGTGTCTGGGAGTTGTAAGGAGATGGGGATATGGGGGAGGAGGGCACTGAGGCACTGGATCTTTGAGCCTCTGGTCACCATGATCCTCATCTCCAGCCTGCAGCTGGGGTGGGATGGGTGATTCCCTCCCCAAGACCCTCGAGAGATACTGGGGGAGTTAAATGTGAGGAAGCAGGCACGGCACACAGTGACAGCCTGGCCCAGGATAAGCCTTCAGGAGGGGCAGTGGGCTCAGTGGGAGGACCTGGGTCTACAGATCTCTGGTCACTTACCATGCTGGCCCCAGGCCTCCCTCAGCCTTACCACTCAGGGGAAACTGAGGTGTGGGGGATGCCTGCTGGGTCTGCAAGAGGTTGTCCTGGGGTATGAGTTGGGGTGGAAGAGAAGAGAAGGGAGACAAGTATGGGCAGATGAAAAGGTGCTGGTCCTCTAGGTGTGGGACTGAGTTTCAGCTCAGATCTGCCCAGGACTGCCTGTATGACCTTGGACCAGTCAGCTCCCCTCTCTGAGCCTGAGTTCTCATCTGTAGCAGTTAGACCGGTCTCTCTCTTCCCTTGTGACTCTGAGCAGACTGAAAGAGTGAGGATCCAGCCCAACCTGCCCAGAAGCCCTTCTAGCCCAGCCAGGTGGCCAGGGCCAGGCAGGGGTCCAGCAGGGAGGAGCTACCCGGGGCGCCTCCTGCACACACAGCACTCTTTGTCTTTGGGGTTTTATCAGTCCTGGGATCTGGAGAGGAAATTCAGGCAGCCCTGCTGCTGCCAACCTGGTCTGGCCCAGGCTCCCTCCAAATTCTGGAGGGAGGGAGGAGGGCCAAGCTCCAGACCCAGTGCCTCCTGGCTGCAAGGGCATATTCTGCCTGGGGGCGGCTGCTCCTCTGTCTTCAAAGCTTCTTTCTCCCCAGAAGCACAGTCCTGGGACCACCAGCCCTGGGAGTACCCAAGAAACCTCCCAGTCTCACTCCCACTCCCACTCTCCACTCTCTCCACAGCTGCAGAGGGAGTGGCAATGGTGACGTCTGGGGAAACAAGTTCACTGTCATGGCGAGTGGAAAGAGGAAAGCCTTGTGCGCTGGTCCTAATCCCACGCTGAATGGTCTGTGCGCTGGTCCTAATCCCAGTTGTCAGTTTGCTTCCTGACAACAGTTCCCTGCCTCATTCCCTGGTACGAGGAGGGAGAGCAGCTATAATTCCCCACTTCATGGGGTGGGGGTGGTGAAGGCAGTGGAAGGAAGAAAGGGTAAATGGCTTCTTGGTAAGGTGTGTAGCTTAAGACACCTATTCTGTGGTCAGACTAGACCAGCATTTGAATCTTGACTGGGGGTTATTACGCAGATCCTTTCATCATCTGGAGATACTATCTGGAAGAGTGTATTAACCTATTGCCATGGAATCGATTCCGACTCATAGCCACCCTAGAGGACAGAGTAGAACTGCCCCGTAGGGTTTCCAAGGAGCAGGTGGTAGATTTGAACTGCTGACCTTTTGGTTTGCAGCCGAGCTCTTAACTCCTGAGCCACCAAGGCTCCAATACATAGCCAGTACTCAGTGAATGTGTGTTGAAAGTGGATGGGGATAAGAGTCTGCCCTCCATGGACTCAACTGGGCCTCACAGGGACATGGAAAAGGACTTGGACAGCATCCTTTCCCCTAACTCCTGGCTATAAAAATTGAGGGCCTGAGAGGCCCCAAAAGAGACTGTGGATGCACAGCCTAGACTGACGACCCCAAAACTCCTCAGTGAGGCCAGAATGCTGAACAGAAGATTCCAAAGGGCAACTTCAGAAGACGAAGTATCATAATGAAATGTGCAAAGACCGGCATTCAGAAAAGCAAAAGGGAAGAACATGCCTGGCATTTCTTAAGCTAAAAGAACTGAAGAAAGAGTTCAAGCTTCAAGTTGCCATATTAAAGGATTAAAAATGGAGCCCTGGTGGCACAGTGGTTGAGAGCTCAGGCTGCTAACCAAAAGATTGGTGGTTTGAATCCACCAGCTGCTCCTTGGAGACTCTATGGGGCCCTTCTACTCTGCCCTATAGGGTCACTATGAGTCGGAATTGACTTGATGGCAATGAGTATGGTTTGGTTTGTGGGCAAAATATTGAATCACACAGAAAGCATCAAAAAAAGATGGGGCAAATACAGAGTCACTGTACCAAAAACCATTTCAGGAGGTACCACATGATCAAGAACCAATGGTATTAAAGAGGAAGTCCAAGCTGCACTGAAGGCACTGGTGGAAAACAAGGCTCCAGGAATTGACAGAACTGAGATGTTCCAGCAAACTGATGCACTGCTGGAGGTTCTCACTCACCTATGCCAAGAAATGTGAAACACAGCTACCTGGCTGTGCTAGTTATCTAGGACTGCTGTAACAGAAACTCGACAAGTGGATGGCTTTAACAAATAGAAGTTTATTCTCTCACAGTCTAGTAGGCCAGACATCAGCTCCAGGGGAAAGCTTTCCTGGTCAGCTCTGGAGGAAGGTCTTTGTCATCAATATTCCCCTGGACTAGGAGCTTCTCCTTGCAGAACACCAGGTCCAAAGGATGTGCTCTGCTCCCAGCGCTTTCTTGGTGGTATGAGGTCCCCCAGTCTCTCTACTTTCTTTTATATCTCAAAAGAGATTGGCTCAAGACACAATCCAATCTTGTAGATAGAGTCCTGCTCGTTAATATAACTGCCACCTATCCCACCTCATTAACATCATAGAGATAGGATTTACAACATAAAGGAAAATCACATCAGATGACAAAATGGTGGACAATCACACAATAGTGGGAATCATGGCCTAGCCAAATTGGTACACACATTTTTGGGGGACACAATTCAATCCATGACTGACCAACTGACTGGAAGAGATCCATATTTGCGTCTATTGCAAAGAAAGGTGATCCAACAGAATGTGGAAATGATCAAATGAAATCACATGCAAGTAAAATTTTGCTGAAGATCATTCAAAAGTGGTTGCAGCAGTACGTGGACAGGAAACTGCCAGAAATTCAAGCTGGATTCAGAAGATGTGGGATGAGGGATATCATTGCTGATGTCAGATCGATCTTGGCTGAAAGCAGAGAATATAGAAAAAATGTTTTCTTATATCGACTGTGCAAAAACATTTGACTGTGTGGATCGTAACGAATTATGGATAACGTTTCAAAGTATGGGAATTCCAGAACACCTAATTGTGCTCAGGAGGAACCTGCACATAGACCAAAAGGCAGTTGTTTAAAATCAGGAAAGGTATGCATCAGGGTTGCATCCTTTCACCATATTCAATCTCTATGCTGAGCAAATAATCCAAGAAGCTGGACTATATGAAGAAGAACGGGGCATCCGGATTGGGGGAAGACTCATTAACAACCTGCGTTATGCAGAGGACACAACCTTGCTTGCTGAAAGCGAAGAGGACTTGAAGCACTTACTGATGAAGATCAAAGACCACAGCCTTCCAGTATGGATTGCACCTCAACATAAAGAAAACAAAAACCGTCAGAACTGAATCGATGAACAACATCATGATAAAAGGAGAAAATGCAGAAGTTGTCAAGGATTTCATTTTACTTGGATACACAATCAGTGCCCATGGAAGTAGCAGTCAAGAAATCAAATGACATATTGCATCGGGCAAATCTGCTACAAATGACCTCTGTAAAGTGTTAAAAAGCAAAGATGTCACTTTGAGGACTAAGATGCACTTGACTCAAGCCATGGTATTTTCAATTGCCTCATATGCATGTTAAAGCTGGACAATAAATAGACAGAAAAACTGCTGCCTTTGAATCATGGTGTTGGCGAAGAATATTGAAGATACCGTGGACTGCCAGAAAAGCAAACAAATGTCTTGGAAGAAGTACAACTAGAATGCTCCACAGAAGTGAGGATGACGAGACTCCCTACTTTGGAGACATATTGTCGTAGGGACCAGTCCCTGAAGAACGACATCATGCTTGGTAAAGTGGAGGGTCAGCTAAAAAGAGGAAGACCCTCAACGAGATGGATTGATACAGTGACTGCAGCTGTGGGCTCAAGCATAGCGACTCTTGTGAGGATAGTGCGGTACCAGGCAGTGTTTCGTTCTTTGTAATAGGGTCGCTATGAGTTGGAACCGACTTGATGGCACCACCAACGTTTGTGGAAGTCGACTGCCACATTTTTCTCACGGGAGCGGCTGATGGGTTCCAGCAGCAGACCTTCCGGTTAGCAGCCAAGCGCTTAAACAAAGCACCACCAGGAGTTTTTGGAAGAGGAATTAGGTAAAATAATGTACAATATTATATTCTCTGATATCCGCAAACCTGGGGGCCGCGGTCCCCAACGGCGCAGGCCCGCCCCCTTCCTGCAGCCAATCAGCGGCCGCCTCCCCGCAGCACCTGTTCGCTCCTTCTCCGGCCTCCCCTCTCCCATGCCCAGGAGCCTCTACGGTTTGGGAAGGGATCCAGAAGTAGTCTCCATTCCTTGGGGCACGGCTGAGGACCAGGAGGCGCATCTCGGGGCCGGAAAGTACTTTGAGATGACCCTGAGTTCAAGGACCAAGTCGGCCCTCAAACCATTGTATAGATGGGGAAACCCGAGGCCCAGAGGGGCTTATCTCCCACCCAAGGTCTCCCCCAGCCGAGGGCAGAAGGCTGGGCCAGGGTTTTCTCCGCAGAGGTGGGAGTGCAGGTGCGCATTCTTGGAGGTCCAGTACGTGTGGGAGGTGGTACCGCAGCACTAACGATGCTGGCCAGGGGACTGGGATTGCGCTAGGAGGCTGGGCTCCTCGCTGCCTCAGTGTCCCCAGCACCACCTCTGTTGGGGGATGGAAGACGAGGCAACTGGCCAAACGCGAGCCTGCCAAGACACAGTCCGACTGTCCTGAGATTCTCCTCGCGCCTCTTCAAGTCTAGCAGAGACTCCTTTCCGTGCGCTGCTCCCCGGCCCTTTTAAAGCGGGCCCTTCCGTTCGAGACTCTCGGCGTTCGATTGAAAAGATTCCGGGCTCCTGGCCTCTTCTCTAGAATGAACTGCTCAGACTGCCGCCAGAGCTTTCCCGGAGCTGCAAGTGCGCAGGCGCAAGGGCAGCGAACCCGGAGGGCGGAAGAGTCGGGTCCAAACAGCGTCTGGATGTGTCGGGGCAGAAAGTGTGTTAACCAATGACTTGAAGGAGCAGGGAGGGTGGGATTAGGCCCGCTGTTGCTAAATGCTACCGGAGTAGAAGGCGATTTAAGAGATGGGGTGAAGGCAGCTTCAATGGCCCTTCACGTCACCATTCCTCTGTCCTGCGGAAGTTAAGCAACGGAGAGGCGGGCCTAGGACCGGAAGCAGGAAGGAGAGCGCAGGAAGCAGGACGCTACAAGCAGTCTTCTGTCGGTCTGTGGGTCTGTCAGTCCGGAGGGCAGGATGGAGAAGTTGCGGCTCCTGGGCCTCCGCTACCAGGAGTACGTGACTCGTCACCCTGCCGCCACGGCCCAGCTGGAGACGGCGGTGCGGGGCCTCAGTTACCTGCTGGCAGGTGCCACCCTGACCTTTGACCCATACCCTTCGGGGCCCTGACCTCTGACCCCACCGGTCCCTTTCTCTGCGGAGTCGTAGTGGTGACTGCTGTGCTTGGGAAGTCCCTTCCAGGTTCCTGTAGGGTCCAGGGAAGGGACGTCTGGGGACCCAAAGCCGCAGGGTGAGGCGTCCGCTCACCAACGCTTCTTTCGTGCCTTTTTCCCAGGTCGCTTCGCCGATTCACACGAGCTGTCGGAGCTGGGTGAGCCGACCTCTGGGGTGGGTGGTGATGGTCCAGGGCCCAGGAAGGCTCCCAGAGAGGGTCTTTGTCGGTTACAGCACCCTGAATCGGACAAAATGCTGTGTCCACTGTCTTGGGTCCCTCGTGTCCCCGTAGTGAAGAGACTTATCTGGGGACCATGACTGAGTGTTCACTGCCGGTCAGACCCTAGGCTAAGCACTTTTCCTGCCTTTGCCCGGTTAAACCTCCCTACAGTCCAGTGAGGTGGGTGCTGTTATTGTCCTCGTTGTCCACTTAAGGGACCAGAAGTTCAGTGAGGTTAGGGATCAGCCACTGATGGTCCCCAATAGGGTTCAGACCCAGATCTCTCAGATTCCAGGATCCCCAGACTGTAACTGCCTCAGTATGTGCTTGTCCAGTGAGTACTGGAGGCCCTGAGAGAATGAACTGGGTTTTGAAAGGGAGGGAGGGAGTACAATTTCAGGGACGGGCCGCAGAGACAGCAAAGGCCAGGAGGTGGGATCATACATTCATGGCTGCTTGGCACATAGCAGGCAGTTCTGGGCACTGAATGATTGGTGCTACCCAGCAGGGCAGTAGCTCCTTTATCACTGAGCTCCACTTACCCACTCTTGGTTTAGCATGGAACTCTGAGGAGGTGGGTGGAGAAGCAGGTTGGTTTCGACATAGTCTGTGAGTGGCCCGGAACAGCAGATAACAGGCAGTCTCTGTAGCTCTGGGGAGAATATGACAGGGATAGAGGTGGTAGAGCCAGCGCCTCAAAGCCACACTCTGCCCCTCAGTGTACTCCGCCTCTAACCTGCTTGTGCTGCTCAATGACGGGATCCTACGGAAGGAGCTACAGAAAAAGTTGCCTGTGGTGAGGATTCTGCCAGGGACTGGGGGTGGGAAGCACAGGGACTCAAAAAGGAAATAGTAATGAGCCCATGTGTACAGCCTGTGCTATAGTCACAGAGTACAAGATAGGCTTGTGTCCACTGATGCCTCACACCAGCTCGTTAAGTGAAGTGTTGGTGGCCTCATCTTTGGATGAAGAGACTAGGTTTCAGAGAGGCGGAGTAGCTTGTCTCTAGGTCACCCAGCCTGTTCGTGGTGGAGGTGGTGTTTGAACCCAGGCCTACACACTTTGGCTTGGAAAGGGGACAATCCATGTCTGCTGTCAGAGGAACCCCCTGGGGGAGGGCCTGGGACTAGGGGCACCCCCTAATCTTTTGGCCTGGGGCTCTTGCAGTCGCTGCCCCAGCAGAAGCTACTGACCTGGTTGAGCGTGCTGGAGTGCGTGGAGGTGTTCATGGAGATGGGGGCCACCAAGGTGTGGGGTGAAGTGGGCCGCTGGCTCGTCATTGCCCTCATCCAGCTGGCCAAGTAGGTTGGGACTGTGGAGGGCAGGACCTGAGTGGGGGTGACTGGGTTGCTGTACTGATGGTGCTCAGCAGAGCACCCTGACCCCTCCTGGCTCGCCACACCCCCCAGCGCTGCAATGCTCCCTCACCCAGGGCTGTGCTGCGGATGTTTCTGCTGATCTGGTTCAAGGCTGGCCTCCAGACCTCACCCCCCATCATTCCCCTGGACAGGGAGACCCAGGCGCGGCCCCCAGGTAAGCTGCCTCACCACTCTGGAGGGGACTGATATGTGGATCTGAATATAGTACTCTCTATTTATGGAACACATCTACTCTCATTGACTGATTTTTCCAGATTACCCTATATTTTATGGAAAAGGAAAACAAGTTAGGTTAGGGACAGGGTCAGAACTGGACCCAGGACATCTGATATCAGAGTCCACATTTTTTTCTGTGGGTAGCAGGAGGAGGGGACAGCATCAACAGGAGAGAGGGGTCCTGCCAACCTCATCTACAAGAGTCACAGTCCCTGAGGCAAAGCACCCAGCCAGCCTGTCCCATCAAGCCTTGGGGCCTATTACCTGTGGTCCTCTGGGCCCTGCTTTCCTGGCCTTGAATAGGGACAGTTCTTTGCCTCTCATCATGGTCACATGAAAGCAAAGGGCTGAGAGGGTACAGCCCCTCTGGTGCTGTGGTTCCATAGACGTAGTAGTCCGGGCCCCCTCTGCCTTTCTCCCGTATCTGGGGAGCCTGGTTTCTGGCTGGCTCTGGGTGCACGTAGATGCTGCTCACAGGCCAGGGAGGGCTGCAGAATGCTCCCCCTGTGGACAGCTCCTGTGCTGAGCTTCAGCCCCTGGCTGCCATTTCCTTGAGTCAGCCGCTGCCTTCGCAGAAGCTCTTCCGTTCCTCCCTGAGCTTGTGAGCATTCGTTCCACATGTGTTCCCTGCAGGCTCTGCTGGAGTCATGTGCCTCTGACAGTGGGGCTTCTGTCTCTCCCTCCTAGATGGTGACCCCAGCCCTGGCAGCCAGGAGCAGCCCTATGTGGGGAAGCGGTCAAACCGAGTGGTGCGAACCCTCCAGAACAGTAAGTGTAGGACGCAGCTGGACTGGGCGCCCAGTGCTGAGGTCAGTGTGGGCCTGAGGGATGGCTCCTATCACTGCCTGCATTCCCCCTGCCGGCCTGGGCCTGGCTCCCTCATCCACAGCCCTTGTGTTCCAGCCCCGTCCCTGCACTCCAGGCGCTGGGGCGCCCCCCAGCAGCGGGAGGGCCAGCAGCAGCATCAGCAGCAGCAGCACCAGGAGCTGAGCGTCACCCCCGCCCCACTGGGACTGCAGGAGACCATCGCAGAATCCTTGTATATTGCCCGGCCCCTGCTGCACTGTATCCTCAGCACAGGGCGGGGCCGGGGCTGTGGGGTGGGGGCAGATGGGAGAGTGGGTGCCGGGCCCATGTGCCGGAGACCTCCTTGACACCTTGGCCGTCAGTGCTCAGCCTGGGCCTCTGGGGCCAGCGATCGTGGAAGCCCTGGCTCCTGTCTGGTGTTGTAGACGTGACCAGGTGAGCCTGGGCTTGCCCAGGGGCTTCACTCCCACCACTGGGCCTTGGGCTCTCATCAGGCCCCATTCTCCAGGCCTTGAACGGGGGCAGTTCTTTGCCTCTTGTCATGGCCGTGTGAGAGCAAGGGCTGAGAGGATACGGCCCCTCTGGTGCTGTGCTCCCATAGACATGGTGGGCTGGGCCTCCCTGCTGCATGCTGTAGTCCCTGGGGAGCCTGGTTCTTGGCTGGCTCTTGTCAGGTGGCTCCTGTTCCTCCTGTGCTGCCCCTGTGGACACCCAGCCCATGGCCCCTTCTTCTCCTGTGGACCCAGACCATGCCCTGGCCCTGACCGTGTCTCCCACCCCCAGCCTGAGCCTCCTGAGCGACAGGAAAGGCCTGAGCCGGCGAGAGCGGCTGGAGCTGAGACGCCGGACCATCCTGCTACTCTACTACCTGCTGCGCTCCCCCTTCTATGACCACTTCTCTGAGTAAGGCCCGTCCCCCGGAGTAAGGCCTGCCCCTGGCGTGGCAGCACTGGAGGGCAGGGGGCCAGGGAAGGGAAGCAGAGCACAAGGGCACCAGCACCCGTGCCACCTTCTCTTTCTCCCTCCATCTCCCATCTGGGGCTGACTGGGTGTGTGCTGTGTGCTGCCTAGGTGCAGTCACTCCCTCTTCACTGGGTGCTAGCCCAGCCCCGCGCTGAGAGCATGGGGTCAGCCCCAGCAGAGAGATACCAAGGGGAGGGTGCTGCGTGCTGGCTGTCCACATCCCCAAGCTCATTCCCTCCTTTTCCAGGCATGTGGTTTGGATTAGCCTCACTTCTCAGAGGAGGCAGTTGAGGCTCTGAGAGGTTGGGCAACTCACCAAAGCCAGCCAGCAGACTGAGCTACATCTCAAATCCATGTTCTCCCCTGGTCTGCCCCTGCCTTACTGAGCCCCCACCCCATCACCTGTGAGGGTCCAGAGCTCCCAGCCTCAGCCAGATGCACAAAGACCTGCAGGGAAGGAGGAGAGCAGGGACGAGGGGCCAGGCCTCCCAAAGGCCTGCCCTGGTGACTGCCTGGGAGCAGAATGAGAGCTGAGGAGGGGTCCCTGCACAGTGGCTGGGGCTGTAACACAGACTGGAGACTCCTGGGACCCCCTTTGTCTGGGTCTCAATAAATGCCCTGCTTAAGACTGAACTATTATGGCCATATAACCCTTGTATTTTTTTTAAAGACAGTAGGAAACATTCTTAAGCCATGTTTAATACTGTTGCTGTTTTTGGGTGCCATCAAGTTGATTCCAACTCATAATGACCTCTTGGGGTAGAGTAGAACTGCCCCATAGAATTTTCTTGGCTGTAATCTTTACAGAAGCAGGTTGCCAGATCTTTTTCCTGCGGAGGCACTGAGTGGGTTGGAACTGCTCACCTTTCAGTTAGCAGCTGAGCCCTCACCCACCACTCTAATCTTTGGCCTGTAAGGTTTCTGTGTGGCTCAGCTCCTCTGCCAGCCTGGGGCTCCCTCGAGGTCAAGGGCTGCAGTGTCCTTCCACTGAGCCCACACCTGCCCTGGCACTGCTCCATACCTGGCACTCGGGAGCATGTGCTGTTGAATGTGGGTGGGAGGAAAGGAAGAAAAAGAGAAAGGAACGGGCGAGTGTCTGAGGTGGTGTTGTGAGGACAGTGACAACCAGAAGCTGATTGTGAGTTTCTGGGCCAGTGGCTGGGCGAGAGCAGAGACCAGAGCCAGCCCCAGTGGCCTCACCCTTTGGTAAGGGGCTATCCTAGCTCACTGCCTTCAGTCAGGTGGTCAGTGAAGGCTTGTAGCACCCTCGTTTTGTAGAGACCCAGACCTCCACTCAGCCCTGTTTTCTTCTCCCCCCAGGGCCAAGATCCTCTTCCTGCTCCAGCTGCTGGCAGACCACGTCCCTGGCACTGGCCTGGTCACAAGTAAGCATGCGTTGGAGTGGGGTAACTATCGAGTGCTGTGGCCCTCGTGTGTGGGGCTGTCCCCCTTGAGGAAGTTCTCCTTGCCTCCTTGTAATTTGATTCTTGGCACAGTCAGGGTCAGGTGACAGTTTCAGGGCATGGCCCCGGGTGGCTGGCAGACCCTTGAGGTGGCTGGGAGGAGGGGTACTCTGGTGGGAGGGGTGTTAGACCACATTAGGCTCAAAGCCTTTTTCCTGCCTCAGTATCCTGGGGTGATATGAGACAGTCTGATGTGGGTGAAGGACTGGCTGGCAGGAAGAGGCCTACCATTTTGCTCTGAGACCCCCACCTCACAGACTTGGGTCTGGCTCTGTCTACAGAGGGTCCAGCCATTTGGCTTCCCTGAGCCTGAGGGTCCCTGTCTATAAATGGGACCCTGCCGATGTGGCCTCCCAAGAGGGGAAGAGCGAGGTCTCAGTGGAGCTCCTGGCAGTGCTGTGTTTGGGTGGCAGTGGCCGAGTAGAAGGGTTGTGGGTAGAGCACAGCCCCAGCCCTGTATTTGTTCCTCTCTCTGTTGCAGGGCCACTCATGGATTACTTGCCTATCTGGCAGAAAATTTATTTCTACAGTTGGGGCTGACAGATGTCCTGTGGTAGGGTGTCAGGAGGGGCGGGGCAGCATGGTCTGCTGCCATGGGCCAGGGTGGCACAGCCCTCGGTCCCCTGGCCCCTCTTCCCTAATAAAACTGACTCTGGCCATTTCCAAGCATGTGGCCTCTCTATGCCCACACCCAGGGCACCTGGCTCGGCTCTGCTGACAGCCCCGATCCCCACAAGTACTCCCCAGTGCCCTCGTGACTTTGAATAGCCTCTCCAGCGATGGAGTACCACAGCCTACACTGTCACTATGTCATGAAACCGCCACCAGGACTGGGACCGAGTTTCCTTGAGCCACCGAAAGCTATTTCACAGCCCCAAGGCCCTGTCGAACCTGGGAAATGGAGCCCCTCGCCTTGGCAGCTGCAGGGGCAGAGTGCTGTCTCTCACCAGTTCCTGCTGGAAACAGACAAGACTGAACCTGGACAATGGGGTGACAGCTTCCCAGTGTGTCTTCTGCCCAGAGTCTTTGCTGCCCCTTCCTTCTGCAGGGCCTGTGACTCCTGCAGCCCCAGGCCGTGGCTGCTGGCCGACTCCTTGGTACAGCCTCGTCGATGGGCCCAGCTCCAGTGCAGAGGGGCACCACAAGGCAGACAGTCACCTCTGCCCCACCACCCCCAGTCCAGACTGTTTTTGTACACTTCTATTTGTTGCAGTGCCCCACACATTGTCAACTAATGCACGCAAAGTTGCACCTAACCCCTAGGTGAAAGCAAGATGCGTTTTCCCATAGGAAAGACTGTCAAGCACTAGCCAGTCCTGGGGCCGATGTTGGGGAGGGACTGGGAGCCTGAGTGGCTCTAGAAGAAAGCTGGGTGCAGGTTCAGAGGGGATGAGCAGGCGTCTCCCGCCCTCACTCTGCGGCTCTCTGCTTCCTCATAGCCAAGTCTGCCTGGAGCTGTGCAGGCTGCTGTGAGGGTGGAGGTGCCTAGGTCAGGCCGGGCAGCAGGCCAGCTGCTTCCTGTCCCATCCTTCCCTGTCTGCCCCCACTGCCCCTGCTCCCTCTGCTCTGTAGAGAACCATATTTTTCCTGCTGGAGTTTCTATCCAGCCCAGTGCACCTTCAATCGTGAGGGCTCAGTGCCTTACTTGGTGCTGGGGCATCATTCTGCATGTCCATGCCTCACCCTCCCCAACATACCCTGGGTGGAGAGCCCCCGCCTGGGAGGTGCCAGCTCTGCTCTTATATTGCTTTCCCCACCCCAGTCCTGGGCTGGGAAATGAATATGCTGACCCACAGGGTAGGGGCAAGGGCTGGACACTGCACCAGGACCAGAGCTCTGGGCCCCCTGGCCTCTGCTAAGTTGAACCAGTGTTGCTGGGTACTTGCTCTGTAGCGAGCCCTGTGCCAGGTGCTGTGCACTCAGAAATGAGTACAGTGCAGTTAGTTGCCCTCAGGCTTTCATTGATTAACGGAGGAGACATGTAAATGCATGCAGTGCGTGGGTGGGTGGTTGCAGTAGAAATGTGTGCAAAAACTGCACTGGGGGTGGTGGGGACTGTGTGCCTGGAGACATGGGTGCATGGGAGTGACTGGACGATGAGGGAAGGCTCCACGCAATGCAGGCTTTTCAAGGATAAACAGTGCTCAATAGGCAGAGGGGAGCGAGGTTCTGGGTGGGGAATCATGACCCGCGGTGTCACAGGGAAGTGTAAGGGGCTGTAGTGGCAGGAGCCGAGGGGATGAGGCTGCAGAAGAATGTCAGGGCCACATTGAAAGCATTGCATGTCCAGGCCTGTTTTTAAACATCGTTCCCGCAGCCTGGTGGTGGGTGGAGCTGGGGGGACATGAGCAGTGACAGTCGGGGCAGAGACCTGTGGCAGTCAAAGGGTTGAATTAAGGCAGTGGCAGTGGGGCTAGGGAGATAAGGATGTAACTGAAACAGCCCTTGGGGACTGGCTGTGGACTGAAAGCGTCTAGGAGGCAAGAAGACCCAAAGACAAGGGGCTTTGGAGTGAAGCAGAGCATGAACTTCTGGGTTCATGGTGGGGTGAACCACAGTGGGGGCAGAGGGCACAAAGGCAGGCTCATGGGAGGTGAGCTGTGAGAAGTTAGTCTGTGGGCTCACAGCGCAGGAGAGGACTGGGCTGAAGGAAACCCCAGAACTTGTCAGCTTCTAGGGATATTCAACCAGGAGTGTGAATGCTGCCACCCATGGGGAGCCAGAGTGGGAAACAAGGCACCTCCCTCTCTGGGCCTTGAGCACGACTCGAAAAGGACAGGGCAGCCAGTAGGTCCACTATTTTTGTAGAAGTGCCTGGGTAGTAATTAAAAATAACGATTCCTTGGACTCAACCTTCAGATTTTGATCATGTAGAACTGGAGCAGGGCTATGGATTTCCGTAACCAGGAACAAGAGGATGAGTGAGCTGCAGCTCCACCTCAGACCTGTGAAGTTACTCTGTGTTCCCCAGCACACTAGCACGGTGCATATGTTCACTCAGCAAACATTTACTGAGCACCTCCTTGGTGTCCAGTGTGGGACATTCCGCAGGAAAAAAACCTCATCATCCCTGCCCCTTTGCAGATTCCACTCTGTGGAGCAGGTCCAGGGCTTTGTCGCTTCACTTGAAAACCCTCTTTCCAGCCTCAGGGGTGGTGGGAGGGACCTGTGGCGCCCCTGGCCCAGGCTGTTCTAAGCTGTGGGGAGTGCCCCAGAGAGTGGGAGCCCACACTGGCCCCTCTCCTGGTGGCATCATGGAGTGGGTCAGGGTTAAGTGCCCCTCTCTGGGTTCTTCAGCTGGCAGGACCTTCCTGGGACCACGGAGACAGCCAAGGGAGGGCAGGAAGGAGGCTGAGAGGGAATGGCCGGGGCTGTCTGTGGTGAGCCTTCAGTGTCTAGAACCTCGGCTGTGGGCCTACTGTGTGCCAGATTCCATTGGGCATGCTGTGTGCATTACCTCCCAGTCACTTCCAGGTGAGGAACCTGAGGCACACACACTACATAATCTGCTCATCTAGCAGGAGACATGGTCAGACTCTGAAAAGACACCTGTCCTGCTCCAAGGTCTGTGCTCTCGGTCCTTGGGCAATGACACTCAAGCAGGGTGTGTGGTTTGGCACCTGCTGGCCTACAGCATCAGTGTGGAGTTTTCTGGCCTAACCCCAGAGCTGTTGCTGACACTGAGCCCTGGAACTAATGCCCTTTGTGAGGTGGCCCTGAGAGTCTGGGCAGTAGGTTCCATCCTACTGCTGGGGGTGGGGCAGGCAGAAGCTGGGACCAGGGACCTTGTAGGAGATGGTTCTCGCCATGCTGGGGACTCTGTACCCCAGGGCTGGGCTGAGCCTGTTCCTCCTGTACCTTGTCCTGGCAGCCGCACTTCTTCACCCCCAGCCTCTGAGGTAATGCCTGGGGGAGGAGTGCTGGGCTCCACAGGGTCCCAAGGGCCTTTGAGCTGAGCTGGGGGGCTCTGCTGTGCTGCCCTCCCTCCCTGGAGGAAAGGCTGGCCCCGTTTATCCCATGTGTCAGGAGTCTTGCAGAGTCCCCCCACCCTGGGCACTCCTCTCTTCACAGGGAGGTGGTAGTGGTGGCAGCTTGAGGAGCCTGCCTTGTCTTTGGGGACAGAGCTGAGTACCCCAACATCTCCCACAGGCCTCAGGGATCTGTTCCTGAGGACTTTTCAGCCCCCCTGGAACTCTCGGAGCCCCTTTCCGGCCTGGTTGATGGTATTGTCTCTTGCCCCTTCCCTTTTGTCTCCTCCCATCCCTGGGGGAGGGCACAGCTCCAGCCTTCAGGGTCTTCTCATCCCAAAACAGCACCTGTTAAAGGGTGACTTCAGCCCGCTTCAAACCCAGATTCTCACTCCCAAACTGTCTTCTCTCCCTTTAGACTATGGGGTCCGACCCAAGCACCCCTGGCCACGAGGGCCGCGGCCCCTCCTCTCCCGAGCCCAGCAGCGCAAGCGAGACGGGCCGGACATGGCTGAGTATTACTACGACGCACACCTGTGACGGGAGCCCCTTATAAAGCTATTCTGCACAGCTAAGGCTTGGGCTTTCCTGGGAGTGCGGGCTAGGCGTGGGAGGGGTCCATGGAGATACACCCACTGTGGTCCAGACAGGAAATGGCACTTTAATAATCGTGGCCAGGGTGACAGAGCCAAGATGAGGCTACGGTTGAAGCAGCCAGGAGGCCAGGCCAGTCAAGCACCTCCTTCTCCTGCCAGGCCTGGGCCCTGCTGCAGTCTCTTCTCCTGCCCCGTTGCGGTCCTAAGCCTGCCAGGGGCCAGCATGCTGGCAAAATTAGAGGTGGGAGACATCCTGAGGCCACATGAGTGACAGAGCTGAGAACAGGGGCCTCACCTCCACCTGGCGCCATTTCCTTGCTGGAAAGTCCTCAGGAGGTGGCTGGCCTTGGCCTGAGCTCAGGGCTCCTCGGTTGGGGTCGGGGGCAGGGGGTAGGGTGGGCACTCGCAGGTGGCATGGGCATGGTCAAGGCAGGAGCCAACAGCCAAGGGGCCCAGGCAGGGGGGTGAGGCACAGGATGGGGCAGAACCCTCTGCTTCAACAATGGGTGGGTATCTTTCACAGCCACTGGCCCAACACCCCCAGCCTGTCTCCTGCCAACCCTGGGCAGCCTGCTCTGTCCTCCACAGATGAATCTAATCCCATATATTACAATAAACTGTGTTCGCCTCTCCCCAACCCCGCCCGCCCCCACCCTCAGCCAGCCGCCCCCACCCCCCATCCTCTGGTGGTGGTGGGGTGCCCCTCCTGAGCAGGGCCACCTCCCGTCAGCAGCCAGCTGTCCTGGCACTGGCCTGGGCGTGTAGAGGCAGGCAGCGCTGCTACTCCAGGTAGATATCTTCTGTGGGGCAGGTGTACTCCACAAACTGCTTGTAGAACTGCTGGAATGCTCTCCTAGAAGGCAGGCAGACAAGACACATGGGTGACCGGGGGCCACTGCTGAGAGGAGGCAGAGGCTCTTTACCCAGAGTTCTCCAACTGCAGCCTTGGGGGCCTTTGGTGGGCCTCTGGCTCCCCTGGCCGGCGCCGCTCAGCTCTGTTGTCTATGAATCGGGTTTCCTGAGCAAGAATTTCATTTGAAAGAAGGTCCAGCCCCTAATTTAGGAAACTACTCTTCAAGACCACCCAGCCCTCCCTCCAGGGTGGTCGGGGGGACTGAGGGATGGGGCTGAGCGTGAAGAAGACACTCTGGGGCCGGGACCTGGCAGGACACATGCACACATACCCCACAGACTCCGCCAGGGCTTTGGTGGACTCCTCAGACACAAAGACGTGGCAGGCGAACCGGTGGTCAGCGGGGTGCTTGGTGATGAACCCAAAGTACCTGTGGGAGCACAGCAGTCTATCTGTGGGCAAGGCAAGGGCTCACGCCAGGCCCGCTCGGGCCTCCGGCCTATGTGTAACGGTTCCAGACCACCCTCTAACACCTCTACCCCGCTTCCACCCCCACTTACTTGTTGTTCTTTGGATGGTATCCACAGAAAGAGATGTTTTTTAACTGGAAAAAGTGGCTACATTTATTCCCCTACAGGAGGGAGAAGAGAAGCAAGAGGTGCTCTCCCAGCCTGCAGGGGTGCAGGGGTGCAGGCTGGGAGAAGATGGATACCTCTTCATGGCACATCTGGTAGGTAAGCCAGGGCTGGGCCAGGGCAGGGGCAGTCACCTTGGCCTCCTGGGAGTCGTCAGCCTTGACTCCTATCTTCACGCCCCGCACGCTGATCTCTAGGACGCAGCTGGAGGGTGGGTTAAAGTGCACGGTGAGCCGGCGGGCGGTTGCAATCTGTGGGCGATGGGGCAGAGGACACATCAGGTACCGTCTGTCCCTCTGCCAGAGGCCCCGGCTCCTGGGCTTGGGACCTGAGAGGTCTTTACTGCCTCTGATGGGAGGATGGGGATTGGGCTGGGGGTGGGCAACACACTAGGAAGGGCAGAGAGGAGCATCCAGGTACCTTTTGCATAGCGGCACAGAGGACGTCATTGCCCTTGTGATAGGGGACCTGGACTGAGCCCAGGAACTTCACCCGGAACTGGTCCACCCAGTCACTGCTTTTGGCCACGGCTGCAAAGCGAGCGTGAAGTCAGGTGTGGCCAAACCCGTGGCAACGGGGAGCAGCCCAGCAGAGGAGGGTGAAGAGTGTAGAGTGACAGAGCCAGCAAGGGGTGCCACAACCCACAGATGTCACTGCTTTGCTGGGCCTCACTTTCCTCAACTATGAAATGGGCGGAATCACCTCTGCTTGGCCCCTGTAGGGGCACGGCCGACGAGGGGGCTGGAGGCAGCAGCAGGGGAAAGAGGCGCTACCTGCCATATGTTCAGGCTCCTTGATGACCTCGATGGCGTAGTAGGCAGGAAAGACGCCCCGGGCCCCTGTGCGCATGTTGTAGGCCTCGTACCAGTAGTCCTCGGCCTGCAGCTCCACCAGCAGCGGGTCGTCCACTTCCAGCTCGAGTTCATCTTCGTGTCGAGGCACAAATCTGTCCCCAACCGGGTACGTGAAGAATCCCCTCAGCAGGGCCTCTCCAGCCAGACCCTCCTCCCTCCGCCTGCCCTGGAGGCAGGGAGCCGCGGTGGCAGCATCAGTTCAATAAACACTGCCAAAGCTTCCACTGTGTGCCTGACACAGCGCTAGCTGCTGGGGGGGACCAGAGCCTATCAAACCCACCTCCTGCCACCAAGGAGCTCAGGAGCAAAGAGAGGAAGTGAACAGAGCCACCGACAGAGCTGTGGGCCAGGGGGTCACGAGGAAGCAAGCACTCCATGTGGGGGCCTGAGGGCCCGGTCGGGGTGGGGGCTTGGGAGTGGTCAGGCACCCTGCCCCGGGCCAGTCCTGGGCTCCCACACTGACCATGGCACAGGCCACACTGCACTGTCACCAGCCTGACTCAGTTCCTAGAGGGTGTTCACTGCATGCCCAGGGCTGAGGAGGCGATGGATGGTCAGGAGGTGATGATGGCACAGGCCATGAGGGGAGTGGCCCTGTGTGCTCCTACCTGAATATGGCCCGATGGGTCTGTTCCTGCTCCTCCCCATTGATGATGCAGGAGAACAGTCCAAAGGACTCTGCACCTGTAGGTGAGGAGATGGAGCTGGAGGGGGTGGTCCCAGCTCTGGCCAAGTTTGGGGGGTAGGTAGAAAGTCCTCAGTCCTAATGACCTGAATTGATGGGGCCTGAGGCCCTCACTCTGGCTCTCCCCACCCATGCCCCCAGCGGCTTCCCTCTTGCCCACTCACTGGAGGAGCGAGAGCGGCCGCTCATGAAGACGTTGAGGAACTTCTTGGAAAAGTGGACGTCCGGTTCATCAGGCGTGGAGTCCTCAGAGAGGCAGGCGGAGGGCCGGGGCTGGGGGGCCTCCTCGTACTCCTCCCCAATGGCCGACTCATAGGGTGAGGAGGCGGAGGCACAGTTGTCGTAGACAGTGGCCGAGTCACTCTCGTCGCTGTAGTCTCCGAAGCACGGCCGCAGGCTCACCAGCTCTAGCTGGGCGTGCTCATCCACCACCAGCGTGTACTTGACCGAGTCATAGGACAGGGCGCTGGTGTCCGAGCTCAGTGAAGCCCGTGGAGGCGGTGGTGGCTCCCCTAGGCTCCCCCGCCATGCTCCGGCTGGCGGCTCAGCCCGCTCTGGGGACGACAGGCAGTCGAAGCCCTCATCTTCTTCGCTGATGGAGGGGTGCGGCCGCCCAGCAGCTGAGGTGTAGGCGGCAGGGTCTGGGTCAGAGCTGACCGACATGCGGCTCTCAGCCGGCGGCAGGAAGGCGGAGGTGGGCTCCACAGGGTCTGGGGGCCTCTGCACTGGTGTCAGGTAGATCTCCTCAGTGGCTTCTAGCCGCACGTCTGCTTGGTAGTGGATACGGTCTCGATGCGAGTGGCCCCGGCCACCAGATGGGGCGGCAGGGGGGCCACCTGGAGGCGCCATCTGGGTGGCAGTACTGCGGCGGCAAGGACTGTCAGTGGAGGTGCCTCGATCCTTGGTGGGAGCAGGGCTGCTCTGGGGGGGCAGCTCATCGCTCAGGCAGATGTGTTCATGTGGTGGCGTCTGCTCCCCTGGAGACGGGCAGGTCAGGGCTGGAGACAGGTGCCCACACCCCTGACTCCCAGGCTACCTGCTCTCTCCACTCAGCATCTCGACACCAGAAACCTAGACAAAGCCGCCCCTGGCAATGGGCCGTTGGCAGGCTCTGGGGCCAGTCAACTCACTCATGCACATGTCATGCTACAGCTGACCTCTGCCCCCAGAGGGGCTTGCTCAGGGCTGCGGGCTAGGTGGGTGACCTCTATTCGGTAGACTGGGGACTGCTGGGTTTGCACTCTGAGGCTGGGACTGAGTCAGGGCAGGGTGAAATAAAGGTAAGGGGAAGGGGCCTGACTTACCCGTCTTCAGGGGTGAGGATGACCGAGACACCCGATCCTGCCAACTGTGCTTCTTGCCCAGAGAGTTATTATTCAGCGTGTCCTGTGCCAGGGACAAAGGGCCCTTGTGGCAGAAGCGGTCAACAGTGCCGGGCACAGCGAGGCCCTGGTCCTGCCCCCTCAGGCCATCCCTGGGCAGTCCGTTGCCCCCCTAACTTGTCACAGCCCTCACTCCCTAACCCTGCTCTGAAGCAAGCAGGAAGAGTAGCCCTCTCAGTCAGGGCTCTAGGGTTGAAGGTTCCCTCCTTCCTGATTTAGGGAAGTCAGCCAACCTCAAGGAGATGCTTATATCAGCCTCACAAAGGTAGAGACGGCCTATGTGTGTGGTGGTGCACGGGGAAAGGAGCAGGGGGAGACGCTGGGCCTCTCTGGGGACATAGCCAGACCGCCAGTCCCAGATGTTGAGGGTTTACATGTAAGATGCTTAATTCCAACCCAAGTCAGAGACAGGGTGACCCCTGCCCTGGCACTTAGGAGGCCAGGCCTAGGGAAGGGGCAGGGGCACTTTGGCTGAGCCTGACAAAAGCATGAGGAAGGGTCTCCCCAGCCGCTGGACAGAGACACTGAGAAGAATCACCCAAATGCTTAACATACCCCCTCCCCACCCCCACCCTGGCCAGTAGCACAGGACTGAGGAGTGACAGGCACAGTTGTCCGTAGCTCTCCTTCCTGGATCTCCTGGGCTGCCCATCCCACCTTCTAAACCCCCTGGCATGCCCCCCGCCCCCAGCCACAGTGCCTGTATACAGGGCTCCCTACACATAACTCAGGCCCCCTCCCTGGGGAACACCCTTAACAGCTCCCACATGCCCTCACATTCGTAAGTCTGGCTGCCAAAATCTATTCCAGAGGATCCTGGGAAAGGGATCAACCCCCTTGCCTGCAGCCCCTGTACCATCCACCAACAGCCCCACCTCCCTGGACTCCCCCTCTCTACCTCTCCTGACTGGGCCTAGAAGACAAAGGGCCACAGCCAGCTCTCCCCACCCTCCTCAGCCCTCCTTGGCATCCAGCCACCCAGCCCAGGGGCCCTAGGCCCCCAACTCCGCCAAGCGGTTCTATCCCCATTTCTCTTCCAGGCCTTCTGGGGACTCCCAGCCACTTCCCCCTGAGCTTCCCAACTCTCCCCAATTTCTCATGACCTTCTTTGGCCCTAACCATTTCAGATGCGCTATTCTCCAGGCCCTGCTTCTGCCCCACCTTTACCAGGAACCCCACACCCTAGAGGAGAAACTTTCACAGCCTCAGGTCCCAAGCTCCAAACCATCCCACTATCTGAATCCCCTACTTCTTTCCTACCCTAACACTTCCACCATGCCCGTCAACCCTTTACTCCTTCCGTTCCTCCTCAAGGCTCCAAAATTAGCCAGCTGGACCCCTGGATCCTACCTGCCCCGCAGAGCCCACCTGCCCAGGAGCTAGCTACTGAAGCCTCTCTCCATGCCTCTCTCCAGGCCGAGGGACCCTCCCCGCGCCACACCAGCAGTGCCCTCTTCGTCCCCCAATCCGAGGGCCAGACCTGAGCCCCTGGAGGCGCTCAGCGCCCCCCCCCCCACACACCTTCCCAGCCCATCTCGGGATACCGCCCCCTCTGACCCGCCCCACGCCACTCGCGCCTCACCTGAGACCGCGGCACCTGCGGGAAGAGGTTGAGCGTGGTGGGCCTCTTGGGTCGGTACGTGTCCCCGCTCCCCGGACCCTGGACTTGGCTGCGGGGCGCAGACTCCTGGCCGGGCTCAGCCTCCGGCGGCCCCGCGCTCAGCCGCCGCGCCGCGCGCTCCTCCTCGTCCTCCTCCTCGTCGTCCTCGGCGCCGGGAGTGTCCCCCGCCGCGTCGATCAGGTCCATCTGCAGCATCTCCGCCTGCAGCCGGCTCCCCGCGCCGCCGCCGCCGCCGCCACCCCCAGACAGCAGCCCGGCGCGCGGGGGCTGCGCGGCGCGGACCGAGGGGTGTCAGGGGGCGGGGCCGCCGGGGAAGGGGCCAGAACGCCGCGCACCGCCCCTCGCCCCCCGTCCCCCGCCGCCTGGGAGAGTCCATTCCGCGGCCCCGAAGGGGGGAGAAGAGGGAGGGGAGCAAAGCCCTGGGAGAAACAGTCGCTCCCTTTCGCCCATCCGCGAGGCCTCGCGAGGCCGACTCCGCCCCTCCTACCCCACTTCTGTTGATGCCTGCGACAGTCCACACCTCTCCCCTCCCCTCCCCACGGTTCCCCCCTTCCTGATTCTTTACACCCTCCCGTTCCCTTGGCAACGGGCGGTGACCTCACCCGGGTTGTAAGCCGAGCCCAGAGTGAGGTCACCGCTGTTGCTATAGGGACGCAGGGGTCGCTAAGGAGTTCTGGCCCCGCAGGGGCTGGAGCTGGGGCTGAGGGGTTAGTATTTGAAGGAAATTGAGTCTCCGCCAGGCGAGGAATTGCGGGCAGGCCGCAGCGCAGACCGGAAGGACCTGAGAGTTGCCCGAAGGGGCATGCTGAGAGGGAAGGGCAGGAGTGGGGAGCACCTGGAACAGTCAGTGCACTCCCCACTCTCCCCTGGAATTTTTTTCTCAGCCTACCCCTGCCTTGATAGTTCAGAGCCCCAGCTCTGCCTCCAACGCCCTGGCACCTCGGACAGATCCCCTGATCCTTCCATTTCCTCACCAGTTAGTTCGGGATAATACAACTGCCTCCCAGCTTCCCAGAGAGGTGTTGCGCTTGTCTAAGGGCCCACAGGGTTTGATTACACCCCTAGCTAGTGCTGCCCCAGAGCCCTGGTTGGTTGTGGGGGCTGTCCTCTCCCAGGTTCTGCTTGTGCCTGTTGGGGGCTGGGGGTGGTGCTGTGGGAGTTCAGAGCAGGTGTATGACCTTAGAGTCCAGAATAAGTGGCCCCTGCCTCCATCCCTTCCTGGACTGGCCAGGAGTGGAGGGTTGGGATAAGAGGTACTAGGGGGCTATGCACCCCTCAGTTTCCTCTTGCCTGGCAGATCTTATAAGATCTCTGGAGGCAGCAGGAAGTCAACATAGATACAGGAACCCCTCCCCAACTCATACTGTAGATCTGCCTTTGCTAAAAACAAACCAAAACTAAACCCGTTGCAGTCGGGTAGATTCCAACTCATAGTGACCCTATGGAAGCAGAATGCCACATCTTTCTCCCACAGAGCGGCCAGTGGGTCCAAACTGCTGACATATTGGTTAGCAGCCAATCACTTAACCACTGCACCACCAGGGCTCCTGTGCCTTTGCTAACCACATTCTTAATACCATACCTACTTTAGCTACCACCCTCCTGGTGGCTAACAGCTAACTCTGAGCTTTGCCTTCCATTTCCTAGCTAGCCAGTCCCTTCTTCCTGTTCTGGAAAGACAGAGTGGGGATCCCATCTGACCCAGGCTCCCCAGCTGCTGAGAAACCTCCTTCAGGACAGAAGAGAACCATCTGCTGTGTGACAAAACCAAGGGGTCAAAAGCAGCAGCGATGTTAACTTCCCAGTGGGAGACTTTAGGACAAGGTAGCCAGAGAGGGTCTGGAAGGTCGTGTGGTGTGGTCTGGTGCACAGCAGCCAGCAGCCACAACAGCCAGGGCTGCCTTGGCTCATCTTTCCTGCCCCAGAGCACTGCAGATCCCATCAGACTCCACCCTGCTGTTTCAGGCCCTCTGCCAGGGCCACTCCCCAAAGAAGTTAGGGTAGTTGTGAGCCTTCCCCTAACTCTGCCCCGGATTTCTACTGCCCTAGACCCCAAGACCTTCTGCCTTCTCCCTTCTTGTGGGCAGCTGAAGGGGCTACCTCCTGCCTTAATCTTAGCAAAAAAAAAATTCTGACTGACCAAGGTATGCCAAGCATTGTATTAGATATTTCCTGCATGCTATTTCATTTAACGAGGGTACTGTGCAGACCCTGAAAAGCCCCTTGAACACAGAAGGAGGTCCTCACTACCGTTCCCAAGGATCCTGCCCCCATCCCCGACTTGGGGGCTCCTGGGAGCCTGCCCTTACCCGTAAGGACAGGGTGTCTTTGCACTGCAGGCTGATGCCACACTCATCGGTGATCTCCGAGAGGTCTTCATCCTCAAATTCCTCCAGGCTGATGTCATGGGTGAGCCTAGGAAGGATGGGAAGCCAAAGTTACACCCGAGAGGGACTGATGAGTTCACTGACGTTTCCCAAGGCGCAGCCTCTTGAGGGAAGATCACAGCCCCCAGAGGACAGAATTGTACCAATGCAGGGGGCTGCTAACAAGCAGGCAAAGTTCTCAGCTGGTGCCAAAAGGCAGTCCCTTGGGTGGCAGTGGAAGGGGAGGCTCCAGGTTCCTTTAGCTCCTCCTGGTTGGGAGGTGTCCATCTTGGTGCCAACCAGAAGGCAACGCCTGGAAGGCCCAGCTGGTCTTAGCCTCAGTTCTGCCAGCAAAATGCCTCCCAGGCAGGGTCAAGGCAGGTGCCAAGGCCAGCTCACCCATGGAAGGCAGAGAGCTGAGTGGAAGACTCCAAGGGATGCCAGGAGTTAGGGGGCTCCATGTGCAATCCCTGCAGCAACAAGGCCTAAGGTCCCTCCCCGGCCTCAGAGGAGTGATCCAGGCCCACCAGCCCAGGAAGACCCCACCTCTTGAGCCCTGGGAACAAGTGAAGGGGAATCTGGTGCGTCAAGGTGGGTAGTTGCAGCTTGGTCTTATCTCTTCAACCACAAAATCTCCTCCTTACCCAGTGTTCAGACCCTAAACAGGAGACTGCACAGATGGGGTCAGGGAAGGCTCCGCATTGGGGACAATACAACTTCCTCAGGAGACAGGCCAGAGCACTTCAACAGAACCCCAACTGGCTACAATGGACCCCCCCCCCCCGCCACCAGGCCAGCCCCGTGCCCTCACCCGAGAGTGCAGGGCTATGTCAGCCACTGAGGTGTCTGCCTGCCCCCTGCCCCTGCTCACCCCTGGTCCTGGCCATTCCGCCTGGTTTGGTGAGGGTGGGATGTTTGGGAAGCCTAGGAGAATGTCTGAGCCTTTCCCCCAGTGAGACCACGAGATCGAGGCACAGAGCAAGGGAGATTCATTAGTCCAAGGTCATGGAGGAGAGGTGGTAGCCCAGTCCCCGGGGGAGCCTAGGAGGTCCGCACACCCTGTCTCTTGTCAGGATCAGACGGAGCAGAGACCCAGTGCTTGCCTAAGCTGCCCCCAGCCTCCCCCACCCGGCCCATACCCCGTACCAGCGTTCCCACTGGTCCTCCAACCAGCTGTCATTGTCTGGGCTTGAATCCATCTTCAGCACCAGCTGCATGGAGAGCCCTGCCCGGCCGGGGGGCTGCAGGGCCCCAGGGCCGCCCTCTCATGCCCAGGAGGGTGGGGGGGGCTGGAGCCCAGGGCAGGGCTTGCGCTTCTGTCCTCCACCGCCTGGGCCTGCCTCTCAGTGTCCTGCCCGCTGCAGAAGCCTGGGGAGCTCATTAAAAATAGATGGGCAGGGAGAGGCGGCCGCGCTGCGACCCAGGCCCCAGCCCCAGCTCTGCCAGCCCAGCCCTCAGCTGCAGGCGGCTCCCTCCCCCGGCCCGTTGCGCTGCCGCTGTTGGTGCTGCCTCCCCCGCGGGATCAGGTTACTGCAATCGATGCCACCGGCTCCACCTGCCCTTCCAATGCCCCTGTCGGGGGCTGGGGTGGCCCCCCTTCCCGGCCAGCCCAGGCTGGTAGGAAGATGGCAGAAATCTGGGATGTTTTCTCCCAAAAGCCAGCCCCTGATCTGCTTTAAAGGGCCAGCGCCACACTCAAGGTGCCTGGTGGGGAGCAAGGGGGGGCTTCTGGAACACCCCATGCACGGGCACCCCATCCACGCTGCCACAGCTCAGCCCCCACACCTTAGCAGGGCAGCATCTGCAGGCCCAGCCTAGTCCAGATGGTGTGACTGGGGTGGATCTGGGGCCGCTAGGGCCCACCTGGAACAGGACAACCCTCACCCCCACCCCGGGGCTCAATCCTTCAGGACCCAGGAAGGGCCTAAGGGCGCAGGGGGCTCTCCAGGCAGGGCCAAGCACAGGCCAGTGTTTGGAGCCCTAGGAGCAGGGGTGGAAGGGCTGCTGGGTGGTAATGAGCTTCCTGTTAGTGAGGGAAGCTTACTGTCAGTGTTTCCTGTGGAGTGAGAGAAACAGACGCTGGAAGGTGAGGGGCCTGCACAGAGGGGTTTGGGCAGGGACGGGGCTGTTTAAGGCCTCTTACGACCTGCAGCCAAGCTGGTGGTTCCCAGGGACACGGGGAGGAAGGCCCGACCCCAAAGCCACAGGAACCCTGACTCAGTCTGGCCAGGCAGGACAGGATGGCATCTCTAGCCCTGCGACAAGACCCTGGGTGCCCAGCACTAAGTAAGTGTTCAATCCACACGCGTCCCGCCGGCCTCGGACCCTCGGGCCCCACAGCCGCGGAACCAGGGTCGACCGGGCACGGCGACAGGGCGGCGGTGGATTTTTTTGGTTTTTTCTCCCTCCCCCCATTCCTTCTTTTTCTTTCTTTCTTCCCACCTCTCGGCCGCCGCCCCGTCATCCTGCTTCCTCTTCATGGACTCCAGGTTGACCAAGCTAGCTAGGGGGGTCGCGGCCCCGAAGGACCCCGTGAGAGATGGCTGCCTGGATGGACCCCAAGGTGGTGAAAGGGGGACCCCTGCGCGTCTGACCCTCCCCTCAGATGCCCCACACTTTGCCAGTGACTCCTGAGCACATCTGTGTCTTCTCCCTTCTCTGTCCCATAGGCAATCTTGCTTCAAGTTGTCCCACATTTCTGCTTCTTCCCCGCCTCCACCCTCCCAGACCACCCCACTGGCCTGACTCAGTCTCCCCATGCCTGCATCACTACACTGGCCACTGTCAGGCAAAGCTGCCTGAAATATCACCGTTTTCTGTCTCCCTTTCCCCCACAAATCTTCCAGGGCTCCCTGGTGGCGGCAGGCTCCTTGGCCTGGTATTCCAGGTCCCAGCTCCCTATGTAACTGGCCCTTTACTGATCAGGCGCCTCAGGGCTGATGCAGTGCCTTACCCCGCTTCCCCCGTGCCCAGTTTAGTGCTTGGGATGGAGCGATGGCAGGCTCTCAACCTGGCTTGCTCTGTTCCTCCAGGGAGCCGTCCTGGCCCCCAGGGGCTGCCTCCTCTAAGTCCTTACAGCCCCCTGGCAACGACAGTCACTGTTCTCCTGCCATCACCTCTCTTGAGGTGTGTCACCATCTTCCTGGATATAAGACAGCATGGTGGAGCAGACAGAAGCTGGCCTTGGTCAGAAACACCCCATACCGCTCCCCTCTCTGCCCCCGCTTTCCTCCCCAGGCATCATCAAAGGCAGATGGAGACATCCCCCATCCTGTACCCAGCAGGCACTCAGTACACACCCTGCTTCCCCCTCCCCTCTCCCAACTGGACTGTGTGCTCCTGGAGGGCAGAGCTGGCAAGGCCATCTCGCATTCAATAGGCACTCAGCACATGCCTGCCAGATGTTTGTCAAAGGACATCCTGAGCACCCCCTCCTCTCAAACTCCAGTGTCAGGGGCAGAGCCTCAGGGTCTGCTGTGGCCTTGGGCTGGAGGCTTCTAGCTCATCTCTACATCCTTGGCATCACCCACTATTCCCACTTGCTTGGATGGCAGGTGTGGGGTGGGGCAGGGACAGGTGTGTCAGGTCCTTTGCCTTTGCAGGACCTGAGTTAACTGGGCAGGGGTGGAAAGAGCACTGAGCTGAAGGTCAGAAAGCCTACCCTGGAGGCCTGGCTTCCCTGAGGCAGGCTAAGTTGGGGTCCTAATCTTACTTGTTGGGTGCTTCTCAAGAGAGGCAGTATGGGAGCATGGCCACAATGTCCAGCTTGGAGGCTGGAGGCCTGGGATCCATCTGGTCCCTCACACGCAAGGCACCACAGCAATCAATCCAAACCTGCTGGCCGTCTGGGTTAGAAGGTCTCCAAGGTCTCTTCCCAATTAACATTTGGTGATGCTGTCATGAGTGTGGTCTCAGGAGACCTCTCTGACCTTCGGAGTCTATCTTTACACCCAAAGCCCTTTCTTCCTGCCTTAACCTTACCTCCTCCTCCTTCCATGCCCGGCCCTTTCCTTGGCCAGCTGGGCTCCTCACAACTTTCTGAACATTCTGTCCTCCACGACCCTCACCCTGGGCTGAGCCTTCCTAAATGGTCCTGAACAAACAATGCCTTTCACATTCTGTCTACTTCATGGCCTTGTTCCTTGCCTTGCGTTGTCATGTTCCCTGTTGTCCTGGTTCCACCTTTCTGATGCACGACTTTAACTCAGCAGTGGGCTGAGTTAGAAGTGTATACAAAGTAAAAGTTAAGTGGTAATGTGCTGGGGTTTAGCTGAGCAAGGCCAAATCTGCACTAAAGGCCATTCTTGTGCCTGCCTGGTCCTGGATGCCAGCTGAGTGACCTTGGGTCCCAGCCAGGGTATCACCCAGCCCCTCATGACAGGGGACACCTGTGGTCCAGGGGCTCAGCCTGTGTCTCTGTGGCCCTCTCCATGCTCAGCACAGAGCTGGGAGCCAGGACACCTGTTGCTCAGCTGCTGAGCTCTGGCTGGGTTCCCCATTTCCCTCTGGCTCCCTTGCAGGCCGTTTTCCACCAGGCAGCCAAAACCAATGTCTGGCCAAAACTAACGTCTGAAATGCAAATCTGGCCCTGTCACTCCTCCCCAGCTCACGAGGCTTCAACAGCTTCTCCTGGCCTTAGGGAACCACCAATGGTCACTGAGTTGATTTTGACTCATGGTGACCCCATGTGTGATGCTAGAATAGAACTTTGTTCCTAAGGTTTCAGTGGGCCTTTCTTCTGAGGTGCCTCAGGGTGGACTCGAGCCTCCAACCTTTTGGTTAGTGTGTTAACCATGTGCACCAATCCAAGGCTTTAGGGAAACGAGCCAAAATTCTCACTAGTGGCCTGAAGGCCCTGTAAACCCATTCCTCCCTCCCCTCCAGCCTGTATCGTCCCCCACCTCTCACTCTCCAATCTCCTGTACAAAGTCTTCTCTGACCTTCCTGAGGAGGCCAACCAGCCTACCCTTGGAGGCAGTGAATACACCCTGATCAACGGCAACATGTGTGCTGCAGAACAGGAACTTAAGAATGTTGTTGAATGAAACACGGGTGTCACAGGGTCTTTCTGGAGTTTCCCCTTGAAAAGCTCTAAGTCAGTCCCCCTTTTGACTTAGAGAGTCCCCGCCTACACCAGAGAGTCCGGGGTAGGATGTCCAGGCCTCCTGGGATGATGGCACTGGCTGAAATGGTGGGGGAGGGAAGCAAGCCAGGCCCAGGTTCATTCTCAGGACCCTCTCTCCATCCCGACCCCCCCAGCTCTGGGTGGACCCTAGAGTAAGGCTGGGCGTCTTGCTTTGGTCTGGAATTATCTTCCCTACCATGTCCACACTGGGGTGATCCCCAGTGAAAAACAGAATCCAACCCAATAAACTGAGTCCAAAGGACAACCCCCACCTGGGGTTATAATGTGTGTTTCATGGTTAAATACCTTGATGCCCATATGTAGCAAGAACTCTGGGACCCAGTGACGCAGCTTTGGGAAACTACCAGGAGGAAACAATCCCACATGTGGAAAAACTATTAAACAAAGATGTTTATTCCTCACAACAGCAAACACTGCCCAAAGCCAGGGGGTTTGGTTAAACTGGGACCACCCGGTGATGGAACACTGGGCAGTTTTTTGGAATGAACATTATAAAGTCTGTGTATTAATGTGGAAACTGGCAACTAATATAATGAGCAAAAAGGCAGAATATATGCCCCTATGGTTTCACCATGATGAATCACCCACAGGAAAATCTCGTGGACATGTGGCTGTGAGATGTGGAGGAATCCGTGGAGATCTTTTCTCCATGGCAAACGTTCTACACTAGGTCACACCAGCTGAGCGCCCCACTTCTAGTCCTGGCTCTGGGTGGCCTGCCCTCTCTTGGAGCTGTCAGTTTCCCCAGGGCAGGGGCCATCATATTCTGCTTGGCACTGACTCCCCACCCTTGCTCCAATCCATGCACCAAGTCCAAGACCCTGCACACAGAAGTTGCTAAATAAATGGTTATTAAAGGAAATACTGGTTGACTGAGGCACTGGCAACCCCACGAGTGGGAGCTATGTGTCCAGCACTTGTATCTCCAGTGCCTAGAACAAGGCCTGGGACGTAGTAAATGCTCCAACATAGTGTATGAATGAAGATAAGAGGAAGGCTAAGGTCCTTTGCCATGAAACCAGAAGAATCGGATGGTGCCTGGCTATCATTACTGATTGTTTTGATCAAAGATTCTATAGAAGAATCCTGACCAAAAGGGGGAAGAATGTAGGACAGAATTTGAAATTCTCCTTAGAAGCCAGACGTTTTGGAGCCATTAAGGCTGGATGAACCCCCAAAGCTATGGCTCTGAGATAATCTTTAAACTTGAAACTGAAACTATTCCTGAAGGTTTCATTGAACCAAAAAATAGTTTATCTTAATATAGTATGTCTACGTTGACCATTGTGCTCTTTTAAAGAATTATCTTTAAGATAACTGACAACAATAAATTGAAAGATTAGATAAGAAGCTTAGGGGGCAGTGAGTCTAAGTCAAGGGTGGTAGAAAAATTCAGAGAAGGATAGTGAGAATGTTTGCACAACTTGAATGTAATTAATGTCACTGAGTTGTACATGTAGAAATTGTTGAAATGGTGTGTGACTGCGTATGTTTTCAACAAGTAAAGTTTCAAGCCCTGAAAAAAAAGAGCAGAGCCAAGGGACAGAGATGGTGTCCTAGGGTGGGTGAGAACCCCTAGGTGGGAATGCTGGCAGTGACCCAGTTTGTAGGACCCATTGAGGCCCCAAGTTGTGGGTTGTGGCCCATTCCCAGGAATCCAAGACCAACATTAAGGCTCTGGCATCAGAGAAATGAGTGAAATCCTACAACTGGGTCACCCAAGGATCACCAACCTCAAATTCGGCAGGGCCCCAAATGCCTTCATATCCTGGTCCACCAAATCTCTCATCTCCCCTAGGCCATCCCTACCCCCACTCTCGAAGGGGCTCCGGCATTATCCCGGACTCCTGCCTCTCCTCCATCCCTTATGTCCAATTTCTCACCACGTGGGTCAACTCACCTCCTGAATCTTCCTCACATCTTCTCCCCGGTCCTCTTTCTCCCCTGAGAATGACCAGTCTCCCAGCTGGCCTCCCAGCCTCCTCATCCATTCTCTACCCAGCAGCCAGAGTGATTGTCCCCAAATATCAATCTGATGCTGCTGTTCCCTGCCTAAACCCTTGCTGGCTCCCGTTGCTTGTTGGTGAAAAGGCCAGGGTCCTAACAAGGCCTACAGGTTCCCACTCACCTGGCTGGCCACACACCCACCAGGCTGGGCGTCAGACACACCCTGCCCCCACCTGCTTTCCCTGGACTCTTCACATAGGCTGCTCTCCCCTTTTCATACCCCCACCCCTTTCACACAATGCTCAGGCTCCCACCAAGCCTGAGCAGAGATCTCCCTTTCTCTGGGGAACCTCTGAACCTTCTCTTGAAACACTCAACATGACCTGACCTGCGTCATCATGGCACCCACCAGCTTGTCTGGTAAAGTCTTGTCTGTCTGTCTGTTTCCCCTCTACACCGTCACCTGTGTGATGGCCAGAGCCCATGTCTGTGCCTCTAGAGTGCCTCCCCAGTGAGCCTGGCAAAGTACAAATATTTTTGGAGAGAACAAGAACGACCAAGTACCAATAAGGAGGTCCCTGGTGACGCAGCTGAGCATTCAGCTACTAATTGAAAGGCTGGCAGTTCAAATGTACCCAGAGGCACCTTGGGAGAAAGGCCTGGCAATCTACTTCCAAAAAATCAGCCACTGAAAGCCCTACCGAGTGCAGTTCTACGCTGACTCACGTGGGGTCTGCATGAGTGGGAATGGACCTGACAGCACCTGGTGGTGGTGTCAGCTCTTGGCAGCCTCATCTCTCATCCCCAAGGCAGTGTGGTGGGCTAGCAAGAACGCCATCCAGGGAGTTCTATCCCAGCTCTGCCACTAACTTGCTGTGTGTTCTCAGGAAAGTCCTCCCCCTCTCTTGTTTCCTCATAAGTAAAAGGACTTCCCTTGGCCTAGGGTTCCCCTTCCACACACCCAATGCAGTCTGCTGACTTTACTCTCCGTGAATACCCCTTTGTCCCTGCTGTTTCTGCCCCCATGGGCCGTCCCTCCCCTTTATTCCACCTGTCCAACTCCAACTTATCCATTGTGTAAATCTTTTCGAGAATTTTTTATAGTCAACTTGTATCACTTTAATTTTAAATTTTCATTTATTATTTTGTAAGTTACAAAAGTGACCCATGCTCATTATTAAAAAAAATAGTAATAATACAGAAGTATGTAAAGTAAGAAGTGAAGATCCCTCACCTGATACCATAAACAGGAGAAACTACTAGTAATTGGTTGGAGCAGTTCTCTAATCACACACACGCCCCCAACATGTTTATTTAAAACGACCACCAACAAACAAATGTTCCCCATCCTCCTAGGTCCACATCACACTTACCCCCTCCACTGTGGAAGCTATGATGCTGAAAAGGTTTCAGCAGAACTTCCAGACTAAGAGGGACTTGAAAGAAAGGCCTGGAAATCTACTTCCAAATCAGCTGATGAAAACTGTCTGATCCGCAAGGGATGGTGGGGACGGTGCAGGACCGGGCAGCGTTTCGTTCCATGTGCATGTGGTTGTCATGACTCGTGGGGGCCAATTCAGCGCTAACAACAACACTCGTAACATTCAGGTATTGAGCCCGCATGCCTTCTGGGAGCTGACGGTGCTGCTGAGGGCCCAGACGCACGCACACACACACACACACAAAACAGCCCCACATCCATACGGCTCTTCATTGCTCTTGAAACGCTCAACATGTAGTGTCCCAACTGAGTCTTAGGGCTGCCCTGAGAAGGGGTCAAAGCAATGAAGAAGCAAAGAAGAAACAGAGGCTTGGTGGGGTTAAGTGCCCCATCTTGGGGCACTTAGCTAAGAAGGCCAAGCCAGGATTCAAACTCAGCCCAGTTGGCTCCCTCACCCCAACAAAGAGGCCCAACAGCACTAACTGCACAGGGTTAAATCGAGCTGGGCCAAGGGCTGTGAGAGGCGGGACAAGGGAAAGGGCAGCAAGGGCTGTTGGAGCAGGCGGGGCAGGCCTTGAGGGCCTGAGACACAGACCCCTATTATTCACACAAGCTGACCTTGTCTTCACAGCCAGGCCATGGTGTCCTGGAAGGCCAGGCCCACGCCTCAGCCTTATTGCATGCTGCCACCCTCGGCCCACATGGCCCGGAGCTGGACACACACTCACTGGCTGGCGTCCACCCCATCAGCTGTTTGCACTACAGCTTCGTAACAATCTGTCTGCCAGGGGGCAGGGCAGGGATGGAAAACACTGGTACCTGGGGAGCAGAGGCCGGAGGCAGGACCTGGGGGACAGCGGATACGTACACACAGACCTGGGGTCCCTTCCAGCCTCGACCTCTGCCTATCTCAGGATCCTTAGGCAAGTCACTGTGCCTTCCTGCAACTTAATGTGCTCATCTTTACAACAAGCATACCAATACTCACTCACAGGGTGGTCACTAGGGTTAAATGAGCCAACACTGGGGAAAAGCTCTGAACAGTAAGCTGCTACAGAAATGCCTCCAGACACTTATTGAGCACCGACTCGATATCCGTGGTCTCGTTTTTACGCAGGGATTAATATTAGCAGTTAGGACTTAGGACAAAAATCATACAGTTGGTGGTGCTAGAATTGGAACCAAGACCCTTGGCTCTAAGTGCAATGCTCCTCCACTGCCGAGGGGCCCCCGTCTGGGCCAGCAGTGTTTCCATGGAGGCAATGTGTGCCACGGCAGGTGGAGTCTCAGCCTGAGGCCCCACTGGTCTGAAGGCGCTAACCACAGAGCTTGGCCTTCTCCATCTGGTCCCCTTCCCTCTGGTTTTCTGGCTCAGCCCCGGGCCTCGGCTCAGCTCCGGGCCTCAGGGGAGGTTCCTGGCCCTGATGATGCCATTAGAGATCCCCAGAGGTCCTGGCCCACCTGAGGGGGCCAGGGAGCCAGCCATCTTCTGGTCAGAGGGGCTGGCGCCAGAGCCCAGCTGGGGCCCGACTGGGTTAGGGGCCCCAGGAGAGGTGGAGGCACAGGCTCATTATATGGAGAAACAATGGGATTTGCCTAAGCCCCTTCTACTAGGCTCTGGAGCAATTACACCCTCCTCTTCTTCCCAAGTGAGGTCAGGATTATGGGGGAGGGGCATCTATCCTTCCTCCCAAGAACACTCACTTCAATTCTCTGAAATCTCCCTCCTAGCGGGTAACACCAGATTGCGGGGAGGGGAGAGGAGGGTTGGAGAGGGGGAGTTCAGGTCAGGGTCTGGGTACTTATCCCAGCAAAGGCCTCCCAATGTCCCTGGCTCCTCCTAGGCCCTCCAAACCAGAACACCCTCCCAGAACTGGGCCTAGGATCCCGGGGAGGAGGGGGGGCGGTGGCAGGGAGGGCGGGGAGGGAGGAGGATTAGAGCCTACTGCTTGCCGAAGTCCACAGAGGGTCCAGGCGGAGCCAGACCTGAGAGTTGGGCCCATCTGGCCAGGCAGGTCTGGGGAGGAAGCCCCGACTCCTCCTTCCAGCACCAAGGTGGTCAGCTGCCCCAAGAAACTGGGTCTCACCGGGCACACCAGCCTACTTCCATCTCGGTTCAGAAGCCTTCGGATTGGGCACAGGCAAAGTTCCAGCCTACGTGCCTCCTCCGGGATCACAATCCAGACCTAGGTCCAGCCGCAGCCCCAAGTGGGGGCGCAGGCGGCCTCTGAGCCCCCTCCTCCAACTCCAGCTCCGGATCTCCTACCCTCGAATGTGGAATGGCGGAGGGAGCTGCACCATGAATATGCAGGGGCAGTCTGGACTGGAGGTTGAGGGGGACTTGGGGTGGGCTCCGTACAGTGAAGAGACTCCTGTGCCCAAGCCGCCCTCTCGCTCCCGGGGTCCGGTGTGTATGTGGGGGGGGGGGCAGATCTGTACCGGCTGAAGGGTGGGGCGCGCGAGACTCGGGGTTCTCACCTGAAATTGGGAGGCGACGCGATGTGCAGCCCCAGGAACGGAGAGGCGGCAGGCGGGGACGCGGTCCCCCCGCCCAGGCCGCCGCTCTCTCGCTCCGCCATTCTCGGGCCCAGCCCTGGCCATCCGGGCGGAGCGCGGAGAGGAGGAGGCGGCGGCGGCTGAGAAGGTGGTGGCGGCGGCGGCGGCGGCGGCGGCGGCGGCGGTGGCGGCGGCGGCGGCGACGGCGGCGGCGGCGAAGTAGGCGCGGCTAGGGGGCCGCCACCCGGGCTCCGGCTGGGCGGGCTCGCGGGCGCACCTGCGCAGGGCAGGGCGCGGCTCCGGACCGCGCACCGCTCGGCACTGGAGAGAGCGCCCCCGCGCGCGCCCCGGGCCCTCGCCGGGGTCTCGTGCGCCCCGCCCCCTGCCCCGCCCCCGGCACGCCGAGCCCCGCCCCGGGGCGCTCGCCGAGGTGCTGAAGTCGCCCCCCCCCCCCCCCCCCCGCTTCGGGGCCTCTGGGTTTGGCCTCGCTCCGCCCTAAGTTTGATGCTGTCCCTGTGCCCCACCACAAAGCCTCCCTGGGGGCGGGTCTAACGCCCAGGCATCATCAGGTAACTAATGACGGGCCCCTTAGTCCCCAAGGCCCTGGTTGGCTCCCCCGCAGCAGACAAAGAAGGCAGGAAAGGAAGGTCGCTGAGAAAGGAGAGAGGGTGGTGAAGAGCAGAAAGGTTTGGAGTGACGTGGCGTGAATTCCCAGTGAATAGGCGGTGGGGCGTTGCATTCGTGACTTGACAGTCCTAAGGTCTGGTTTTCTCATCTGTGAAATGGGGACATTAATACCACTCTCATGTTTATGAAAATACAACGTAATATGAATGTGTTGTCACCCGAATCCAGGCGACACCCCTCTCCTGCACTAGGATCCAGGCCTCTCCCCATTCCTGTCCCTTTACCTTGTCCCTCTCCTCCCTGAAGACTGGCCCCAGGCTCTCTTCAGCCCCAAACAGCTACTAAAGGTGAATTGAGTCCTTCCTCTTGGCTTCTCAGTCCCTCAACTTCCCCTACCTTATGTCAGGACTTGCCCAGCTTTCTCTTTCTTCCCATTTACTGCCTCAATTGCATTTCCTGCAAAGCACCTCTCTTTTGCCCCCACAAATACCCCATAGCTGGCTTCTCTCACTCTAAGACTTTGGGCCTTTCCCTCTGCTCCCACCTGTTGTCTTCCTGGGATTCCTTTGGTTAAGTTTCTGTTCCCTCCTGCACCTCTGCCCCTGCCAGGTTTGGGCTGTGGTTCCCTCCTGATCTTCTCTCCCCTCAGAGGGCTAAGCCTTGACCTGCAGGCCTTATGTTCCCTGCTTCTTTCACAGCAGAGGCTGTTTGACACTTAGGCCAAGACCACGGCCCTAGCTTTGGTGGGTCATAGAGCTTCTGGCCAAACCTCACTGGCTTCTCTAGCCAACTGAGAGAACCACACAGGTCCTGTCCTTCCCCTCCTTGGAGAAGGGGCAGACAAACTGTTTCACAGCTTGAGGAATCCTATTTGCAAATCTGGACTGCCAACTGGTCATGCTGGCCTCTTTTCTTCCAATGTAGCACCCAGAAAGGAGCTGCAAGCACTCACCTTGCAATAAACAACCTTTCAGCTATAGCCACAACATTCCAATACCTAGAACCAAAGGCCCTGGCTGCTTCTCTTCTCCTTGCCCCTGGGGCCCAGACGGGTGGCCACTTTACCTCTCCCACTATCTTGGCCCAGGCCCCTTTCCCTAGGTCTTCACGTTAAACATCTGCTGCTGTGTTGCCTGGCTTTTCCTTCCAGGAAAGCAGTCTTGCCATCATGGGTAATAATTGTTCCTTAAAGTATGTGGTTGTCTCAGCTATGGAGGATGGGAAGGTCAGGAGTGTGTGTGTGTAGGATAACTCTCTTCCAGAACCTTCTACCCAAGAACAAAGGAATCTTAGCCTCAGGGCCAAGCCAAAGCCACATTAGACAGAAACCAGGAGAAGGGAAGGACAGGCCCAAGTGTTGATGGGGAGACAGCAAGAGCTTTAAAACAAGGCCAAGAATAAGATAAGCCCCAGGGTTATGTTGCTCCATTTTCTCCCTTTCTCACTGCAGGGCAGACTGTGACATCCCTGGGCCTTCCTGAAGTCCCTTCCCACAGGGAGTTGGTATGGGGGCTACCAAAGCTCCCAGCCCAGTGGTCCAATCCAGGGCAAGTGTCCCCAGCAGGAAAGCCCATGCACACTGCACAGAAAGGGGCCACTCTCTGGCCACATGGCATGGGGGAATGCCAGCATCCAGACTCTGGGCATAGCTATGGATAGTTCTTGACCATCTACCCACACAGCTCACTGCACAGCTGCAGCTGAAGTGGTGGCACTGAGGTAAAGGATGGACTGAGGGCCTGAAGAGGGCCTGCCACCATCTTGGGTGGGGGGGCATAAGGGGCTGACAGGTAGGGTCACCACAGGACAGTACTCAGGAACCCCATCCTGCGCTGGACTGCTCAGCACCATTATGGCCAAATGACCCCAACACTGAGCACCCTGCTCTGGAGCTATCATTGGTCTGCTGGGCTGCTCACCTGGGACAAAGGAGGGGCGAGAGGCTCTGGCTCCAGCAGGATCAAGATGGTCTGGCTAAGGTCTCAGCTAGGCTCAGCCTTACCAACCCCAGTCCCCAAACCTCCCACAAAACTGACAACAGCACAGCTTTGCTTTGACAGGATCAGATGTTTATAAAACGAGTGCATGTTCACAAACAAACCGTGGGAGAAACACACCTTCCCAGCAGTAGAAAACCTCTGTATAAAGTGCATTTTGCCTGCGACCATCTCTTCCCCATGCTGGCCCTTGGATCAGGGTTTGCATCACTCTGTGGCACCCCCAGTGCTGCCCGAGCTAGAAGAGGGGAGACGTGAGGCCCCGGTGGAGCTCCAGGCCACTGGCTGTACCCTCTCCGCCCCGCCCCTCCAGCTCCAGGGGTGGACTGCCCCACCCCACTGCAAGGTTGTCCTGGGGGTGGGCCAGCATGCGAGGGAAGGTGGAGAAGCAGGGGGTGTGGTCCCGCCCGACTTGTGCCTTAGGGGAGAGAGCCACCATTAAGTCATCAGTACCATCAAACCATCCTGAGGTTTGAAGGTGCTGCTAAATAAATACTGATTTTGGCCCTAAGCCCTTGGGCATCCTCCATGTCTCAGATTAGCCCTTCCAGGCTCACTCCACTCCCCTTCAGGCAATAGCCCCTGATTCTCTTTCCTCCTGGCTGGGACTGAGGGAAGCCCTCAACCCAGTACTCTGAATACACACCAGATGTGTGCCCTACCCTCCCCACATGATTACAGGATATTTCTAGTAAAGGTGACATACAACAGTTGGACTCTAAAGGCAGCTCTCTGGCTGAGAAAACTGAGGACCTCTCAGGAAGAAGCCTGTCAACATGCTGGACAACTGCAGGAGACAGGGGCATGACCCCAGGGCTCTGGTCTGGGGACAGAAGACATCGAGGGACAGGGCAGGGGCCAAGGGCATTAACAGCTATGAGACTAGGAAAGGTCACAGGGGAGGTAGAGAGGAGAAGGCCAAGAGGCCAGCTTAATGTTACACGTGAGGACAAAAACCCAAAGAGGAATCGGCCTCTCAGCTACACAAGCACGTGTATGTACGCACGCGTGCACACACAAAGGCACACACAGACACACACACGAACTTTGTGGCCGAAGTGCAGGCCACAGCGTGGAAGGAAGACTTGCTCCAGCTGACAACACAGTCCTTTTCATTAAGTGTTTCTCAACAGAGGCCTTCGACAGTGGGAGGGGAGTGGTGGGCGGCACTGGCCATTCCCGTAATGCGAGGCTTGACTTCTCTGGGTCAAACCTCCCACCTGATGCTTCTGGAAGGGTTGGTGTGTTGGGTATGATCTCTAGTTTGACCTCTGCCAACTGCCTCTGGCAGTCCCCTGAGTCCATCTGCCTGGGTTCTTGGAGTCCAGCTACTGGGACAGCTGACATGGCAGCTTGGATGATATCCAGTGCGGGGTAGGCCCTGGAAGGCTCCAGAAGAAAGACTAGAACGGCCTCCATGGCTGGGGGTCAGCTGTCCTCACTGGTGGCACTGTGGTCTTGGAGTGGGGCCACAGGGGCTGGGGCTCTATGCCCCCAGGAACCTGGCCTCCTCATGGAGAAGGCATGTCTGCCCCTGCCCTCCCCAGCTCCTGGATAAGCTCCAGGCTGGCTCTTAGCTTCTGGGGAAGTACAGAGCTGGAATTCTCTTCCTAGCCTTGGGCTTTCAGCTCTGAAAAGGCAGCTGTGCTGGCTGAGGCTGCTACCTACAGTCTGCGTACATCCCACCAGGCAAGTATTGGGTATCCTTCCATGTGCTGGTTGGTGGGAACTTTTCAGAGCTATCATCTGTACACAGCCTTGTGCTCAGTCCCACGTACCCGAGGAAGGGTCTGGAGGACCAGAGCAGGGGCTTTTAAGATGAGAAAGGTGCCAGACCAGGTGGCTAGGTCTGGACGGCATCCATCCACTCCAGTCTGCTCAGCCTCCAGGGTCAAAATGCAGAACTTTGCAGGGCTCTGGCTGCCTCTAGAATCCCATACTCTTGACAAGAGCCAAAGATGTTGCCTTTCTGCTCCTTGGCCTGATGTGAGGAGGGTGAACTGAGGAGGCAGAAGCCAGAATCCCAGCTAAGATCCTACCACTATGTTCCACTCAGACCAGGCTGTTGGCTGGCAGGGACAGGTCTCAGCTGTGACATCTAGCCTTGTGTCTGGAGGCAGGCACAGCACTCGAGGTGAAGCGTGCTGCAGGGACTGCTCCAGCCCAGGCAGCATTCAGAGTCACAGAGTGTAAACAGACACATGCACACACAAACAGCACACCACTCCCCCTGCACAGGCGCACACAACACACGCACACACGTCTTTGCGAGCTCTGTCAGCGCCGGCTTGCCCGCAGGTTGCACTCTGCTGCCACGGTGGCTGCCCTGGCATCCAGGCTTGGCTCACGGAGCAGCGGCTCTGCAGCTGGAAGAGAAAAACAAGTGTCAAAAGAACATTTAGGAGGCTGCTCAGTTGCCCAGGGACACCAGCTCCTCTGGCTGCTTCTCTAGGGACACTCAGGCTGGGAACTGGGAAGTCCCTAAATAATGAGCTGCAAGGGCCACGGGACCAGGGATGAGGCTGTTGCTGGGATGCCACTGGACTGACTGCACACTGCCCCTCTGAAGTGCTTAGACAGGATCTGCTGTCCCCTGCAGACCCTCTGGGCCACCTCTGAGGCACAGCTGAGGGCAGCCAAGGAAGAGGAGGAAAAGGTCCCCTGAGACTCACCTGAGGCCTTTGGTGACACTTGCTCAGATATGACAAGGGCAGTGTCTCAATCAAGACACAGGGACTGTTGCCAGAAATGGAGAATCAGAAAAAAATAGCTGGAGGGGAGGCTAGCTGGGAGAAGTCATTTTGAAGAGGAAGGCAAGGACTGAGTATAGAATCAGCAGGTGAGCAAATTTCCACATACAGATAAGAGAGGCCTGGTGCAGCCCCGCAGGATGGCTGGGAGGGGGACAGGAGACACCAGATGACTCACTGGGAGATTTATAACATCCGGAATCTGGGGCAGAGGAAAGAAATGGCCTCATCCCTGATAACAGACAACAAGGTAAGCCCGTCATAATGCTGGGTGCCTATTTAAAACAGGCTTAGTGTGTCTGGGATTCTGCAGACACACAGTGCTCCATTAAAAGGTTTGTCCAGTTTAAATTTTGATGAGGCAGATAATAACATCACATCTGCTCACCGAGCCTACCGTGGGCCAAGCGCTGTACACCTGTGACCTTATTAACCCTGAAGATACGGCCTCCAATTTTATATAGGAGAAAACTGAAGTGCAGAGAGGATAAGTAACTTGCCCAAGACTAGAGCATTCGTAAGTGCCAGAGCCCATGTTTTTACAAGTAACCTCTCTCTACAGTATCACCCACTAAAGCCTTTACTGGAAAACCAAACCCAATGCTGTTGAGTTGATTCCGACTCATAGCGAACCTACATGATGGAGTAAAACTGCCCCATAGGGTTTCCAAGGAATAGCTGGTGGATTCAAACTGCTGACCTTTTTGGTTAGCAGCTGAACACTTAACTACTGGCGTCACCAGGGCTCCCTAACTCCTATAAAAACTAAAAACAAAACCCGTTGCCACCGAGTTGACTCTGACTCATAGCGACCCTGTAGGACAGAGTAGAACTGCCCCCATAGAGTTTCCAAGGACTGTCTTGTGGATTTGAACTGCCAAATTTTTGGTTAGCAGCCGTAGCACTTAACCACTATGCCACCAGGGTTTCCAACAGAGGACCTAAAATGAAGAAACTCAACATGATGGCACAAAGACTAATATCTAAGTAATGAAAGTGGAAGTTAAGACGTCACTGGAAAAGGGAAAAATGTCCTTAAAGAGTCAAAGACACTGGGCTATCCAAGATACAACAATTAGTCCTAATTGTTTGGAGCAACAGAGGAAGAGGAGATCCAGGAATTGGAGAAATAAATGGTTTGCAGCTCTAATTGCTTTGCCAAGAGACCAGAAGAAACGGATGGTGCCCGGCTACCATTCTTGAATGTTTTGATCAGGGACTCAATAGATGGATCATGATTTAAAGGGGGAAAATGGAGGAACAGAACTTTAAATTCTTATTGGAAGCTAGAATTACTGGACACATTGAGACTGGAGGGACCCCCAAATCTACTGCCTGGAAACAACTTTTGAACCTGGAGCCAAAACTATCCCACGAAGTCATCTGCAAACTAAATACGAATTTATAAATAAATACATACAGAATATCTTTCCTGAGCTTTGTGCCCTATTGAAGAATTACCTATAGGAGACTGAAATGACAACAGCAGCTCTAAACCACAGGTGAGACCTTGAAGGGGCAGAGAGTGTAAGTTAACAGCGGTGAATCAACAGGGGCAGAGATGGGGAGGGTAGTGACACAACGTGAAGAACGTAACCATGGTCAATGATCCATGCGTGTAAAAATTGTTGAACTGGTACATGTTTTGTTATGTGTGTTTTCACCAAAATAAGTCAGATTATTAAACTGGAAAAAAAAAAAATAGTCGAAGACACGCGCTCAAAATCAGTCTTCCATCCCATGGAACTCCTTTAAGGTCACATGCTAACTCTGAAGCAGATTTCCCCTGGACAGTGATATTTTATGCAGAAGCTGAGAAAAATAAAGAGCAAGCGTAGGAGTGGTTACCATATGGGTCAGTACTGAGTGCCTCATTCTTTCAAATGTATGTTATTTTCAGCAATTTTCCCCCACACGCTTCTACTATAAAACTTAGCCATTTTTTTCACTACCAATAAACATATTTGTTACTAAGGTGTGTATTGTTTATTGAAACATGCTGACCGTGTGCCTACATTCCATATTCGAGTCTCTGCCCCACTGTTAAACCAAATTGATGATGGCTCGTTTTCTAAAACAGAACATTTCAGGATGAGACAGTATAACTCTGAGACCCTCCTTATCTGACGCCTTCATTTCCTCTATTTTCTCCACCTTCAGGGATCGTGAGACAGAGTGCTTTCAGATTCCTTATAACAGGGCTCTTAATCTGGGGTTCCTAAATGCTTAGGGCATCCAATGTAGGTCTAGGGGGTTCATCGAGACCCTGAAGTTCTACGGACATTTTTGTATGTGTGCGAATATGTGCGGTTTTCCAGCGGAGAGGCTTCATCCTTTACCCATCTCACGATCCTCAAAGGGGTGAGTGTAACCCAAAGAAAGGTTAAGAATCAGTGCCTACACACAGAAATTGCTGAGATGGCACAGGTTTCGTTATGTCTGTTTTCAGCACACACACAGAAAGAATCAATGCCTTAGCTTAGAAGAGGGGTGAGGTGCAGTGGGTGGATGTAACGGTAACATTCAGATCTACTGATTCAGGCACGATTTAGTTGTGGGCCAGGCCCATGAAGGGTTATTCTGGCCTTAAAGAAGCCCTAGTAAACCTGAGGACTCAGTGGTTAAGTGCTCGGCTCCTAACCAAAAGGTCAGCAGTTCAAACCCGCCAGCCACTCCGCAGGAGAAAGATGTGGCACTTTGCTTCCAACCCATTGCTGTCAAGTTGATTCCTACTCATAGCAATCCTAAAGGACAGAGTGGAACTGCCCCATAGGGTTTCCAAGGAGTGCCTGGTGGATTTGAACTGTCCACCTTTTGGTTAGCAGCCATAGCTCTTAACCACTATGCAACCAGGGTTTCCTCCATAAGGATTGTTAGGTACCATCGAGTTGGTTCCAACTCATAGCGACCCTATGCACAACAGAACAAAACACTACCTGGTCCCGTGCCATCCTTATAATCATTGTTATGCTTGAGCTCCTTGTTGCAGCCACTGTGTCAATCTACCTTGTTGAGGGTCTTCCTCTTTTCCGCTGACCCTGTACTCTGCCAAGCATGATGTTCTTCTCCAGGGACTCATCCCTCCTGACGACATGTCCAAAGTACGTAAGATGCAGTCTTGCCATCCTTGTTTCTAAGGAGCATTCTGGCTGTACTTCTTCCAAGACAGATTTGTTCGTCCTTTTGGCAGTCCATGGTATATTCAATATTCTTCGCCAACACCACAGTTCAAAGGTGTCAGTTCTTCTTCGGTCTTCCTTATTCATATGATGCATATGATGAGATGGAAAATACCACGGCTTAGGTCAGGCACGCCTTAGACTTCAAGGTGACATCTTTGCTTTTCAACACTTTAAAGAGGTCTTTTTACCCAATGCAATGCATTGTTTGATTTCTTGATTGCTGCTTCCATGGCTGGAAACCCTGGTGGTGTAGTGGTTAAGTGCTACGGCTGCTAGCCAAGAGGTCAGCAGTTCGAATCCACCAGACGCTCCTTGGAAACTCTATAGTGTCCTACAGGGCCATTATGAGTCATAATTGACTCGAGGGCATAAAGATCAACCTTAGAAATCCTATGGGGGCATTTCTACTCTGTCCTACAGGGGCGCTATGAGTTGAAATCGACTTGATGGCAGCAGATTAACCCAAACCCTTCAAAAACACCAATGCTGATAGCCAAGGTTTAGAAGAACCAGCTCGTCTTTGTCTACAAAGCTAGTCAAAAACTGCTCAACTAGTGACTCCATCTGCTTGATCAGCAAACAACTCACTGGCCTGTGCTCCTGTTTGGAGCTGGGGCTAAGTCTGCAGAAACGGGGCCTGGGGAAATCAAACAAGGCCTTGCAGGAAAGCGATGACAGAGCACTAAAGGGAAGGAAGAGCAGCCGGGGGAGCGGCACCCAGGGAAAAATGAACTCATAAAATATGCACTGAAAAATCAATCTCTTGGCTGTCCAACTCCTTCACCTGTCATTAATCAGGCAACATAGAGCAGCTGAACAAGAAATAAGTTAACGACTGCCTCTCTCTTTGCCCCTGCTATTAGTTAGGATGGGCTCCTGGGTACCCCTGCCATCACACTCCTTCCCAGCCATTAGAAGCCACCAAGAAACCCAAAGCCCTGAGTTGATACTTTTCCCGATCCTAGTCCAGGAGGGCTGGGTGTAAGGAAGCACATTATACAGGCACGTGTGTGTATGTACGACAGCAGAGGACACCACAACAAATGAATGTCTAGGGGGAACTTTGTGGGCAGACTGTACCCCATTGTACTTCAGTCTAAAATGTTTTCTTCTCTCTACTACACTGGGCGAGGCACAGTGCCCAAAAGCTTCAGAGAAGCAGAGGCTTTGGTAAAAAACAAAAACCAGTTGCCACCGAATCAATTCTGATTTATGAGTCAAGAGAAGAATTCTGCACCTGTACGAGGCAGGGCCACGGTGGCTCCACAGATACGTCCGAACTCCCTGAGGGACCGAAATGCTGGGCTGAGGGCTGTGGGGACCATCACTCGGGGAATATCGAGCTCAACCAGCATCACAGAGTTTCTAAAGAATATGTTCTACGTTCTACTTTGGTGAGTAGCGTCTGGGGTCCTAAAAGCCTGTGATCAGCCATCTAGGATACTCCACTGGTCTCACCCCTTTGGGAGCAAGGAAGAATGGAGAAACCTAAAGATACAAGGGAAAGATTGGCCCAAAGGACTAACGGACCACATCTACCACGGCCTGCACCAGACTGAGGCCAGTACAATGAGATGGTGCCCTGCTACCACCGCTGACTGCTCTGACAGGGATCACAATAGAGGGTCCCAGACAGAGCTGGAGAAAAATGGAGAACAAAATTCTAACTCAAAAAGGAAGACCAGGCTTGCTGGCCTGACAGAGACTGGAAAAGCCCTGAGAGTATGGCCCCTGGACACCCTTTAAACTCAGTAATAAGGTCACTCCTGAGGTTCACCCTTCAGCCAAAGATTGAACAGTCCCCACGGTACAAAACAAGAATAAAGCGGTGCACCAGCCCTGGGGTAGGGACTAGAAAGCAGGACGGAAGAGGAAAACTGGTAATACAGAACCCAGGTTTAAGAAGGGAAAGTGCTGAAATGTCGTAGGGTTGTTAACCAATGTCAGAGAACAATGTGTGTACTAATTGTTTGATAAGAAACTAGTTTGTTCTGTAAGCCTTTATCTAAAGTACAATTAAAAAAAAGTTTTAAGATTAAAAAAAAAAAGTAGAATTGTGCTCCATAGGGTTTTTCAATGGCAGATTTTTTCAGTAGATCATCAGGCCTTTGTTCCAAGGTGCCTCTGGGTGGACTCAAACCACCAACCTTTCCGGTTAGCAACCAAACCGTCTGCACCGTCCAAGGACTCGAGAATTTGGTACCGGCCCCCGAGTTAGGAATACAGAGAGGCAGCTGGGCCTTGCCAGGGTGCAAAGCTGAAGCACTCAGCTCAGTCCAATTCCTCATGTCGACGGCATCTTGCCCCACAAAAATCGCATAGAAAAGTGGAAGGGATGCCAATCATTCAACAACACTTACTAAGTGCCAGGGCAAGTGCGAGGGACACTGAGTCCAGCTTCTCATTCTCAGGTCAGGAAGTGAGAAGCAGAGAGGTGCGGCAACTTGTGCAAAGTCTCACCGCCAAAGTGGCCGAAGTGGGATTCAGACACTGGGCTGAGTGCAAAGACCAGGCTCTTTCTGAGTGCCACGGTGCCTTCTCTTCTGATGGCTGTGTAGCATTTTACAGTCTGCCCAGTGTCTTTCTCTATATTATTTCATGTAATGAGGACATATACAATTAGACAAGTGTCAAAAAGACAATAAAGAGATTCCAGAAATCAGCTTTTACATGATAAAGTCCTATGGCTAGCAAAGCTCTAGGGAACGAAAAGTGGGAGAGGGGAAGAGGCGAACCTCGCCCATGGACCTTTTGTATCAATGGGGCTGTTCTCAACAGATCACTGTGTACCAGCCAAAGGGCGAATGGGACACGTGAGCTGTTCTCCTATGGTAAAATAATTGGACCAATGAGAAAAATCTGTAAACAATTCAAGGCTAATGGAATCCTGAGCCGTCAGCAGTTTTGGGGATTATGGGGAAGCAGCTGGAACAATAGCCATTTGGGGGCTGGCTTGTTTTTCAGTTTAGTGAATACTGCAGAACAGAACAACGCAAAACAGGCAGCGAGTGTAGGCTTGAGGCAAGCGCGGAACCTACCTACAGCAGGGCCTGGTTTTCTACACGATCAGTTTAAATTGTAAATGGTTGTCTGCCCTGTGGACTGCCAAGGCCAGAGGCAATAGAAAGAAGAGGATCCCGAAGTAGAGAGCTCAGAGCTAAACAGATCTCACAAGGTCCAGGAGGGAGCCCTCAGGCTCCTAATCGATGACTATTCGTACTTTACACTGAAAACCAGAAAAACCCCAAACCCACTGCTGTTGAGTTGATTCCGACTCATAGCAATCCTATAGGACAGAGCAGAACTGCCCTGCAGGGTTTCCAAGGAGCTGCTGGTGGATTCGAACTGCTGACCTTCTCGTTAGCAGCTGAGCGTTTAACCATTGCTCCACCAGGGCTCCTTGACATGGAAGGCATCTCACAGAGGTTGTGTATCCAGCCCAAAAAATGCCAGGAGCAGGAAAGAAAGGGGCAAGTCTCCTGGCACTCAGTATGATGCCTGATCAACTTGGGCCATATGGCCACAGCTTTGCAGTCCTGGCTCTGACTGAAGTGACAACAACCCTATCAGAGCTGCCTGAGGAGCACATGCAAGGTGACAGAGGGACTGCATCTGTGGGGACGTTTCAATTATTCAAAGATGTTTCACATATGCTTTTCATTTTCTTTCCCCAACATGTATGTTGGTGGGTAAGGCAGGTGACAAGACGCTATTATCACGTTTTTACAATGAGGATGCTAAACATCTTCAGGCCCAGATGTCACCATAGGGCACAGTGAGACCCAAGTGCACTCTTTCCTCTCAGGGTTTCTAAACACGGTGTTCTTCCCCAGTCTGCCTCGGAGGGAAGTGATGTACCTGTCCACGTCCTCTGCCCTCCTGGCCCCCACCTCCAACCTCCACAGCCTAGCCTGGCCTAACTGCCCAATCAGGCAGCAACTAAGAACGTAGTAAAACGAGCCCTGATGGCGAAAACGGTTACGTGGTTGGTGGTTTGAACCCACCAGCGGCTATGCGGGAGAAAGACCTGACGATCTGCTTCCATAAAGACTGCAGCCCAGAAAACCCTATGGGGCAGTTCTACTCTGTCACAAGGTTGCTGTGGGTTGGAATTGATTCAGTGGCACCCAAAAACCATCAGCACAAGGGTACAGTAAACCTCTGAGAACGAGTCCTTCAAATCCCAGTATGCTGATGGACAATTTCCTGGACTGCAAGGCAGGCAGGCGACAGGCGTCAATCTCAGCACCCTCGTAATGCCTTCACTTGGGATCACTGCTACAGCCTCTCAGCTGGCTCTCCTGCTTCCTCTCCGGGGCCAGACCAACGCCTGGTTAATCCTCCCAAAATGCCAGTTCCATCACATCACCCCCCTGTTCCACAACGCCCCTTAGCTCCCTCTGAGTTCACCAGAGGACGCATCTGCCTGACATTTAGACCTTCCCTGGTCAGACTCAACTATAATCTTATGTTCTTCTAAAATAATAATTACAACAATACCCATAATAATCATAGCTGCCACTTACTGAGTACTTATCATGAGCCAGGCACTGGGCAAAGTGCCGGGCATATTCTGCAGACACTGTTAGCTGTCTGCCAGGACCCACAATTCTGAGACAACAGAACCTAAATTTGTTCAGGGGGCTGTGGGCCTGGCCCAGACAACAGAATGTGACTGGCCTAAGTCAGTGACTCTCAAAGTGTGGTCCCTGGACCAGCAGCAAATGCAACCCCTGGGAATTTGTTAAAAAATCAGATTATTGGGCCCTAACCCTGCCTTATCAAATCAGAAATGCTGGGGTGGGGTCTAGCTATCTGTGGCTTAAATCCTCCAGGGGATTCTGATGCCCCCGAAGGTTGGAGAAGCACTGGTCTAAGCCAGTCCTGACAATTCTGATTCCCACTTCCTATCTTGCGCTTGAATTTGTGACTCAGTTCTGGCTAATGAGACCTGAGTGAAAGGCGGGGGGGGGGGGGGGGGGGTGTTCTGGGAAAGCTTTTATTTTGATAAAAGGAAAGAGGCCTTCCAGGCAACACTTAGCACATAAAATCACAACCTCCACTGTGCCCCAACTTTTGTTTCTATCTTCTTACCAAACTTTATATTTTCTTTATAGGACTTATAGCCTCTGGACATATATATCTCTTTATTTGTTTACCGTGTCTCCTCCCACTAAGATGCACTCCAAAGGAAGGGACTTTGTCAGCCTTGCTCACAACCATATCCCCAAGGCCTAGGCAATGTCTGGCAAATCGTGGACACTGATGTATGTTTACTGAGTGAATGAGTACAGCTGCCACTGTTCTTCCTTCTCTTTCCTGCAATGAATAAGGAATTGATGGCTACAGCTGTGGCAGCCACCTTGCAACCATGAAGAAAAGGCCAAGAGACTCTCGGAAATATTCACTCTGACACTGTCGAGTCACCAAACCAAAACCGGCAACACGTACCTCCGGGCTTCTTGTTAAAAAAAAAGAAAAAGAAATCTCCATTTGTTTAAGCCACAATAGTCAGGTTTCAATTATTAGTAGCTCCACACATTCCCAGTGGCAACCATTTCGGCTGAAGGGTAAGTGCTGTCTAGTTTATAAATGAGGAAACTGAGTCTTGGAGCAGTTAAATAATTTGTACAAGATCTGTATGCTTGTAACTACTACGGATGTAACTATTGAGCAGTTCTCCTTGCCTCCTCACGACCTAAATGCAATTCACCTTTTAGTGTAAGCGTCCGTCAGGCATCTGAAGCACTCCAGCCCACCGAGAGCTGCCTTTTGATAAGCTTGTACTGTCTAGGAATTACAGGTTATTTGTCATCTTCTCCTAATCAGACTGTTAAATCCTTGTGGATGCCTTATGCATTTCCTTCCTCATATACCTGCTGGCAACAATTTCATGCTGAGTTAGATGCCACTAGCTCACTGATCAACCTTGACTCAAACATTTAACCTTTCTGTTCATCAGTCTTCCCACCTGAAAACCAGAGTATCAGCCTGGTGAGTTCTAGATGTATAATACAGAAAGAACCTTGCTTAGTGTCACAGAGCTAAGAGATGATTAAGTCTGCACAGTATAGAAGCTTGTTAGTGCTCCCAGAAACAAGACAGCATGAACTTGACTGTCAGCAATGTCTGTGACCAAAAGCCTCGTCAAAGGGCACAAGCATCCAACAGTCACCATCTTACTGGGCATAAAAGTTCAGACACACAAACGAGATGGCCCCAGCCCTGGCTCCAAAGTGAGAGGGATCTGGGAAAAAGAGAATCAATTGCTCCACTGAGAAAACTGCTCTCCGATCTAATGATGCAGACACGACTCAAAAACAGCCCGACGGAGCAAGGGCTGGGGTTTGGGGACCATGGTTTAAGGGGACTTCTAAGTCAATTGGCAAAATAATTCTATTATGAAAACATTCTGCATCCCACTTTGAAATGTGGCGTCTGGGGTCTTAAATGATAACAAGCGGCCATCTAAGATGCATCAATTGGTCTCAACCCACCTGGAGCAAAGGAGAATGAAGAACACCAAGGTCACACGACAACTAAGAGCCCAAGAGACAGAAAGGGCCACATGAACTAGAGACCTACATCATCCTGAGACCAGAAGAACTAGTTGGTGCCCGGCCACAATCGATGACTGCCCTGACAGGGAGCACAACAGAGAACCCCTGAGGGAGCAGGAGATCAGAAGGATGCAGACCCCAAATTCTCATAAAAAGACCATACTTAATGGTCTGACTGAGACTAGAGAAATCCTGGCGGCCATGGTCCCCAGACCTTCTGTTGGCACAGGACAGGAACCATTCCCGAAGACAACTCATCAGACATGAAAGGAACTGGACAGTGGGTGGGAGAGAGATGCTGATGAAGAGTGAGCTAATTATATCAGGTGGACACTTGAGATTGTGTTGGCATCTCATGTCTGGAGGGGGGATGGGAGAATAGAGAGAGTGGGAAGCTGGCAAAATTGTCACAAAAGGAGAGACTGGAAGGGCTGACTCATTAGGGGGAGAGCAAGTGGGAGTACGGAGTAAGATGTATGTAAACTTATATGTGACAGACTGACTTGACTTGTAAACGTTCACTTGAAGCTCAATAAAAGTTAAAAAAAAAAAAAAAAAAACAGCCCGAGATGATGCTCACAGCAGACCAAACAAAAACCAAACCCATTGTCGTTGAGTCGATTTTGACTCATAGTGACCCTACAGGACAGAGTAGAACTGCCCATAGGGTTTCCAAGGAGTGCCTGATGGATTGGAACTGCCAACCTTTTGGTTAGCAGCTGTAGCTCTTAACCACTACGCCACCAGGGTTTCCTCAGAGCAGATATTAATGTACATTTCCCAAAGAAAGGCATCAAAGCCCTTCCTTCTCTGGGGAAGGAGGAGCCAGTTTTTCACACCATTCAGGAGGCTCCTAAGAAGGCTGAGAGCTGACAGAGCAGCACAGAGTCTAGCGGCCCTTAAGTGGGGCTGAACTTGCAACATCCGCTAGGTGGGGCTGGTCTGAGTGAGCCGCAGTGTACCCTGTCTGCAGAAGGGTAAGTGCTGCCCTCCACTGGTCGGCCTGCAGAACACAGCCTGCTGGGGAGAATCAAGGGGCTTGGAGCATCCTCAGATGCAGCCATGAGGCCATTTCTCCCACAGCTCCACATTTGGGTCTCATTCTTTTCGTTGGATCTGACTCATTTTGAAAGGCAGAAAGAGCCACAAAAAGGAGGGGGGGAACGATTCTCTAGCTGGCAAAGAAAGGAAAGAGATGTACCTTTTTTGTATTTTAGAGAGTACAGAAGTCAGAAGGATGGAACCTTAGAGTTGAGATTCTCAAAGTCCTGTGGTCCCAACCAGTTTTTTTTCAGTGTACATAACTAAAGTTTTATTGGAACACAGCCATGCCCATTTGTTTACACGTTCTCTATAATGCATTCAATACATGCCACAGTGGCAGAGTTGAACAGTGTGACAGAGACCTTACGGCCAATAAAGCCTAAAATATTTCCTATGTGGTTGGGCCTTCTATAGAAAAAGTTTGCTGACCTCTGCACTAAACCACTGTGTTAAAAGCCTGGAGCCAGACCTCCTTGTTAAGCTCGAGGACAATATGGAGAATGATGGATGATACCAGCTTTACTAAACCAAAACCCACTCCCATCAAGTCAATTCTGACTCACAGTGATCCTACAGGACAGAGTGGAACTGGCCCCCCACCAGGTTTTCATGTAGTTTCCTGTATCTTAATCTTTAGGTAAGGCTTCCTGGGTGCCACAAACAGTTAAGCACTCGACTACTAGTCAAAAAGTTGGTGGCTCGACAACGATGAATCTGTGAAACATTTCCTAACATGGAAGAATCTGGAAGCCATTATGCTGAGTGAAATTAGTCAGTTGCAAAAGGACAAATATTGTACGAGACCACAATTATAAGAACTTGAGAAATAGTTTAAACAGAGAAGAAAATATTCTTTGATGGTTACGAGAGTGGGGAGGGAGGGAGGGAGGGTATTCACTAATTAGATGGTAGACAAGAACTATTTTAGGTAAAGAGAAAGATAACACACAATACAGGAGAGGTCACGACAACCGGACTAAACCAAAAGCAAAGAAGTTTCCTGAATAACCTTAACACTTCGAAGGCCAGCGTAGTGGGGGGGGGGGGGGGAGTGGGGGTTGGAGACCATGGTTTCAGGGGACATCTAAGTCAATCGGCATAATAAAATCTATTAAGAAAATATTTTGCATCCCACTTTGGAGAGTGGCGTCTGAGGTCTTAAACGCTAGCAAGCAGCCATCTAAGATGCATCAATTGGTCTCAACCCACCAAATGCAAAGGAGAATGAAGAAAAACAAAGATACAAGGTAATTATGAGCCCAAGAGACAGAAAGGGCCACATAAATCAGACACTACATCAGTCTGAGACCAGAAGAACTAGATGGTGCCCAGCTACAACTGATGACTGCCCTAACAGGGAACACAACAGAGAACCCCTGAGGGAGCAGGAAAGCAGTGGGATGCAGGCCTAAATTTCTCGTAAAAAGACCAGAATTAACGGTCTGACTGAGACTAGAAGGATCCCAGAGGTCATGGTCCCCAGACCTTCTGTTAGCCCAAGACAGGAACCATTCCCAAAGCCAACTCTTCAGACAGGGATTGGACTGGACTATAGGATAGAAAATGATATTGGTGAGGAGTCAGATTCTTGGATCAAGTAGACACATGAGACTATGCGGTCAGCTCCTGTCTGGAGGGGAGGTGAGAGGGCAGATGAGGTCAGAAGCTGGCTGAACGGACATGAAAGTAGAGGGTGGAGAGAGGGAGTGTGCTGAGTGTGCTGTCTCATTAGGTGGAGAGCAACTAGGAATATACAGCTAGGTGTATACAAATTTTTGTATGAGAGACTGACTTGATTTGTAAACTTTCACTTAAACCACAATAAAAAAAAAAAAAAAAAAAAAAAAAAAAAAAGTCGGTGGTTCAAGAGAGATGCCTGGAAACACAGCCCAGGTGATCTGCTTTCAAAAGGTCACGGCCTTGAAAACCCTACGGAGCAGTTCTACTCTGCACACATGGTGTCACCATGAGCTGGAATCAACTCAACGCCAACTAACAACAACAACCTTTAGGTGGGAGGGCAGAAGTTTCCACAACCAACCCCCTCCCTCTCTCCCACCTTGAAGCTGCTGGGACTCACTCTCAGACATCCTTGCTCGGCAGCTCTGGGCCGGGCAACTTGGCCACCCTGGCCCGTTTGCTGAGTTCTTCACCAGGTGGCTCCTCAGCTGCTTCCAGCTTGCGTTTGGGGGATGTTGGGCCACTGGGTAGTGGTCTTGGGCCTGTAGGGAAGTGTGTCAAAGCGTCACACAGACTATGCAAGGGCAGTGCTTTAGCAGGGGCAGGGGGCCTGCTCACTTATGGGATACCACACAGTGCTCCCGACTGGCCCCTCGGCCTTCCTTCAGCAGTGACCTTGCGTAGAAGTGCCTGCAAAGAGGAGGACCAAACCTGCTGGCAGCAGGGCCAGCTTTTGGCCCCTAAATCTCACAGGCCCTAGGCCAGAGCCTGACTTGGCCCGTCTGCTGTCCCTGCTCTTTCTAAGATGAGGGACTCCCTCTGCAACCCTGTAATTGGCCCCAGAGCAGAACGTGCACAGCCTCACCCAGACCCAGGCTGGCTGGGCAAACAGGAAGAAGTCTGGGAGTTCTGGCAGTCTCACATTACCAGCCTTCCTCCCAAAGCTGGAGGGTGTTAAGGATACAGCAAATCTGCCTCCTTTTCTCTTTCCTGCCATCAACCCGGCCCCGCTGCCGTCGCTTGCCTGGACAATGACAGCAGCCTCCTCCTAGCCTCCCTGTGCTCGTTCTTGCCCTACACTGTCCACTCCCTACATGGAAGGCAGAGTGACATAAATCAGATCATGACCCACCCTGCCGACCACCTTACTACTTCTCAGGGCATGATGACAGGATCCTAATCCTCCCCAGGGCTCTGAGCCCTGGCCCATCCTCCTCCTGCCTTCATCTCAGCCTCACCCGTCCCAGCTCCTCCCTCAGGACAGTCTAGCCACACTGGCCTCCTTCATTTCCTTGAATAGGGTAAGCTAGTGCTTGTCTCTGGCTTTTTTTCTTGTTATTCCTGTTGCTTAGAATGTTCTTCCTCCAGTTTGTGGAAGGTCTATCTCCTGCTCATTCTCTGCTCAGGCAGGTGTTCCCGACTACTCCAATCTACAGTAGCCCAAAGTAACCACTTCTTCCTTCCCTAGTCACCCTCTATCAAACCACTCAATTTTATTTCTCCCCAAAGTCCTTGGCATGAAATCATCTTCCTTGGTCCCTGTCGCCCCCACGTGGAATCTAAGCCCCATGAGGGACAGGACTTGTTTTGGCTTCTATCCTCAGCCCGCAGTGACTGAACTAGAGACGCTTCACTATGCTCTGGGAGGCGCACAAGCTATGGAGAGGCCAACTGGCACTCACCTGCACTGTTCGAGCTCCCAGCCTGGCTTGAGCTGGGCTCAGCCACAGGGCTGCTGAGGTCTTCCACACAGGAAGGGACAGATGCCAGGAGACCTGGGAGAGAGGCAAGGGAGCAGTCAGAATATAACTGGACAGGACTGCAGAGGGCCGCAGGGCAGGAGATTAGGGAGAAGGGGTTGGCCCATGACACTGAGAAGCCATCTCTTCTCATCACCCCACAACTGCTCAGGGAGGCCCAGCCTGTAGGCCCTGGGAAGTCGGGTCTACTTAATAGCCTGGAAGACAGCACTCAGCCTCCATCTGCAAATGTCTGGAAATCCCCACTTGCCCCTCTCGGAGCTCACAGGTGTCCTCCCCTTCAGGGAGCTAGGGGGTGGGGTGGGGTGGGGTGGGGTGGGGTAGGGTGGGGTGGGGTGGGGTGGGGAGGGGAGTAGAGGCTGCTTACAGAGTCCCCGGTAGCGGGACAGCTGCTGGTAGATCTGCTTCATTCGCTCAATGTTGAGCCGGCTGGTCTCAGCATGGTTGACGATGGGCCGTGGGTAGTCCACACCAATGATGCACTTGGCTGCCTTCTGAATTGACTCGGGGGCATTCCAGGGCTCGTAGATGTAGCGAGAGGGGAACCCTTTCAGTTTGGGCAGGTATCGCCTGAAAGATACATACCGGACGACCCGTCACCACACTTGGACCCACCTTCAATGGGCCAAGGGTCTCCCACCCGAGAAGAAGGCTGCAGGGTCAGAAGCCAGAGTGTCTGGTCTGCACCCTTACCTGATGTAGTCTCCGCTGGGGTCCGTGCGACGGCCAAAGCCCACAGGGCAGTAGCAGTGGAAGAACTGCTGGAAGAAAGCACTGCAGGACAGCCACATCCAGCTGCCCGCGTTCACGCTGAAGTCTGCATCCAGAAGCAGCTCGTCAAATACCTGGAGGGGGCGGGTGGGGAATCAGCCTCCTTGGGGACTTATGGCCACAGTGGTTTCCAAGTAACCGCAGTCCCCAGTGGAGAAAAGCCAAAAGCTCTCTGCTGACGGCATGCCAAGCAGGGTTTGGAGGGAATCTCCTGGACCCAGGATCCCAGCCCATCCCCCAGCCTAGAAGAGGGCTGCCCTTTGCTGGGCCTGACCAGAGGGGACAGGCTGCTTCCCGCTGCTAGGGCACTCACCCGGACCCCGCTCTCCCAGCTGACCCAGAGGTCCCCACGGGTAAGGAAGCAGGCCACGGCGTGCCGGGCCAGATGGTGGATCCAGCCCTCCTGCCTCAGTTGGGTCATGATGGCGTCGATCCAAGGAAAGCCTGTCTTGCCCTCGGCCCACTTGGCCAGGGCCTCTGGGTTGCGGTCCCAGGGGATCTGGATGCAGATGGGGTTCCCCTCCATGCGGTCAAACCTGGGGTTGTTGGTGGCTGCCGTGTAGAAGAACTCTCGCCACAGGAGTTGCCCAAATAGGGAGAGAGGGGGTGTGCTGTTCCGCTTCACCTGAGGGGCGGGGGGAGCACGTGGTTACAAACACCTGACCAGCTCTCGGTACGCATTGCTCAGGCCTCTCCCACAGAGAAATCCGGAGCCACCACAAACTTGGTGGCTCTAAATCCCCTAAACACATGGAAGGACTGCCCCTCGAAGCAGCAGCAGCACTGTATGCCTGCAGATTAAACCCCTCCTTGGCAATGACCCAGTCCCTGGCTGTGCTACTGCCCTGAGGAGTAAGGTGGCTGGAGAGAGTCAAGCAGTAGAAAGGGATATCCCAGCAGGATTCTGCGTTAGGAACCAGATGCCGCAAGACTGGGCCATGATCCTAGTCCTCACGGCTCCCTGTCTGGCTCCACTTCCTAGAAAGTCAAAAGGAAGTTTCCCATCAGCAGGCATAAAATATGCTCAGTCTAGATTCTGATTAGGTAAGTTATATACAACAGCCTGAATCTGGGGGTGTGAGGGAACGAAAAGATCAGGCCTCCATGTAAATAATGATTTTCTTAACATTACAAGATGACCCACCAAAGTGGCAAAGCCACCCCATGCTGATGTTGGCACAAAATCCTGATGCTGGCATGGATGAGGAAATTACATTACAGACTGTAGACACAAGGATGATCTGATGACTGTGAACAGGCTGTCCTCTCTCCTTTGGGGATGTGGGAACACAGGGTTATTTGCCTCTTAGGCCGCATGCAGCCCCTCTGAGTGTTTCCTCCATCGCCGACGGGCAACAGCTGCTCCTGGACTGTGCTTTTAATGCTCTGGTGCAGCCCCCTAGAGGGTGGCTGTGCTTCTCGGCCTAGGCCTGGCTCTAGACTCACCCTTCCTGCCTCCCACCCTGAGTACTTTGCCCCCATCCACCTGCAGCCAGCAGACCTGCCACCTCTAGGGTCACACCCAGCGGTCTGCTTTTCTGCCTGTCCTTCTGCTCTACAGGATGTGCTTGGCTCTGCCACCTCTTGGACAGGGGCTCTTCATACCTCCTCCAGGCTAGATGCCCATTTAAACCCTCTAGGATGCACAGCCCAGCCCCTCCCATTCCCAGGGCTTTTTCAGGGTGACTGACTAGCCCAGAAGGTCCTGGCCCTCTAGGTGCAACTGAGAGCAGGGGCGTGCTGCCATCACTCCGCCCTCACCTTCTTATACAGCTCCCACAGGCGGTAGTAAAACAGGCGGCAGGAGAGGCAACCGAAGCGCAGGTAGGGGCTGAGGCCCGTGGGGCTGGCCAGGAGGGAGTTGGCATTCATTCGGGGTCTCTCATAGTTGGCAACCCAAGCCTACAGTGGAAAAAGAAGGGGAAGATAGGAAAGGCCTGAGAAAGACTCCTGACTTCCTGGCATGATTCCCAACCAGGGCTGAATTCCAGCTCATGGAAGTGGCCATTGTTTCTTTTCTAGGCCTCCCATTTCCTCCACTGTCCACTCTACTAGCACTTCCTTCCTCTACTCCTTCAGGACTCAGGGGCCTCTGACTGCCTTTTCAGACAGACTTTTCTACCAGGTCAAGGCTCCCCACTCCTCCTGCTCCCCTCCTGCACACACACTCTCCTGTGTTAGGATATCCCCTTCCCACTGGCATTTCTTATGCGAATTGCTCATATGTCAAGTTTTCAAATTGAAGCTGGAGAAAATTAAAACAAGTTCACTAGAGCCAAAGTATGATCCTGAGTATATCCACCCTGAATTTAGATACCATCTCAAGAACAGATTTGACGAATTGAACACTAATGATGGAAGACCAGACGAGTTGTGGTATGACCTCAAGGACATCATACATGAAGAAAGCAAAAGGTCATTAAACAGACAGAAAAAAGACTATAATTGATGTCAGAAGAGACTCTGAAATTTTCTCTTGAATGTACAGTAGCTAAAGCAAATGGAAGAAATGATGAAGTAAAAGACCTGAACAGAAGATTTCAAAGGGCACCTCGAGAAGACAAAGTCAAATACTACAATGATAGGTGCAAAGACTTGGAGTTAGAAACCCAAAAGGGAAGCGCATACTTGGTATTTCTCAAGCTGAGAGAACCAAAGAAAAAAAATCAAGCCTTGAGTTGTAATACTGAAGGATTCTATGGGTAAAAAATTGAAGGATTTAGGAAGCATCAAAAGAAGATGGAAGGAATACACAGAGTCACTGTACTAAAAAGAACTGGTCGACATTCAACCATTTCAGGAGGTAGCATATGACCAAGAACCAATGGTACTGAAGGAAGAAGTCCAAGTTGCACCGAAGGCACTGGCAAAAATCAAGGCTCCAGGAATTGACAGAATACCAGTTGAGATGTTTCTACAAATGGATGCAACGCTGGCAGCACTCACTCTTCTATGCCAAGAAATTTGAAAGACAGTTACTTGGCAAACTTACTGAAGAGATTCATATACATGCCTAGTCCAAAAACGGTGATCCAACAGAATGTGGCAATTATCAAACAATATCATGAATATCACACACAAGTAAAATTATCCTGAAGATAATTTGAAAACAGCTGCAGCAGTACATCGACAGGGAACCGCCAGAAATTCAAGCTGGATTCAGAAGAGGATGTGGAATGGGGGATATGTTGCTGATGTCAGATGGATCTTGGCTGAAAGCAAAGAATACCAGAAAGATGTTTACCTCTGTTTTATTGACTATGCAAAGGCATTTGACTGTGTGGATCATAACAAATTATGGATAACACTGTGAAGAATGGGAATTCCAGAACAGTTAATTGTGCTCGTGAGGAACCTGTACATAGAGCAAGAGGCAGTCATTCTAACAGAACAAGGAAGTAATGCATAGTTTAAAGTCAGGAACGGTGCGTGTCAGGGTTGTATCCTTTCACCATACTTACTGGATCTGCATGCAGAGCAAACAATCCAAGAAGCTGGACTATATGAAGAACAGGGCATCAGGACTGGAGGAAGGCTCATTAACAACCTCCGTTATACAGATGATACAACCATGCTTGATGAAAGTGAAGAGGACTTGAAGCACTTACTGATGAAGATCAAAGATCATAGCCTTCAGTATGGATTACACTTCAACATAAAGGCAACAAAAATCCTCACAACTGGACCAATAAGCAACATCATGATTAATGGAGAAAAGACTGAAGTTGTCAAGGATTTCATTTTACTTGGCTCCACAGTCAATGCCCATGGAAGCAGCAGTCAAGAAATCAAACATGATGTATTGCACTGGGCAAATCTGCTGCAAAAGACCTCTTTAAGGTGTTAAAAAGCAAAGATGTCACTTTGAGGACTAAGGTGCACCTGACCTAAGCCATGGTATTTTCAATTGCCCCATATGCACGCAAAAGCTGGACACTGAATAAGAATGAAGAAGAATTGATTCCTTCAAATTATGGTGTCGGCAAAGAATACTGAATATACCATTAAAAAAAAAAAAAAAAACCATTGGTGTAGTTTAGATTCCAACTCACAGTGACCCTATAGACAGAGCAGACCTGCCCCATAGAATTTCCAAGGAGCAGCTGGTGGATTCAAACTGCTGACCTTTTGGTTAGCAGCCATAGCTCTCAACCACTGTATCACCAGGGCTCCAGAATATACCATGGACTGCCAGAAAAGCAAAATCTGTCTTGGAAGAAGTACAGCCAGAATGGTCCCCAGACACGGGGATGGCGAGACTTTATCTCACATACTGTGAACACGTTACCAGGAAGGACCAGTCCCTGGAGAAGGACATCACACATGGTATAAAGTTGCGGGTAAGCAAAAAAAGAGGAAGTTCCTCAACAAGATGGACTGACACAGTGGCTTCACTCATGCGCTCAGGCACAGTAACGACTGTGAAGATGGCGCAGGGCCAGGCCGTGTTTTGTTCTGCTGACACAGGATCACTTTGAGTCAGAACCAACTTGATGGCACCTAACAACAACAACATGCTAAGTCTTACTAAGGTGATACCTTGATTCACAGGACATTTTGAGAATTTGTGTTTTAAAACACTTAAGTCTCGACTCAAAGTAATAAATTTCTAGTGGTTGAATTTTATACTTTATGACTGTATGTTGGAGAAAAGGGTTTTTGGCAGGAAGACTCATATGCAGCCACCTACTTCATCTGTTTGAAAAGCCAGCCCTACTCAAATTGGGGATTCACGTTTCCTTTTGTGCCAGGGACCACACTAACAACAACAACAAAAATAACCTACTGCTGTCGAGCTGATTCTGACTCACGGCAACCCCATGTGTTTAGAGTAGAACTGGTCCATAGGGTGTTCTTGGTTGTAATCTTTACAGAAGCAAGTCACCAGGCCTTTCTTACATGGCATCGCTGGGTGGGTTCAAATCACCAACTTTTGGGTTAGCAGTTGAGCATAAAGGGATTTCATATACGTATTATCTTCCTTTAACCTTCACAGTAGTCATACTTGGTAAGTGTTGTTACTCTAAAGTTACAGTGGAGAAAACTGAGGCACTGGGTGGGTAAGTAATCTGTCTAAGGTCACGAACAGAAAGCCATGGTGTCAGGATTTGAATGCTGTGCTCACCCCACTAGTTCATGCTAGCAGAATGTGAGAGGGAGACAAGAGCAAGTGATGAGGTCCTCGTCCTTGCCCTCAGTTATTTAATTTGTGGTATGATCCTGAACAAGTAAGTTAGTCTCTCAGCTACTTACCAGTTATATGAGAACAAAATTTCCTACCACCTGGGGATAAAAATAGCTACCGCTACTATCCAAAAGGTCAGCAGTTGGAATCCACTAGGTGCTCCTTGGAAACCCTATGGGACAGTTCTACTCTGTCCTATAGGGTCGCTTTGAGTAGGAATCAACTCGACAGCAGCGGATTTGGTTTTGGTTTTTCGGGGGATAAAATAAAATGACAGATATGAAAGAATTCTGAAAGCATCAAACAACGTCTATCATTATACAGAAGAAAGGAAAAAGGCTTCTAACCCGTAACCTGTTGCTGTCGAGTCAATTCTGACTCACAGTGACTCTATAGGACATTATAGAGTAGAACTGTCCCATAAGGTTTTCAAGGAGCAGCTGGTGGATTCAAACTGCTTACCTTTTGGCTAGCAGCCCACCAGGGCTCCAAAAAAAAGGTTTCTACCTTCTAGGAAAAAAAAAAAAAATCCCTATCTCAGGCCCTGCTCTATCTATCTGCTAAGGGCCCCTGAAGTTGGTGCTGCATCAGGGGTACCCAGGAACTTCTCGTCGCCGTTCAACAGGGACTGGGAAAGCAGGAAACTCCCAACCCATTCCGGAGGAGCAGCACTGTCATGTCTGCAGTCATTTGTGATACACAATTGGTCTTGCTTTTATCAGCAACTGCCACTGGTTTAAGGCTTTACTGTCATAAATCACGGTTACGTGCTTGCTTTCCTTTGAGCTTAACAATCCTCTCAGGCAGCGTTTATCATGACCTCCTTTTGAAAATGAGGAAACTAAGTTCAAAGCATATGTGACTCTCCTGAGGTTACAAAGATGGTAAGGGGCAGGCTGGGCTGGACTTGGGCTTCTGACGCCAGACACCGGTCTCTCTCCACAACATCTCCTACTTCTTCGTGGTTAACTCCTAGCACTCGCCCCTTCTTCTCCATGTTGACCGTTTTACCAACTTTACACCCTCCTCAAAACTCCATCTGTCCTGACCTTCATCAGATGGCCTCGCTTCCTCATAAAGGAAATGGAAGCGATCAGGTGGAAACACCTCAACTTTTAGCCACCAAATCTACAAACTCACCCGCATCCACACCTCCGCCCCTTCCCCCCGCCCTGTGACTCTGTCCAGGACCATCTGGCTGCGAAGCCCTCTCCTCTTCCTTCTCTCTCTTGCACAGTCAACCTCTCCCTCTTTACAGTCTCCAGTCCAAGAACACTGGAGAAATTATTTGTCTACACATGGGTCTTCTCTCCTCCCTCCACAGCCAAACCCTGTCCATTTCCTCACCCCACCTTCAGTTCCTAGCCACCCCAGCCTGGCTTCTGCCTTCACTCAACCAAACTGGCTCCCACCGAATGCTGAGCCATTTAAGAAGGGACAGAAAAGATTGCGATTTCAAGGGCCAGTTGATACGTCTGGAAACTAGGAAACTAGGAGCTGACCACTCTCCACAGCCATAAGAACCTCCTCTGCTCTTCTAGTCCCAGGTATGAGGTCTTGGGACATGGTGGTGAAGTGCTTGTGGGGCCCCTTTCTTTCCCATTGCCAAGTCCCACTTCATGAAAGGTGAGCCACTTGTTGTGTGCCCAAGAAAATGGAAAGCAATGCCCTGGAGGAGGCTCAGCAAAAAGTGGGGACACACGTATACACGACATAATTAATCTCATGTACTTCAGTGACCAGATACCATCTGAGTAAGGAGAGCCTGCCCACCGATAGGAAGAAAGGCAATCTAGTGTAAGCCTCAGAAGCACATAGAACAAGGTCTTGCTCTACTACTTACTAACAGTGTGACCTCAGACAAATTACTCAACCTCTCCAAGCCTCAATTTCCTAATCTATAAAATGGAGAGCTGGACAATGAGTAAAGAAGACAGAAGAATTGATGCCTTTGAATTATGGCGCTGGTGAAGAATACTGAATATACCACAGACTGCCAGAAGAACGGAAACCCTGGTGGCATAGTGGTTAAGTGCTATGGCTGCTAACCAAAAGGTCGGCAGTTCAAATCCATCAGGCACTCCTTGGAAACTCTATGGGGCAGTTCAACTCTGTCCTATAGGGTCACTATGAGTCGGAATTGACTCGACAGCAGCGGGTTTGGTTTTTTTGGGGGATAGAAGAACAAATCTATCTTGAACGAAATACAGCCAGAATGTTCCTTAGAAGCAAGGATGGCGAGACTGCATCTCACGTACTTTGGACATGTTATCAGGAAGGACCAGTCCCTGGAGAAGGATATCATGCTTGGTAACGTAGAGGGTCAGTGAAAAAAGGAAGACCCTCAGTGAGATGGACTGACACAATCGCTACAACAATGAGCTCGAGCACAACAATTCTGAGGGTGGCGCGGGACGGGGCAGCGGGACGGGGCAGTGTTCTGTTCTGTTGCACACAGGGTCACCATGAGGTGGAACCGACTTGATGGCACCCAACAACAAGAAAATGGAAAGAGTAACAGTTGCCTTGTAGGACTGATGGGAAGGCTAAAGGAGACGGTGCAGTGCTTAACCTAGAAATGCTCACCCCAGTGACTGGCACATGGTACCAACTCAATAAGTGGTAGTTTTTTTTTTATTATTGCAGAGGAAAAAAAAATTTTTTTTTTTACATTATTGCAGGAGGATTTTCATTTTCCCACCAGGTGGAGCTATGAGGCACTAAGGGACATGCACTGGACTCCACGTTCCTGCTGCCTGGGTGTCAGCACACACAGTTCCCAGGGGTCAGAAATGGGGGCCCATACCTTCCGTTCCAAATGCTTATCCAGGCGGGCCAGAGCTTCTGTCTCTCCTCCTTGCCAGACAGCTGGGCCAAGTCCTTCGGTGGGGAACCCTGCAGGAGGAGGCGCAGGTCACGGGACTGGAGGCCAGGCTGGCTCATGGGGAGCTCAGCACGTCTTGACGCAGTGTTTTGCTCTGTGTGTATGGGAACTAAACCACAGTGTCCCTGGCTCTGCTGGGGTTGAGTCACCCTTAGGGTTTCTGTGTGCTCTAGGTCATCCTGGTTCTCTTCCCACTGTTACTATTTCCCCTCCTTTCCCTTGTCTCCCCCATCCCAGATGCTCATCATTCCAGGCAAGTGACAGCAATCCTGGCCTTCTCGCCCTTTAAGGTTGACTGACAACAACTGTGGTTTTCAGGTGTGAAGATTACCTTTGCTCAGATCAAAAAATGGGGGGAGGTGAAAGGGGAGGGAGAAAGGATATGGTCAGTAACCCAGAGGATGACAGACTCCCTTTCAAGAGGCAATGCTAGTTATCCTGGCATTGAGAAGCCCACTGATGCCAGCACCAGACGGGTCTACACAGTCTGAGAGGGGGAAGTACGAAACTGGAGGCATGACTGAGAAACAGAAGATTACATATGTCAGTACGAATGGAGAATGGACTAGAAGGACACACAACAACATTAATAGTGGTTATCTCTGGGGGCTGGGAATTGTGACTGTTATTTCCATTTTTGTTTTTCTGTACTTTCTCATCTTTCTATAATAGCATGTATTATTTAACAAAGAAGAAAAAAACTGAGGGAAAACCTCAATGAGATAGATTAACACAAAAGTCACAACAGTGGACTCAAACACACCAACCATCATGAAGATAGTACGGGCCTGGGCAATATTTTGTTCTGTTATACGTAAGGTTGTCATGCATCAAACCGACTTGATGGCAACTAACGACATTGCAAAGGAGAGTCCAGCAGGAGGCTGTGGGCAGGAGTACACACCTAGCTCCTCCAGGGACGGCACACCATAGGTTTCGTCGTGGTTCTCCTGGATCTCGGCCCTGCAGCTCTCCATCTGCTGGCTGGTCACCGAGCCCACTGGCTTCTTGGGGAGCTCCATGCGGCTGATGATGGCCTGAAAGCGCTTGTAGGTAAGGGGTGGCTTTTGCCCATTCAGCTCAATGATCCTGGGGATTCCAAACACACCTGGCATCACTCACAAGGCCATTTGTTTTGTGGCCTGGCCCACTCAAAAAAAAACCCAGACTTTGAAGGCTCTGAGGCGACTTTTCTCTTCCGCTCATGGGTCCCGCCCCTAAGTGGGAAGGAGGGGGCAAGGGAGGCCGTGTCTCCATTTTACCGAAAGGGAAAATGAAGCCCAGAGAGCTGGAGCAGGTGCCTCAGGTAATGGAGCAAGGCAGGGCCAAAACTGGGACTCAAGTCCAGGTTCCCTGGTGTCCTCGTGGAGCCACCTGAAGACAGAGACTGACCATATCTCGCTAATCACAGAAAAGTCCCCACTGGCCTTCTTGGTACTTGGCCTATTCATCCAAGCTGCAGTGTGGCTGGGCCTTCCTCTCTCCCCCAGCCAGGGCCTTGGAGGATGTGCTCTGAGAAGAGCCATAAACGTGTTCCTTTCTGAGAAAATCATTCCTTCCTGCCTCCATTTACTAAGAACAGAGAGGCCAAGTATAGCCTGTCCTCCCTAAATCAGACACCGGGGCTGGGAACGTTAATAGTAGCAGTGAATACCGAATGCTTTGCAGTTTACAAAGTATTTTTCATGTGCAGAGGAAACATAGCTACTCCTGCAAGAAGGCAAGATACAGGAGGGTGAAGCGGCAAATTGAGGATGTTTATATACGGGTGAATTGGGACGGTAGGCAGCCAGATTCCTGGGGCTCTTGTTGGCTGAGAAGCAGCTTACGCAAGACCTGGCTGGCGGGGTAAGTTCATTTCTCAGTTTGTTTTCTCTCTTTCTCCCTCTGCTAGCAGAGAAATAAGGTTGCTGCCCTGCAGTACCCCCCGCCCCTCTGGCACGTGGCAGGAGGAGGAGCTCCACACACAGCATCTCCTCCAGGCGGCCCAACTCACGTGCACAGCTGTGTGACCTGCACCGGCCTTCTGGCAGCCACCAGTGGGCGGGAGAGGGGGCCGGGAGCAAGGTGGCTGCTGGCTCGGCAGCAGCAGCAGCAGGAGGGTGACAGGAAGGGTTGGAGAGGGTTTCCTCCTAGACTCTGAAAGCACAGAGGCCTGTCGCCAGGGGGAGAGGCTGCTCTGTGGTTATCAGCTCCCTGCAGGGATGGCTAGGGCCTCCTGAGCCACATGGAAACGCATGGCCTGGAAACCCAAATAGCAGGGAGCCCAGAGAACTCATGCTAGGTACAGAAACTGGGCCTATCAGAACAAAGATCTGTCGGTAGGAATAACAGACAGGGCCCACTGAGGTCATACGGCAGCCTTTGAGGCACAGGACGGAGTGGGGGTATGAGGTGCAGATGGGGCTGCAGCCATATTTGGAGCTGATCAGGAAAAGGTCTATGCAGGTCCTTAGACAGGATCTCATTCCTGGGGCCTAACCAGCCTTTGCCACCCAGAGGGTAAAGCTCTTTGTGACTCGCTCTACAGCCCCCAACCCTAGCCCCTTTTCTCCAGCTTCTAGAAAATGCCACACGGTATCTGCCAGGTGGCCCTATTCTGAGCCTCCTCAAGTTCTACTCAGCAGGGGACCAAATCACCAACCCTCACAACTGGCCCCGAGCCCTGGGACCCATCCCTCACCTGTCCAGGTCATAGAGGGTATGAGAGTTCTCAGTCACCACCTCCACACCAGCCTCCTTGGCCATCTTCATGATGGCGGCATCCCGTTCTTTCCCAAAGGGTTCAGAGTCATACTCAAAGGTCAGGCGGGTCACGCCCCATTCCTGTAGGGGGAGAATCTGTTACGCTCAACACTGGATTTGGTGGGAGGGGGAAGTGGGACACTCGGCTCCTTCCTGGGAGGGAAGAGAGTAAGTCTAGAGACTTAGCCGAATGGGCTGCAGGATGAATGAGAGACAATGACTTGAACAGGAAGGCAAACAACTTGCGGTTCATAAGGTTTGAGGACAGCAGGCCAGTGGGGTGAGACCAGCAGCACAGATACAGCACTGCTGAGGGAAGTGGTCTCTGTGAAGCCAGGCGAGAGGCAGGCTGCCCCACGTAGCTGCGGCATCCCTGCAGGAGGAGAATGCAGCAGGAGCTATAAATACAATGCGCCCAGGGGATGCCCCAGTCCCAGAAAGAGGCACTGACTCACTGCTGGAGACAAGGCGGGGGCAGGAGACCACCATCTCCTGCTGCTCGCAAGCCTTCCCCAGCCCATCTCTCAGCAAACTTGTGGCCTAGTTTCCCTGGCAGATTTGTGTGATGTGAAGTGTCCCAATGGTTTCCACAGCAACGCTGCTGAGGCCAGTGGCAAACAGGGCTAACAGGCTCCAGCTCTCAGAGTCAGGGAAGGAGGAGCCGTGTTCCAGGGGTCAGAGAATCCAGAGACTAGAAGGGCTCCGTGTTGAAAAAGGAAATTCTTTTCCAAGCTTGTAGTCATTTGTGGCAGGAATTTCTAGACCTCTTCGCAATGCTGAGTGCCCTTGTGGTGCAGTGGTTAAGAGCCTGGCTGCTAACCAAAAGGTCAGCAGTTCGAATCTACCAGCCTCTCCTTGGAAACCCTGTGGGGCAGTTCTATTGTGTCCTATAGGGTTGCTATGATTCAGAATTGATTCAATGGCAAGGGGTTTGGGTTTTAGCAGTGCTGAGAGAGAGCTGGCCCAGTGAAAGACTGTACAGACAACCCACTTCTGAAAGCCCCAGAGCACAGAACCAGCAAGAGGTAAAATGTATTCCAGCCAAAGTCTCTGATCCCTTCAAGCTCTTAAACCCTGAGCAAAGGTCCTGGCCATGCACAGACTGGCCTGATCCTGACCCAGGTCTGCTGGGATAGGTATGGGTCCTGAGCAGGGCTGGTATCCCAAGGATAAGAGCAGTAAACATTTACTGAGTCCACACTATGAGCCAGTTCATATGGATTACATTGTTAAATACTTAAAATAACTCGGTGAATGATAACAGTATTATTATCAAATGACACCTGCTCCAAGAAGCCTTCCTTGACATCCTCCTTCAATACGATTTTCCTGCCCCTTGCCCTTTCTCCATTACAGCTTTGATCACCTGACAATAAAGCTGCCACTATTGGCCCGTGTCCCCATTAGAGTGTGAACTCTCAGAGCAGAAACCACACTGGCTCACTGATCCTGATCCTAGGACCTAGTATGGGGCCTATACATACTAGAAGCTCAGTTAATAGAGGTTGGAGGATTAAATGAATGAGCTTTCTGTATCTCTGGCTATAACAGGGCTGGCCTCTGAGGTGCTGGGGGGACAATGTGGCAAGAGAAGGGAGGCAAACATCTTTATATGGTGTGGTGGTTAAGAACGCACTCTGGAGACACAGAGCCAGGGCTCCAATCCTAGACCACCACTTATTAAGCCTCATGACTGTGGGCAAGTTATTGTTTCCTCATCTGTAAAACAGGGATAACAGCACCTCCCTCTCAGGGCTGCTGTGAGGAATACGTGAGGTAATATATGCCACGCACTCCGAACGCTGTCTGACTCACAGTCAGCCCTGAGTGAAGGTTAGCTATTACATGTTGTGGAATCTGTGTAATGTGTACAGGGGTGACTTGAGTGACGGAGTGTTTACTAAGCTGCTTGCCTTTCCGTGAGACCTTTACTTCCACCTTATCCCCAGGAAGAGTAGGGAAGGATGCTGGATTGGACAGGCACATAAAAGCAATCATGTGCTGTGGAGGACAAAGGGAAGCTGTCTGAGAGCCCTCTGTCCATGAGTATTTAGACTCTATTTGGGCCTTCGGGCTTTTTTTTTTTTAAATTGCGCTTTAAGTCAAAGTTTACAAATCAAGCCAGTCTCTCATACAAAAACTTGTACACACCTTGTTATGTACTCCTAGCTGCTCTTACCCTAATGAGATAGCACAGTCCTCCTCTCCAGCCTGTACTTCCCGGGTCCATTCAACCAGCTCCTGTCCCCCTCTGCCTTCTCATCTCCCCTGCAGACAGGAGCTGCCCACATAGTCTTATGTGTCTACTTGAGCCAAGAAGCTCACTCTTCACCAGTATCATTTTCAGTCATAGTCCAGTCCAATCCCAAGCCCTAACAGAAGGTCCATGGTCCCTCCAGTCTCAGTCAGACCATTAAGTCTGGTCTTTTTCCGAGAATCTGAGGTCTGCATCCCACTGTTCTTTTGCTCCATCAGGGATTCTCTGTTGTGTTCCCTGTCAGGGCAGTCAGATGTGCTTTTTAAAGGGGCTGGGGAAAAAGCAACTGGCCACCTGATACAGCAAACTGAGGCCTATGTGGTACCCAAATGAAGGTTTTATCAATCACTTACCCTGGAGAAGCAGGGACACTCCTTCTGAAAGACTGGCTTCTTTTTTATTCCCAATAAATAAGCAAGACAGGAAACTCCCTTGCTAAACAGGAAACCCCACCCTCAAACTCCTGGCACAGAAAAAGTCCTAATAAATCTTTCTGGCTTGAGCCAAGCAAACAGCTAAGGAAGTCAGTGATATCCAGGGCGGAATGACTTGCCAAATGCCATGTCTGGACTGGGCTGGGAGCTTTCCAACAAGACGCTGGTTTCACAGAATTTTTTCCTTAATAGTTTCCATACTGGCGTCAATGTGAGCAGCTGCCTTTGCTCCCAACTTCTCTAGCAGCCCCAACCATTTCCATTTTCCCAGTCAGAATATCACATTGTTCACCTGTGGGGACCCCTGGGCAGCAGACTCTCACTGTCTTCTCAGGGCCTTGAGTACATACTCACCTTGAACAGCCTTGGGAACACGTCAGCTGGCTGGCCCCGGACTACAAACAGGCGGGAGTTTAGTTTCCTTAAACTTGTGTCCAAATCTTCCAGAGACTGAAGTAGAAACCTGCAGAGTCCACACAGGCCTTGTCAGTCGTCGTACAATCAAAAGTAGCTCTTTGCTAACAAAGCAGGGAGAAGCTAGCCCACTGTGCAGCCAAACAAGGAGCGTTACCAGCACTAGGATGAGAGAGGCAGGGGGGCTAGCCCCAGAGTGAGATGGCAGTGGATCAGGGCTGCCTTGCTGAAATCCTGGGTTTGCCTCCTACTAGCTGTGTGACCTCAGGCAGTTATTTAACCTAGTTAGCCTGTTTTCTTGTCTGTAATATGAAGTTAAGCCTTAGTACCTATCTCATAGAATTGCTAAGGAGAAGAAATCAAACAATGAGTGAAAAACATTTAGCACAGTGCCTCGCCCATAGAAAACACCAGAAAAATGTGAGCCCCTTCTACTGCTACCATCTCTGGGACCCTAGGCAGTCACTCATTCCCTCTAGCCTCAGGCCCTGTATGTAAGTGTCTGCGCTTGTTGCAGGATGGTATGAAAAAGCTAACAGGACCTTAATGCTGCTATACCACAGCATCACAGCATCGACCTTGTTCATCAGCTGGCTTTTGTGTCACAATCATTTCGCCAACTTTTTTTTTTTTTAAGCAGAGGAACAAGACTGCAATAAAAGACCAAAACCTGTCCCCCCACGAGTCGATTTACACTCCAAGCAACCTCAAGGACAGAGCAGAATTGCCCCATAGGTTTTCCAAGAACTGGCTGGTGGATTCAAACTGCCGACCTTTTGGTTAGCAGCCAGGTTCTTAAACAATGCGCCATCAGGGCTCCAGAGGAACAAGACTGAAATAGCCCTGGAAAATCCCACCTACCCTGGTCCAACAGACTCTGTGCCTTTCTGGATTCATGTCTCTGGGCTGCATGTGTTTCTCCTGCCACAGCCTGGGCTGAGCCCCTGTCCCTATGGTTTTCCAGGGCTTGCCTGGCAGGTGGCTCACTCTCCACACCTCTCCAGGGCTCTGGCATCAGGCTCTATCCTGAGAGGGAGAGGGTCTAGAAGAACCTTCTTGATAGGATCCTCATAGGATACCTCACACAGTTGAGGGAGAGGGAGCAGGGTACTGTGGATCTCAAGAGCTTTAAGCCAGAGAGGAGTACCACATTGAGCTTGTATCACCAGGGAAAGGAGAAGGGGGTTAACACTTGCTGAGTACGTTCAGTGTTTTACTTTATTTTTAAATTAAATTATGGTCTGATCTGTAACCGATCATGAGGATGGAGCAGGACTGGGGAGCGTTTCATTCTCTTATGAATGGGTTCAGGGTTGACTCTATGGTAGCTGACAAGGACAGCATTTTAAACAGGTAACTATTCATATGGTTAAAAATTCAAGTTACAAAATGGTACACGTAAAATGTCTCCACCTCTTGCTTCCCCAGGAATTTAATTCCCCTCTCTGGAGGCAGGAAACCCTGGTAGCATAGTGGTTGAGAGTTTGGCTGCTAACCAAAAGTTGGAATACAGCAGGTGCTCCCTGGAAACCCTACGGGTCAGTTCTACTCTGTCCTACAGGGCCGCTATGAATTGGAATTGACTCAACGGCAATGGGTTTCTCCAGAGACAGCCAATATAATCTGTTATGCTTCTTAAGTGCATTTCCTCATTTAATCCTCTCAACAAATTTTGAAGGGAAATGTTATTATTCTCATTTTATAGATGAGGAAACTGAGCACAGAAATGTTAATTAATTTGCCTAGGGTCACAGCTATTAAATGACAAAGCTGGAACAGAAACCTAGGTTGGTCAGGCTCTGAAATCCATGTCTTCTCTGTGCCCCATTCTTAAAGCCTTGTAGGCACGCCAAACACCGCTGTAGGTTCTGGGGTTTTGCAGGACCTCGTGTATCTGCGATCCACTTCTCTGGCAGATGCAAACCTGACTACAAGTAATCCACTGACATTCTTCCCTTTCACCTCGGGAACCAAGCCCGACAGCTGAGCCTACATTTCCAGATACTGCTGGGGCGCCTCTACCTACCCTTTGGTGTCACCCACCCATCCAGCTCCACAGACTTTATCTCTCTCAACAACGGGAATCGCCACATTTCATCCTGAGCACGACGAAGCCCGGTCGGTGTGTTCCCACGGCACAGCACTTTCTCTGACTTGCGAGGCTGCCAGGGAACCTGCTGCCAGCCAGAACCCACCCCCGCTGCTGCTGACGTACAGAACCTGCTACACTCCCACAGGTGAAGGCCACACACCCACATTCCAGCCTGAGCTGAGTCCATGCTTTGCCCAAAGCATCATGCAAGCTACAGAGCACCAGAGCATGGGGGGAGCCTCCCCAAGGGGTTGCAGTGGGAGGCTCTGATGGTTTATGCAAATTGAAAGCCCTGCCTCCGTCAATTTCTGTTTTTAAAAAACTAACACTCCCAGAAAAGGAAAGAGGAGACAAGAGTGACGCATTTGTGTTGGCCTCCTCTGAGGTCTCACATGCCTCCCAGAAGGCAAACAGAGATACATGCAAATAGCTTCACGCCACCTGAGACCTGCGCCCTGCCACGCAGAATGCCTGCAGATGACCCTGGTGGTTCAAATTCCACAACTCCAGGACAGGGTGACCTCCATCTGTGCTCCAGGAATGTCCTTGCCATGCCTTGGGGGCCTCTTTCCTCACAGCCCACCAGACTGTAGAAGGCTTACGATTTGAAGCTATAGATAAGGTTGAAAAGGTTGAAAACTCTAGACTCCAGACCAGGAAGCCAGCTGCCTTCTAGAGAACCTTATCCCTAGACCTCATTTACTAAACGGGAGATTCTTTTGCAGCTTCTTTGAGGGACAGATAATTCCACGAGGGCCCTTTTCTTCTTTGGCAAGAGATGTTGATAGCTGAGGCAGGAAGCAGAAAGCCCACCTCTCAACTCAGCAACTAAATAATGATAATCACAACAGCAGCTAACATTTAATGAGCACTTACAATGAGCCAGGCACTGTTTTACATACATTACCTCATCTAATTCTCACAACAGCCTTATGAACTAGATACTATTATTATTCCCATTTTATAGATAAGGAAACTGAGGCACAGAGAGATTAAAGAACTTACCCAATGTCATACACCTAATACCAGTACCAACTGCTGTCAAGTCATTCCAACTCAAGGTGACCCCATTCGTGTCAGGGTAGAACTGTGCTCCATAGGGTTTTCAGTGACTGATTTTTCAGAAGTAGACCACTAAGCCTTTCTTCTGAGGCGTCTCTAGGTGAACCTGAACCTCCAACTTCCTGGTTAGCAGCCAAGTGTGTTTAACTATTTGTAGCACCTAGGGACTCCTTCATGCACCTAGTAAGTGGCCAGAATTCAAACCTAGGCAGTCTGGCTCAGAGAGTCTGTGTTCTTGACCACTGGGTTCCATTACCTCTCAACCAAGGCTTAGCCATCAACCAAGGCTTAGCCATCAGGGAGCATCACAGCCCAACTCAGACGCCAACACCCTTGCTACTTGAATGTGGTCTGCAGATCAACAGCATCAGGCTTACCCAGGAACTTGCAAAATGCAGAGTCTCAGGCTCACCCCCAGACTTCCAGAATTAGAATCTGCATTTTAACAAGATCCCTGGAGGTTTTAAAAGTACTGCTCTAGAACACTGAACTTTACTTCTAGCTTCTGTTTACAGGTTGACTTTCTTTGGTTTCTACTAAGCCTTCCCTCATCAAGCTCCTGGTTTCTGCCTCCCCTTTGGCCCTCTAAAAATACTATTTCTTTCTTCTCTCCAGAGGCAAGCCTTGTAAGGCTCCTGCAGGACGAGAGGGCTCAGGCTGGCCTCCACAGGAGGCAACAGGAGACAAGAGACAAGAGAGGGGTCCCAGCACCCCCAGCCTCTTTGAAGCCTGGGGTGACAGCCTGGCAGGACAGTAAGGTAGCCTGGAACAGAACTGCTGCAGGCGAACACAGAGGCAGCCTGCGTTCTTTCTACCAGGAGAAGCCTGGGCCTCCTGTGCCTCTGTAGCACCCTCCTCTCCCCATGGCCAGTTTCTATTTACTCCGAGGTAGGACTCTAAAGAAAACTGGCCTGGGCGTCAGAGGCGCTAGTGCTGGGGCTGGCACTTCACCCTTGGTTGCTGTAAGCTGAGCCCACGTGGCTCGAATTGGGAGCACAGAGTCCTCCCTGTGTGGGCAGTTTAAGCTTTCTGCTCGGATTAGACAATGTGTGCAATTGAATTATATTACGTAAGTACGCCGGTGCCAGGGGCAGACAGAACTGGACAAATTCAAACTGGATTTCCAAAAATACAGACAGGACTCTAATTCAGGCACCCCACAGGGCTAGCCCTGTAGGATAAAAGAGGCAGACCCTTCTGGTTAAGGATCTGTATTTAGCAAAGGTCTGTCTGGGGGATGGCCAGTTTTGTGTTGAGGAATATTTTGTTTATTTGTCGTTAATGGGGGAAGGGTGATAAACTCCTTTTTTGGATCTAGATCTGCCCTTGACCAAGTTTCTCTGCTTCAAGCCAGGGTTATCTAGCCATAATGACAATACTACAATCCAACTCAGGCTGGCTACATAGGCTATAAATAGACACTGTTTCTCCTAAAGAATTTAGAGGGCTTCCCATGGGAAGGAGCCCTGGTGGCACAGTGGTTAAAGTGCTCAGCTACAAACCAAAAGGTCGGCAGTTGGAACCCACCAGCTGCTCTGTGGGAGAAAGATGTGGCAGTCTGCTTCCATAAAGATTTACAGCATCAGAAACCCTATGGGACAGTTCTCTGTCCTATAGGGTCGCTGAGTTGAAACTGAGTTGAGATCGATGACAGCAAGTTTTTTTTTTTAAAGCCCCATGGGAGAAGCCCTGGTGGCCAAAGGGTTGGTGGTTCAAACCTACCCAGGGGATCTGCTCCATAAAGATTACAGCCTAGAAAACCCTATGGGGCTGTTCTACTCTGTCACATGGGGTTGCTGTTGAGTTGAAAACCAACTCAAGAGCACCCAACAACAAACCCAGTGGAAAAGGATAACCCAAGCCCAGAATCCGTGACAAGGACTGATCTCTGAGTATTATACAGATAAAAATAATCTCAAAGAAGATGAAGATGAAGGTTTTCATCCTTTTTGGGCCAACAAACATTTCCTCAGCAGCGGAACGGTAAAGTGACTTGCTTGGGTACCAGTGTGAATAGCTCAGAGAGACTAAAATTTCCCCACCAAGACTGGAGCTCTCAGTACCCTTCTCACTGACCAAGTTCCAAGAAAGACCCACCTATGATGACAGTCCAACAGCACCCAGCATTTGGGAAGAGAGATACATTTTCCACTATGCCTCCTGGGGAGTTCCCATTTCACCCCACTTACTAATTCTGAACTAGACAAGCTGAGCGAGAACCCATTAGTTAGCTGGCACACATTCCTACCAACTCCCTCTGTCCCACTGGTTCCTGAATGCAGATGCAGCCCAGAGGCAGGGACAAAATGATCTGAATAAAGAGTGAGAACTGTCATCACCCACACAAGTTGCAGTAGGGCGAGGGGGCAATGAAAAACTGCAAGAGCCAATTTCAATATCCATTTTTAAATCTAGAAGCTGCTCACAGCTTCCTTTTGGGGGGGGTTCTGACTGTAGTACCTCCTAGGTTTCGGGAATATATTGGGGTAAATAGCAAAGGACTCAGCCAATTTGTGCTTTAAAAAAAAGTCCTAAGGCTCATCTAACTGCAGTTAAAAAAAACCCAGTGAGCCCATAAATTTCCTACTACCACCAAGGAGGGGGTAGTGGTGGTTCAGCGGTAGAATTTTTACCATCCACGCAGGAGACTTGGGTTCATTTTTTGGCCAATACACCTCACGTGCAAACACCACCTGGCTGTCAGTGGAGGCTTGTGCGTGCTATGATGCAAAACAGGCTTCAGTGGACCTTGCAGACTAAAACAGACTAGGAAGAAAGGCCTGGTGATCTACATCCAAAAATCAGCTGGTGAAAATCCTATAGATCACAATAGTCTGATCTCATTGTGCATAAGGTCACCAGGCGTCAGGGGCCAAAGTAAATACACATATTTCTTCATTGCCTTTCTCTGTTCTTTTACTCTTAGAGAACAACGTTCATGGCTATCTTAATTTGATTTCATCCACAGAAAAATGGTAGGTAGGAGTTAGTGCAGGAAGCAAAAGAAATCACAGATTCTGATTCCCCCTTCTCTTGCAAATGGTTCTGGGCCCCCCATTCCTAGGGAGGTTCCTTAGATGCAGCAATTCAAGCAGTTGCAGTGCTAAGACATTATGCTACAGCACAATTCTCCCAGACCACTCCCAGATCCCAAAACAGCCACCGGAAGATTACACACATTGTAGTTATGCGGAGGTAGGGCTCCACCACTTCCCCTCACCCCCAACTGGTGCACAAACCCCTCCGCAGCTCTGCCGCTCCCTCACTCCCATGAGGAGCAAATAGTCTGGTGGGGGTGGTATGAGTGTCTCTTCCCAGGCCCCAGAAGCAGTTACCATATTCCATCTGTTTTGTGTTATTTCACCTCTTTCTTCTGAATGCCAAAACGAATCAGACTTCCTGCCAGCACACTGCAACACATTTCCCAGGTTGTCTGGCTTGGGTCTGTGGTTCTCTAGTTCTTTCTCAAGCTTTGCTGCACGGGAGAGCTTTAAAGCCCTGATCCCAGATCGTACCCCAAAACAATGAAATCAGGATCTCAGTGGTAGGGGATGGGGAACCCAGGCATCTTTTAAAGGTCCTTAGGTGATTCCAATGTGCAGCTGCGACTGAGAACCACTGCTCTTGCTCAGCCCGGTTCATTTTCTTCATGGCACTTAGTTCTACTGAATTATGGTTGTTTACTTGTCTTCCTCCCCTAAAATGTAGCTCCAGGAGCCCTGGAGGCACAGACACCACATCAGCTTGTCCACAGCTGTACCCCTACCAGCACCTAGAGCAGGGCCTGGCAGATAGTAAACCAAACCTGTTGCTGTCGAGTTGATTCCAACTAATAGCGACCCTATAGGACAGAGTAGAACTGCCCAGTAGGGTTTCCAAAGACTGCCTGGTGGATTCCAACTGCCAACCTTATGGTTACCAGCTGCACCTCTTAACCACTACCCACCAGGGTCTCCTGGCAGACATCAGGCACCCGCTAAATAATTGCTCAATTAACATCTACATTCTTGCAAGGTCCGGACTTTAGGATTTGACTCAGGCATCTGGCCTGCCACATTCCTTTTCTCCTTCACTCGCGACAGCACAATCACAAGAGAGTGACCCAGAAAAATTTATCCTGAGTTTAATCAGCAGCATAACATTCGTTGTTGATTTTTAACCACCCCCCATTACCACAGCAAAGGAGGCAGTCCTCTACAAGGTCCCTTGAAACTGAATAAAAGAAACTTCTTTGTGACAATGTAACAGTAAACAGATTCCACTGACTCTGCTCTGACTGGCACGCTGCCACAGGAGGGGGCAAAGTCTGAGGCTTGGTTTATTGTCTACACTAGAGATGGTCATTTGAGGATGTTTGTCAAACCCAGCCTCCTATCTATAGAAACTGGAGCAAAGGCAGCACAATAGGGCAGACTGGAAACTGTGTGGGCAGGCTCTCCACAGGACTATCTTTAGTAGTTCCCTCTAGAAAAATGGGGCAGGAGCGGGCATTTAATAGACCCCCTTTACAAAGCGCTCACTCTCCTAGCAGGGCATACACCTTGGAGATAAAAAAAAAAAACAAAAACATGGTGTGCTGAGAGCCGCTGTATCCTGGGAATACCCCTGCCCATTGATGCAACAAGGCATAAGCAAACATCCCCCAGAACAATGCAAACAAACCAAGCAGGTGCAGTACGGCATTTTGAAAAGTGCTGGGTACATAATGTTTCCAAACTCCTTGGTCCTGAACACTGGTTATGGAGAAAAAACATCAGCTACCTATCTGCTAATTCCTTCCCATGTCCCTGTCAACTCCATCTCCCAGGAGTCATCAAAGAGAGGTCTCCGATACCATAGCTTTCCTGCTCCCTTGCCTTGGTGTGTCAGTTCATAAAAGCCTATCTATAAGGGCTCAACTGCCCTCTAAAATCATCTTACAGGAGAGAAGGAAGCGGGCGATACCTTGTTTGGTTGCTTTTTTTTCCTAGCAAGCTCATAGCTGCTAACAGAATTCTCCAAAATGGGTTAAGTACTACTACTCTACAATTGGGGACACACAGTGCCTCTAACTGAAGATGCCCTTGGGGGAGATGGCACCTGCCTTACCTAATGCTAAGCCAGGGTCTCTAGACACCTCCAGAAGCAGGGCCTTCTGGGTGGAGGGGAAGTCAGGATGGAGTAAAACAAACCAAGGGTGACCTTCAGGAGCTCAGCAATGGGCTCTTTACTTGAAGTAATGGGAGTATCTGCTCTGCCCCAGGATCAGAAACCCGTCCCCGCCCTCACGCCACAATATCTCCTTTTCCTCCCCTCCCTGGGCACACCCCTAAGAGACACCTGGAGTCCCGGTTCTGCCACTGGCTGGCTGCATGATCTTGGGCAGGTCAACTTTGTGCCTCTAGGGCTCAAGGGCGTCATCTGTACAATGGGGATCACACCACAGGGATGGTGTGAGGCTCAAAGGGGATAAAACACGGTGCGAAAGCCCCTTCTTAGAGGTTGAGTCCTCGCCCACCTAAGGGATTAGCGTGATGACTAACTAACCCCCTGGTGCCAACTTCTCGCCTCTGGAGACCCCGCTCCGTCTCCCTGCCGCGCCTCCCTCAGGCCCGGGTCTTCGGGCCGTGGGTGGGGGACAGAGGCTCCCCCTTTGGAAGGGCCCGGGGTCAGCCGGCGCCTCCCGGGCCTGCGACCCCGCCCGGGCCCTCTCACCTCCATCGGTTGATCCCGACCGAAGAGGAGGCCGCGAACCAAGGGTCGAGGATGTAAACGCAGCGTACGCAGCGCGCCCCGCGCACAGCCGCCAGCAGCGCCGGGTTGTCGTGGAGTCGCAGCCCCTTGCGGAACCAGTGCACAGAGGAGGCGCCATCCATGCTGGGAATGGGCACCAGGGCCGCCGCTCCCGCCGTCACCACTGCCGCCGCCATCACCGCCTAGATTGCTCTGGCCGGCGGCGCTCCGCCCCCGACAGCGCCGCGGGCCCCACCTCCAGCCCGCCCAGTGACCTATGACGCCTCCGCGGCTTGCCGTAGCTCGGCCCCTGGGGCTCTGGAGCGCCTCTGTCATTGGCCGAGCGCCTCCCTCCGGGCGATTGGCTCAGCGGCGCGAGATGAGGGCCCGCCCCCTCACGTTCCCACCATGTGTCTGCCGCCTGGGAGGAGCCCGCGGTCATGGCTGCTGACGCAGGCGGGCGTTCCCAGTGGAGGCCAGGGCGTAGGCCGGGCCTCAAGGGACAGAGGATCTCTTCCAGGCGTTCTAGTCGGAGCCTGTCGCTAGAAGAAGATGCCTGGGCTGGCGGGCGTTGTTATGACTCCAGCCAACAGCACTGGGCATATTTAGGATATAGCACCTACCCTGGGTGCCACTTGGGGGAGGGTGGGGCGCCAATGAGCAGTTTCCATGTAGTTTCCATCTTCAGCTTTGAGAGATCATTCAGCAAGTTAAATCTAATTGTCATAGGTATTATTTTCCCATAGATACGCAGCTGCTCTGTTCCCCACTCTATTAAGTCATCTACGTCATTCTACTAAAGCTACCATTTATGGAGTGCATCTCCTATACAAGCAACGTGATCTTCTTACATAGACTTTCTACTTTACTACTTTCATTCAGCCAGTTCTGTTCATTCAACCAAGGAGCTGTTACCCTAATTTTACAGATGAGGAAAACAGAGGCTGCTCCAGGTTGACTGACTAGCTCAAGATCATAAAACAAATAAAAGAACTCTATCCAGATTATTTGGGAACCCTGGTGGTGTAGTGTTAAGAGCTACCTCTGCTAGATGAAAGACTGGCGGTTGGAATGCACCTTGCGCTCCTTGGAAACCTTATGGGGCAGTTCTACTCCAACCTATAGAGGGCTATGAGTCGGAGTCAATTCAAGGGCGATGGGTTTGGTTTTTTGTTTTTTTCCCCAGATTGTTCTCATTTTGAAGCCTCTGCTTTTATCCACAAAGCTGTGCTTCTCTCTGTGCTGAGCTCCTTGGCATTTGCAAGAGAAAAAGTCTGGAATGGAGGAGGCGTGCCCTGATAATGCAGCAGTGGAGTGTTTGGGAGTAGGGAGTGGGAATGTGCAGGATGTGGGTTGAGATAGTAATTATGCCGTCAGATGAATTGATTTTCTTTTAGTTCTATATTTAGTAGACCTGATGGTACTATTAAATGCAAAGCATTGTTCTGGATTCTGTGTGGGATTTAGAGATGTGGAGGACACTGTCCCCACTCCTCTGGGAAGCCAGATGGGTCCTCTTACTCTTCTGAAGTCCAGCATAGGCTCGCTGATGAGCTAGCTGACTGGCAAGAGAAGCATATAAACACTCACAACGAAGTACTGAAGGTGGACTAAGATGGCCTAGTCAGGCTGTAGCTCTGGGGTTACCTGGTGGAGAACAGCCTTCTTCAGTCTCACGCTAGGTTGCACCTATGCTCACAACTCTTCCTGAACTTGGGAATGGGCGATGAAGGAACTCAAGTCAGCAATTTAGTGGCATTAACTGGCACTGCTCTAGAAACCAGTGTTCTTGAAATCGTGGGCTCTCTCTCATTTCCAGGGCTCTGCACAAGCTGTTCCCTCCACCTGAATTCCACTCCCCACCCCACACCCTTTCTAACTCCAGTTTATCCTGTGTCACTGCTCAGTATAGATGTCATCTTGGGTGTCTTGCATACTGCCCCATTTCACTCTGCCCTTCTTCTTATCACTGCCCCTAGTACATGGTACTGGAATTGCTTGCTTAATTGTCTGCCCCATTAGACTATAAGCTCCTGAAAGATAGGGGTTGTGGCTTTACAAATGTATTTCCAGGGTCTATCCCAGTGCTTGGTATTTGATTCTCAAGGATTATTTGAGTAAAAGTTGAACAAGGACAAGAGTCTCAGGTTGTCAGGGACCTTAAAGGTCTATTCTAGTCCCCCTCACCTGACTCTGCCCTTATTTTTGAGTCTTCTCTCCAAATGCTTGCTGAATGAGTAGATGCCACCTCTTGTTACTTTTCTTTTCAGGCTTTGTGTTCCCACCTCTTTTGTGCCCCTCTTCTCTCCACAAGGTTGATGCTCTTCTAGGAATAGAATAGAGAAAGCAGGAAATGGTTCTTCCCCAAGTAGCCTCAAATATGAGTACTCTCTTCCTCCTCTGAACTCCCATAATGCTTTATCTGTAGACTGTAAACTCCGTGAGGGCAGGGACTGTGCTTGTCTTGCTCATCGGTGTATTCCCAGCACCTATCCTGGTGCTTGACATGTAGTAGGTGCTCAGTGAATATTTGTTGAATGACTGAATGCCGTTTATCCCTTTCTATCTTATTAGGCTATTTTGAGAGGCAGTATGATGTAGTGGTCTCAGGCACAAGGTCTCAGGCATTGGAGTGATTAAGTTCAAAATCTCATTCTGCTTTAACTGTGTGTGACCTTGGGTAAGCTAGTTAACCTCTCTGTTCCTCACTTTCTTAATGCATACAATAGGGATGATAATAATTTCTAGGACATAGAAAGCACTTACTAAGCAAGCATCAGCTACTATTATTTTGAATGGCAGGATCTGTGTCTGATTTTGTCTTCCTTGTAACATCTAGCCCAGAGTCTTACGTGTAATGAATGCTTCATAAGTTGCTGAGCGAATAAAAGATTTTACTTACTTTTTTAAAGGGTCGTCAACATTATACCAATAATGGAAACTGAAGAGAAATAATTGCCATCAAGTCCAAAAACCTAACAAATCAATTTTTTCCCCAAGTTTCCTCCTAGGCTCTGTCAATAAGCACCTAAGTTTTATGGCTTTAATCAAAGCAGAGGCACAGTTTTGTAGATTCTTTTTAAACTTAAAGTATTAAGCATATTCTATGTTGCTATGTCTTTGTTATTTCAATGACCATATAATCCTCCATCAAGTTGATAGGAAGACTTTTTTTTAAATTGCATATTGCTTGGGTTTATTACCAGGGTAACGTTCAAAAACCAGGAAGTAAATCCGGCACTGGATAGAATATTGGAATGCAAAGTCCACTCTTGGTCTTTACACTTTGAAACGGACAGGGAGAAATTGGAGTGAGACCAAAGAGATGTGTAAATTGCTTAGGAAGTGAAATGTCATTGGGGGCGAGGCGTATCTAAGCATGGCAGGTATGGCACGTGCCCTGGGTGCCACTTGAGGGGGCATGGCACCAACGAGCGGTTTCTATCACTAGCTGTGACAGCTCATTCAGCAATTTAAAACTAATTGCCATAGACATTATTTTTCGTAGCTACGCCAGGACATCTCATTATTTACAAGCATTTCTGACCAGTGGTTGCTATGAGGATGCCAAACAGTTGCTCCTTGTTGCCAGGAAGGGTAGACCAAAAGAAGAAAGGCTTAAAGTAGGAGAGTAAGAGGTGGTTTTAAAGATGAACCAACTAGCCTGGAAGTGGATGGTGTCTTTCTTCCCTGATGATACTTAAGAAGACAGATCTGTTCACGTTTGTCCCTCTCTGTTAAAGTCCTGCATGGAGACTAGATGAGACAACTTTCATATTCCCTTTGAACCGCGAATTGAGTAAATATTTGATGACTGGTTGAAAGGTAACCAAGCACCGAAAGGAGAGGCATCCCTGACGAGTTTAAGTTACCCGCGCCCTCTAGTGGTGTGACTGGGAACGAAGCCGTGGCCCAGTTTCGGGCTGAGCCAAGAGCACCCCGGCCCTAGACTCCTCTCCTTAGTTACTGGCCTTAAGAGCTTGCAGCTGAGGCATTTCTATTTCCAAGACTTTACGCAAGGCTTACTTTGATGTAGTGACATAAAATGCTCATTGTTTGAACTATGCAGCTTGAGAAGTCGTAAAGCTTATTGAGAGCGTGGACTGTAAGGCCGGAAGGCCTGGATTCCATTCCAACTACCTGATTACTTACTTGGGCAAGTTACTTCACCTCTCTGTTCCTCAATTTCCTCATTTCTGAAATGCGGCTTGGCTTTTCATTCTCTTAATAATGTTTGGGGATGAATAGAAGTTCTTAATTTTAATGTGGTCCAATTTATCCATCTTTCCCTTTATGGTTAGTGCTTCGGTGTCTCGTATAAGAAATCTTTGCCTACTTCCAAGGTCATGAAGATATTCTCCTATATAATCTTCTTAAAACTTTATTGTCTGACCTTTCAAGTTAAATGTACAATCTACACATGGCGAGGGACTTCATTACCCAGGGCTAGATGGTTGGGAACTGGCTTCCTCTGTTTCCTGGGCCACTTTACTCCCAGAAGCCCTTGGGCCCAGGCTCTCTTTATGGATAGACAAGAGGGAAGGTAATATGGTGCTTCCCATGCCTGCTGGCCAGCAACTAAACATAACCCCAGAGCTTCCAGTGGTGGTTCTCAAATATAAGTGTTCCCTGGAGTCATCTGATTAGCACATGTTCAAATTGTACGCGTCCCTGGGTTGTGTAAACAGTTTACACACTTGGCTGCTAACCAAAAGTTTGGAGGTTCGGGTCCATACAGAGGCACTTTGGAAGAAAGGCCTGGCAATGTACTGAAAAAAGCTGTCATCGAAAACTCTATGGAACACAGTTCTGCTCTGACACACATGCGATCACCACGAGTCAGAATCGACTTTTTTTTTTTTAATTATGTTATGTTACTATTATTATTGGTAGCAGCAGCCACAGAAGCCTCTAGGTTCTCTCTTTCCTGCCCAATAGCAAGGACGCAGTAAAACCTTCCACACAATCCAAGCTTATAAATGTTTATTATACTGATTTTTGCTGGAAAATGGTGGAAACAGCTAGATGGAGCCCCTCCGGGAAGCTTCTCATCTGTGGAGGTGGAAAAAGAAGGGCATTTTAACTGGGACAGGCAACAGGGGCCATCCCATTAGCTCTGGTTCATAGAGATGCTGCCATATTCCCTCTGTGTTCTGTGTCTTGCTTAACCCCTCACAGATATGGCCAGGCTTCCAGAGGATTTGTATTCTAAGAATGAAGTTGTGACATGGTGGCCTGAGGCTGAATCTGGTCCACACATGTGCCATACATGCTGACACAATACATATATATATATTTAAATTTTATTAATTTTGTTGTTGAGAATATACACAGCAAAACATACACCAATTCAAGTTTCTACATGTATAATTCAGTGACATTGACTACATTCTTCAGGTTATGCAACCATTCTCACCCTCCTTTTCTGAGTTGTTCCGCCCCCCATTAGCTTAAACTCACTGCCTCATACAATTATTTAAAAAATTTGAGCCATTGTTTAAAAGCCAGGAGATTGCATGTAAAAGTTTAGATTTCTGGCTCCTTTTGCAAAATTAGAAGTTCAAGCGATATAGGGCCACATTTCCAAATGGCGAAATCTGAGAGGAGCTGAGTAGTAGCTTTCCTGGTTAGACATGTCCAGCTCAGCAGCCCCCCACCCAGCTCACCTCCTTCATTTATGTTACTGTTGTTCTCTGTTGGCACTTCCATTAGGAGTTGACTCCTGTGATGAATAAGTGTCCATCTTCTCTGCTGCCTTGGTTTCCTGGTGCTGCTGTAAGAGAAATACCACAGTGGATGGCTTTTAAAGAACAGAAATTAATTTGCTTACAGTTTAAGAAGCTAGAAGTTTGAATTCCAGGCCCTGGCTCTAGGGGAAGGCTCTCTTTCTGTCTGCGCTGGGGGAAGAAACTTGTCTCAGCTTCTGTTGCCCTGGCATTCCTCCTTTCGTTGGTGATCTTCACGCTACATCTATCTTCTGCCGGTTTTTGTTTTCTTCTGGGTCTAATCTACCGTTTTTATAACTCAGAAGCGATTAGGTTTAGGACACACGGGACACTGATATGATCTCATTAACATAACAAAGAAAACTATTCCCAAAAGGAATTACATTCACAGGTATAGGGGTTAGGATTCCAACACGTGTTTGAGAGGACACAATTTGATCCATAGCACCTGCTATTGGAGCAGGAGGTAGGGAAGCAGAGAGGGAGCAGAGGTCTACTTAGAAGAGGGCAGCAGAGATGGATGTGGGATGGAGCTCAGGCATCTTGCGTTACCCATCACTAGCTCCTCCAGGGCAGCTCTCTTGTATCCAGCAGGCTCTCTTCTCAGAGCTAATGCATGCTCCATGCTGGGTGGTGGAACAGGCCTGGGAGGCAGAGGGGACAAAGTTTCATCACTCCTTCTGGTGCTGTTTTTGTTAGTTGCCATCAAGTTGACTTCAACTAATGGTGACACCATGTGTTACAGAGTAGAACTGCTCCATAGTTTTCTTAGCTTTAATCTTAACAGAAGCAGATCACCAGGCCTATCTTCCGTGGTACTGCCAGCCTTTAGGTTTGCCGTCAAACTCAAACCATTTATGTCACCTAGGGACCATTCCTCTTTCTGCTACCCTGTAATAATCACGTCAACTGTTTATGTACCTAGACAGTATGCTAAGCATGTAGCACACCTTATCTCAATCATTGCACCACTCTCTGGAGTAGGAGTTATCATCGTTCTTATTTTACAGATTAGGCAGCTGAGGTTCAGAGACATCAAGGCATGTGCCTAAGGTCACACAGCTAGGAAGTGGACAGGAACTGTGGCTGCAGCAGAGATGTTCTCTTGCTCAACCGAAGTCATGCGGCTGGTTGATGGCAGAGCTCAGTTTCTAATTCAGATCCAACTGACATCAAACCCCAGAAGCTGAAAACTGGTGGCGAGAGGAACAACTAGTTTGGCCAGCAATATTTTTGAAAATTTGGAATTTTGGACCTTTTGCTGGGCTACCTGCCCTCCACCAGTACCTGTTGCCTCATGCCCTGGCCCATTCTCTCATGTGTGTTTCCTGGCCTCAGGAGGTAGTGACAACCCCTGCATGGTCTCTCGAAGTCCTGCAGTCTAACCTCAGGTGAGCTTGAGCTCTTGGTTCCTTCAGTGGTGTTACTAAGGTTGGTGTCACCCAGTTTAGTAACTCACGGTGTCACCCCCACCTAGACCTCCTCTGGTGCCAGACCATACAGAATGCTTAGTAATGTTTTTTGTACTAGCGTTACTTGTATATCATAATTTCCGTATATGACTCCTTCTTTTCCTTTTATCACTACTTCATATAGTTCACAAATACTAATTACCACAATACTATTCCTAAAACGTCAGAAAATCCCACCCCGAAAATAAGTGGCTGTAAAAACACTGTCGGCAAGGAAAACAGCAGACTGTGTTTGTAGCCTGTGCGGATGAAACCACGTGATTTGAAGCATCACTGTAAGTGCGTAATAATGACAGCTCTGACCGGAGGAGGACATTAGCAGGTCCAAAAAGTAAATTAGCATAGAGTTTTAGTCTAGTAGGTATACTGATACACGTAAGCTGGGCTTAGGAGAAACGTTTTTGTTGTAACTAACTACAGGGATATTTTTATAAAAAATAATAAATTTCTTCTGAAACACTGCAGAGAATTTTATAGATGGTCATTTTGGTGTCCCTTCCTCTGACAGTGTTACCCAGTGTGATCCACACCCCTATACCGCCCCCCTAGTGATGCCACTGGGTTCCAGTAAAGAGCTGGAGATCTGTGTTTGTATCTGTTGACCCCACCTCACCAGGATTTGCAAGAGTTGAGAGTAGAGACTAATATGGTTTGGGTTCAGGCTCAGCTCCCCAACCATCATGCCGTAATGGGGGGGGCTCCCTCTCTGGACTGAAAGCCTCCTATAAACCTTCTGTGGCTATTTTTTTGGCTATAGGACAACCTGGGAGTCAGGCCATTGGCCTGGCAGAAATGCAGTTGTCCCCAGCCCCACCCCTTCCTTAGACCGGCGTGGGGCTCCTCTGACAATACCACCTTCTCCCAAGCCAGCTTCCACCTGGACAGAAAGACGATGGGTCACTGGGGACTGTAGGAATAAACAAAGACCACCCAAATCAGAACAAAAGGGGCTACTTACTCAGAATTTGCTGTAACAAGGGAGTCAGCCACCATCACCTGTATTTGGCAAAGACTCAAAGGCAGGCAGAGGAGTGGGAAAGTGTAGAGTCAAAAGAAGGGAAGGCTTCAGGCGTGCTCCAATTGGAGATTGTTGGCACGGACGAGTTGGAGGCAGGCTAACGAGAAGCAGGGCCTCTTATGAGATTGGTTAGTCCTGAGTTGGGAGTGGCGGTGGGGGGCAGAAAATAGGGAAACTGGCCATCATTGACCCAGTCCTGTCAGTTCTGGGCCAGTTTCTGCAGGGGCTGTAGTTTGGCTTCTGGGATGACTGCTGCAGAGGTTATGGACCAGCTTTCTATTGCCATGTATGGTCTGGCCATTGTCCATCTCTATACTCAGCCTCTCAGCATGCGGAGAGGGTACCCAGCTATGTCATCTGGGGCGTGTTGCTAACCTCTTTGGGTTTTCTCATCTGTAAAATAGGGATGCTAATAGTATCTCTCTTAGAGTGTTAATAGGTGTTACGTGATTAGAATAGTTCCTGGCATGGGGTGAGCACCCAACAAATGTTAGCTATTATGATGATGATGATGGTGCTCAGTGGAAAGGGCACTGGCCGGTGGAGCAGGTCTGGGTAGCTCCAGTCCTGGTTCTGCCCCATCACTCTGACTTTGGGCAAGTCAGCCATACTCTCTGAGCCTCAGGCCCGCCTGTAAAACAATGGAGCTGGACTCAGTTTTTCTCATCTGGCAATTAGGGAAGAAAAACAATCTCATGTTTCTGTGACGCTTTATAGATTATAGGACAATTTCATGTAGGTTGACTCCTTAAATCATCTCTTAAATTAGAAAAATTTTCTTTTTTTTTAGTAGGAGGAAAAGGATCTAGGAGGTTATGTGATTTGGCTAAGCCCACACAGATTTGAGGCTAGATAAGCCCACACAGATTTGAGACTATATCTTTTGACAGCCTGCCATCTGACCCACACCTGCCATCTGACCCACCCTAAGACTGTCCCCTCCCCTCCCCCCGGCCAACCGTCCTCCATCATAGGCTCCTGGCACATCTGGCCCAGGTGCTTCAGAGAAGCAGGCTTTGCTGTCCTTTCTGAGTTGGTTTCAGGTCCTAAATTTAGCTCTTTCACAGGAGCCGAGGTATGTGGTGGGGGCAGGGTCAGGGGCTGGGTAAAGGCTGTGTCTGGTACGGCAGCTTCTCCATCCATGTAGTACTAAGCAAGTCATTTGACCCTTTGGGACCTCAGTTTTCACATCTGGCAAATGGGGAACAAAAACAATCTCATGCTTACGTGGCACTTTGTAAATTGTAGAGCAATTTCACAGACATTGACTCCTTAAATCATCATGTTATCTTTTAAATTATAACTAATTTTTTTAATGTTTCCTTTTTTAACATGAGGAAAAGGATCAGAGAGTAATGCTAAGTGATTTGGCTAAGCCCATACAGATTTGAATCTAGATCTTTCGATCCTAAGATCTGGCCTCTTTTCATTCTTAGATGCTCTCACCTTTACCTACATCGTGGGATTATAATAAGGATAACATGAAAATACAAAACTTATACTAGATAAACTGCACGTTTTTATGGTTGAGAGCCATACTGCTTGGGTTCAAATCTTAGTTCTGCCACTGATTAGCTGTGTGGCATTAGAGAAATTACTTAACCCCTCTGTGCCTCATTTTTCTCACCCGTGAGGTGGGAGATGATAATAACTCCCACTACATGGGGTTGTTATGGGGCTTAAATGAGTTACTATTTGTCAAGCACTTCCAATAGTGTCCGATACCTTGTACAGTTTAAGTGTTTCCCAAATTAAAAAAAAAACAGCTGCCCTACCAATCAGCTGTGTGACCTTGAGCAGACAGAAACATCTTAGATTAAGGTCAGGAGCCTCGTGTTCTACTTTGGGCTCAGCCACTGATTTGCTCTGTGATCTCAGAACTTTTCACCTTTCCATGCATTAGTTTCCTCAACTGCAAAATGAGAGGCTTGGACAAGTTCAATGATTGAGCAGCATTTTTTTTGCACAAAGATCAAGTTAGGAAAAAATAAAAACTTTTTGGGCCACATCTTATCTATTTGAATCCACTGGGTAGGGGGAGGGGGAGATATTCCAATGTAGTGGGGCTGCCTGGGCTACTGTCCCAGCACCCTTGGGGACTGACCTATGGGGTCCACAGGAGTGGTCTGAGTGACATATGTGACACTGTCTAGCGGTATGGGACACCTGAACCAATGACACCCCCACCCCCAGGACCTGGGGAGGCTGACATGCAGGTGAGACTGAGCAACAGTGGAGCTAAGGTACATTAATGGTGGCACCCTGCAGGATGGTCATGAATTCCCACAGCTGGTAGCCCCAGAGACTTCCGGCTCCTGTGGTTTCTGAGGCCTTGCTTCTCTGATCTTCCTGGCATTCCATCAGAAACACACATTTCCTCCGAATAACCCACTCCTCCTTTACTTAGGCTAATGGGGGCACAAACAGTTAAGCATTTGGTTGCTAATTGAGAGGTTGGTGGTTCAAATCCACCTGACAGCCTTTTAGGAGACAGACCTGGTGATCCGGTTCCACAAAGATCACAGGCAAGAAAACCCTATGGGGCACTGTAAAACATGGGTTGAGAAATAACCTCAGGGCACCTAACAAAAACAATGCATCAGTTATCTATTGCTGTGCTACAAAAAAAAAAAAAAAGCACCCCAAAATTTAGAGGCTTAAAGCAATGATTTACTCTTTCTCTGGATTCTGTGGGTTGACTGGGTGGTTTTTCTGTGGGCCTCACCTAATGTTACTTATGTGGCAAATTCATCTGGCAGGTGGGCAAGGGCTGTTGGCTGGGGTGCCTTTGTTCTCCATGTGGCCCCTCTACATGGCTAGCTTAGGCTTCCAGATAACATGGCGACCTTGGGGCCAGGGAGAAAGGTGTTCTCATCACTCTTATGGCCTGGGGTCAGGGGCCCTGAATGTTACTTTTTAGTATTCTGTTGGTCAAAACAAGTCACAAGGTCAGCTCTGATTCAAGGATTCAATAGACTACACCTCTTGATGGGAGATGCAGTACGTGCATATGAGAATGAGAGGAATGGAAGGTGACCTGTGTGCAGACAACTATTGCAACTAGTTTTGGTTGATTTCTCTTACTTGTAGCCAAAAGAAATTTAACCAATATATTCTATGACTTACAAATTCCCACCCACCACTCGGACTAATCTCCCACCTTCTCTCAGCTACCCTGGTTTTACTTCTCCTCACACCAACCGCATTCCACCCCAGAGCCTTTGCACTTGCCGATCCCTCTGCCTGGCACATTCTGACCCTAGATCTTCTCCTGATCATGCCTTTGCCACATTTAGATCTTTACTTACATTTTTACTAAAAGAGGCTTTTCTGACTCCCCAAACTAACTAGGCTTTATACTTTTTGTGGCATTTACTATGTATTATTTATCTTTTGTCTTTTTGTTCATTTGTCATTCTTTCCTTACTAAGAATGCAGGGACACTGTGATTTCTAAGGCTGAAGTCTTCTTTAAACCAAACAACAGTGTAGCTTGACTAGTAAAGAATGTCTGCCTTGAGCATTTTGCCCTTTTAAGAGCTATCTATATGGAATGTTTACCTGTATTTCATTGACTATGCAAAGGCATTCGACTGTGTGGATCATAACAAATCATAAATAACATTGCGAAGAATGGGAATCCTGGAACACTTCATTGTGCTCATGAGGAACCTGTACATAGATCAAGAGTCAGTCGTTCGAAGAGAATGATGGGATACTGCGTGGTTTAAAGTCAGGAAAGGTGTGCATCAGGGTTGTATCCTTTCTCCATACTTGTTCAATCTGTGTGCTGAGCGAATAATCTGAGAAGCTGGATTATATGAAGAACGGGGCATCAGGATTGGAGGAAGACTCATTAACAACCTGCGTTATGCAGAAGACACAACCTTCCTTGCTAAAAGTGAAGAGGACTTGAAACACTTACTGATGAAGATCAAAGACCACAGCCTTCAGTATGGATTGCACCTCAACATAAAGAAAACAAAAACCCTCACAACTGGACCAGTAAACAACATCATGCATGGTAAATGGGGAAAAGATTGAAGTTGTCAAGAATTTCATTTTACTTGGATCTACAATCAACATCCATGGAAGCAGCAGTCAAGAAATCAAAACATGCATTTTATTGGGCAAATCTGCTGCAAAAAAACCTCTTTAAAATGTTGAAAAGCAAAGATGTCACCTTGAAGACTAAGGTGTGCCTGAACCAAGCCATGGTATTTTCAATCGCCTCCTATGCATGTGAAAGCTGGATGATGAACGAAGAAGACTGAAGAAGAATTGATGCCTTCGAATTGTGGTATCGGAGAAGAATACTGAATATACCATGGACTACCAAAAGAATGAACAAATTTGTCTTGGAAGAAGTACAACCAAGATTCCCATTAGAAGCATGGATGGCGAGACTACGTCTCACATACTTTAGCCATGTTATCAGGAGGAACCTGTCCCTGGAGAAGGACATCATGCTTGGTAAAGTACAGGATCAGCAGAAAAGAGGAAGACCCTTAATGAGATGGAGTGACACAGTGGCTGCAACAATGGGCTCAAGCATAGCAATGATTGTAAGGATGGCGCAGGACCGGGCAGTGTTTCGTTCTGTTGTACATAGGGTCGCTATGAGTTGGAACCAACTTGATGTCACCTAACAACAACAACAACAACAACATGAGATCAAATTGTCAACAGAAACTCAAAAGATTAGATAGGAAACTTAGGCAGCAGTTGAATTTATTATGTTAATGGTGCAGGAACAATTTGGAAAAGGAGGATGAGAATGGCTGCACAAATTTGAAAAATGTAATCAGTGCCACTGAATTGTACATGTTGAAATGGTTGAATTGGTGTATGTTCTGCTGTGTGTATTCTCAACAATAGCCAAACAACAACAATGGCAACAAATTAAAGAGCTCATTTAGGCAGTACATATACTAAAATTGGAACGATACAGAGATTAGCATGGCCCCTGTGCAAGGATGACATGCACATTCATGAAGTGGTCCAAATTTAAAGGAAAAAAAAAGAATACAAGGACTATGGTCTGTCTGGATCTCTGATGTATGCCTGGCACATGCTGGGCACTCAGTAAGTATTTACGGAAAGAAAGAATGCATTTTAATGCTTTTTGCTTTTTAGATGTTATAATATTAATATTCACAAGGAACTGACATGGCTAAAAGACAATAAATTCCTGTTCTTTAAAGCCACCCACTTGTGGTATCTATGTTATGGCAGTTGTAGGTGACTCAGACAGTTCACCTCTGATATTCTCCATTTTGGTTCTTTGTTTGTTATTTCTTTCCTTGTCCTTTACCACAATTACATTTATTTGATTGTTTCCTTGTTTTTAGTGCCTTGTCAACTGTTTGTCTCCCTAGTGCTTGGTGCAGAGTTAGCGCTTAATAAAGAGACTGATGTTTGTTGATGTCGATAATAACAATAGGTCACAGTACGCCAGGTACAATGGTAAGCATATTACATGTATTCTCAACCGTCTTGTGTGGCCGGATGGGAAAGGATTATCCCCATTCCTCAGGCAGGAAAAGTGAGGTCCAGAAAGATTAGGGGACTTGCCTAAGGCTGTGTAGCTTCTAAGAAGTGGAACCTAGGTCTCCTGACTCCTGTTAAAGTGCTCTTCAAAGCAGCAGTGAACAGCAGTGCCTTCTGAAGGAGAAGGTGTGTGGCAACATTGGACTAGATCACTGTTCTTAAAATTCTCCCTCCTTACTATTTTTTTTTTTTTTCCTACTGGGCAGCCTGGCTTCTGCATTCCTGGGCCACTGCTTTCAGAAAAGGATAAGAGAGAAGGTGAGGTAGTCTGGGCTGTCAGAGGAGGGGGCATCATTTCTGCCTTCCTACATAGTAACATTCTTGGAGGAGGTCGAGGGCTCTTTAAATACCATAGAGATGAGCTGGGGTGGGGGTTGGGGTGCTTCGGGTAGGAACAGGCTGGGATGCTGGAAGATTGACTGCAAGCGGTTCCCTAGGCTTCATCTGCATCAGAATTGGGGTCTGTGGCTGAGTGTGAATTCCTGCCTGTCTGCGCACACTGCCATCTGTGCACACTGTGTCTTTGTGCGTATGTCTGTGTGGGGGTGGGTGGGCGGGGTTCTGCATAATGGGCTGTCCAATTTTTCCTGAGAGTTGGGGCCCCCTGAATTTTTTTTTTTTAATTTATAAATTCATTTGAGATTTGAGATGAAGCTATGCATCTTTTGTCTGCACTTTTTTTTTTTTTGGTAAAAAGTTAAATTTTAGGTGTCTCTAGTTTTTTCTTAAATCTTGCCCAAGAAAGTGCAAATAACATCAAGAATGTTGCCCCATACAAAGGGTGCCCATTCTGTGCTTAAGGGACCTGGCAGTGGCATTTGAGGCCCTTCACACCACCGCCCCCTCCCTCTCTTTCTGACCTCCTCTCCACACCTACTTGCCCTGACTTCGCTTCGCTCCCCAGAGGTGCTCTGTCCCTGGATTGGCCTTGTTCTCCTGGCCAGTCTACCCTTCCTCCTATATCCTGGAGATTCCTGCTCACCTAGTAAGACTCAGTTCAAACATCCTGTCTTGTAAAGACTTGGCTGATTCTCCCCAACTTGGTGTTTCCATCTTCTGAGTCTTTAAGACAAACACGTTATATTTCCACGATTGCATCGCTTATGAGATTTTGACATGTGTTCACATGTGAGCCCCCCGGAAGCACGTTTGGGTCTTCATGTTAATACCACCTACCACAGTGTTTGGCACACAGCAGGTACTCAGAAAAGTGATAGGTTAAGGACACTGTGGTTAAGGACCCATGTTCTGAAGGCAGTGTGCCAGTCTGAATCCTAGCACCGCCCCCTCCTTCCTGTGATCTGAGCTCTCTGCGCCTCAGCGTCCTCATCTGTAAAATGGGGATTGGTGATGGCAACCATTTCACAGTTTTGTTGTGAAGATGAATGATGAACATAAAGCACTCAGCACAGTTTCTACCTTACAGCAACTCAGAAACCAAACACACTGCTCTCCAGTCTATTTCGACTCAGAGCTACCCAATAGGATGGAGCAGAACTGCCCCATAGGGTTTCCAAGGCTGTAAATCTTTATGGAAGGAGACTGCTACCTCTTTCCCCTGTGGAGTGGCTGGTGGGTTCAAACAGCAGACCTTTCGTTAGCAGCCACGCTCTTAACCACTGCGCCATCAGGAATCCTTCTGTATATGGCAGCTACTGCTAATATGGAGGAAATCCTGGGTGGTGCAATGGTTAAAATGCTCGGTTGCTAACCGAAAGGCTGGAGGTTTGAGTCCACCCAGAGAGGCCTCAGAAGAAAGGCGTGGTGATCTACTTCTGAAAAATCAGCCGTTAAAAACCCTAAGAACGACCCCTGATGGCTAGTGCTTTGAGGTGATCTGTCAAACTTAATCCAAAATTACCCCCTGAAGTGATATTTAAGACAAACAGTAGTTTAGCGTGTCGTTGTCAGGTGCCAGGGAGTGGACACCAACTCATAGCAACCCTACAGGACAGCGTACAACGGCCCCATAGGGTTTCCAAGGGGCAGTTGGTGGATTTTAACTGCCAACCTTTTGGATAAGCAGCTGAGCTCTTTAAACCATAGTTTAGCTTAGTTAGTGAAGAATGTTTGCCTCGAGCTTTTGTGCTCTTTTAAAGAATTATCTATATGGGATCAAATCAACAATAGCCGCTCGAAAGGTTAGATGAGAAGCTTAGAGGGCAGTGAGTTTAATGGTAATGGCGGTAGACTCATTAGGAAACGGAGGGTGAGAACGGTTGTACAACTTGAATATAATCAATGTCACGACACTGTACATGTAGAATACATGTAGAAATTGTTGGAATGGTGTGTGTTTTGCTCTGTATATTTTCACCAAAAAATAACAAATTAGAAATAAAGAAAGAAAACCTCATGGAGCACAGTTCTACTCTGACACACATGGGGTTGCCAAAAGTTGAAATAGACTCAGTGGCGACTGGAAAATTTGGAAGTTGAGGTCTAGGCACCCACCTCCCAGGAAGGACCCTTGGCATTTGACCCTTCTGGATGGAGCCCTTCCCAGACAAAGAACAGGCTCTTTATATCTCCGGCTGCCTCTGTATCTAAGGTATGGTAGGTGCCCTGGGTGCCACTTGTCGGGGGAGCCACTGAGCAGTTACTATTGGCCATCGCCAGCTGTGAGAGACCATTCAGCAATTTAAAATTAATTGCTATTTTCCATAGACATGCCCAATACCCATACACCCTCAGCCCTGCTAGAACCTGAGCTTGTTGAGGGCAGGGGCGAGTTTTCCTGCCCTGTACACAGGCACAGCTTCTCCACAGGGCTGTTCATAAACCCCACCCTGTCGTGCCTGCCCTCCCTTCACTCACTCCACACACAGGATATCGTACCCTCTTTTTTTTTTTTAATTAAATCACAAATAATTCAGGGCACTCAGCCCCACCAACTTCATTGGAAACCATGTGAGGTGACCTGGATCGGGGGAAGGGGTAAGGGGAGAAGACCTGCTCTCCCCAGGCCTTCACTACAGGGACTAAAAACATCAGAAATCACCTCGAGGAGATGGGGGGTTCAAAATGCCAGGGCTTGAGCCTGCCAGAAGGGGGAGGGGGAGTGAAAGCCACCCCTGAGGGCTGGTGTGGTGCGGAGACAAGCAGGTTCTCTCAGACCTGAACCTCAGGGAAGAATTCAAATGCTCATTTATCATCTTTGCAGGAAGAAAGGCTCAGAATCAGGTTGCCTCACCATTCCCACCTGGACCTGGGGGTGCACAGTGCCAAGCATGCTGAGATGGAAGGCTTTGGGCCCAGACCCTTGCTCCATCAGCTCCACCTGGGGATGAAGGATTTAGGGAAGGCAGGGCTGGGAGCCGGCAGGAGGCTCCCTGGCTCCACAGGGGAGGAGTGAGGCATGTGAAACTGGTGTCTGGGTGGGGGGAAGGGTGTTAATGACGCTGCTTAACCTGTAAAAGATGTGTGGTTCAGAAGCTGGAAGTGGGGGGTGCAGGTGTTGGGGAAGGGAGCTTTTCTATGATCCATGCCATTCCCAGGTCACTTCCCAGCAGCCCCTGGGGGTACCAGGGCCAGTCACGGGGACAACTGACTCTTCACCTCCTTCCACCGGGCCTGCTAGTCTCAGGGCAGAGAAGAGGGAATACCTGCCCATTCCTTCCCTCAAGCCTAGCCCTCGCTTTGCTAGAAAGGAAGGTTGGTTTGTAGGGCCAAGGTCCTGCTGCCTGCTCAGGGCCTTGAAGTGTGAGTTTCCCAAGCCCCTTCAGTTGGCCTGTGGTGGGACTACACCCCCAGCTCCCCTGAGTGTAAGTGAGGACTTAATGGCATCATCAATACTGCCCCTGAAAGCTTGCAGCCCATCCCCAACCCGAGGGGGTGTGGAGGTAGACAGGTCCTGGGGTGGGGGCAGAGGGGTGGCACCCTCTCCCCCTCCCCAGTAGCTAGTGCTCTTCCAGAGAACCAACTGGCTATTCCCATGGGGGGACCCTTTTCCCTAGGGGAGGACAAAAACCCAGAAATAGGAAAGAGGGTAAAGATATTTGGCAACTTTCTGTTATTACTTGGAAGCATCAGTTCCTTTTCAATGTCCACTTTCTGTCAGGTCTGTACGCAATATTCCCTCCCCGCCACCTGTTCTGGGCTCAAAGGGACAGGCTTCATTGCTGTCCCGGCCCAACCCTGAATGTTCTCAGGGGGTGGACCATCCCAGGGCCCTGGGAGGAACTCATACCCCTAGGGGGCTCTTCTCGCCCTCCTTGGGGCTGGGCTCCTCCTGAACTTTCTTCATCTCCCAACCCCTGACCCAGGTGTAGGCAGAGGAGCCACCCAGCACCATCATGTTGCTTGTCCACCAGAGGAAGCTCTTGGTCTCCTCATAGTAGAGGACAGCCAGCACCGTCTGGGCACAAGCCTTGGCCGTGCCCGACACGTTGTGGGTCAGGGGGCTGGTGAACTTGATCTGCAGTCCTGTCACGTAGCCAATGGCGAAGCCGAACAGGCCGCCCAGCGTCATCATACCCCAGAAGTGGGCGCTGCCCAGGTGGGCGAAGCTTCGGAGGGCCTGCAGCTCCCCCAGCAGCAGAAGCAGGGGCAGGAAGAGGACGCAGGCGTTGACATTGTTGTAGAAGGTCAGGCGCCAGATGCTGCCGTCTACCGCCGGGAGCACTTTCTTGGTGTAGATGGCATTGAGTGAGACACAGAGGCTGGCCAGCACGCCAAAGAGGGTGCCCACCCAAGACAGGGTACCCTCTGCCCCCTCCTGGTCCACGCCAAGCCAGAAGCCACCTGCAGCGGGGGAGAAGAAGGATGATGACAGGGAGGAGGAAGGGCAGAGAATTTTGACACCAAAGTTCATGACCTGTACAATGCTGCCCTCATAGCCCTGCCCTCTCTACCCTCCTTTCCACAAATATGTCCAAAGTCTCTACTACGTGCAAAAGGCTATAGCAAGGCCCCAGAAATGGCCCAGGACAAGACAAAGCTCTTCACGGAGCTTACATCCTAGCAGAGGAGAAAGGCGTTAAAGCAGTTCGTTTCCCAGTTACTCATTTAATTGTGGCAGGATCTCTAAAGCAGTACAGCGTGCTATGAGAACCCCTAACGGGAGACTGTGCTGGCCTGCAGTATCTGGAAAGTACCATTTGAGCTGAGGTCTGGAGGATGAGCACTGCTTAGTAGTTAAGGTGACCTTGGGCAAGTGACTTCAGGTCTCTGAGTCTCAACTTCCTCTTCTGTAAAATGGGAACATACCACGTAATCACGACAGTGAGCAGTAAGGTGGAATTATTTGTGGTCTGAAGTTGTCTGGGACAGCCACTCTTTCTGAGACTTCTACTCTCATGCCACCTCCTTGTTAAAGAGCCTCTATGGCCTCACACTGCCTACCATCAAGTCTATGCTCCTCAGCCTGGTACCCCACTCTGGCCTTCCCACACTCTTGTCACCCTTCTCCTGAGCCCTCCTTCTGCTCGCCTTCCTTCTCACCCTGGGGTTTGATGAACCAAAACCAAACCTGTTGCCATTGAGTCGATTCCAACTCATAGTTGACCCTATAGGACAGGGTAAAGTTGCCCCACAGAGTTTCCAAGGAGTGCCTGGTGGGTTCAAACTGCTGACCTTTTGTTAGCAGCTGAATTCTTAACCACTATGCCACTAGGGTTTCCTGTCCTTGTTCATTTCCTGTACCAGAAAACCTTCCTTCCTCCAGAGCAAAGCCCACCTCCTCCAGGGGAGGCCTTTCCTGATACCCCAGCACCCAGACCTCTTCCCCTCCTCTTACTACCTGTGTTTTCCTTCAAAACCACTTGCCTGCCCTGGGCTGCCCATGGGGATAGTCTGGTCTCCTTAGGTAGACCCCACACTTCCAGAAGCAAGGGCTGAACCTTATACATGTTATATCCCCCGCCACAGCATCCAGCATCATGGGGTGTGGGAAAAGCAGGGTTGTTGGAGTCAAAGAGATTTGGGCTCCAATTGGGCCCTGCCATTCAGAAGCCGAGTGGCCTGGGAAAAGTTACTTAACCTCTCTGAGTTCCAATTTCCTTCATCTATAAAGATCTGGTCGCTTTCTTAACCCCTCACTGCAACCAATCTACTCTCCACTATGGAGATCACCAGGGTGATCTTCCTAAAGTACAGATTAGCTCAGGCCCTGTCCTGGCTTAAAGCCCCTCCGTGAACCCCCACTGCCCTTGGGAAAAAGTCCAGACTCAACTGTCAGGGCTCAACTGTACCATGTGGAGTCAGCTTAACTGGGCAGCCTCATGTCTGTGAGCTCGTACTGGCTCAGCCACAAAGTACGCGTGCTCTTCCTTCTGCTGAGAACATTCTCTACTCACTCCTTTCCTTTCACCCATGCAGCACCTCCTCCAGAAAGCCTGCTTGGATTGCCCCTCCTTAATCCCCCACCTTCTGTGTCCCCATCACAGCCCCTACCACTTTAGCATAACTGTCATTTACTGGCATCCTTCATCAACACATCCTCCCTGAGTGCAGGAACCGAGTCCAGACTTGTATCCCATAGCCTGGCACAGTGCCCGGCTTGCTCTTGGCTATAGATTAATATTTATTGAATGAATAAATGAATGAATGGAGGTTGTTATGAGTATTCTGAGTATGTCATACTGTGGTGGCTTGTGTGTTGTTATGATGCTGAAAGCTATGCCACCGGTATTTCAAATACCAGCAGGGTCACCCATGATGGATAAGTTTTAGCAGAGCTTTCAGACTAAGACAGATTAGAAAGAAAGGCCTGGCGATCAACTTCCGAAAATTAGCCAGCGAAAACCCTAGGGATCACAATAGAATATTGTTTGATATAGTGTTGGAAGATGAGCCCCCTAGGTCAGAAGGCACTCAAAATACACAGTGGCCACAACAATGGACTCCAGTATACCAATAATCGTGAAGATGGCGCAGGACTGGGCAACATTTTGTTCTGTTGTACGTGGGGTTGCCAACTCTGGTGACAACTAACAACAGCATGAGTATTAAAGAAGACAAGGGACCTAGTACCTTCTAGGCCCTCAACAGTCTGTGCCTTTTCCTTGGCATAGCTCTGGCAGGTATCTGCCCTGTGTGGGAGGGCCACACCGCCGCCTCACCTGCTCAGCCAGAAGCACCACCGGTCCTCTGGCTGGTTACCTTTAGATCCAGAAGAGTTTGAAACCTCAAGGTTCCAGACTCCAGAGGGATTCTCAGCCAGGAGCTTTGGAAGGTACCATGTGACATGGGGTGGCAGGGAGAGGAGTCTGGGAGTACTTGCCAGCCTGCAACACATCTTCCCCACAGGGAGGAAAGCGGGCCAGGTCCTGGGGCAGGTGAGGGGAGAACACCAGCCTCTCTGACCCCCTACCCCACCAGGCCGGCAGGTCACTGCACAGTTCTCTGAAGCTATCTCACCATCAGCCCTTTTGATTACTTGTTGGACTTGGGCTCCGTTTCCCTAGTGACTACACCTTCTTGCCCCAAAATTCTCCTACCCATAGAGGTCTCCAGTCCTGACAGGCTCGGCAGGTCTGTAGTGAAGATTCCATTTCGGGGGGAGAGAGAGGAAGTGAGGCTAGGGGCTCCCGTTCCAGCTCCCCTGAGGGAAGGGGGACAGGTGTGAGGGCAATGTCAGGAGTGTCTTAGTGGCTCCTCTCCCGCTTACCTTGCCCTCCCCCGGCCAGCCTTCCCTCTTGGGCCTAGACTGAGCATCCCTAGATCCAGGGGAAACATTTTCTAGGACAGGTGGCATGGGATGGGCCTCTCTTACAACCAGTGCATTTCAGCCTGGGGTTTGGAAGCACATTGAAGAATATGTAGGCCAAACTGTGAACTTTATGGCACCCAGGAAAACCTGAACAGATTCACATAAAGGTCTCATCCTCGGATGACACAGCTACGGGGCACCCCAAGGGTATGGCATGCGGGAGGCTCTCCAACCCAGAGTGCTGCCCAACAAAACCTTCTGCCATGACAGAAATGTTCTGTAATGCACTATCCAACATGGCAGCCACTAGTCACATGTGGCTATTGAGTGCTTGAAATGTGGCTACAGAATTTGGTTACACCAAAAAAGAATGAACGGAATTTTTTTATTTCATTTAGTTCTAATTAATTTAAGTAGCCATATGTGGCCAGTGACTACTGACTGGACAGTGCAGTTCTAAATCTTTCCTGGAAAAGAACAGAGCAGAGTGGTTAGAAACACAGGTCCAGGAGTCTGGTCGACCTGGCCAACTGGACCACTTATTAGCTGTATGGTTCTGGGTAAGTAACTTCACGTCTCTGAGCCTATGTTCTCATTTGTAAAATGGAGATGATCACAGTGATGCTACCTACCACCCAGGGGACCTCTCAGGAACAAAGGAGATGCTGTATGTGAAATGATTAGCCCAGTGTCATCATCAATGATTATTATTTCTGAGGGTCAAGCCTGGGAAGACAGCTAAGACCTCTCAAAGCACATCTCTGGGCACTGTCTCAGGCATTATCCCGAGCTGGCAAGATCAGAAGATGTATTAATTAAAAGATACATGGTCCTCTAGAAAGAGCACTGGGTGGCAGCAGGGCACTTGGGCTCTTGAGAGGCAACATAGTGGTCAAGCGTGTGAACTATGGAGCCAGACAGCTTGAGTTCAGATCCCAGTTCTGCCACTTATTGGCTGTGTGACCTTGGACAAGTTATTTAACCTCTCTGTGCCTTGGTTTTTCTTCTTTAAAATGTGGATTATAATCATACCTCTTTATGTGGACTAGTTGAGTTTGTATGGGTAAGAGTGCTTAGATCTGTGACTGGCATATTGTAAGCACTCAATCAATGTTAGTTCCTTTTGCTACCGCTGCTGCTCCTGTTATTATTCTAGCCCTGGCTGGGCCTCTAACTTGTTGGGTGACCTTAGGCAAGTCATTTGCTCTCCCTAGACCCCAGGCTCTTCTTTATATGACTGCTGCACCAAGAAAGCTGGGACAGATGAAGTCCAAAGATCTCGGAAGGGTTTTTCTGTTGTTTCAGCCCCCAAGCCCAGCCCATTCCCCGTGGCCTAGCCACCACTCACCAATGATGATGCCACAGGTGAGCAGGGCATAGAAGGAGGTGGTCTGCTTGAGCAGCAGGTAGGACAGCAGCACGTTGAACACGGTGGTTAGTGAGCGGCCCACATTGTAGAAGGCCACCCCCACATACTTGAGGCAGAGGTTATTGAAGGTGATCATGCCGATGAAGACCACAGACAGCGGCAGGACACTGCGGGCCACTCTCAGGTCCAGGTGCAGAGTGGGAAAGTCCACAAAGCTGGGGCAGCAGGCGGCCAGTGTGCTGAGGCCCTTGCACAGCAGCGTGGTGACCAGGCACTGGTAGAAAGTGACGAAGATGGGGGTGTCCAGCCGCAGGGAGGGGCTGTCCAGCAGGTATTTGTTAAGGAACACCATGGAGATGGAAGTGACCCAGTACAGAGAGACCACCAGTGCGATCTGCAAAGCCCGCAGCAGAAAGGGCTTCTCCTCGCTGGCCTGGGCCTCTCCAGAGGCGTCGGAGGCCCCCATCAGTGCCATGTGCAGGATCCTGGACCGTTTCAGAGGCGCCCTGTTCATGGTGGCAGAACAGCTGGGTCACCTCACTGCCCGAACCCTGACTCCCTGGTGCACGGGGCTGTGAGGTCGTTTCTGCTTTCTGCAGCCCTCAACTGTCACATGGGGGTGGCTTCGAGGCCTCCCCACAGCCCTTCTGTTTTGGGGTGAGCCCAGCTGCGCTGCTCTACAACCTGCTTCTACCCTGCGGGCGCTCATGAGACAAGGCACGAGTAAGGAGTCGGGACAGGCTAAGATGATGGAGCAGGGCAGAGATGGCCGTAAGGGGAGAAGGGAGAGGATAGAATAGAAGGAGAAGGTGAGGGGAGAAGGAGCCGGGGGACTAATGGAGGGCGAAGATGCGAGAAAAGGGCGGAGGGACACTGTGGCGAAAGGATGCAGAAAAGGGTTTACGAGGGTGAGGGAAAAGTGAAGGGAGCAGAATGCAGGGAGGGCCTACGGGACGGTGGAAAGAGGGGTGCAGGGGGTGTCAGAGATGACCAGGGCGGGGGCCCGAAGAATGCGGAACAGGCCCGCGCAGTCCACCCGCGCCAGCTCAATCCTGGAGCCTCCGGAGGCCGCCTCCCCCGGCGAGGCGGGCCTAGGACACATTTCCTGACACGCCCCCGACCCCTTAAAGGGCCCGCACGCTCCGCGTCACTCTTAAAGCCACAGCCCGGGAAAAATGGAATTGGGGCGGGAGGCGCGCGTTGGGGCCCCCAGCCAGCTGCCGGGCTCTGGCACGCCCCCCTCCTGCCCATGGTGGGGGAATCTCAGCAGTCGCGGAAGGCATCTCTGGGTGCTTGAGCTGCGCCCCCTTTCCTGGATATCTCTAGCCCCCCGTCCCGCCCACCCTCAGGTCGGTCTTCTCCAGAAGCCACCTGCTCCCCACTGGGCTAAGGGGCAGGACCATCCCGGCCGGGCCGCGCCCCCAGAGACTGGGCACTTCCTCCGGGCCCCTCCGCTTCCAGAGACCCCATATCAGACCCACGTCTCTTCACCAAGCCCCGCTCAGTCTTCCAGAACCTTGTTGCAGTCCCTTCCTTCCCCACATTCTCACCGCCCCCTGTTCGTCTCCCCAGCCCGAGATCCCGGTCAGGGTGCCCAGAGACCGGAAGCCGCTCCGTCCATTCCAGACCTCAACTTGTCCACCCTGATCCCTATTCGAGACCCTTCCAGAGGCCGGGATCTGAGCTCCCTGAGCCTCAATGCAGCGCCCCTCCCCGTCACTCCCCGCCCCCCTCATTTCAGTGCCCCCGGCCCCCTGCCGAGCCCTGCAGCAAGCCCTGGCAACAGAGCCCGCGCTCCCGGGCTGCGAAGGCGACCCTGCGCTCACCTCTTGCTCTGCGCTGGCTGCGCGCCTGCACCACCCTGCGCCGCACCTGCAGCCACCGTTTCTACTAGCCGCGCCCTGGGAGACTTCCTGCTTCCCGCTCTAGCACGGGCAAAGAGCTAGCCTTCGCACCTGCCCGCTCCCACTTGGGGCCCTGAGGTGGTGGCGGGGCGACCCATGCACCAGCCTGGCCTCAGCCCCGGGTTATCCCGCAGGCCTTGGGGCCAGGCACCCTCCTCTTTCCAAGGCCACCCCGGCCCCCTCCCAACACTCCTGCCCGCCAGGGACCCCCTGCTCCAGTTACCGCAGCTTGCATATCCTGGGGCCCGGCTGCACCCCTGGCCAGCCCGCATTCGGACTGCGCTTCCTGAAGTGAATGCGGGGAAGGGCCCGGATACTTCCCGCCTGCAGGGAGTGAAGGGTCCTCCGCCCCCTCCCAGGGACCGAGCCTGGGGAAGTCGATCAACCGGATCCATCACTCACCAGGAGTCCGGGAGGGCTATCTCCTGCTGCCTGTCTAGCTCCGACAGCTTCTTCTCCTGGGGCCTGAGTTCTAGTCACCGTGAAACCCCGGGGCTGGACTATAAATACTAGCGGGGCTCAACCTCATTGCTCAAAATTGGTTGGTATGGTGGAGATAGGTGTCCCTGGGCGGCGTAAAAGGTTAAGCGGGCAGATTAACGGTTTGAACCCCCCTAGAGGGACCTCGAGAGACAGGAAACTTAACAGCCTTGAAAACCCTGTGGAGCAGTTCTACTCCGCACACATGAAGTCGCCATGAGCTGGAATACACTGGATGGCAACTAACAACAACGTGGTTGAGGGTAATAGCCAGTTTTTAATATTTCAAAAACCAATTAATTAATACCATTCAGTATACTGCTGGGAGACCCTGGGTAGCTCAGATAGTCCACCCAGAGGTGCCTCGGAAGAAAGGCCTGGCGATCTACTGCCAAAAAAATCAGCCACTGAAAATCCTATGCAGCACAGTTCTACTCTGAAACACCTGTGGTCGCAGTCACCACAAGTGCGAATTGACTGGATGGCAACTAGTTTGGCTTTTTTTGGGGGGCTAAAAAAATTTTTTTTTTTTTTTTGGGGTTAGTATAGTGGTGAGATGTTATGACCTCTGTGACTTGTTTTAAAATACTCAATGAGAGAGAGAGAGAGAGAAACAAGATAGGCAGATAAGATGAAATAAGATAGGCAAAATGTTGCTAATTGTTGAAGCTGGGTGATAGGTACCTGGGAGTTCATTATGCTTGTCTCCTTACTTTTGTGTACATTTGAAAATTTCCATAATAGGAAGGTTAAACCTATGCAGTGCATTTAAATTCTCACCTGCTAACTGCACAATCCTAGACCTGGCTCCATTTAACACAGCTCTTGCTGGGCTATAGGGAAATGGCAAATGGAATTCTCCAGAACGAACTCTGTGCCAGATTCTATCCTCTTCCACCTGGCTCTGGGATGCCCAACTCTTCCATTATCCACCCCACCCCGCCCCCCACTTCCTTCTTCCTTGTTATGGGCTGCTAAAGTTAAAATATTCCTTTGGGGAAAGCAGAGACTTACAGGGGCTGAGCTGGTCCCCTGATCCTGGAGTGTCCTTCCAGGGCCAGACTTTGAAAGGTGTGAGTTTCATTTCATAAAGAGCACTGTCTGGCTGCCCAAGTCTCTTCTCTCTTAGGCCTGAGATTTCTGTTTCTATTGTCACAAGTGATTTAATGACAAATAGGGCTGACTTGTCTCTGAGAAGTCCCTGGTTACGGAAAGTAACAGGAATCGACTTATTTGATGAATGTGCTGCCGCCTTGAGCCCCAAAGGGGAGGGATATGTACCGTATATAGGACAGATGCTAGGTGTGGTGGTGGTGGGGGGGACAGTCTGGGCTCTCCATTGACCTATCTCCAGTCTCTGCTTCTACACTGAACCTGCAATTCCACCATTAGAGTCCCTCCCTTGGATTAAGGCTGTAACAGGCCAGTACAGCAAGTTTCCCAGTTTCTAATCCTTTTGTGGCATCTGGGTTGGAGAAAGATTCATTAACAACCTGCTCTATGCAGATGATATAACTTTGCCTGCTGAAAGTGAAGAGGAATTGAAGTACTTACTGATGAAGATTAAAGGCTACAGCCTTAAGTATGGATTACACCTCAACATAAAGAAGACAAAAACCGTCACAACTGAATCAATAAGCAACATCATGATAAACAGAGAAAAGATTGAAGTTGTCAAAGATTTCATTTTACTTGAATCCACAATCGACACTCGTGGAAGCAGCAGTTAAAAATCAAAAGACACATTGCATTGGGTAAATCTGTCAAAGACCTCTTTAAGGAAATTTCTAGAAACACACTACCTACCTAAACTAACACAAACAGAAGTAAAACAACTAAATAAACCTTAAACAAAACAAGAGATTGAAAAGGTAATAAAAAAAACCCAACAAAAAAAAAGCTCTGGCCCTGACGATTTCACTGGAGAAGTCTACCAAACTTTCAGAGAAGAGTTAACACCACTACTACTAAAGGTATTTTGGAGCATAGAAAAGGACGGAATACTCCCAAACTCATTCTATGAAGCCAGCATAACCCTGATACCAAAACCAGGTAAAGGCACCACAAAAAAAGAAAATTACAGACCCATATCCCTCATGCTTTTTTTTTTTTTTTTAATCCCTCATGCTTAGATGCAAATATCCTCAACAAAATTCTAGCCCATAGAATTCAACAACATATCAAAAAAATAATTCACCAGGACCAGGTGGGATTCACACCAGGTATGCAGGGATGGTTCAACATTAGAAAAACAATCAGTGTAATCCATCACACGAATAAAACAAAAGAGAAGAACCACATGCATGATCTTATCAATTGATGCAGAAAAGGCATTTGACAAAGTCCAGCAACTATTCATGATAAAAACTCTCAGCAAAGCAGGAATAGAAAGGAAATTCCTCAACATAATAAAGGGCATTTATACAAAGCCAACAGCCAACGTCATCCTAAATGGAGAGAGTCTGGAAGCATTCCCCTTGAGAATGGGAACCAGACAAGGATGCCCTTTATCACCACTCTTATTCAACATTGTGCTGGAGGTCCTAGCCAGAGCAATTAGGCTAGACAAAGAAAGGGCATTCACATTGGTAAGGAAGAAGTAAAAGTATCCCTATTTGCAGATGATATGATCTTATACACAGAAGACTCCAAAGAATCCACAAGAAAACTACTGGAAATAATAGATGAGTTCAGCAAAGTATCAGGATTCAAGATAAACGTGCAAAAAATCAGTTAGGTTCCTCTACACCAACAAAGAGAACTTTGAAGAGGAAATCACCAAATCAATACCATTTACAATAGCCCCCAAGAAGGTGAAATACTTAGGAATAAATCTAACCAGAGACATAAAAGAGCTATACAAAGAAAACTACAAGACTGCAAGAAACTAAAAGAGACCTACATAAGTGTGAAAACATACCTTGCTCACGGATAGGAAGACTCAATATTGTGAAGATGTCAATTCTACCCAAAGCGACCTACAGATACGATGCAATCCTCATCTAAATTCCAACAACATTTAAAGACAAAATTTTATTGTGCTTTAAGTGAAAGTTTACAAACCGAGTCAGTCTCTCATACAAAAACTTATATACACCTTGCTATATATACTCCTAGTTACTCTCCCCATAATGAGAAAGCACACTCCTTCCCTCCACTCTCTATCTTCATGTCCTTTCGGCCAACTTCTGATCCCCTCTGCCCTCTCATCTCCTCTCTAGACAGGAGCTGCCCACATAGTCTCATGTGTCTACTTGGTCCAAGAAGCTCACTCTTCACCAGTATCATTTTCTATCCCATAGCCCAGTCCAATCCCTGTCTGAAGAGTTGGCTTTGGGAGTGGTTCCTGTCTTGGGCTAACAGAAGGTCTGGGGACCATGACCTCTGGGGTTCTTCTAGTCTCAGTCAGACCATTAAGTCTGATCTTTTTACGAGAATTTGAGGTCTGCATCCCACTGCTCTCCTGCTCCCTCAGGGGTTCTCTGTTGTGTTCCCTGTCAGGGCAGTCATTGGTTGTAGCCGGGCACCATCTAGTTCTTCTGGTCTCAGGCTGATATAGTGTCTGGTTTTTATGTGGGCCTTTCTGTCTCTTGAGCTCATCATTACTTTGTCTTTGGTATTCTTCATTCTTCTTTGCTGCAGGTGGGTTGAGACCAATTGATGCATCTTAGATGGTTGCTTGCTAGTGTTTAAGACCTCAGACACCACTCTCCAAAGCGGGATGCAGAATGTTTTCTTAGTAGATTTTATTATGCCAATTGACTTAGATGTCCCCCAAAACCATGGTCCCCAAACCCCTGCCCCTGCTACGCTGGCCTGTGAAGCGTTCAGTTTATTCAGGAAACATCTTTGCTTTTGGTTTAGTCCAGTAGTGCTGACCTCTCCTGTATTGTGTGTTGTCTTTCCCTTCACCTAAAATAGTTCTTGTGTACTATCTAATTAGTGAAAACCCCTCTCTCTCCCTCCCTCCCCGCTCTCATAACCATCAAAGAATATTTTCTTCTCTTTTTAAACTATTTCTCAAGTTCTTATAGTAGTGGTCTCATACAATATCTGTCCTTTTGCAAGTGACTAATTTCATGCAGCATAATGTCTTCCAGATTCCTCTGTTATGAAATGTTTCACGATTCATCATTGTTCCACTGTGTGAATACACCATAATTTACTTATGCATTCATCTGTTGATGGGCACCTTGGTTGCTTCCATCATTTTACTATTGTAAACAATGCTGCAGTGAACATGGGTGTGCATATATCTGTTCACGTAAAGGCTCTTATTTCTCTAGGATATATTCCAAGGAGTGGGATTGCTGGATACTGTGGTAGTTCTATTTCTAGCTTTTTAAGGAAGCGCCAAATCGATTTCCAAAGTGGCTATACAATTTTACACTCCCACCAGCAGTGTATAAGTGTTCCAGTCTCTCCACCATTTATTATTTTGTGTTTTTTGGATTAATGCCAGCCTTGTTGGAGTGATTTGCATTTCTCTAATGGCTAATGATCATGTGCATTTCCTCATGTATCTGTTAGCTACCTGAATGTCTTTTTTAGTGAAGTGGTTGTTCATATCCTTTGCCCATTTTTTAATTGGGTTATTTGTCTTTTTTGTAGTTAAGTTTTTGCAGTATCATGTAGATTTTAGAGCTCAGATGGTGATCAGAAATGTCATAGCTAAAAACTTTTTCCCAGTCTGTAGGTAATCTTTTTATTCTTTTGGTGAAGTCTTTAGATGAGCATAGGTGTTTGATTTTTAGGAGTTCCCAGCTATCTTGTTTCTCTTCTGCGTTGTTAGTAATGTTTTGTATACTGTTTATGCCATTTATTAGGGCTCCTAGCGTTGTCCCTATTTTTTCTTCCATGATCTTCACCACTTTAGATTTTATATTTAGGTCTTTGATCCATTTTGAGTTAGTTTTTGTGCATAGTGTGAGGTATGGGTCTTCTTTCATTTTTTTGCAGATGGATATCCAGTTATGCCAGCACGATTTGTTAAACAGACTCCAGTGACATTTTTTAATGAGATAGAGAAACAAATCACCAACTTCATATGGAAAGGCAAGGGTCCCTGGGTAAGTAAAGCATTACTGAAGAAGAACAAAGTGGGAGGCTTCACTCTACTTGATTTTAGAACCTGTTATACCACCATGTCAAAACACCCTGGTGCTGGTACAACAACAGATACATAGACCAATGGAACAGAGTTGAGACTCTAGACGTAAATTCATCCACCTACAAGTAGCTGATATTTGACAAAGACTCAAAGTTCGTTAAATGGGGAAAAGACCATCTCTTTAACAAATCTTTAACAGATGAATGGGTAAACAAATTACGGTATCTTCACACAGTGGAATACTATGCAATAATAAAGAACAATGATGAATCCATGAAACATCTCATAACATGGATGAATCTGGGAGTCATTATGCTAGGTCAAATTAGTCAGTTGCAAAAGGACAGATATTGTACGAGAGAGCTATGCTATTTATGAACTCCAGAAAAGGTTTAAGCACAGAAGAAAACATTCTTTGATGGTTATGAGAGTGGGGAGGGAGGGAGGGGGTGTTCCTTAACTAGGTGGTAGAGGAGAATTATCTTGGGTGAAGGGAAGGACAACACCCATTACAGGGGAAGCCAGCACAACTGGACCAAACCAAAAGCTAAGAAGTTTCCTGAATACAACCAAACACTTCAAGGGACAGAGTTGCAGGGGCGGGGGTCTGGGGACCATGGTTTCAGGGGACATCTAGGTCTATTGGCATAACAAAGTTTTTTTTTAACTTTTTTTTTACTGTGCTTTAAATGAAAGTTTATAATTCAAGTCAGTCTCTCATACAAAAACTTACACGTACCCTGTTATGTGACCCTAGTTGCTCTCCTTATAATGTGACAGCACACTCCTCCTCACCACCCTGTCAGGGCAGTCTGGCATAACAAAGTTTATTAAGAAAATGTTCTGCATCTCACTTTGGTGGGAGGCGTTTGGGGTCTTAAAATCTAGCAAGTGGCCATCTAAGATGCATCAATAGGTCCCAATCCACTTAGAGCAAAGGAGAATGAAGACCACCAAAGACACAAGGAAAATACTAGTCCAAGAGACAAAAAGGGTCACATAAACCAGGAACTCCATCAGCCTGAGGCCAGAAGAATTAGATGGTGCCTGACTACCACCAATGACCTCCCTGACAGGGAACACAACAGAGAGCACCTGACAGAATGGGAGAAAAGTGGGGTGCAGAACTCAAATTCTAGTAAAAAGACTAGACTTCATGGTCTGACTGAGACTGGAGGAACCCCAGAAGACTTAGTCCCCGGATTCTCTGTTAACCCAGAACTGAAAACATTCCTGAAGCCAACTCTTCAGACAAAGATTAGACTGGACTATAAGACATAAAATAAAACTTGTGTGGAGTGTGCTTCTTAGTTCAAGAAGATACATGAGACTAAATGGGCGGTTCTTGTCTGGAGGCAAGATGAGAAGGCAGAAGGGGGCAGGAGCTCATTGAATGGGCATGAGAAATCCAGGATGGAAAGGAGGAGTGTAATGTCACATTATAGGGAGAGCAGCTAGGGTCACATAACAAAGTGTGTATAAATTTTTGTATGAGAAATTACCTTGAGCTGTAAACTTTCACTTAAAGCACACACACACACAAAAAAGTAAAAAAAAAAAAAAAGACCTCTTTAAAGTGTTGAAAAGCAAAGATGTCACCTTAAAGACTAAGGTGGGCCTGACCCAAGGCATGGTGTTTTCAGTTGCCTCATATGCATATGAAAACCGAATAATGAATAAGGAAGACTGATGAAGAATTGATGTCTTTGAATTATGGTGTTGGTGAAGAATATTGAACATACCGCGGCCTGCCAAGAGAATGAACAAACCTGTCTTGGAAAAAGTACAGCCAGAATGCTCCTTAGAGGCAAGGATGGCGAGACTTTGCCTTACATACTTTGGACATGTTATCAGGAGGGATCAGTCCTTGGAGAAGCACACCATGCTTCATGAAGTAGAGGGTCAGCAAAAAAGAGGAAGACCCTCAATGAGATGGATTGACACAGTGGTTGCAACAAGGGCTCAAGCATAACAACTCTTACAAGGATGGCACAGGACTGGGCAGTGTTTCGTTTTCTTTTACGTAGAGTTTCTATCAGTTGAAACTGATTCAATGGCACCTAACAACAGCAACAAAGGAAAAGGGGACGTGGAGATGTTTCTTAGGAGTCTAAGTAGTTGAGGTTTTTTGCACAAACTATCTGCTTTCGAATTTTCCTTAAAATCCATTGCTGTGAAATCGATTCCGACTCCTAGCAACCCTATAGGACAGAGTAGAAGTGCCCCATAGGGTTTCTAAGGAGTGCCTGGTGGATTCAAACTGCTTAACCACTACACCACCAGGGTTTCTACTGACTGGAAGAGATCCATATTTATGCCTATTCCCAAGAAAGGTGATCCAACTGAATGTAGAAATTATTGAAGAATGTCATTAACATCACACGCAAGAAAAATTTTGCTAAAGATCATTCAAAAATGGCTGCAGCAGTATATCGACAGGGAACTGCCAGGAATTCAAGCTGGATTCAGAAGAGGATGCAGAACTAGGAATATCGTAGCTGATGTCATAGGATCCTGGCCAAAACCAGGGAATACCAGAAAGATGTTAATTTGTGCTTTATTGACTATACAAAGGCTTTCCACTGTGTGGATCATAACAAATTATGGATAACATTGTGAGGAATAGGAATTCCAGAATGTTTAATTGTGCTCATGAGGAGCCTGTACATAGACCAAGAGGCAATCTTTCAAACAGAACAAGGGGATACTGCGTGCCTTAAAGTTGGAAAAGGTATGCATAAGGGTTGAATCCTTTCACCGTACTTTTCAATCCGTATGCTGGGCAAATAATATGAGAAGCTGGACTATATGAAGAAGAACAGGGCATCAGGATTGGAGGAAGACTCATTAACAACCTGCGTTATGCAGATGACACAATCTTGCTTGCTGAAAGTGAAGAGGACTTGAAGCACTTACTAATGAAGATCAAAGACCACAGCCTTCAGTATGGATTGCACCTCAACATAAAGAAAGCAAAAATCCTCACAACTGGACCAATGAGCAACATCATAAGAAACGGAGAAAGGATTGAAGTTGTCAAGGATTTTATTTTGCCTGTATCCACAATCAACAGCCATGGAAGCAGCAGTCAAGAAATCAAAGATGCATTGCATTGAGCAAATCTGCTGCAAAAGAGTTCTTTAAAGGGTTGAAAAGCAAAGAGGTCACCTTGAACATTAAAGTGTGCCTGACCCAAGCCATGGTGTTTTCAATCGCCTCATATGCATGCGAAAGCTGGACAATGAAAAAGGAAGACCGAAGAAGAATTGACGCCTTTGAATTATGGTGCTGGCAAAGAATATTGAATATTCCATGGCCTGCCAAAAGAAGGAACAAATCCGTCTTGGAAAAAGTACAACCAGAATGCTCCTTGGAAGCAAGGATGACATGACTATGTCTCACATACCTTGGAAATGTTATCAGGAAGGATCAATCCCTGGAGAAGGACATCATGCTTGGTAAAGTAGAGGGTGAGCAAGAAAAAGACCCTCAAAGAGATGGATTGACACAGTGGCTGCAACAACGGGCTCTTGCATAACAATGATTGTGAGGATGTTGCAGGATTGGACAGTGTTTCATTCCGTTGTACACAGGGTCACTATGAGTGGGAACTGACTCGACAGTACCTAACAACAACAACATGCCTCTGGTTATAACACCATTTGGGAATGAGTTGTCCTTGTTATGTTAATGAAGCAGGATTAGGGTGTATCTTGAGTCAATCTCTTTTGAGATATAAACAGAGACTAAATAAGCCAGTAGAGATGGGGAAAAATAGTTGCCAAGACACATGGAGATCTCTAAGGAAGCAGAAGCTGGAGACAAGAACCTTCCTCCACAGCCGACAGAAAGAAGGCATTCTCCTAGAGCCAGAGCTCTGAATTTGGACTTCTAGCCTCCTAAAGTATGAGAAAATAAATTTCTGTCTGTTAAAGCCATCGACTTGCGGCGTTTCTGTTATAGACGCACTAGATAGCCACTGTCATTGTGGTATGATGGATTGCTTTTGTATGGCCTTTCTTGCCATGGTCTTGTAACTTCCACCAAATGATTGGGTGGGACTATGCAAATACAGTGTTTGTGGCCCACAAGGGGATTGAACAACTTGCTAATAATGCAAATAAGGTGCATGGCACTCTTGTGGGGGTGGGACCATGCAAATAAGGTGTATGGAACCCTAATGAGGGGATTGGTCAGTTTTGCTATCTGCTAGGCTTAAAATGAGCCATCCCAGAGGTGGACGTGGGAAACCTCAGGACCATCAAGAAAGATCTGGGAGTACAGTGCATCCTTTGGACCGGGGGTCCCTGCCCTGGGAGCCTCCTAGAACCAGGAGACAAAGAGAGAGTGTTGTAACACTGGAGACAGTGCAAGACAGCGAGAAGGGGCAGCAGAGAAATGGCAGCAGCTGAGGCAGCAGAACCAGGAGACTGGCAGGAGACTACAGGGTGGGTGTGCTGACCCCTGGAGTGAGAGAGCTGAGTGCCTTCAGATAGGAGGCTTGCTGGTGGAGTGGAGTGCCTCTGGGTACTTACTGGTGGAGCTAAAGAGCAGAGCAGAGGCTGGGCCGAGGCGCTGAGAGATAGAGGGAGGCCTGCCTGTTGGCATGGCTGAGAAGAGGCTGCCCAGATCAAAGAATTGTATCCTGAGTCATCGGTCATCCTGAATTGTAACCTGCTGCTTCCCAAATAAACCCCATAATCATGAGTATTGTCTGTGACTTCTGTGTGGTCATTGCAATGAATTATCAAACCCAGCAGAGGAGTAGAGAACGCCATGGTGTCAGGACTGGTAAAAAGGTTGCATGGGAGGCAAGTCTGACCTCTGCTTCATAGGAATTAACCTTGGGCTGTTGATGCTAATAATGGTTCTCCTTCCCCCTCATAACGTTAGAGGAGGTCAGACAACACTCCCACACCATTCTTGCAGTCGCCTATACTCCCTTCTCCTCACAAGCAGATTCCCTAGGCAAAATGAGAAGGCACGACGTTAGGCTGAGCTCTGTCTCTCTCTCACTTTCTTTCTTAGTTTTTCCTTCCTCCCTCTCCTTCCCTCTCTCCCTCCCACCCTCCTTCCATTCCTCCTCCCCCTCTCACCCTCCCTTTCTTTCTTCCTAATTTATGCTGTCATCATCCAGGACCTAGCACAATGCCTGGCACAGTAGGTGCTCAGTACCTATTAGCGGAATGTATGGAAGTGGGACCCTGGGGCGTTGTTAGTTGCCATGGGGTAGATTCCGACTCATGGCAACCCCATGTGTGCAAAGCAGAACTGCCCCATAGCATTTTGAAAGGCTGTGACCTTTCAGAATCAGATCACCAGGCCTGTCTTCCAAGGCACCTCTGGGTGGGTTTGAACCACCAATTTTTTGGCTAGTAGTCAAGTGCTTAATCATTTGCGCCACCCAGGGACTCCTAGGACCTTGGGTAGCAACTGCCTGAAAATCGGGGCTGATTCAAAGCCTTTAGTGGCCTTAGGCCCTGAAAAGTTCATGAGGTCCCTCATTATCCCATATGTTATCCAAAATAAAAATTAATACTGAATAAATATAAACAGCAAAAAAATTCTGATTTTACTTATGACTGGAATGCCCTTGTGAAAATAAATTCTTTCTTGAAAAAAAATTATGCCTTTTTCTGCTGAGTTCTGTGGCAAAAGAAACAAGAAAACCCAAACCCGTTGCCAGCGAGTCAATTCTGACTCATAGCAACCGTATAGGACAAAATAGAACTGCCCCGTAGGGTTTCCAAGGAGCAGCTGGTAGATTTGAACCACCGACCTTTTGGTTACCAGCCAAGCTCTTAAGTACTGTGCCACCAGGGCAGTGGCCAAAAAAACCCAAACCAAACCCACTGCCATTGAGTCAATTCCGACTCATAGCGACCCTATAGGACAGAGTAGAGCTGCCCCGTAGAGTTTCCAAGGAGCTATTGGTGGATTCGAACTGTTGACCTCTTGGTTAACAGCCATAGCACTCAGCCACTACGCCACCAGGGTTTCCAGGGCAGTGGCAGACACTACTAATTTCCTACCCCCAAAAGCCAAAACCAAACCTGTTGCCATCGAGTTGATTCCAACTCATAGCGACCTAAAGGACGGCGCAGAGCTGCCCCATAGAGTTTCCAACTCATGGCGACCCCATGCGTGTCAGAGTAGGACTGCGCTCCATAGGGTTTTCAATGGATGGCTTTGGGAAGTAGATCACCAGGCCTTTCTTTCAAGGCACCACTGGGTAGACTCAAACCTCGAACTTTCAGTTAGCAGCTGAGCACGTTAATTGCTTGCACCATCCAGGTACTCCTAGAGATAATAATAGCTAATAGTTATTGGAGGAGTCTGCGGGTGGCACAAATGGCTAATTGCTCTACTACTAGCCGAAAGGTTGGCTGTTCAAACACACCCAGAGGCACCTTGGGAGACAGGCCTGGTGATCTGCTTCCAAAAGGTCACAGCCCTGAAAACCCTATGGAACACAGTTCTACTGTGACAGACATCAGGTTGCCACGAGGCGGAATTGACTCGATGGCAACTAACAACAAGAACAATAGTAATTGGTCTCTTACTGTTTGTCATATCATGGCTTAAACGCCCTGTGTGGATTAATTTCTCTAATCCTCATGATAGCTCTGTGAGATGGGCATGCTTGTTATCCCATTTTATGGAAGAGCAAACTGAGGCCCAGACAGGTGAAGTAACTTGCCTGAGATCACACTGGCTAGTAAGTGGCGCAGCTGGATAGAACCCTGGCAGACTGGCTAACACACTTAACCACTAATGCTATACTGCCTCTCCTTGTGAGTATAACACTTTACAGTTTACAGTGCATTTTGTATACATTTAAAAAAAAAAGCTCTTAGAATATCAGAAATTCAAAGTACCTTAGAGATTACCTACTCCAAACTCCTCACGCTACAGAGAAGGGAGCAAGTCCAGAGACAGAGTATGAGTTGCCCAGGATCACACAGTTTATGAAAGAGTAAGGCAGAACAGAAACTCAGCTCTCTCCTAACTGCTTACAGTTCCACCAGACTCCAAGCTCCTTCCCTGGACTGTGAGCCCCGGGAGCCATCAGTTTCCTCTTCCTTATAATGGGATAGTAAGAGTGCCCATCTCCTAGAGCTAACATGAGAATTAGAGAAATTAATCCAGGTAGGGAGTCATATATTGTTGTCGTTAGTTGCCACAGGCATGATTGGGCCTTTGGTGCCTAGCACACAATAGGTGATCAGGAAATGTGTGTTGAATGAATGTCAGTCTGGTGCCGTGTTATTTTTAGACCCACTATCTCATTTCAGTACATCTCTGGTATCTCTCATGGCACGTATCATGATGCTTGGTGTTCTGGGTTGAATAGTGAAATGAGGGGAGAGTGTTCTGGAAGCTGCCTTAGCACTTAACTCTAAAAATGGGAGGATGAACAGCCATAGAGGGATCCTCTGTGCCTTCCTTTTGGTGTCCCTCAGCCAGTGGGTCTGTCCCCCTGGAGAGGCAGTGAGGTATGGAGGACAGTCCCCAGATTCAAGTTCCTGGCCTGGTGAATAGAACACTCTATTTCCTTTTGGGGAGTGCCCTCCGCTGACCACTGCAGTCTTTGGAAGCCATTAATCTAGGTGCCTATTCTTCTCTAGCCAAGGAGGTTGGCACCTGGCCCAGGCCAGGCCAATAGCCAATTGCTTTCTTATTTTGTGTCTGAATTGAATCTAGAACAAAAGCAAGAAGAAGCTAAGAATGGATTCTTAGCTGATTCACAGTATCCGCAAAGCCCTCAAGGGCCATTCACTGTTTCCTGTCATTGAGACCCCCCCAGTGCTACTGTCCTTGACCAGCCTTGGTCTTCAGCTTTTTCCTCAGTTCTGTGAGCGCCTCTGGATTCTTCCAGCAACTTCATTTTTGCATAAGTTGGCCGGAATCTGTATCTCTTGCTTGCCATCAGAAAACTCTGGATAGTACTGCGGGTGTTTCCCTCTGGAAAGGCAGGAACCAGATGTACCTGGAGCCCCCCGCCAGCTCCAGGAAGCGAGTTCGGTCACCACAGCCCCACCTCTTCCTCAAGTGCTGGGCTTCCAAGAGCACAAAGGAGAAAAAGAAAGGACAGGGCAGCAGGAAGTATAGACCAGGGTGTGTTAATACTGGTGTGTTTGCAGAAGCACTGCAGGCAGGCGGGTGCAGGACAAAGTTGACTTCACTCTCTGGGTCTTTGCTGTAAACCTGGCAGATGGGACATGGTAGTGGAGGTGTAGGCCAGTGTAGATGCTAGGAAATTTGAAACTGGTTTCACACTTCTTCTGAATACCTTTTCTGCCTGTCCTCTCTGTCCCCTCCCGCTGGCAGGAATCCCCCAAGCCACTCGGTAACATGCTCTTTGTGCAATTCATGTGCTTTATGGGGCACCTTCACTGTCATATGGATGGCTCTTTTGCCCTTTAGTGGGTTTTGAATGGTCCTAAATGGACATGAAGGAGCCCTGGTGGGGCAACAGTTAAGTGCTCAGCTGCTAACCAAAAAGTTGGCGGCTTGAACCTACCCAGTGACTCCTGGAGAAATCTGCTCTGTAAAGATTATAGCCTAGAAAAACTCTATGAGGCAGTCATACTCTGTCATACGGGGTCAAAAAGAGTTGGAATCGACTCAGTGGCACCTAACAACAACAATAAATGGAAATGGCAAAACCGAGTTTAACATATAAATGAATGAGTGGGCAGAGCCAACATGGCGCTATAGACAGAAGCGCCATGCTGTCCCTCCACAGCAAAGACCTAAAAAAGTAAGTAAAACAGAGACAAACATGAATCCTGGAACTCTAAGTGTCATATGAAGGGATAAAGAATTCAAACAAGCACCGAATGAAATAAAAGACTGACAGAGAACAGAGAGGGAGAAGAGATACAGAGTGGAGGTCCCTTCTCAGCTAAAGAAACCAAAACCAAACCCACTGCCCTCGAGTTGATTCCATCTCGTAGAGACCCTATAGGAAAGAGTAGAACTGCCCTGTAGAGTTCCCAAGGAGCACCTGGTGGATTTGAACTGCTGACCTTTAGGTTAGCAGCCGTAGTACTTAACCACTACACCACCAGGGTTTCCAGCTAAGGAGGCACGGATTTGCCACCTTGGACTCCTCAGCCACTGAGAACGGTGGACAGGGATTACAGGAAGACAGCTTCAAGGAGCCTCCAGCAGGAGACAGAGCACCCAGTAACCAGCGATACACGCTTTCCCACCGTTCACCCTTCTTACCACTGCTCAGCCTCTGCCACTTACTGAGTTGCTCACCTGGGGAGGCACTGGCTCCTCGCCACTTGGATTTGCTCTGCTTACACTGGCCAGCTCCTTCAGTGCCATTTTTTTGTTGCTGTTTTTGCTTTTTAAGGCTTTTTTTGTTTTTTTCTCTCTCTTTCACCTCCTTCCTTTCCTTTATCTCGAACACCTGGCTCTGTGCGCCATCTTCTTTCCTTCTTGACAGGTTGTCAAGCACGTCTCAGCTGGGGAACCACTTCCCTGGTCTGTGCCACTGTACCAGTGGGCTTCCTGGGGACATTTTTTTTTCTTTTTCATTTCTCATCTCTCTCTACTTTTCTTCTTTTCTTGTCTCCTGAATACCTGGTGCTGTGTGCCATCTCTGTGCAGTGCTCCTTGGCTTGGGCACCACTTCACTGGTTCATGCAGCCAAGCCAGTTGGCTTCCTTGGGGATTTTTTTTTTTTTTTCTCGATTTCTTGTCTCTCTCTAACCTCCTTCTCTTCTTTTCTCCTTAACAACTGGCACCGTGCGCCATCTCTGATCCTTCTAGATGGCCTGTGCAGCACCAAGTGGCTGAAGAGCCACTTCCACAGTTTGTGCCACCACACCAGTGGGCTCCCTCAGGGCATTTTTTTCTTTTTTCTCAGTTTCTTGTCTTTCTCTACTTTCCTTCCTTACCCTTTTCCTGAACACCTGGTGCTGTGTGCCATCTCTGGCCCCTTCTTGACGGGCTGTGCAGCACCACTTGGCTGGGGACCCACTTCTGGCATTTTTTTTCTTTCTCTTTCTTTCTCAGTTTCTTATCTCTCTCTAACTTCCTTTCTTACCCTTCTCCAGAATGCCTTGCACTGTGTGCCATCTCCACTCCTTGACGGGCTGTGCAGCTCTGCTTGGCTGGGGGCCCACTTCTCCTGAAGACAGCAGACAATACCAAAACATATAAAAAAAAGCAGGACAGGATGGTTCCAGTAGAGGTACAAAATAAAACACCAGATGACCTTCCAGTACAAGAAAAGGCACTGGAACTACCTGCTAGGGAATTCAAATCTCTAATATCCAGAGCTATGCAAGAGTTGAAGGAAAAGGCAGACAAAAATGAGGAAAAATAGACAAAATCATGGAAAATACAGACAAAACAATATAAGAATTCAGTAAAACTATACAGGACCAAAATGTCAACATAAATTACAGCTAGAAATCATACAAAAACAGCAATTAGAAATTCAAAAAATAAACAAGATTTCAGAAATGGACAGTGGTTTGAGGAGATTTGAAACAATGGAAGACAGGATCAGTGAAATTGAAGACAAATACTTGGACACCACTTTGAGGACAAATCAGAGGAAAAAAAAAGACAAATGAAGAAACCCTAAGAACAATGTGAGATACAATCAAAAGCAAAAATTTTCAAGTGGTCAGAGTTCTAGAACGGGGGAGAAAACGGAAAACATAAAGAGGATCATTGAAGAATTGCTGACAGAAAACTTCCCTAATATGGTGAAAGATGAAAAGCTGACCATCCAAGAAGCTCTAAGAATCCCATATAGGATAGATCCCAAAAGAAAATCACCAAGGCATATCATAATCACACTTGCTAAAACCAAAGACAGAGAAAGAATCCTGAGAGCAGCTCAGGAAAATTGAAAAGTCATATACAGAGGGGAAACAATAAGATTAAGTTTTGATTACTTGGCCAAAATCATGCAGGTAAGAATGCAATGGGATGACATATATGAAAACTTGAAAGAAAAAAGTGCTAGCGAGATCAACATATCCTGCAAAACTCTTGCTCAAATAAGATGGTGAAACTAGGGCATTTCCAGATAAGCAGAAATTGAGGGGATATGTAAAAACCAAGCCAAATCTACAAGAATTATTAAAGGGGAGTCCTTTGGTTAGAGAACAAACAACATCAGAAGACAGGCTGAATCTAGGAGGCAAGACCACATCAGCCAGATACCAACCTAGGTAGTGAACTCTCAAATATTAATCAAAACTAAAAGATTTACAACAGGGAACCAGAGAGGTTAATCTCTAAATGACAATAAAGTTAGAAAAATAAAAAAGGGAATAAACGGTGTAGGTATAGAACTTTCAAATGGAGAGGAAGTCAAGTTGATACCAAGTAATAAAAGACTGGTTCAAGCCTAGGCAGACAAAAGTAAATTTCAAGGTAACCACATAGAAAGTTAACAAACCTACTCATTAAAATAAAGAAGAAAAATATAAAGTCTTAATAAACACAAAATCTCCAAAAACAAAAGAAATGAAAAAAAAAAACCCCACAAACAAAAGGAATTCAGCACAGAAGAGTAAGAGGAACAACAACAACAAAAAAAGTCAGCACCACAAAAAAAGCACTACAAAATGACAGCGATAAACTTGTACTTATCAATAATTACACTGAATGTAAAAAGAAGCAGAGAGTGACAGAATGGATTAAAAAACAGGATCCATCAATATGCTGTCTACAAGAGACATGCCTTGGAAACAAAGACGTTAGTTTATTAAAAATCAAAGAATGGAAAAAACTGTAGCAGGCAAACACCTATCAAAAAAGCAGGAGCGGCAATATTAATCTCAGATAAAATAGACTTTAAAACAAAACCCACCATAAAAAACAAAGAAGGGCATTATATAATAATTAAAGGAGCAATCCATCATGAAAAATAATCATAATAAATATCTATATACCCAATGACAGGACTCCAAAATACAAAAAAAAAAAAAAAATTCTAATAGAACTGAAAAGAGAAATTGACAATTCCACAATAATAGTAGGAGACTTCAACACACGCTCTCAGTAAAGGACAGAACATCTAGAATGAAACTTGCCAAAGGTACAGAAAGATCTAAAGACCACAATCAGCCAACTTGACCTCATAGACATAGATAGAACACTCTACCAAACATCTGCAAAGCACACATTCTTTTCCAATGCACATGGAACATTCTCCAGACTAGGCCACATCTTAGGCCACAGAGAAACACTCAAGAAAATCCAAAACATTGAAATAATGCAAAGTATCTTCTCTGATCATAATACCATCAAAGTAGAGCAAGGAAAAAAAAATCAAACACATGGAAACTGAATAACATCCTGCTTAAAAACCACTGGGTAATAGAAGAAATCAAAGATGGAATAAAAAATTCCTAGACTCAAACAAGAATGAAAACATACCATATCAAAACCTTTGGGACACAGCAAAGGCAGTCCTCAAAGGTCAATTTATAGCAATAGATGCACACATTGAAAAAGAAGAAAGGGACAAAATCAAAACATTAGCTACACAACTCAAACAAATAGAGAGAGAACATCAAAAGAAGCTCACAGCCACCAGAAGAAAGAAAATAATAAAGACCAGAGCAGAAATAAATGAAATAGAGAACAGAAAAACAATAGAAAGAATCAACAAAACCAAAAGCTGGTTCTTTGAAATGATCAACAAAATTGAAAAACCACTGGCCAAAATTGACAAAAGAAAAACAGGAGAGGATGCAAATAACCCAAATAAAGAATAAAATGGGGGACATTACAACAGACCCAACTGAAATGAAAAGGATCATAACAGAGTACTATGAAAAGCCATACTCCAACAAATTTGAAAACCTAGAGGAAACGGACAAATTTCTAGAACATACTACCTACCCAAACTAACATAAACTGATGTTGAAAATCTGAACAGATCCATAATAAAAGTTTGAAAAGGTAATTAAAAAAACTCCCTCCCTGCAAAAAGCCCTGGCCCAGATGGCTTCACTGGAGAATTATACCAAATATTCCGAGAAGAGCTTACACCAGTACTGCTCAAACTATTTCAAAACATAGAAAAGGAAGGGATACTTCCAAATTCATTCTGTGAAGCCAGCATGACCCTCATACCAAAAACCCAGGCAAAGACACCATAAAAAAAGAAAATTACAGACCAATATCTTTCACGAATATAGACGCAAAAATTCTCAACAAAATTCTAGCCCATAGAATTCAGCATCATATCAGAAAAATAATACACCATGACCAAGTAGGATTCATACAAGGTATGAAAAGATGGTTCGACATTAGAAAATCAATCAACGTAATCCATCACTTAAGTAAAATAAAAGAATCACATGATCGTCTCAATCGGTGCAGAAAAGGCATTCGACAAAGTCCAACACCCAATCCTGATAAAAACTCTCAATAAAATAGGCATAGAAGGGAAATTCCTCAACATAATAAAGGACCTGTATACAAAATCAACAGCCAACATCAATCTTAATGGAGAGATGCTGAAAACATTCCCCTTGAGAACAGGAACAAGACAAGGATGCCCTTTATCAACACTCCTATTTAACTTTGTGCTGAAAGTCCGAGCTAGAGCAATAAGGCAAGAGAAAGAAATAAAGGGCACCCAAACTGGTAATGAAAAGGTAAAACTGTCGTTATCTGCAGATGATATGACACTATACATAGAAAACCCATAAGACTCCACAAGAAAACTACTGGAACTAATAGAAAGATTCAGCAGAGAAGCAGGATATAAAATAAACATAAAAAATCAGTTGGATTCCTATACACAATAAAGAGAACAACGAAAAGGAAATCAGGAAAACAATTCCATTTGTAATCAGTTAAACCCATTGCCATCATGTCAATTCCGACAATCGTCCCTAAAAAAAAATAAAATACTTAGGAATAAATCTAACCAGGGATGAAAAAGACCTATACAAAGAAAGCTACAAAACACTATGCTAAGAAATCAAAAAAGAGCTACATAAATGGAAAAACTTACCATGTTCATGGATAGGTAGACTCAACATTGTGAAAATGTCTATTCTACCCAAAGCAATCTACAAATACAATGTAATTCTGACCCAAATACCAACAGCTTTCTTTGAAGAGATGGAGAAACTAATCATTAACTTTATAGGTAAAGGCCCCAGATAAGTAAAGAACTATTGAAGAAGAAGAATAAAATAGGAGGATACGAATTACCTGACTACAGAACCTACCATACAATTATGGTAGTCAAAATAACCTGGTACTGGTACGACGACAGATATATTGACCAATGGAACAAAATCGAGAACCTGGGTGTAAATCCATCCACCTACGGTCACTTGATCTTCGACAAGGGCCCGAGGTCCATTGAATGGGGAAATGACAGTCTTTTTTAACAAATGGTGCTGGCAAAACTGGATGTACATCTCTGCAAAAAAATGAAACAGGACCCATAACACACACCGTACACAAAACTAATTCAAAATGGATCAAAGACCTAAATATAGAACCAAAAACTATAAAGATCATAGAAGAAAAAAATAGTATCAATGCTAGATACCCTAACACATGGCATTAACAGGATACAAACCATAACTAACAACAGACTCCAGAAGGTAAGCTAGATAACTGGGATCTTCTAAAAACTAAACACTAATGCTCATCAAAAGACTCATACAAAGAGTAAAAAGAGAACCTACAGGCTGGGAAAAAAAATTTGGCTAAGACAAATCAGACAAAGATTTAATCTCTCTCTCTTTTTTTATCTATAGAAAAATTCAACATCTCTACAACAAAAAGGCAAATAATCCAATTGAAAAATAGGCAAAGGAAATGAACTGACACTTTACCAAAGAAGACATTCAATGGCTAATAGACACATGAGGAAATGCTCGCTATCACTAGCCTTTAGAGAAAAGCAAATTAAAACCACAATGAGATACCATTTCACCCTGGTGTTGCCACCACAAAGCAAAAAAAAAGAAAAAGAAGAAAGAACAGTGTTGGAAGGCTTCAGGGAGATTGGAACTCTTAGGTACTGTTGGTGGGAATGCAAAATGGTACAACTATTTTGGAAAATGATGTGGCACTTCCTTAGAAAGCTAGAAATAGAAATATCATACGATCCAGCAATTCCACTCCTAGGAATATATCCTAGAGAAATAAGGGCCATCACATTTATAGACATATACACACCCATGATCATTGCAGCATTGTTCACAATAGCAAAAAGATAGAAACAACCTAGATGCCCATCAACAGATGAGTGAATAAACAAACTATGGTACATACACATGATGGAGTACTATGCAAACCCTAAAGAACAATCATGAAACTGTGAAGCATCTCACAACGTGGTTGAATCTGGAGGGCATTATGCTGAGTGAAATAAGTCAATCACAAAAGGACCAATATTGCATGATACCACTACTGTAAAAACTCATGAAAAGGTTACACACAAAAAGAAACAATCTTTGATGGTTACGAGGAAGTGGAGGTGTGGGGATGGAAAAACACTAAATAGACAATAGATAAATGGTAACTTTGGTGAAGGGTAAGGCAGTACACAATACTGGGGAAGCCAGCACAACTTGTCTAAGGCAAGGTCATGGAAGCTCCATAGATATATCCAAACCTCCCGAGGGACCAAATTCCTGGGCTGTGGGGACCATGGACTCAGGCAACATCTAGCTCAATTGATATAACATAGTTTAGAAAGAAAATGTTCTACATTCTACTTTGGCGAGTAGCGTCTGAGGTCTTAAAAGCTTGTAAGCAGCCATCTAAGATACTCCACTGGTCTCACCCCCTAGGGAGCAAGGGAGAATGAAGAAAACCAAAGACACAAGAGAAAGATCAGCCCAAATGACTGATGGACCACAAGTACTACAACCTCTACCAGACTGCATCTAGCACAACTAGATGGTGCCCAGCTAACACCAGCGACTGCTCTGATAGGGATCACAACAGAGTGTCCTGGACAGAGCTGGAGAAAAATGTAGGACAAAATTCTAACTCATGCACACACACACAAAAGACCAGACTTACTGGTCTGACAGAGACTAGAAAAACCTGAGAATATTGCCCTGGGACACCTTTTAGCTCAGTAATGAAGTTGCTCCTGAGGTTCAACCCTCAGGCCAAAGATTTGTTGTTGTTGTTGTTGTTAGGTGCCCTCAAGTCGGTTCCAGCTCATAGCGACCCTGTGCACAACAGAACGAAACACTGTCTGGTCCTGAGCCATCCTTACAATCATTGTTATGCTTGAGCTCATTGTTGCAGCCACTGTGTCAATCCACCTCGTTGAGGGTCTTCCTCTTTTCTGCTGACCCTGTACTCTGCCAAGCATGATGTCCTTGTCCAGGGACTGATCCTTCCTGATAACATGTCCAAAGTATGTAAGACGCAGTCTTGCCATCCTTGCCTCTAAGGAGCATTCTGGCTGTACTTCTTCTAAGACAGATTTGTTCGTTCTTTTGGCAGTCCATGGTATACTCAATATTCTTCACCAACACCACAATTCAAAGGCGTCAATTCTTCTTCGGTCTTCCTTATTCACTGTCCAGCTTTCATATGCATATGAGGTGATTGAAAATACCACGGCTTGGGTCAGGCGCACCTTAGTCTTCAAGGTGACATCTTTGCTTTTCAACACTTTAAAGAGGTTTTTTGCAGCAGATTTTCCCAATGCAATGGGTCTTTTGATTTCTTGACTGCTGCTTCCATGGCTGTTGATTGTGGATCCAAGTAAAATGAAATCCTTGACAACTTCAATCCTTTCTCTGTTTATCATGATGTTGCCCATTGGTCCAGTTGTGAGGATTTTTGTTTTCTTCATGTTGAGGTGCAATCCATACTGAAGGAGGTGGTCTTTGATCTTCGTTAGTAAGTGCTTCAAGTCCTCTTCACTTTCAGCAAGCAAGTTTAGATTTACGACATGTTACAAAATGGAGGATAATTACACCAGATCACAAAATGGAGGACAACCATGCAATACTAGGAATCATAGTCTAGCCTCATTGACATATTTTTGGGGGACAAAATTCAATCCATAACAGAATCTTCTTGCTACCTGTCATGGATTGAATTATGTCCCACCAAAACTGCGTGTATCAACTTGGTTAGGCCATGATTCCCAGTATTGTGTGGTTGTCCTCCATTTTGTGATTGTAATTTTGTGTTAAGAGGATTAGGGGGGATTGTAACACCACCCTTACTCAGGCCACCTCCCTGATCCAAGGTGAAGGGAGTTTCCCTGGAATGTGGCCTGTACCACCTTTTGTCTCTCAAGAGATAAAAGGGAAAGGAAGCAAGCAGAGATTTGGGGACCTCATACCACCAAGAAAGCAGCACCGGGAGCAGAGCGTGTCCTTTGGACACGGGGTCCCTGCACCCGAGAAGCTCCTTGACCATGGGAAGGTTGAGGACAAGGACCTTCCTCCAGAGCTGACAAAGAGAGAAAGCCTTCGCCTAGAGCTGACACCCTGAATTTGGACTTGTAACCAACTAGACTGTGAGAGAATAAATTTCTTTTTGTTAAAGCCATCCACTTGTAGTATTTCTGTTACAGCAGTACTAGATGACTAAGACACTACCTTAACACTTTTTTCTCTTCCTTGAAGTTGTTAGTTGTTGTTAGGTGCTATTGAGCTGCTTTCAACTCATACAGACCCTATATGCAACTAAACAAAACAATACCAGGTCCTGCACCATCCTCACAATCATTGTTATGCTTGAGCCCATTGTAGCAGTCACTGTGTCTATCCATCTGGTTGAGAGTCTGCCTCTTTTTCGCCGACCCTCTACTATACCAAGCATGATTTTGTTCTGCAGGGACTGGTCCCTCCTGATAACATGCTTCTAAGGAGCATTCTGACTGTACTTCTTCCAAGACATGCTTACTCTTTCTTCTGGCAGACCATGGTATATTCAATATGCTTTGCCAGAGCTGTAACTCAAAGCGTCAATTCTTCTTCAGTCTTCCTTATTCTTTGTCCAGCTTTTGCATGCATATGAGGCTATTGAAAATACCATGGCTTGAGTCAGGTGTACCTTAGTCCCCAGAATGACATCTTTGCTTTTAAACACTTTAATGAAGTCTTTTGCCGCAGATTTGCCCAATGCAATGCATCATTTGATTCCTTGACTGCTACTTCTATGGGCATTGATTGTGGATCCAAGTAAAATGAAATGGTTGACTATTTAAATCTTTTCTCCTTTTATCATGATGTTGCTTATTGGTCCAGCTGTGAGGGTTTTTGTTTTCTTTATGTTAAGGTGTAACTCGTACTGAAAGCTGTAGTCTTTGATCTCTATCAATAAGTGCTTCAAGACCTCTTCACTTCTCAGCAGGCAAGACTGTGTCATCTACATATTGCAGGTTGTTAATGAGTCTTCCTCCAATCCTAATGCCCCGTTCTTCTTCATATAATCCAGCTTCCCAGAATAGTTGCTCAGCATACACATTGAATAAGTACGGTGAAAGGATATAACCCTGATGCATATCTTTTCTGCTTTTAAAACATGAAGTATCCCCTAGTTTGAATAACTGCCTGTGATCTACGTACAGTTTTCTCAGGAGCACACTTAAGTGTTTGGGAATTCCCATTCTTCACACTGTTATCTGTAATTTGTTATAATCCACACTGTCAAATGCCTTTGAATAGTCAATAAAACCCAGGTAAACATCTTTCTGGTATTCTCTGCTTTTAGCCAAGATCCATCTGACATCAGCTATGATATTCCTTGTTTCCGTCCTCTTCTGAATCTGGCTTGAGCTTCCTGCAGTTCCTTCTCGATGATGAAGTGCTGCAACCACCTTTGAATGATCTTCAGCAAAATTTTACTTGTGTGTGATATTAATGATATTGTTTGATACTTTCCTCATTCTGTTGGATCACTATTCTTTGGAATGGGCATGAATATGGATCTCTTCCAGTCGGTTGGCCAGGTAGCTGTCTTCCAAATTTCTTGACATAGGCAAGTAAGCACCTCCAACACTGCATCTGTTTGTTGAAACTTCTCAATTGGTATTTCATAAATTCCTGGAGCCTTGTTTTTCGCCATTCCCTTCTGTGCAGCTTGGACTTCTTCCTTCGGTACCATCGGTTCTTGATCACATGCTGCCTCCTGAAATAGTTGAACGTTGACCAATTCTTTTTGGTGCAGTGACTGTGTATTCCTTCCATCTTCTTTTGATGCTTTGTAAATTGTTCAATTTTTGCCATAGAATCCTTTAATACCACGACCCGAGGCTTGAATTTTTTCTTCAGTTCTTTCAGCTAGAAAAATGCGAAGCATGTTCTTTGCTTTTGTTTTTCTAACTCCAGGTCTTTCCATGTTTCATTACAATACTTTACTTTGTCTTCTTGAGTTGCCTTTTGAAATCTCCTGTTCAGCTCTTTTACTTCATCATTTCTTCCTTTAGCTTTAGCTACTCGACATTCAAGAGCAAGTTTCAGAGTCTCTTCTGACATCCATTTTGGTCTTTTCTTTCTTTCTTGTTTTTAATGACCTCTTGCTTTCTTCATGTATGATGTCCTTGATGTTATTCCACAATTCTTCCAGTCTTCAGTCATTAGTGTTCAAAGTGTCAAATCTATTCTTGAGATGGTCTCTAAATTCAGGTGGGATGTACTCAAAGTCTATTTTGGCTCTTGTGGACCTGTTCTAATTTTCCTCAGCTTTGACTTGAACTTGCATATAAGCAATTGATGGTCTCTTCTGCATTTAGCTCCTGGCCTTGTTCTGACTGATATCGAGCTTCTTCATTGTCTCTTTCCACAGATGTAGTCAATTTGATTCCTGTGTATTCCATCTGGCCAGATCCATGTGTATGGTCGCTGTTTATGTTGTTGAAAAAAGTATTTGCAATGAAGAAGTCTTTGGTCTTGCAAAATTCTATTGTGTGATCTCCAGCGTTGTTTCTGTCACCAAGGCTGTGCTTTCCAACTACTGATCCTTTTTCTTTGTTTCCCGCTTTCACATTCCAATCACCAGTAATTATCAATGCATCTTGGTTGGACGGTTTTTCAATTTCAGACTGCAGCCTGATCTTCCTTGCAGAACAGCACAATTAAAATCTTACCCTCTAGAGTCAGACAGGTCACTGCCCTTAGCAAGCTACTTAATAATCTTATTTGTAAAAAAGAAGCAGTGATAATATATTACTTAGCATAGTGCTTAGTGCATGTTGTTGTTAGTCGCCGTTGAGTTGGCTCTGACTCGTGGTGACCCCGTGTACGACAGAATGAAACATTGCCTGGTCCTGTGACATTTTCATGATTGTTGATGTGCTTGAGTGCATTGCTGGGACCATTGTGTATTTTGAGTGCCTTCCAACCTAGGGGGCTTATCTTCTAGCACTCTGTGGGTACAATATTCTGGCCTGGCCCATGGTTAGCTATTATTACTATTCCTTGTGAGTTTTTTATCTTGTGCTGTTCTTTCATCAGTTCCTATGTGTCCTTGAGGAGTCCTGGTGGCGCAGTTGTTAAGTGCTTGGCTGCACACCTAAAGGTCTGTGGTTCAAAACCACTAGTTACTTCTTGGGAAAAAGATGCGGCAGTCTGCTTCTGTAGAGATTACAGCCTTGGAAACCTTATGGGGCAATATACTCTGTCCTGTAGGGTCACTAGGGAACCCTGGTGGTGTAGTAGTTAAGAGCTACAGCTGCTAACCAAAAGGTCAACAGTTCAAATCCACCAGGTACTCCTTGGAAAACCCTATGGGGCAGCTCTACTCTGTTCTATAGGGTCACTACGAGTTGGCAACAGGTTTGGTTTTTTGGTATGTAGGGCCACTATGAGTCAGAATTGACTCGATAGCAATGGGTTATGTGACCTTTTAGCACTGGACATATTCATCATTGCACCAGCGTTCTGTATCAACTAGCTATTGCTGTGCAACAAGTGTCTTCAAAATTTAGGTTATTAGTGTATGAGTTTATTGGACAGTTCTGCTGATCTTGGCTGGGCTCTTTAACATGTTTAGTGGTCTGGTGGTTATAAGTTGGTCTAGGATGGCCTCATCTGGGATAATGGGGCTGTCCTCCATGGGGCCTCTTATCCTCCAGTAGGCTACCCCGAGGGAGAGCAAAAGTGGCAATGTCTCTTATGACCCAAGCTCAGGATTGGCACAGTATCACTTCTGCTTTTTATTTTATTGGTCAAAGCAAATCACAAGGCTAGTCAAGAGTCAGAGCGGGAGGGGGCTATAATGTTATCAGGCAAAGGGCATGTGTCTTAGTTTCTATGACAGAAATACCACAAATGGGTGGCTTTAACAAACAGAAATTTATTTTCTCACAGTTTTTCTCACAGGTTAGGTGGTTAGAAGTCTGTATTCAGAGTGCTGGCTCTAGGGGAAGGCTCCCTCTGTCTTCTCTGGGGGAAAATCCTTGCCTCTTTTCAGCTTCTGTTCCTCAGTTCCTTGGTGATCTTCGTGTGGCATGGCTCCTATCCTCCCCTATCTGTGCTTGCTTGCTTCTATGTGTAATCTGCTCTTTTAAATCTCCAAAATAATTGGTTTAAGACACACCCTACAACAATATGGCATCATTAACTAACAAAGAAAACCCTAATCCCAAATGGGATTCTATCCACAGGTATAGGGGTTAGGGTTTACAACACAGATTTCTGGGGGACACAATTCAATCCATAACAGTGTGGACACAGCTAAGTCAATAACTGGGGCCATTAACGCAATCACATTTACCGCACACTCTGTAATGTTGCTCACTGGCCACCTGTCTCTCTCAAACAAGACTTTGTCTTGTTCATCCCTGGATCTCTGGTGCCTAGCACAGAACTTGGCATGTAGTAGGTGCTCAATAAAGGTTTGTTTACTGAGTAAATATACAGCTGGGTTGTGGCTATACCTGGTATGCTGGAGAGCTGACTACCCTGCTAACTCCCTGTAAAAGAAATCCCAAACTTGATGTGAATCATTGAAAGTCAGTATGCACTGAAGTTTGGTTTCAACCTTCCAACTCAGCCAAACTCTTCTATTTAACCTGAGCTTCAGCCTTTGGAGGAGTCCCTGGGTGATACAAACGGTTAATGTGGTTGGCTACTAAACAAAAAGTCGGAGGTTTGAGTTCACCCAAAGGTGCCTCAGAAGAAAGGCCTGGCCTTCTACTTCCAAAATGTAATCCACGGAAAACCCTTTGGAGCACAGTTCTACTCTGACACACGTGGGGTCACCACGAGTTGGAATTGACTTGACGGCAACTGGCTGGTTCAGCCTTCAGAAGGTCGTAGAGTTGAATGCCTATTTTGGTGTCATTTCTGACATCCCTAAAGTTGTGCAAGATGATCCTGTGATCAGGAAGGGATCTTCATATTTAACTATTTAACCAATATAATTACATCAGGAATACAAACAAGGCCAGTGTCGTGGATTGAATTATGCCCCCCCCCCCAAAAAAAAATATCTGTTAACTTGGCTAGGTCGTGATTCCCTTGTATGATTGTCTACCATTTCATCTTCTGATGTGATTTCCCTAGATGCTGTAAATCCCATCACTATGATGCAATAAGATGGATTAATGGCAGTTATAGTGATGAAGTCTACAAGATTATATGGTGTCTTAAGCCAGTCTCTATTGAGATATAAAAGAGAAGTGAGCAGAGAGACACGGGGGGACTCATATCACCAAGAATGTAGCACTGGGAGCAGAGCGTGTCCTTTGGATCTGAGGTTCCTGAGCTGAGATGCTCCCAGACCAAGGGAAGACTGATGCATCACAAGGACACTCCTTCAGAGCCTACAGAGAGAAAAAGCCTTCCCCTGGAGCCGGTGCCCTGAATTCGGACTTCTAGCCTACTGGACTGTGAGAGAATAAACTTCTCTTTGTTAAAGCCATCTACTTGGGGTATTTCTGTTACAGCAGCACTAGATGACTGAGACAGCCCATCATCTGAATTCATTAACATTTGAACATTTGTTTTCAAACATAAAAACATAGGTAAGCATTTAAGAAGTAACTTGAACTGAAAAATCTCCTTTTGTGCTTTATACAGTGAAATTATTCCAATCAGTTGATGAATACACATATACTTATTATTTCAGGCACAATAATTAATAATTGTGAAAGCTGTTAATATCATGTGCAAATGTAATTGTTAGGAAGTTTCAAATATTTAAATAAATAGGAAAATAGAGTGATAGTTCATGTGACTATTAAGAGAGGGTGTGTTAGCTAGATACCTTTAGGAAGAACTTCCTATTCTTTTGAAACCAGCAGATGTTCATACAAATTTAAATAAGAATACTAGGCAAAATAATAGAAATTCAAGTATCTTCTACAGTTCCAAACTTTTTAGAATTGTTCGGCAGGATAGCATTTTTAACGTTATATGAGGTAACTTTTAAGAACTGCATTTAGTTCGTAGTTATTTAATTCCATTTAGACCATTAGTCTTTCAAGAAAATGTCAAATTTGGGAATTCTTCATATCTTGTGAGATCTCTTAAAAGCAAAATATCTGTTTTCTACTTCACTTTTGCACAAGGAAGGGAAATTCTGATATCAAGTACAACAAAATCCATGATGAATTAACTTCCATTCCGACATGATGAAGAATATAAAAGTATGAAGGAAAAAAGAAGGTGGTTAAAAAAAAAAAAAAAAAGAGATGTCATTCAAATATCTTGCTCTTCCACTAACCTCATGTGAAAATGACTGTCTAGTATCACAAATATGCAGTATATGGTTGTGAGAGAAATGTAGCTGCTGACTGTACTGAGAAAGTAGTATTCCTGCATATAATGTCGATTTTCCTTAAACTTAGGTTTATTGAGGTATACATTACATACCCTGGTGGCGTAGTGGTTAAGAGCTACGGCTGCTAACCAAAAAGTCGTCAGATCGAATCCACCAGGTGCTTCTTGGAAACCCTATGGGGCAGTTCTACTCTGTCCTCTAGGGTCACTATGAGTTGGAATCAACTTGACGGCAATGGGTTTGGTTTTTGGTTTTTATTACATACAGTAAAACTTACCCTTTTTAGGTGTACAGTTCTGAGTTTTGACAAATATACATGCTTGGGTGACCACCACCACAGTCAAGATACAGAACAGTTCTATCACCCAAAAATGTTTCCTCTGAAAATGTTCTACATTCTACTTTGGTGAGTAGCGTCTGAGGTCTTAAAAGCCAGTGAGCGACCATCTAAGATACTCCACTGGTCTCACCCCTTCGGGAGCAAGGGAGAAGGAAGAAAACTAAAGATACAAGTGAAAGATTAATCCAAAGGACTAATGGACCACAACTGCTACAGCCTCCACCGGACTGAGTCTGGTACAACTAGATGGTGCCCACCTATGACCACTGACTGCTCGGACAGGGATCACAATAGAGGGTCCCAGACAGAGCTGAAGAAAAACGTAGAACAAAATTCTAACTCACAAAAAAAGACCAGTCTTACTGGCCTGACAGAGGCTGGAGAAACCCTGAGAGTATGGCCCCCAGACACCCTTTTAGCTCAGTAATAAAGTCACTCCTGAGGTTCAAACTTCAGCCAAAGATTAGACAGGTCCGTAAAACAAAATGAGACTAAAGGGGCACACCAGCCCTGGGGCAAAGACTAGAAGGCAGGAGGGGACAGGAAAGCTGGAAACCCAAGGTTGAGAAGGGAGATTGTTGTCATGTCGTGGAGTTGTTAACCAATGTCATAAAACAATATGTGTACTGTTTAATGAGAAGCTAGTTTGTTCTATAAATCTTCATCTAAAGTACAATAAAAAAATAAAAAAGGAATATAGGTATTTAATATGGAAAAAAACTGTGGAGAGAAACTAGTGTTTTCTTTTTTTAATGAAGAACTGATCAAAAAGAACAAAAATTGAGGAAAAAAACTTGGAAAGTTATTAAGAGGCTTCTCTCTAAAGTTGTGCAAAATCTGACTGGTTTTTCAAATGAGTAATTTTAAACTCTTAAAGGATGGGTAACTGGTGCAATGTTTTAAAAGTTCCAGAGGATAAAAAAAAATTTTTTTTTTTTTTTTTTTCTAGAGAGAAGGAAATCATCCTAACTGTTCTTACGAGGTCATAATAATCCTGATATGGAAACTTAACAAACAATACAATGTAGAAAATTATATTTAAAAAAAGAAAAAAACTTACCCAGTAAGATAGTACACAATACTGGGGAAGCCAGTACAACTTGTCCAAGGCAAGGTCTTGGAAGCTCCATAGGCACATCTAAACTCCCTGAGGGATGGCATTACTGGGTTGAGGGCTGTGGGGACCATGATCTCGGGGAACATCTAGCTCAATGGGCGTAACATAGTTTAGAAAGAAAATGTTCTACATTCTACTTTGGTGAGTAGTGTCTGGGGTTTTAAAAGCTTGTGAGCAGCCGTCTAAGATACTCCACTGGCCTCATCCGGTCTGGAGCAAGGGAGAATGAAGGAAACCAAAGATTAGTCCAGAGGATTAATGGACCACAACTACAACAGCCTCCACCAGACTGAATCCAATGCAACTAGATGGTGCCCAGCTACCACCACCAACTGCTCTGACAGGGATCCCGATAGAGGGTTCCAGACAGAGCTGGAGAAAAAAGTAGAAAAAATTCTAACTCACAAAAAAGACCAGACTTACTGGTCTGACAGAGACTGGAAAAACCCTGAGAGTATGGCCCCCAGACATCCTTATAGCTCAGTAATGAAGTCACTCTTGAAGTTCACCTTTCAGCCAAAGATTAGACAGGCCCATAAAACAAAATGAGACTAAATGGGCACACCAGCCCTGGGGCAAGGACAAGAAGGCAGGAGAGGACAGGAAAGTAGGTAAAGGTCAAGAAAGGAAGAGTGTTGACATGTCATGGAGTTGGCAACCACTGTCACAAAACAATATGTATAATAAGTGTTTAGTGAAAAACTAGTTTGCTCTGTAAACCTTCATCTAAAGCAAAAAAAAAAAAAAAAAAAGTTCCCTCTGGCCATCAGTGAACTGATTCCTGTTCCTATAGTTTTGCCTTTTCCAGAATGTCTTACAAATGGAATCGTACAGTATATAACCTTTTGTGTCTGACTTCTTTCACTTAGCATAACACTTCTGAGATTCATCCGTGTGGTTGCATGGCTCAGTACTGTAGTTTGTTCCTTTTATCACGTACCACGGTTTGTCTAACCAGTCAGCAGTTGATGGACTTTTGGGTTATTTCCAGTTTTGCGTGACTATGAATAAAGTTGCTGTAAACATTTGTATACAGGTTGTTTTGGACATCTGTTTTCATTTCTCTTGGGTAAATACCGCAACGAGATGGATTGACACGGTGGCTGCAATCATGGGCTCAAGCATAACACGGATTGTGAGGATGGCACAGGGCCGGGCAGTGTTTCATTCTGTTGTACATAGGGTTGCTATGAGTTGGACACGACTTGGTGGCACCTAATAACAACAACAGCAAATACCTAGGGGTAAGATTGTTGGAAGGCGGCTAGGTGGTGCAAATAGTTTGTGCTAGTCGGTTAACCTAAAGACTGATGGTTTGAACCCATCCAGTGGTATAGCTGAAGAACAGGCCTTGCAATCTGCCTCTGTGAAGATTGCAGCCAAGAAACGGAGCAATTGCTCCCTATGGAGCAATTCTACTGGGTAACACATGGCGTTACTGTGAGTTGAAATCTACTTGACAGCAACTAACAACAACAGCATTGTTGGGTCTTATGGTAAGTGTATGTTTAGCTTTATAGGAAATTGCCTGTTTTCCAAAACGACTGTACCATTTTGCATTCTCACCTGCAGCGTATGAGAGTTTCAGTTGTGCATCCTCGCCACTACTTGGTATTGTCAATTTAAAAAATGGAGCCATCCTAATTAATGTGTGTTGTTGGATGCAGCTGAGTCGATTCTAACTCTTAGCAACCCCATGTGACAAAGTAGAATGCCGCGTATGGTTTTCTAGGCTGTAATCTTTACGTGAGCAGATTGCCAGCTCTTTCTCTGGTTGAGTCACTGAGTGGGTTCAAATCGTCCACCTTTAGGTTAGTAGCCGAGTGCTTAACTGTTGTGCCACCAAGGTATCTTATTGTGGTCTCAACTAATAGCAATGATTTTGTCTTTTCATGTGTTTATGTGCCATTCATATTTCTTCTTTGGTGAAGTGACTGTTCTAACTTTTTGCCCTTTTTAATGGGATTGTTTGTTTTTTATTATTGAGTTCTGAGAACTCTTTATATATCTAGATATAAGTCCTTTACCAGATATATGCATAGCAGGTATTTTCTCCCAGGCTGTGGCTTGTCTTTCCATTCTCTTAACAGTATCTTTAGAAGGGCAGATGGTTTAAATTTTGACAGTTCAATTTATCAATTTTTTATTTTATAATATTGCTTTTATATTCTATTTAAAAATTGTTTTGCCTAACCCAAGATGACAAACATTTTCTCTTAGTATTTTATGATTTTAGGTTTTCCATTTAGTTCTATGATCCTTTTTGAGCTAATTTTGTATGTGGTGAGAAGTACGGGTCAAAAATCTCTACTTAGTGAGACTTCAGGTGCTGTTGGGGTTTTCCGTTCTTGCCCACACTCCAGGTATTACTGCCAGACAAAAAACTTAGGACACACCTCAATTTTTCCCCCTTTTTCCAGAAATAACAGCCCGAGTTCCCAGTTGCCCCAAAATTTGAAAATAGTTGCTTTCTATATTTTGCCTGGTGTTCTAGGCATTTACGGAAGGGAGTTTATTCTGGACCATCTTATTCCCTCATTGCCAAAGCCAGAAGTTCTTGATTTCTAATGTTTTAGAAAGTTAAAAGTTAAGAACACTTAGGTTTTTTTGGGATAGAAAGCTCATTCTATGATGTTCATTCCGGAAGTTTATCCTATGATGATAAGGATCAGTTTGCCCTCAGCTTTGCCCAAAACTCCTTGGAGGCATTAAGGTATTCCGTGTTTCTGAAGTAATTTGCATCTGTTCAGTACTTCACAAATGGGTACATATGATCCAGGGTGAAGAGGCCGGCAGGGTGAGGATTGCTGTTTTTACATCTCATTGGCAAAACAGAATTTGAGGGGTGAAGTGGCCAGCTCAGGGTAAGCAGTGCCTGAGCAGGAGTCACACCCCAGCCCTCGTTTCCTCATCCAGGACATTCTTCATGGCACAGGAGGTGGCAGGAGTGGCACGTGTATGTGTTTGTATATATGTGTGCATTTGTGTGAATGCATGCAAATATACATGTGTGCACACATTTCATGTGGAGAAGGAAGCAGACTGCTTGATAAAAAACAATTTGGTTGAACAATGAGATACAACTGCTTACGTCCTAGAATTAAAAAAAAAAAAAAAGGTGCCATTGAGCCAACCCTGACTCATCCAGCCTCAATGATTCTAGAAGTCTGGATTCCATTGAGTGTTTGAAATTCTGTTCTACATTTCTCCCCCTTTTGATTATGATTCTGCTATAGACTGTTTGAGCAGAGCGTTCACTAATGGTAGCTGGGCATCAACCACTTCGGGTCTCATGGCAAAGGAGGAAGGTGTTCATAGAGGCGATCAGATATACATTCAATTTCCTTCTCCAATTCCTGACTCTCCTTCTTCTTCTGTTGCTTCAGGTGAATGGGGACCAATTGTACTTTGGATGGCTTGCTAGCTTTTAAGTCAAGTCTTATGAATTTTTACATACCATGGGTGGCCCTATAACTTCTAGAGTTCATTTTAGTTTTTATTGGTATGCCACTACTCTCTGCCACCACCTCCAGACTTTTGACCTGTTAATTTCTAAACGATTTTCCAGCAATTATGTGTTTGTTTGGCAATGCTATTACAAATATCAAAGTTTCTCCTGGTTCCCAGTGAATCAACGGAAAGGAATTTGGTTGAAAAGGAACGGTTATAGCCATTAGTTCACGGCTTGATAAGGTCATTGTACCCTGGGGAGATTTTGCAACTTTCTTATGAATTTTGAAAGCAATTTTGTCTGCTTTCTAGGTTGTTTCATTTTAAAAATTCATTTTCAGTCATCCATGTCCACTTTACCTATTTAGCTATGTTTTCATAAATCCCACGGAATATTTCTACTCTCTTAGAGAGGAAGGCAAAATTGACAGTTCACAGAAACATTGCCAAACAAACAAAGCAGGCATAACAGACTGAAAATAGATTACCCAAACCCATTAGGACATAAAAAAAAAAAAAAACCCAAAGCCTGAAGGAGGACTACAAATATGCAAAAATATTGCAAATCTATTGCATAAAAAGTCCCCAAATTCTGTCCCTAACTTGCTATGTGACCTTGGACAAATTTAACTTCTATAAGTCTCATTTCCTGGCTTGAAAAGTGGGGACAAATAATAGAACCTACCTCGTGGATTATTTTAAGGATTAAATGAGATAACTCATGTGAGAGCCCAGAGCCCAGAGCCAGCCATATAATACCCATTGCCATTGAGCCAATTCTCACCCATAGTGACCCTATAGGACAGAGTAGAGCTGCCCCACAGGGTTTCCAAGGAGTGGCTGGTGGATTTGAACTGCTGACCTTATAATAGGCATTGAATAAATATTGGCTGTTATTATTTTTATTACCACCATGGTGTATAATAATTACCAATTACACTGAAAAAACCAACCAACGAACCAGTGAGTGGACATATTGTCAACCTTCTTGATCATTTCTTCGGGCCATGCTGAGGGTCTGACTGGCTTAGAAGGTGGTCTTATTATTGGGGTGGTGTAAGGACAAGGAAGGGCAGTTGCAAAGCCAAGTAGGCTGAGAGGCTTAACTTTGAGAATGCTTTATTTAGATCTTGGTGTCCCCAAGTTCTGCATTTATTCGTTTAGTCACTCAACAAACATATGGATTCCTCAATGTTCCATGAACACATCATGGATCTTGCTCTCAGGCTAGTGGAGAGATCACACTCAGGGTGGGGAGTGACTGGCCTGAATGGCTGCTAAGCTAACATCCCACCTTCAGGTCCAAGAGAGGCCCAGAGGCTGAGAGGACTGGACAGATGTTTGGGCTGGGACCTGCCACAGCCCCCTAGGATGAGCAATCCCCGCCCCCAACCTCTGACCACCACCCAGGGTGGGAAGTGCCTTGGGCCCTAATAGAGGTGGTCCCTTTCATCTTGGACATAATGACCCATAAGCCTGGTATTGAAAGATGTGAGCATTTGAACCCAGGTGGAGGAAGGGCTGTCCAGGGGGTGAGGTGTGGAGTTCCCAGACCCTCACCATCCCAGGCTGTCAGTAAATGTTTGCCTGATTCATTCACCTTCCTAATTGCAACGAGAACTAACCAGCATTTCTAGAGCGTTCACCCTGTGCCAGGTACCCTATCACCTGGGGACTGCATTTCGTTCTTGCAGTCACCCTGGGAAGTAGGTGCTGTTATTATCCCTATTTTACAGAGGTGGACACTGAGGCCGAGAGAGGTGAAGTTCCTTGGATAGGGGTTTGCCTAAGGTCATGTGGAAGCAGGGTCAGAACAGAACTCCAGGGGCCAGTTCAGAGCCTGCCCTGGCTCACCCCGCTTCTGCAGAGGGCCTGGCCCTCCTCTTCTGGGGCCAGACCCAGGCCAAGCTGAGATGGCTTTTGGGAAGGAATTTCCGGGAGAGGAAGGAGAAGAAGACAATTCATAGGAATTGTGCTGAGATGTGGTTCTTGAGATGTGGAAAGTACGATGGTCTGATAAATGCTTGAAACTGAGACCCAGATTTCCTTCATCCTTTCCCTTCCTGCCCCACTCACTCCCCAATACGGATCTAAAGTCCTTGCAGGCTCCCTGGTGTGGTGCGGGCGAGGGGAGGGCAGCTGGAACAGAATGATAGACCACATGAACCAAATACTAAGGGAAGAAGAGGTGGGAGTGGGAAGAGACTGGGTATCTCCAAGGGGAGCCCCCTTCCTAGACTGCAAGGAAACCAATTGCCATGGAGTGGACTTTGACTCACTGCGACCCCATGTGTGTCATAATAGTGCTGTGCTCCATAGGGTTTTCAATGGCTGATTTTTTTGGAAATAGGTCACCAGGCCTTTCTTCCAAGGTGCCTCTGGGTGGATTCCAACCTCCAACCTTTCAGTTAGCAGCCGAGCCTGTTAACCGTTTGTACCAACTCAGGGACTCCAGACTGTAAGAGCTGACTTTGAGAAGGGGGTAGGGCCATCCAGACTGGGCAGGGGGCCTCTGCTGCTGCCCCCAAAAGGGTACCTGTACAAGATTGTGGGCAGCTGGAATTCCCAAAGGCCACATGTGTGATTGCTGGGTGTGGCCCTAGGTTTCCACACTTCTGGGATTCAGGATGTAGCAAAGGAGATCAAACAGGGTGAGGTCCTGGTTTGTGGGAATTTAAAGGATGTGGCTTCCAAAAGGTGCAGTATAAAAATAGTAATAAATGTTTATGCACTGAGATGGCAATAATGCAAGTCTCCTCAGTTAAAATACATTGTCAAGAATTGCACCATCTCCTGGAGTCGGAGTTGCTAAGTGAGTTGTTAACTAGGAATTGTAAATCTGCCACAGGGCCATGGCTCTTTAGTTATTCCACAGAAATACCTGCCGTCTGAGCCTGTAAAAAAAAAGTACCGCTGTTTATATGCAACTGAATTCCTCATTTCTGCGCCAGAGTCTGGCGACCATTGTGCCGTTTTCTCAACATTTACAGTTATTATAACTTTAAATCTTTTCTCCGTATCCAATAACAATGTCATCCAAGTGGTCTTTAAGTGGCGGTGCTGAAGAAAAGCACCTGAAAATCAATAACACGGGAAGGGAAGTGAGAAGTGATAAAACGTTATGAAGACGGCCAAGCCGCCGGCGGGAAACGCTGTGCTGTTAATTTAGCACAGCGCGCGCTGTGAAATATTAGAGATAATGCCAGGAAAATAAAAAGCAGCGTTAAAGCAAGAATATGCCACAATGGCGGTAGATTGACGCAACGCACCCTTTCGACTTTGCATTCATATCTGTGACAAAATTAGTCTGGAATTATGCACGTTTTGAATTATTTAAGGTCTTCGGGAACACATGCTTTGCATAAAATGCGACCGCCCTGTGCAGATCAGTGGGAGAGGGGTGGGAGACTGGGGGAGGGGTTGCTCCAGGATTATTTTGGGCAAGGCAATTTCACCTTTCTGTCCTGGGTTGAGCCTCAATGACTTCACCTGTAAAACGGCACAGTCTTACTTTAAACCGATAAATTGGTTTATCTCAATCTCTCCGCTTGACTTTGTAGAGACTGGTGCATTGTATTTCTGCCTTGAGGGCATCCTGTCCAGGGTGGAGCCCACAGCGGACACTATGCTCATCTTTATTAATTGTGAAGCTAGCCGTAAAAATACTAGGTGCCTGAGAGGGCTCCTCACTCATCTGAATCCAGGTGGGATGGACCCCGGGAGACTAAGTCCTCTTACCCCATCCCCAGAGTTGCAGAGGGATGAGCTCCGGGGGCTGGTGACAGGTGGTTAGAAACCAAACCAAACCCGTTGCCATAAAAAATGCCCCCTGGAGAGCAGGAAGACAGCCAGGTGCAAGGGGGAGGCACTGCCACCAGAGGGCAGCACCGGCACACAGCTGAGGCCGCCGCTCCTCCAGGAGCGGGAAGGGAAGGCATCATCCCATGGCTCCCGAAGCGAAGCCCACCGTTCGCCAGGCCCTGCTCTGGGCGCTAGCGATCCAGGGCTCAACAGGACACACCAGGTTCCTAATCTCATGGAGTTCACATTCTCCTAGGAGAGACAAAATAAACACGTGAACATATTAATACACGAGACAGTTTCAAATGTTGGTGTTATGATGCAAATAAAATGGGGAGGGGGGAGGGACACTATTAGAAAGGCCTATCTGGGGAGGTGACGCTGAGCAGAGATCTGAATGAAGAGAAAGACCTGGAAACCTGAAGGTCTAGATGCTTATGAAAGCCTAGATGCTTTACGGATATAGCAAGGGATTTGTTTAGGATCTTCCAGAAGGGACTGGGGAGGCCTAGTTCAGGGAAAGCAAATTTTTCACAGATGAGAAGACTGAGGAACAGAGAAGCCAAGTAACCTGATCAGGGTCACAGAGCTAGGAAGTTGGGGACAGTGTCTGACAAAGAACCAGGAGAGCTTACCTTCCACAGCCCCAGCCTCCCCCTCCCATTTTTTTCTCCAAACTTCCCCTACCCCAGTCCTAACCATAACCCTGGGAGGGAAACAGGGCAGGGATCACTGGCTGTGAGAACTCCAGCAAGTTCTCTCCCCAGTCTGGGCCTCAGCTTTCTCAGTTATAAAATGAAAGGGTGGATCCCGAGAACCTCCCAACTCCCTCTTCTAAGTATCAGCTCGCAGGGCCTCCTGAATCCTAGCTCCTAAGTACCCTCTTGTGGAAAATTTTGGAATCACACTCTTAGCGTGAGAGGACCGTGGGAAAATCGTCGTTGTGTGCCCTCGAGCTATTGCGACTCTTAACGACCCTGTAGGACAGAGTAGAACTGCCCCATAGGGTTTCCTAGGCTGTAATTTTTATGGAAGCAGATCGCTAAGTCTTTTTTTTTTTTTTCCTGTAGAACCGCTGGTAGGTTCGAACCACCTGTCTTTTGGTTAGCGGCGGAGCTGCTCTTAACCTTTGCACCACCCGGGTTCCTGGCTGGGAAATGGTCAGGTCCAATTTCAGGGGCTGATGGCAAACATGCATGTGTCTGTGCCTGCCATTTCTCTCTTTGTGTGCATGGTGGTCTGTGTGTGTGTGCTTACTGCATTTTTGTCTCTGTGTGTGTGTCTGTGCATGTGCACGTGTGTCTCTGTGTGTGTGCATCTCTGTGCATGTCTCTGTGTGTGTGTACACTTGTTTGTGGCTGTACGCATGCCCTATCCGTGTGTGTCTGTGTGCATGGGCCTGTGCATGCATCTGTGTATGTGTGTGTGTGTGCACATGTCTGTATGGGTGTGTGTGTCAGCAACTGGACATCCAAGTCCCCAGTCTTTGTCACAAAGGCCTAACTGCTCTCCAGGCAGACAACTTTCTCCTTCCACTGCTCCTGTCTATACCACTGCCTGAGTTCTCCTCCTACTCTGGGATCTCCACCTCCGCTCTACCTCCTCCCCTGGCCTTTTTCCACAGGCTTCTTTGACTATGCTTCTTGCTTGTGTCATTAGACGCCCATTTGAATGTCACAGAACATGGCTCGAGAAGCAACCCTTTTCTACCCACCCAGACCACTGGATTTGCACCCCTTGAATGGAGCTGATCATCTGCCATCCTGTCATTGGTTAACCTGGGTCTTGTACAAAGTTGTGCCCTTGGAAGATCAAGCAGAAAGCCAGGGATATGGTGGCTAGGACACCATGGCTTGTTGAAATTGCTCCAAACTCCCTGTACTCATGTATTGTCTCATTGGTTTACGTGACGACCCTTTGAGCGAGGTAGGATTGATTATCCCCATTTCACAGATGAGGATGTTGAGGCTCAGAGAGAGGAATAATAAAAGTAGGCTTACAAGAACCATGTAAGCAATATGCAGACTCTCTCATCCAGTTTTCGTAACAGCTCCAGGGGGTAAGTTATTCCCAATTCCCCTATTTAAGGGTTGAGGAAATGTAGGCTTCAAAAACATAGGTAACTTGCCTAATGCTGTGCAACCATCAGTAGCAGAGGCGGGACTGAAACGCGGCTCGGGAGACTAAAGCCCAAGCACTCAAGCTCAGAGACAGGTGTGAGGAGGGCTCAGGCCCCCTCACCACGCCTCTGGGGCTCATTTTCTAAGAACAGTCGCCTCTGGGCTTTCTCAGTTTCCTCTCGGAGCTGGAGAGGAGGGCAGCCCGGTGCCTGTGTCTCCTGTTCCTTCTCCAGAGGTGGGGGTGGGTGAGTCGTGTTACCTGTGTAAGCAGAAACTGCCGGATGGGGGCTGAGCATTAATTATGCAATATCCTTGCGGTGGTGTGCCTAATTGCTTGATAACCATAATTGAATCTTACGGATTACACCAATATTATTGCAGAAAGCAGTTTAAGGCAGTTAATGGGAAAATGTGTTCGGTTATATTTGCTTCCTGTCTCCCAGCTAGTCAGATTGTGAACCTTTTTCCAGAAGATTTGGGAGGCCCTGGGGTCGAAGAACAAGGGTGAGTAAGAACACAATATCGAACTCCCTTATCCCCTGGAAAGGAGCCCTGGTGGCGCAGTGGTTTTCTCCCGCTGCACTGGGAGGAAGATGTGGCAGTCTGCTGCCATGAAGATCACAGCCTAGGAAACCTTATGGGGCAGTTCCTCTATGTCCTATAGGGTTGCTGTGAGTCAGACTCGACTTGATGGCAATGGGTTTCACCCGCAGGTGGAATTGTTTTCCTTTTATAAATGAACAAGTGGTACAGGGAGTTGAGAGACTTGCCCAAGTTCATTCTAAATCGTTGCTACTGGCTCTTTCTGATACCAGCTGGGACCTTTTAGAAATGGGGAATCTCAGGCCCCACTCTGGCCCTCAAGACCTCCACCATGAGGAAGACAGGCCCCAGATGGCCACGGCTCCTTCAGCTGGACTTCCGGGATGAAGACATGTAGAGCAGCCCCCAAACCAACCTATAGCTTGGAGTCCAGCCTAACCCAGCTGACAGGAGCCAAACCCTGGAAACCCGTAGACCTGGGTCTTGTACAAAGTCATACCCTAGGAAGATCAAGCAGAATGAGCAATTGAGGTTCTCCAGGGGCTGATTGTTACACAGCATCATTGCAGCAGACACCTGACTGATACAAAAGAGACTCTCTCAGGAGTTTCTGGGTGGCACAAATGGTTAACTGCTGGATTACTAACCAAAAGTTTGGCGGTTCAAACCCACCCAGAGGTGCTTCCAAAGTAAAGCCCGGCAATCTGCTTCTGAAAGTCCACAGCCTTGAAAACCCTATGGAGTGCAGTTCTACTCTGTACACATGGGGTTGCCATGAGTCTGAATTGACTTAATGACAACTAGCAACAACAACAACCATCACCACCTTTGGGAAGAAAATGTTCTGAGTCGTAACCCAGCTGTCACACATATGTATATATCACTGAAAGAAAAGTTTCACAGAACGATACTCCTATTTTCTATTCCATTCTATTTCATTAAAAGTAATGCTGGCCATTGTATGCTGACGACTAGATTTTGACTCATAGAGGCCCTATATGACAGAGTAGAACTGCCCCATAGAGTTTTCTAGGCTGTAATCTTTTATAGGAGCAGATCAACTGGTCTTTTCTCCCAAGAAGCAGCTGGGTGGGTTCAAACCACCGGCCTTTCAGTTAGCAAAACAAAAAAAAAGACCATTGTCATCAAGTCAGTTCTGACTCATAGTGACCCGATAGGACATAGTAGAACTGCCCCATAGGGTTTCCAAGGCTATAAATCTTTATGGAAGCAGATTGCCACATCTTTCTCCCGCAGCGTGGCTGGTGGGTTTGAATTGTTGACCTTTCCGTTAGCAGCCATGCGCTTCAATCACTGCACCACCAGGGCCCCTTAATGCTAGTCAAGAATCACCAAATTTATCTTGCGTCTCATCTATTGGCTGGGACAGGAAGTTTGAAACATCACTGCTTGAGAATTTACAAGCGTTGTACATGCGGGAGAAAGGTGTGGCAGTCTGCTTCTGCAAAGATTTACAGCCTTGGAAACCCTATGGAGCAGCTCTTCTCTGTCCTACAGGGCCGCTATGAGTTGGAATCCACTCGATGGCAACAGGTTTAGGTCTGGGGTGGTGCACAGGAAATTTTTTTTTTTTTTTTTAATATTTTTGGTGTAAATATACATAACAAAACATAAACCAATTCAACGTTTTTTACGTGTACGGCTCATTGACAATGGTTACATACATCACATTGTGTTACCGTTCTCGCTATCTCTGCTCCTATTGTTTTACCACTGTTAACTTAGTGGTGAACACCCTTAGGTTAAAGTTAACAGTTAACTTTAACTCTGCCCCTTAAACTTCTCTTCTGTGTTTTAGAGTTACTGTTGTCCATTTGGAAACCCTGGTGGCTCAGTGGTTAAGAGATACAGCTGCTAACCAAAAGGTTGGCAGTTTGAATCCACCAGGTGCTCCCTGGAAACCCTATGGGACAGTTCTACTCTGTTCTATAGGGTCACTATGAGTCGGAATGGACTCGACGGCAACAGGTTTGGTTGTCCATTTAATCTCATATAGGTAATTATTTGAAAGAGCATAATGCTCAAGGTGAGTATTTTTTATTACATGGGCTACTTAGTTTAAAGATGACTTCATGGGATAGTTTCAGTTCAAGGCTTAAAAGTTGATTCCAGGCAAGAGATTCGGGGGTTCCCCCAGTCTCAGTGTATCTAGAATGTCTGGTTTTCAAAAAGAATTTGATGTTCTGTTTCACATTTTTTCCTCCTGATCAAGATCCCTCTATTGGGTCCTTGATCAAAATGTTCATTAATGGTAGCTGGGCGCCATCCCACTCTTCTGATCTCATGGCAAAGGAGGTAGTAGTTCATGGAGGCAATTGGATTTGCAGTCCATTTCCTTCTCTGACAAAACTGCATCTTTTAACCAGCACTTCCTGGACCAGAAAACAGCGAGAGCAGTGGTGAGTTGGTAGAAGGGGCACTGAACTAGGAGTCTGGAGACTGGATCTCCAGGGGCTGGCTCTGGGACGGGCTGCCACTCATATCCCCTCAGACCAACTGGGCCTACCCTGGAGATAGCGGGGGACCAGAACACAGCCAGTCTCATAGCTTGGGGAGCTCACACCCCAGTGAGTGCATTTGTGAGATGAAGGGATTGGATTTTTAGAGGTCATGGACTGCGGCCAGTGAGCTGGAGCCAAGAAGCAGAGACATTTTGTTTGCTTGAATAGTGTTTGTTCATTTTCTTAAACATTGAGCCAACATACACAAATAGGGAGATTTTGTGTACTAATGTGATTTCTGGCATTTCTTGTCAAAAAAGTCAGAAAATCTGGTGACTTCTTTTTACCTGCATGACCAAGATGGGCTGGGGTTGAGTTGGACCCGCCCCTGCTCAGTTTGCCACAGTCCCCTCCACTCCCTATTGTCCTTTACCTTGCTCAATCATTTATAGGCTGCCTCTCCCCTTTGGGCATGTGAGAGTGTGGCCCTGGGCTCCATGGTGTCCGAAGGTCCTTCCTGCTCTGGCTCTGAGAGAAGAGGTCCCCAGCTGCCATTGACCCACATGTGGATACCTCTCAGCTTTCCTCCTGTCCTCCTTCCCATGCTTTCTCTTTGTTCCCTTTCCTTTGGCTATATTTTTTTTTAGAGAATAACCATGATGTGATGTTGTGGAAAGACCACAGGCTCTGGAGTTAGACAGACCTCAGTTCCAATGCCAGCTCCATCATTTCCTAGCTGAATGACCTTGGGCAAGTTACTTAACATCTCTGTTGTTGTCCTTAATTGCCTTTGAGTGGATACAGACTCAAGTTTCAAATCTGTAAAGTAGGAGGAACACTTATCCCACTCTCCTGATGTTCCTTTCTGTGTGGAGGGAGCATCCATAGAGTAACACTCTTAGCCTCTCTCCACAGGCTTCTCCAGGGTTGTTGTTATTAGGTCCCACAGAGCCGGTTCCGGCTCATAGCAACCCTATCTACGTACAACAAAAGGAAACACTGCCCAGTCCTGCGTCATCCTCACAATTGTTGCTATTTTTGAGACACAGTGTCAATCTAACTCCTACAGCGTCTTCCTCTTTTTCGCTGACTCTTTAGTTTACCAAGCATGATGTCCTTCTCCAGGGACTGGTACCTCCTGATAACATGTCCAAAGTACGTGAGACAATTCTTGTCATCCTCGTTTTCAAGGAGCATCCTGGCTGTTCTTCTTCCAAGACGGGTTTGGTCATTCTTCTGGCAGTCCCTGGTATATTCAGTATTCTTCCCCAACACCATAATTCAAAGGTGTCCGTTCTTCTTTGGTCTTCCTTATTCATTGTTCAGCTTTTGTATGCGTATGAAGTGACTGAAAATACCATGGCTTGGGTCAGGCGTGCCTTAGTCCTTAAAGTGACATCTTTGCTTTTTAACACTTTCAAGAGGATTTTTGCAGCAGATTTGCCCAATGCAATAAGCTGTTTGATTTCTCGACTGCTGCTTCCATGGGTACTGATTGTAAAAAAAATCCAAGTAAAATGAAATCCTTGACAACTTCAGTCTTTTCTCCATTTATCGTGATGTTGCTTATTAGTCTAGTTGTGAGGACTTTTTTTTTCTTTATGTTGGGAAGGGACCATTTATGTAATTGGTGAACTTGGGACTCAGTTGCTGGCCAAGTGCAGCCTAGCCCCTTCCTGCCCTCCCAGCCCCTTCCTGCCTTCCTTTTGGGGGTCTGTCTACCTGTAGAGAGTGCACACCTGCTCCATGCTCATCTGCGCCCCAAGTTTTACAGCAGCCAACTTGGTCTCTGTCGGGGGAGGCTGGGAAGGTTGTGTCCAACAGTCTGGGAATGGGTGAGCTTATCTGGCTAATTCTGGGGTTCACTATTAGGAAACCCCTTGTGCAGAGAGAGAGGCCTAATATAAATTCTCCCAAATCAACTTTGCCAGTTAGTCAAGAGGCTGTTTGAAATCCATCTGTGTGTGTCAGTTTCTCTGTTGGACTGGAGTTGGAGCTCGGGAGAGAGGTGCTGTTTACTGGCAACCCCCAAACAGTAGTTCCTTTGGTGGTGCTTGTGAGGGGCATGCTCACTACATGGCAATTGTTGCTATTTTTTAATATGACTCCTTTTGTTTACTTACACATTCTGGAATGCTGGGAGGGGGGCTCCAAGGAGCTAGAAGAAATAGATAAGGAAGGGAAAACAGCCTTGGTAAGGCTTCCCTTGAAAATTGCCTTCCTGGTCCTTATAAGTGTATGCAAATCACATGCAAATCTCACACATATTTATTAGCAGCCATCCTCAGGAAGTCTGCATTGGATGTGGCCCTGGGGAAAATTTGGGTGAAGGTCACTGAATTCCAGGGAGTTTGCGGTCAGAACCAGGGGAGGACAGTTGCCTGGGAACAGGGTGGGGGGAGGGCTAGGGGAGGGGTTGTGAGGGAGCAGAAATGGTGGGGGTGCAATGTCCAGGGTGAGGGTGAGGGAGAAGGCCAGTCTGGATGAAGACAGGGATCTGAGAGGAGGAGGGAGGCCCCAGTGAGGACCCCAGGCTGTCACCAGTAGCTGGGATGGCTTGCAGTCCCATCCTCAGTCTGACCCCAAGCAGCCTCAACAACCCCGCTTAGCCACACCCTCCAGCTGTACCTCTGCACCTTCCACTAGCCAGGGTGGTGTGTGCCCTGTGAGCATTCCACTTCTTCTGGGCTCCAGGTCCCTCTTTTACCCATTTCTGAAGGTTGGAAAGATATTGTGGGACACAGGAACAGGCTGGCTCTGGCATCAGAGGGACCTCTGTTCAAATCCCAGCAATGTCACTCCCAGCCGTGTGACTTCGAGCAGTTACTGGGCCTCAGTTCCTTCCTCTGTAAAATGGGTTAATAACAGTCTCTAACTCATAGAGGGTGCAGTGGTTAAGTGCTCGGCTGCTAAACGAAAGGCCAGTTGTTTGAATCTATCAGCTGCTCTGTGGAAGAAAGATGTGGCAGTCTGCTTCTATAAAGATTGTTGTTAGGTGCTGTGGACTCACTTCCAACTCATAATGACCCTGTGTACAATAGAACGAGACACTGCCTAGTCCTGCGCCATACATAAAGATTAAAACCCTTAACCCATTGTTCTTGAGTCGATTCCAACTCACAGCGACCCTATAGGACAGAGTAGAACTGCCCATAAGTTTTCCAAGGCTGTAATCTTCAGAAAAGCAGACTGCTGCATCCTTCTCTCACAGAGCGACTGATGGTTTTGAACTGCCAACCTTTTGGTTAGCAGCCAAGTGCTTAACCACTGCACCACCAGGGCTCCTTCTCCATGTGCATGGATGCCATGATTACTTCCATTTTACAGATGAGGATGCTGAAGTCGCCAGGTCGAGAGCCAGGACAGAGCCAGCGTTGCACTCAGGTCTGTGGTCTTTCTCACAACCCTGTACTGCCTCCACCCCGAATGTCAGAGATGGTGGGTCTGGAGACAGTGACCTCTTCATTATATAGGCGGTGACTTGCCCAAGGTCATGCAGCCAGTAGAGGCTGAGCTAGAGCTCCACTCTAGTGTCCTGACTGTAAGTTCCTTGCTCTTTCCTCCCAGGCAGCCCCGTTGGACCCCTGCATGGGCTCTGGTTTCCCTTCTCTGAGCACCAGAGTCCCCTGGTGGTACTTACTGACAGGGAGACAACTTAGGGCCTCTGGGGCCACAGTCTTGTCTCTCCAGGGGGTCCTACAGGGTCAGTTGGGGCGCCTGGTAAGGTGCTGCCCACTAGAGTGGGGTCTTGGGGGGACTTCCTGTCCTGCTTCCTGCCCGTCTTCTCCCTCCTCTGTCCCTTGCCCTCGGCTCTCCCTGCCCCAGCTCATTCTCTGTCACTTCCGTTTTCCCAGCTCCAAGGCTGCCAGTGTTTGGGGGAGATTATGCAGTGTTGACATTGGAATATGAATTAGGCGAGTGCGGCAGCCAAATATTGGAATTAGGAAAAGCGGGAGCCCAGGCCGAGATCCAAGGGTGGCTGGAACATCTGTGTCTTGGCTGTTCCAGATGCCTGACCCTTCCGCCCACCCCAAAGCGGCTGGTCCCAGAGCCATAGACAAGCTCAGCAGCAGCCGTCCAGATGCCTGACCCTTCCGCCCACCCCAAAGCGGCTGGTCCTAGAGCCACAGACAGGCTCTGCGGCAGCTGAGGCTACCATTAGAAGTCCCGCAGAACTTGACCTGTTCAGCTCACTTTATTCTGACGCCCAGGAGGGACAGAGGGAAGACCGTTCAAGAACATAGCCTTCATTGAAGTGCCTGAAATCCCACCATTAGTGCTCTATTCTTATTGGTCGGGTCAGTATTTGCCAAAATACTTGAGTTCCAAGTTCTGTAGACTTCTAAGTACTGGAAAAATGGGATGCCAAGGTCATATGTTTGGGAAATGTGTTAAACAAAGTTGCTGCAGGACTTCTCAGAGCCTTTAATAATTTAACAGTGGGATGAGTTTGCCATATTTCCCAAACTTGTTTGACGGGTAACCTTTCCTCATACAGGATCTTTCTGGAGCAGTGTCAGCAGGCCTGGCAGCGGCTGGTGTTCACCGGCCAGGGGCTGGAGTAACGTCGGTGCTCATATTTCAATGCCTGTTGGTCGAGTCTAAATCTCTCAGAACCCGCTTCCTGCATCTGTAACACAGAATAGCAGCACCTGCTCAGGGTGTTTAGTTCTGGAAAGTCAAATGAGAGCACCCCACGTGCAGAAGGGCATTGGAAGCTGCACGCTTGCACGTTTCAGGGGTGATTGTGATCAGCCCGTCTCTCCTTTTAACCAATCTGATAAATGCAGACATGTTGACAGCTTGGTAATGATCCTCCCACAGGGGCGTTTCCACTTTTAAAGTGACCTCCAGGAAAAGGGCCACGTCTAACCCAGTGTTTCTCAGTGTGAGTTCTGTGCCATCATTGGTCTTATCACATGGAATTGTTACAGGGCAAGTTCAAGGCCACCCAGCTGCCAAGGGATGGGACGAGAAGGCATTAGATTCCAGGGCTCTTGACCCCTGAGTCCAGTGCCCTGTCTGAGCCACTCGTTGTGGCCTGTCCCTGTCCTGGCACTGCCAGTGCAGAGGCACTTCCTGGATGTAGTTGTGCCTTGACCAGCTCTTGGGGCACCGTGTCCCCTTGGCAGCCACCCCACCAAGTGCCCCAGCACTGCCCCAAGCTGCCCGCAGGCCAGCCATGCCGGGAGCACTCTGCTAAGGAGGCCTGGCTCCCACAGTGTGACCCTTACCATGCGTACATCAAAGGGTGTCCTTCTTCCACTTCCTCCCCTCTTCTTCCTGTAGAGGCTGCTTGGGCACCTTTGCTGACCCCCCCAGGTTGGGGATTGTCTGAATCAGGAGCTAGAAAAGGCCATGTCCTAGAAAGACTGAGCCACCTCCTCCATGAGACCCACGGAAAACTCAAAGTCATAAAACATTGGGGTGGAATCCTTGGCTTCCCCTATCTGGTCCTCAGTTTCCCCATCTATAAGCCCAGGAGTCCCATCTAGCCCTGGCACTCCTGCTCATCCTAATTATGAAACATCATTGCTGTTGTTAGGTACTGTTGAGTCAGTTCCTAAAAAATTAAAAGAAAATTAAAGCAAACCCATGAGAACCCAAGTACAACCTTGAGTATATCTCACCCGAATTTAGAGACCATTTTAAGAATAAATTTGACACATTGAACACTAATGACTGAAGGCCAGATGAGTTGTGGGATAACATCAAGGACATCAAACATGAAGAAAGCAAAAGATCATTAAAAAGACCGGAAAGAAAGGAAAGACCAAAAAGAATGTCAGGAGAGACTCTGAAACTTGCTCTTGAACGTCGAGTAGCTAAAGCAAATGGAAGAAATGATAAAGTGAAAGAGGTGAACAGAGGATTTCAAATGGTGGCTTGAGAAGACAAAGTAAAGTATTATCATAAAATGTGCAAAGACCTGGAGTTAGAAAACCAAAAGGAAAGAGCATGCTTGGCATTTCTCAAGCTGAAAGAATTGAAGAAAAGATTCAAGCCTTGGGTTGCAATATTGAAGGATTCTGTGGGCAAAAAGCTTAAAGATTTAGGAAGCATCAAAAGAAGATGGAAGGAATACACAGAGTTACTGTACCAAAAAGAATTGGTCAACTTTCAACCATCTCAGGAGGTAGCATGTGATCAAGAACCAATGATATTGATGGAAGAGTTCCAAGCTGCACTGAAGGCACTGGCGAAAAACAAAGCTCCCGGAATTGACCAAATACCAACTGAGACGTTTCAACAAACAGAAGCAATGTTGGAAATGCTCACCGGTCTATGCCAAGAAACTTGGAAGACAGCTACCTGGTCAACCGACTGGAAGAGATCCATATTTGTGCCCATTCCAAAGAAAGGTGATTCAACAGAATGTGGAAATTATCGAATAATGTCATTAATATCACACTCAGGTAAAATTTGCTGAAGATAATTCAGAAGTGGTTGCAGCAGTACATCGACAGGGAACTGCCAGAAATTCTAGCTGGATTCAGAAGAGGACGTGGAACAAAGGATATCATTGCTGATGTCAGATGGATCTTGGCTGAAAGCAGAGACTATGCAAAGGTATTTGATTGTGTGGATCATAACACATTATGGATAACATTGCTGTCTTAGTCATCTAGTGCTGCTATAACAGAAATACCACAAGTGAATGGCTTTAACAAAAAGAAATTTATTTCTTCACAGTAAAGTAGGCTAGAGGTCCAAATTCAGGGTGTCAGCTCCAGCGGAAGGCTTTCTGTCCTTGTCGGCTCTGGAGGAAGGTCCTTCTCTTCAATCTTCCCCTGGACTAGGAGCTTCTCTGCACAGGAACCCTGGGTCCAAAGGGCATGCTCTGCTCCTGGGGCTTCTTTCTCGATGGTATGAGGTCCCCGCTCTCTGCTTGCTTCTCTTTCTTTTAAAGGTGATGAAGCCACACTCCAGGAAAACTCCCTTTACATTGGATCAGGGATGTGACCTTAGTAAGGGTGTTACAATCCCACCCTAATCCTCTTTAATATAAAATTACGATCACAAAATGGAGGATAACCACGCAATACTAGAAATCATGGCCTAACCAAATTGACACATATTTTTTTGGGACACAATTCAATCCATGACAATTGTGAACTATGGGAATTCCAGAACACTTAATTGTGCTCATGAGGAAGTTGTACATAGACCAAGAGGCAGTCATTTAAACAGAACAAGGGCATACTGCATGGTTTAAAATCCGGAAAGGTATGCATCAGGGGTGTGTCCTTTCACCGTACTTATTCAATCTGTATGCTGAGCAAATAGTCCTAGAAGTTGGACTATATAAAGAAGAATTTATGAAATACTCACTGTAATTTCCTTTCCTTCCATCTGTACCGCCCCTCCAGGGGACGTGCATATCTCTGTGTGACTTCTGCAGCCTCCTTGTGTCTTCCTGCCTCTGGTATGTATCCCCATTCCCCCTCAAGTCCACCCACCATGCTGCAGCCAGAGAGATCTGTTTAGGTTCTGCTCTCATCACATCACTTTCCTACTTTCAGACTTGGGGTGGCTCCCTACTGCCCCGATAAAGCTTCCACCCACCTCTGCCACCTCAGCTTCAACAGACCACATGGAATTCTTCAACACACTCGAATCTTCTTGCTTCATAGCCTTTGCTTCTGCCGCCCTTTCTTCCTAAAATGCCTTTCCTCTTCTCCATCAGGTAAAATTCTCTGCAACCTTCAAGACCAACTTCTTCCCACCCGCTTTTCTCTTCCTCTCCTGCCTTAGGGGTCCCACTGTAAATGCCTTCATACCGTGGTTTTAACTGCATAATCGGCAATGTACATGCTTTTCTCCTCCGTAAATCTCATTACAGCACCCGTCATGCTTGTTAATGTTAGTTGCCATTGAATCAGCACCCAACTCATGGTGACCCCATGTGTTACAGAGTAGAACTTCCCCATAGGGTTGTCTCGGCTGTAATCCTAAGAGAAGCAGATCACCAGACCTTTCTTTCGCAGGGCAGCTGGATGGGTTTGAACTACCAACCAGTGTGTTAGCAGCCAATCGCAAACCACAGGCGCCACCCAGCTCCATATATTTAGTGCTTTCTTCAGATGACTAAGAGAAGGGCTGGTGGTGTAGTGGTTAAAAGCTACGGCTGCTAGCTGGAAGGTTGGCAGTTCGAACCCACCAGGTGTTCCTTGGAAACCATATGGGGCAGTTTTAACTCTGTCCTACAGGGTTGCTATGAGTTTGTTTGTTTGTTTAGATGATCAGAATAATACGTACTTTTGTAACATACCCAAACAGTTTAGAAGTAGAAGTGCTATGTCCTTCTTTCTGATCCGATTGGCCAATCCTGTTAGGTGGAGGTAACTAACGCTAACGGTTTCTCGTATTCTTCCACACATATTCCTATGCATATTCAACATACATGGATGCACCAAAATTTACTTAACTAGCCCTCATTGTGGGACATTTAGATGTTTCCCATTTTTTGCTACTACAGGTAACTCTGCAACAGCCACCTTCAGATGCAAATATTTCTGAAGTTAGAGTCCTGGAAGGGGGACTGCTGGGTCACAGAATGTACGTGTTCAAAATTTTAACGGAAACTGCAAAACTGTCTTCAGGAAGGGTTGAACTATATTCCACTCCTACAACATTCTTGCACTGATCATAAATGTCTCCCCTTGAGGACAGGGTCTGGGTCTTATTTATCCCAGTGCCCCTGGATCAGTAATGCTTGCTAGGTAAATGGTAGGGTGGCCAGGCCTGAGTCCTCTGTTTCTCCAGAAAAGCGGAGCCTTTCTGACCCTGAAAAGTTTGTGAAGTCAATTGCATGGCCAGGAGACCTTGTCCTCTTCCATTCGACTCTCTGAACTGCAAATAACTCTGAGGAATCCCCAGTACTTTCTTTGTAAGTGTGTGTGGGGGGTGGGGGTGGGAGGGTGTAGGGGGAGGAGTGTAGTTTTTGTCTTCAAAGCTGGCCTCAGGATGTGGGTTGCCACGGCAACTCTTGAGCAGGGCCGCCTTTTCCCTTCCCTCCATCTTGGGAGCCCTGGTTGCCATAACAACCAGTTGGTCCACTCCTCTTCCCCCAGCCCTGCCGCGGGGCCTCTAGCTTTTCTGTGGTAGCGCCATTGTTCATAGGTCTGAGGAGACCTTGATGCCATTTAACCCACATGGCATTTGGGACCCTCTTTTTGAGAGGGAACCCGAGAGTGGCCACTGCAAAAGGGAGCCCAGGTGAGGGAGATGTGAGGGTTTTGCTCCTTCTAAGCCCAGGTTACCTGGTTACCAGAGGACGGGGCAAGTTGCCCTGAGGTCTAAAGGTGGCTTTAGGGATCAAGCAGTCCCAGGGCCTGTGTGGCCAAGCAGATGGAGTAGACCCCATGGACCTGGCCCTTGGGACGTCTGGGCTGTGGAGGCTACTCCCAGGCCCTGCGAGAAAGCCTTCCTGTTCACATAGCCCTTTTTAGAATGCCCAGACCAAGGAGAGGAAATACGGCACATTTACTAACATGATGGAACACACTGTGGCCAAATTAAAGAAGGACATTTGAGGATTCTGTTGACATTTGGAAAATACCACTAAGAGAAAAAAGCAGGACACAAAATGCTCTGTGGGCACTGACAGCGGTGTGGACTTTTAGAGACTGGAATTTGCAGGAACTATATTAGTGCAAATCTAGTTTCCCCATGCCTGCTTCTCCTCCCTCACCTCTGAGAACAGTCTTGCCACCTAACCTGTTGTCCAAACCAGAAACTTGGTATTCAAACTAGACTCCTCTCTCTGCCCTTATGCTTCCTTCCTGTCATTTACAAGTCTTGTTGATTCTGCCTTTTAAGTATCGTTCACACTTATTCTCCCTTTGTACCCCAACTGTTATAGCCCAAGTGCGCCCCCTTGCAATTTTTCACTTGGAAACCATTGCCCCATTCCCTGGTGGGTCTCTCTCCCCCTAGGTGTGTGTGCCCCTTACCCCCAGGCACACCTGCCACACTGCTGTTAGAGAGACCTCAACGTGGCCATGTGCCACCTCTCCTGCCTGCTTCCCATTTGCTCCAGGATCAAGAGCAAACTTCTTGGCACAGTCAAGGCCCTTCATGACCTACTTCCTTAGCTCTAGCACCAGCCTCTCCTCTTTTTGAACCTTCCTTCCAGTCATGCAAAATTACTGGCAGTTCTCTTTGATTTCTCTTTGCTTGTGAATACACTGTGCCCTCTGCCAGGAAGACCTTTCCTTGCCTTGCCTGCTGTACTGGGTTGAATAGCATTCCCCCAAATTTCATGTTCTTCCTGGAGCCTCAGAATATGACCTTATTTGGAAATGGGGTTGTTGCAGATGTACTTAGTTATGATGAGGTTATACTGGTGTAGGGTGGGCCCTAGATCCAGTATGAATGGTGTCCTTGTAAGAAGAGAAGAGGAGATGCCCAGCGAGAAGCCCATGAAAGTCAAAGATTGGAGTGATGCACCTCCAGGCCAAGGAACACCAAGGATTGCCACCAACAGCACAAGCAGAGAGAAAGGCATGGAGTAAATTCTCCCCTGGAGCCTTCAGAGAGAGTATAGCCCTACTGATACCTTGATTTTAGACTTCTGGCTTCCAGAACTGTGAGACAATAAATCTGTTGTTTTAAGCCACACAGTTTGTGGTAATTTGATAGGGCAGCCTAGAAAACTAGTATATTTGCCGGACCAATTCCTATCTACCCTTTGAGATTTAGCTCAAGACTTCCCAAGATGGTGGAAGAAAGATGTTTCCATTCCATTCTCCTCCTGAAAAACATACAGGAACCACAAGGAAAACAGAAATAGAAGCCTGAAGTCTGTCTTTGATGGAAGTAGGAGGCCTCTGTACTCCCAAATCTCAATAAACGGAGGTTGAAAGCCACTAGAAGAGGGGTAAATGGCTTCGCAGATAGGAGGAAGATCGAACCTTCATACTGGTGGGTGGAGACGGTAGAGAGAAAGGAGGGAATGAAATTGCCAAAGAAATAATAAAAGAAAATTTTCCAGAACTAAAGGTCATGATTATTCAGATGGAAAGGTCCACTGAGTATTCAACTCAATGAATGAAAAAAATGTCCACATCCAAGCTCATCATCGTGACACTTCAGATGCAGGGATAAAGAGACGTACCCCCAAAAGTTTCTGGAGACGGCTGGGACTAGAGTGAGAAGGGTGAGGCACTTACCTAGGGTGCAAAATTAAGGGAACGCCAAAAAACTCAGTGAACAACAAAAAAATTAATGCGATACTAAGAAAAAAAAAAAATGAATGCCAACTAATCCATGGTGAACTAAATAACAAAATTTTAAGTAAAGACAGGATCTGACAGGGCTGGGATTAGTGTGAGGTGAGTGAGCTTGAGCTGTGAAAGTGCTGGGCTGGATCCTGTCTTTATTTAAAATTGATATTCTGTTCATCATGATTTTTGGCATTAATTTTGATTTTTTTAAAGAAAACATAGCATTAAAATATTAGGTATCTCGAACACTGAGTTTTTTGGTGGTTCCTTAAATTTTGCACCCCAGCCCTGCAGGGCACATACGAAGAGTCAGGAATGGCATCAAATGTCCCAAAAGCAACGTTGGAAGTTTGAAGACGATGGAACAATGCCTTTAAAATTCTGTCCGAAAATGTTTTTTCACCTAGTATTCCATACCTACCCAGACTATTAACTAAATGTGGGTGAATTAAAGACCTTTTTGGATGTGAAAAATCTTAAAATTACTTGCCTCCCGTGTATCTTCTCTCAGGGAACTATTGGGCAATGGGCTCAAAACGAGGGAGCCCAGAAAGAAGTGAGACCCAGGAATAGGGACTCCGACCCAGGACAGAGGAGGGAAGGCAATTCCTTGCATAATGGCTAAGAGGACTATCAGGAGGATAGCTGCCCCTTGGCCCAGGGAGCAGCCAGACCACATCAACAGGAAGTCAGAAGGCTCTGGAGGGTGGGGAAGTTTGCTCACAGGAAAATAAATGCAACTCACAAATTCTCTGACAGGTTTGGCCATGTGGGAAATTATATTGAGGGCATGAAAAGATTTAGTCAATTGTTTTTAAAAACAAACCTAAGTTGATGACAAATGAGGCAATTATTAATAGGGAAAACAAAAAAAGGATGGAAATATACTTAGAGTCGACTACTTGGCCCAGGAGTGAAAACTATTTACGCTGTCATAATAACGAAAGTGTAGAATATGGATGAAAAAAATGGAGATACAATTATCTTGGGAGGCTGGGGGAGGGGAAGAGGGAACGGTAAGGAAAACTGCTGTCTGCTACACAAGATGTTCTTCGACAACGTGGAAGGCACTGACTCCAGCGATGTATCACTTAGAAATAGGAAGGTGAATAACTGAAGAAACAGCTTTAGGGAAGCGAGATGAGGGAAGATGAGGGGAGGGAATGAAAACAGGAGACTGCTCTTTTCAATTGTAGCCTTTTTTAAAGCACTAGTTGGCTGTTAAAAAGATTTGCAGGTAGTACATTGATCAGAATGAAAAACAATAATTTTGAAAAACAGATTTGGCTCAGGTGCTCGCCTCCGTGAAGACTTCCCTGACTACCTCAGGGGTCCCAACCCCTTCCCTTCTCCCTCTGTGTTCTCACTGCAATTTCTGCATGTCTCACGCTGGGCGGCTGTGTTTGTTCCCTTACTGCACGCTTGTGAGACTGTGAGCTCCCTGAGCACTGGGGCTTGAGTCCCCGCCCTAGCCCAGTGCCTGACACCCAGCAGGGGCTCGGCAAGGGATCTTGATGGATAAGGGAGCTCTGCTTCTCCTCCTCCTCCCCCTCTTTCCTCTCCTCCCCCTCCTGCCCCTCCTCCCCCTCCTGCCCCTTCTCCCTCCTCTTCCTCCTCCTCCCCTGTTTTCTGCTCCTCCATCTCCTTCTTCTTCTCCTCCTTTTTTTTTTTTTTTAAATAATGTTGGTAAAGTTCAGAAGGATTGAAAAAAATTTTGAGGTGATTGAACTGGGAAAGCCACCCTAACATTAAGGGATATTTGTCTTTCATTAGCTGTCACACGTGGTATGACACGTTTTTTTTCATTTCTGGGAACCAGGTGGGGTTGGTTGAGGTTCACATCTGCTGCTAACTGAAAGGTTGGAGGTTCAAGTCCACCCAGAGGCACCTCGGAAGAAAGGCCTGGCAACCTATTTCTGTAAAAGGAGCCATTAAAAACCCTATAGAGCACAGTTCTACTCTGACACACAAGGGGTTGCATGAGTTGGAATTGACTCAACGACAACTGGTTTGGTTTTGGTTCTGGTTGAAGTTATAGGCAGGATGGAAATGGGGTGGGATTTAGAGACAGACACATCTGGGTTCCAACTCTGTCTCCACCATTCACTAGCTGTTACCTAACCTCCATGAACCTCAGTTTCCTTATCTGTACAGTGAGAATAAAACAGAATAAAATACGTTGTAGAGCTGTTGCTAAAGAAAAATACAGGTACAGTGCTTAGCACATACAAAAAACAAACAAACCCACTGCCATCGAGTTAATTCCCAATCATAGCGACCCTATAGGAAAGAGTAGAGCTGCTCCATAGATTTTCCGAGGAGTACCTACTGGATTCAAACTGCTGACCTTTTGGTTAGCAGCCATAGCTCTTAACCACTATGCCACCAGGGTTTCCTGGCACACAGCACCCGTTGCTGTCGAGTCGATTCTGACTCGTAGTGACCCTATAGGCCAGAGTAGAACTGCCCCACAGGGTTTCCAAGGAGTGCCTGGTGGACTCAAACTGCCGACCTTTTGGTTAGCAGCTTTAGCTCTTAACCACTATGCCACCAGGGTTTCCTGGCACATGGTAGGTGCTTATTAAATAACCATTGTTATATTATCAGTAATCTGTTGCCATGGAGTCTACCCCATCTCACGGCAACCTCACGTGTATCAGAGTAGAACTGAGTTCCGTAGGATTTTCAATGGCTGTTGTTTCAGAAACACATCGCCGGGCTTTTCTTCTGAGGCACCTCTGGGTGGACTCAAACCTCCAACCACGTCAGAGTAGAACTGTACTCCATAGGGTTTCCAGTGGCTGGTTTTTCAGATTGCCACGCCTTTCTTCGGAGATGCCCTCTACATGGACTTGAATTTCTAACCTTTTGGTTAGCAGCCAAGCGTGTTAACTGTTTGCACCACTCAGGGACTCCTTGTTTTACTAAGCCGCAGTGTATTCAGGGACAGCAGCTCTCTCCTTGACCCCACTTCCTGAATTCATGTCCTTATGGAACCTCCCGGAAGCTCTGGCCTCTGCCTTGGACACCACTGGAAGTATTTCTTAGGCCCAAAATTTAGCCAGGCTCTGAGGGCAGACTGTGTATTAGCAGAGTGGTTCACAGCATCTGAACATTTTTAGGGACATCTGAATAATTTCATTTTGGGATCTGTGTGAGATGTTTTCGTGGCTTTGCCTGGTTTCTAAACAAAAATTATTTTAGGCGGGAACAGTTTCTACTTGAGGTTCCCATGATTTTCACACGACCTTTAACTACGTCAAATTTTTAGTTTTCTTCTTTCTCTAATGAAAACCTGGGATCAGCTTGGAAAAAACAAACTGAATTTGGTGCTGTTGCCCTGTGCGTTTCCTTACTTCTTTCTCTCCACTTCTTCGGCTCCAGCCCTCTTCTGCCTCCCTTGCTGCCCCATCCACTCCCTAACCCAAGCAGGTGGCTTCCTCTAGTGCTCCATGGGAACTTCTCACTCAGAAATCACCAAGAATTCCCATGGTTATGTCCAGAGATCTTATGCAACTTCCTCCTTCAGGCTGAATTAAACCTTCCTTCCTGAAATGTCCTCTGCTGGGGCTTTTAGACACAAAAAGAGCCTACTTTTTTTCCCTTTAAACTTGTCCCTACTGTTGGTTTTGTGATCATTCCTTAAGGTTTGGTCCTTTTATTTTATTGCCTTCATTCTTGGGACCTTGTTGTCGTTGTCAGCTGTCCTCAGTTGGCCCCCAATGCATGGCAACCCCATGCACAACTGAATGAAATGCTGCCCAGTTCCATACCATCCACGTGATCGGTTCTGGATTGGACTTGTTGTCAGCCATAGGGTTTTCATGGGCTGAGTTTTGGAATAGATCATCAGGCCTTTCTTCCTAGTCTGTCTTAGTCTGGAAGCTCTGCTGAAACCTGTTCAGGGTCATAGCACCATGCAAGCCTCCACTGACAGATGGATGGTGGCTGTGCACAAGGTGCATCGGCCAGGAATCGAACCCAGGTCTCCCACAAGGAAGGCGAGAATTTTTGGCTTGATGCTTTGCTTTTATATGGCCTTTTTACTGTGGTCTTCTAACTCCCACCAAATGACTGGGTGGGACTATGCAAATGAGGGGCTTGTGGCCCACCAAGAGGATTGGATAGCTTGCTAATAATGCAAATAAGGCACAAGGCACCCTTGTGGGGGTGGAACCATGCAAATAAGGTGTATGGAACCCTAATGAGGGGATTGGTCAGTTTTGCCATCCCATTAGGCTTAAAATGAGCCATACCAGAGGTGGACACGGGGGGACCTTGCTGCTACCAAGAAGAAGAGAGCGGAGCAGAGTGAGTCCTTGGGAGCCAGAATCCCTGTGCTGAGAACCTCCTAGATCCAGGAAACAGTGAGAGAGCTATAACACCAGAGACAGCGCAAGTCGGTGAGAAGCAGTGGCAGAGAAACAGCAACAGCAGAACCGTGAGACTGATGTGAGACAGCACAGTGGGCTTCCTGGCTCATGCAGCAAGGCAGTTACAGTGGGTGTGCCAATCCACAGAGAGAGAGCTGTGTGCCTTTGGACAGGAGGCTTCTTGAGGGAGTGCAGTGCTTCTAGGCACTTGCTGGTGGAGATAGACTTGCCAACCCACGGAGTGAGACAGTTGAATGCCTGTGGGCCAAGACTTACTGGTGGAGTGGGGTGATGCCAGGCATTTATTGGCAGAGCTAAAGGGCTTTGTAACACTTGTCGGAGCAGGGCAGAGGCCAGGGTGAGGGGCCAAAGGGCTGAGAGGGTCAGAGAGGAGCCTGCCTGTGGGCATAGCTGAGAAGAGGCTGTCCTGATCAAAGAACTATATTCTGAGTCATTCCTGATCCTGAATTGTAACCTGTTACTTCCCTAAGAAACCCATAACTGTGAGTATGGTCTGTGAGTTCTGTGTGGCCATTGCAATGAATTATGGAACTCCAGCAGAGAAGTAGAGAGTGCCGTGGGAGGGACTGCTGCTGTCAGAACTGGTAAAAAGTTATGCCTGACCTCCACCTCAGCAAACAGCCTTGGCCTGTTGGTGCTGATGATCGTCCTCCTTCCTTGTGAAGTTAGATGAGCAGGTCTGGCACTGCTGCCATGCCATTTTTTAAAAATAGAGGTCTACCACTGAACCACCACTGCCCTGCTCTTGGGACTGTAACTATCACCTCTCTGTGGATTACTCCCTTAGCTCTCTCTCCACCCCATTCCAGTGTCTCCCTGGGGGTCCGTTCTTGAGTCTCCAGTGGACTTCTGGACATTTTGCACTAGATATCTTGAAGCTACTTCACCTCTAAGACAGATTCCACCATTTGCCCCATACCCCCATCTTCTAACTTCCTTGTTTCGGTTAGTGGCGCTTGACGCCCCAGATTCATCCTTTGTTTCCCTCTCCTTCTTCCTTCCCCCTCCTGTAGCCAGCCCACACCCTCTGATCTAATCAGAGTGGCCTCCACGCTATCCTTCAGTTACGCCTGTAACATCTGGGCTGGCACACTGTCACAGTCACTTTTCAAAAAAGAGAGTCTTAGTGTTAAACTGATTACACGCTCGCTCAGAGCCCAAGGATGGTGCAGAGCATCTCTTGTCCCTGTGAGTCACCCATCAGTTCCCAAAGCCCAGCCACAGACAGGGTGTGTGTGGCCTCATTGCTATGCACAGGGTCCATCCCCGAGAGGTGGGTGGGGGAGTCACTTGTTGTGATCACAGCCGCCCAGAGGGCTGTACCCTCAACTTGACTAAAGGTGTGGGATGAGGAGGTGGTTCTGCGGAGGTTCAGGGTTCAGCCCTCTCCAGGGTCCTGGCTCCACCCTGCAGAGGAGGTGTTAGATCCTTAACAAATTAAATTCTCCGAATTCTTCAGAGTAGAGCATCTCTCAGACAAATCAACTCTTCTCCCACTTCTCGGACGCATTATCATGCTAGCAAAGTCTGTCTTTTTACTCATCTTGCCAGGGAGACTCTTTCCTCCAGGGTGGGGAAGGAGGCGAACATTCCATCCTGCCACCGCATCTCATATTCATCTCCACCCATATCTTTGCTTATGCTGGTTGTCTATTTGGGTTTTCTGCTTCTCTTCCTTCTACTTAGTCATAATCTGCCTATTCTTTTAGGGAGGGAGCGAGTCTTAGCCATTTTTGTGCCACGCCTCCCTTTGGCAGGTTGGGGAGACCTTATACACTGCTTCTCAAAAAAAATTTTTTTTTAATGCGTAAAATAAAATGCATAGGACGACAAAGGAAACTAAGTGACACACTCTTACTAAAATATCTAAAAAAAAAAAAACTGTAAAAAACCAAGTTTGTAATATAATAATATGATGTTTCTTTATTAACACATTAAATAAGCACAATAATTTCAAAGTAGTCATCAGCATAAGTGATATTTTGAGGATCTGCCACACTATAATGTGACAGGAAAAATCTACTTTTGTGGTTTGTAGCCCCTGTAATTGAAGGCAATGTAAATTTCAGTGAGAGATCAGTGAATATAAAGATACAATTTCTTTTTTCCTCATCAAAGTTCACAGGCTCCCTGAATTCTCTCCAGGGATGGCATGAGCTCTTAATTCAGGGCCCCGTGGAGAACCTTAACTCTGGCTTCCTTCATGAAGCCCTGATTTGATTGCCACAGTTCTATTTTTTTTCCCTCCTGCTGAACTCTTAGGACATTCATTCATTCATTCAACAAACATTATCAAGATTGCTCAGATTCCTGCAAGTCACTGTGCCAGGTGTTAGAGGTTCCTCTGATGATAAACAAGACCCAGTTTTACAAGCAGTGGGACAGACAGGCATATTCTCAAATAACCATGACCCAAAGCGTCACATAAAAAGCAGCATGGGAGAACTTCAAACAAAAGGCTGAACTATCCCAGAGGAAGTAGAAATTAACATCTCACCTTGTTCAGATGGGTTTCAAGCTTGGCCTTGCAGATAGAGGAGGTTATAAACAATTTCCACGTGGTTTAATTTTCTTTAGATTTTGCTGGTATTTTTCCTTCGTCTGTCTGGCTCCAAGTAAGCTGGAAGCCCCTAGCAGGCAGGGGGAGTCCCTGGATGGTGCAAACGATTAAGGCACGAAGCTGCTAATCAAAAGGTTGGAAGTTCAAGTCCACTCAGAGGCACCTGGGGAAAAAAGCCTTGGTGGTCTACTTCTGAAAAATCAGCCATTGAAAACCCTGTGGAGCACAGTTCTACTCTGACACACATGGGGTCGCCATGAGTTGGAATTGACTCAACGGCAACTGGTTAGCAGGCAGGGACCATGTTTCATATATTTTTTGTATTTCCCAGAACCTGTGATAGAACTAAACATGGCCACTCAGTATATGCTTGTTGATTAATTAATAGTGTTTCGTAGGATGTCTTTGTATCAGTCAGTTATTGCTGAATAACAAACCAGCCTAAAACTCAGTGGCTTCAAACAACGATCTATTACTTCTCATGGGTCTATGGGTAGTTCTGTTGATCTGAGCCATGGTCGACTGTTTTAAGTCGGGTTCTGTGGTCACTGGCTGATGGGCCAGAGGCTGCTGGTCTAGGGTGGCCTTGTCTGAGATGACTTGGCCCTTCTCTTTGTGACTTTCACATACCTCCATCAGAAGTTAAAAAATAAAAAAAACAAAACGCCAGTTGCCGTGGAGCCAAGTCTAACTCATGGCGACCCCATGTGTGCCACGGTAGAGCTGTGTTCCACAGATTCTTTTTCCCCTTTTTGTTTTCGTTTTTAATTGAACTTTAGATGAAGGTTTACAGAACAAACTAGTTTCTCATCAAACGGTACACACATTGTTGTATGACATTGGTTAACAACCCCATGACATGTTAACACTCTCTCTTCTCAACCCTGGGTTCCCTATTACCAGCTGTCCTGTTCTCTCCTACCTTCTAGTCTCTGCCCCAGGGCTGGTGTGCCCCTTTAGTCTTGTTTCGTTCCATAGGACTGTTCAATCTTTGACTGAAGGCTGAACCTCAGGAGTGGCCTCATTACTGACCTGAAAGGGTGTCCAGGGGCCATACTCTCAGGGTTTCTCCAGTTTCTGTCAGGCCAGCAAGTCTGGTCTTTCTTTTTTTTTTTTATTAAGCTTCAAGTGAACGTTTACAAATCCAATCAGTCTGTCACATATAAGTTTACATACATCTCACTCCCTACTCTCACTTACTCTCCCCGTCTTGAGTCAGCCCTTTCAGTCTCTCCTTTCTTGACAATTTTGCCGGCTTCCCTCTCTCTCTATCCTCCCATCCCCCCTCCAGACAAGAGTTGCCAACACAATCTCAAGTGTACACCTGCTATAATTAGCTCACTCTTCATCAGCGTCTCTCTCCCACCCGCTGACCAGTCCCTTTCATGTCTGATGAGTTTTCTTCAGGGATGGTTCCTGTCCTGTGTCAACAGAAGGTCTGGAGAGCATGACCGCCGGGATTCCTCCAGTCTCAGTCAGACCATTAAGTTTGGTCTTCTTATGAGAATTTGGGGTCTGCATCCCACTGCTCTCCTGCTCCCTCAGGGGTCCTCTGCTGAGCTCCCTGTCAGGGCAGTCATCGATTGTGGCCGGGCACCAACTAGTTCTTCTGGTCTCAGGATGATGTAGGTCTCTGGTTCATGTGGCCCTTTCTGTCTCTTGGGCTCTTAGTTGTCATGTGGGCTTGGTGTTCTTCATTTTCCTTTGCTCCAGGTGGGTTGAGACCAATTGCTGCATCTTAGATGGCTGCTTGTTAGCATTTAAGACCCCAGACGCCACATTTCAAAGTGGGATGCAGAATGATTTCATAGTAGAATTATTTTGCCAATTGACTTAGAAGTCCCCGCAAACCATGTTCCCCAGACCCCCGCGCTTGCTCCGCTGGGCTTTGAAGCATTCATTTTATCCCGGAAACTTCTTTGCTTTTGGTCCAGTCCAATTGAGCTGACCTTCCATGTGGTCTTTCTTTTTGAGTTGGAATTTTGTTCTACATTTTTCTCCAGCTCTGTCTGGGACCCTCTATTGTGATCCCTGTCAAAGCAGTCTGTGATGGTAGCAGCGCACCATCTAGTTGTGCTGAACTTAGTCTGGTGGAGGCCGTGGTAAATGTGGTCCATTAGTCCTTTGGAGTAGTCTTCCCCTTATGTCTTTAGTTTTGCTTCATTCTTCCTTGCTCCCAAAGGGGTGAGACCAGTGGAGTATCCTAGATGGCCGCTCACAAGGCTTTTAGGACCCCAGACACTACTCACCAAAGTAGAATGTAGAACATATTCTTTATAAACTCTGTATGACAATTGAGCTAGAGGTTCCCTGAGACCATGGTCCCCACAGACCTCAGCCCAGCAATCTGGTCCCTCAGATCCATGTGTCTGTGGAGCTACCATAGCCTTGCCTTGTACAGGTTGTGCTGGCTTCCCCAGTATTGTGTACTGTCTTACCCTTCACCAAAGTTACCACCTATCTATTGTCTATTAAGAGTTTTTCTATCCCCACCCCTCTCCTCCCTGGTAACCATCAAATATTGTTTCTTTTTGTATGTAAACCTTTTCATGAGTTTTTACAGTAGTGGTCTCATGCAATATTTGTCCTTTTGTGACAGACTTATTTCAATCGGCATAATATCCTCCAGATGCCTTCATGTTATGAGATGCTTCACAGATTCATCATTGTTCTTTTGTGTTGTGTAATATTCCATTGTGTGTATGTACTACAGTTTGTTTATCCATTCATCTGTTGATGGGCATCTAGGTAGTTTCCACCTTTTTGCTATTGTGAGCAATGCTGCAATGAACACGGGTGTACATGTATCTATTCGTGTGATGATTCTTACTTCTCCAGGATGTATTCCTAGAAGTGGGATTGCTGGATCGAATGGTATTTCTATTTCTAGCTTTCTAAGGAGGTGCCATATCATTTTCCAAAAAGGTTGTATCATTTTGCATGTGTGAGGTATGGGTCCTGTTTCATTTTTTTTGCAGAAGGTCACCCAGGTTTGCCAGCGCCATTTGTGAAAAAGACTGTCTTTTCCCCATTTGATGGATTTTGGGCCCTTGTCAAACATCAGGTGACCATAGGCGGATAAATTTACATCTGGGTTCTCAATTCTGTTCCATTGGCCAATGTATCTGTTGTTGTACCATTACCAGGCATTTTTGACTACTGTAGCTGTATAGTATTGTTGTTGTTAGGTGCCGTCGAGTTGGTCCCGACCCACAGCGACCCTATGCACAAAAGAAACACTGCCTTGTCCTGAGCCATCCTTACGATCGTTGTTATGCTTGAGCTCATTGTTGCAGCCACTGTGTCAAGCCACCTCATTGAGGGTCTCCCTCTTTTCCGCTGACCCTGTACTCTGCCAAGCATGATGTCCTTCTCCAGGGACTGATCCCTCCTGACACAACATGTCCAAAGTATGTAAGATGCAGTCTCACCATCCTTGCCTCTAAGGAGCATTCTGGTTGTACTTCTTCTAAGACAGATTTGTTCGTTCTTTTGGCAGTCCATGGTACATTCAATATTCTTAGCCAACACCACAATTCAAAGGCGTCAGTTCTTCTTCGGTCTTCCTTATTCACTGTCCAGCTTTCATATGCATATGAGGTGATTGAAAATACCATGGCTTGGGTCAGACACACCTTTGCTCTTCAATACTTTAAAGAGGTTCTTTGCAGCAGATGTACCCAATGCAATGCATCTTTTGATTTCTTGACTGCTGCTTCCATGGGTGTTGATTGTGGATCCAAGTAAAATGAAATCCTTGACAACTTCAGTCCTTTCTCCATTTATCATGATGTTGTTCATTGATCCAGTTGTGAGGATTTTTGTTTTATGTTGAGGTGCAAACCACACTGGAGGCTGTGGTCTTTGATCTTCGTTAGTTTTCAGGTCTTCACTTTCAGCAAGCAAGGTTGTGTCATCTGCGTAATGCAGGTTGTTAATGAGTCTTCCTCCAATCCTGATGTCCCATTCTTCTTCATATAGTCCAGCTTCTCGGATTATTTGCTGAGCATACAGATTGAATAGGCATGGTGAAAGAATACAACCCTGACACACACCTTTCCTGACTTTAAACCAATCAGTATTCCCTTGTTCTGTCCAAACGACTGCCTCTTGATCTATGTAAAGGTTCCTCATGAGCACAATTAAGTGTTCTGGAATTCCCATTCTTCGCAATGTTATCCATAATTTGTTATGATCCACACAGTTGAATGCCTTTCCATAGTCAATAAAACACAGGTAAACATCCTTCTGGTATTCTCTGCTTTCAGCCAGGATCCATCCAACATCAGCAATGATATTCCTGGTTCCACGTTCTCTTCTGTAACCAGCCTGAATTTCTGGCAGTTCCCTGTCAATATACTGCTGCAGCCGTTTTTGAATGATCTTCAGCAAAATTTTGCTTGTGTGTGATATTAATGATATTGTTCTATAATTTCCACATTCGGTTGGATCACCTTTCTTGGGAATAGGCATAAATATGGATCTCTTCCAGTCAGTTGCCCAGGAAGCTGTCTTCCATATTTCTTGGCATAGACGAGTGAGCACCTCCAGTGCTGCATCTCTTTGTTGAAACATCTCAATTAATATTCCATCAATTCCTGGAGCCTTGTTTTTCGCCAATGCCTTCAGAGCAGCTTGGACTTCTTCCTTCAGTACCATCGGTTCCTGATCATATGCTACCTCTTCAAATGGTTGAACATCGACTAATTCTTTTTGGTATAATGACTCTGTGTATTCCTTCCAAGTTCTTTTGATGCTTCCTGCGTCATCTAATATTTTCCCCATAGAATCCTTCACTATTAAAACTCGAGGCTTGAATTTTTTCTTCAGTTCTTTCAGCTTGAGAAACGCGGAGCATGTTCTTGCCTTTTGGTTTTCCATCTCCAGCTCTTTGCACATGTCATTATAATACTTTGTCTTCTCGAGATGCCCTTTGAAATCTTCTGTTCAGTTCTTTTACTTCATCAATTCTTCCTTTTGCTTTAGCTGCTCGACGTTCAAGAGCAAGTTTCAGAGAGCTGTATAGTAGGTTCCATTTATAATAGCCCCTAAAAAAATAACATACTTTTCATCATTCTCTTTATTGGTGTATAGGAATCCAACTGATTTTTGTATGTTTATCTGGTATCCTGCAACTCTGTTGAATCTATTAATTCCAGTAGTTTTCTCGTGGAGTCTTTTGGATTTTCTTAGTATCATATCATCCACAAATAGGGACAGTTTAACTTCTTCATTACTAATTTGGATGGGCTTTATTTCTGTTTCTTGACTTATTGCTCTAGATAAGACTTACAACACAACGTTAAATAGGAGTGGTGATAAAGGGCATTCTTGTCTTATTCCTGTCCTCAAGGGGAATGTTTTTAGCCTCTCTCCACTGAGAGTAATGTTGGCCATTGGTTTTGCATAGATGCCCTTTATTATGTTGAGAAATTTCCCCTCTATACCTATTTTATGGAGAGTTTTTATCCGGAATGGGTTTTGGACTTTGTGGAATACATTTTCTGCACCAACTGAGATGATCATGTGATTCTTTCCTTTCCTTTTATTTATGTGGTGGGTTACATTGATTGATTTTCTAATGTTGAACCATCCTTGCATACCTGGTATGAATCCTACTTGGTTGTGGTGTATTATTTTTTTGATATGATGCTGAATTCTATTGGCTAGAATTTTGTTGAGAATTTTTGCATCTATATTCGTGATATTGGTCTTTAGTTTCCTTTTTTTTTGGTGTTTTTGTCTGTTTTTGGTATCAGGGTTATACTGGCTTCATAGAATGAATTTGGAAGTATCCCTTCCTTTTTTATGTTCTGAAATAGTTTGAGTAGTACTGTGTAAGCTCTTCTCTGAATGTTTGGTAGAATTCTGCAGTAAAGCCATCTGGACTAGGGCTTTTTTTGAGGGGGAGTTTTTTTTTTTTATTACCTTGTCAATCTCTTCTCTTGTTATGGGTCTGTTCAGATTTTCAACATCATTTTGTGTTAGTTCGGGTAGTTTGTGTGTCTCTAGAAATTTGTCCATTTCCTCTAGGTTTTCAAATTTGTTGAAGTATAGTTTTTCATAATACTCTGTTATGATTCTTTTTACTTCAGTTGGGTCTGTTGTAATGTCCTCCATTTCATTTCTTATTTGGGTTATTTGCATTCTCTCCTGCTTTTCTTTTGTCAGTTTGACCAGTGGTTTGTCAATTTTGTTGAGCCTTTCAAAGAATCAACTTTTGGTTTTGTTAATTTTTTCTATTGTTTTTCTATTCTCTATTTCATTTATTTCTGCTCTGATCTTTATTATTTCCTTTCTTCTGGTGGCTGTGGGCTTCTTTTGCTGTTCTCTATTTGTTCAAGGTGTGTAACTAACGTTTAGATTTTGTCCCTTTCTTCATTTTTGGGGAAACCCTGGTGGCGTAGTGGTTAAGAGCTACCGCTGCTAACCAAAAGGTCGGCAGTTTGAATCCACCAGGCACTCCTTGGAAACCCTATGGGGCAGTTCTACTCTGTCCTTTAGGGTCACTAGGAGTTGGAATTGACTCAATGGCAATGGGTTCGGAAACCCTGGTGGCATGGTGGCTAAGTGGTTAAGTGCCACAGTTGCTAACCAAGAGGTTGGCAGTTCCAATCTCCTTGGAAACTGTACAGGGCAGTTCTACTGTGCCCTACAGGGTTGCTATGAGTTGGAATCGACTCGGTGGCAGTGGGTCTTCGTTTTTGGTGTGTGCATCTAGTGCTTTAAATTGGCGTTTGAGCACTGCCTTTGCTGTGTCCCAAAGGTTTTGGTATGATGTGTTTTCATTCTCTTTTGATTCTAGGAACGTTTTAATTCCATGTTTGATTTATTTTATTACCCAGTGGTTTTTAAGCAGGGTGTTATTCAGTTTCCTTGTAATTGATTTTTTTCCCCCTTACTCTTCCTGTTGTTAATTTCTACTTTGATAGCATTGTGGTCAGAGAGGATACTTTATATTATCTCAATGTTTTGGATTTTGATGAGGGTTGCTCTGTGGCCTAAGATGTAGTCTATTCTGGAGAACATTCCATGTGTGTTGGAAAAGAATGTGTACTTTGCAGCTGTTGGGTGGAGTGTTCTAATATGTCTATGAGATCAAGTTGGCTGATTGTGCTCCTTAGCTGTCCTGTACCTTTGTTGAGTTTCTAAATGTTGTGTCCTTTACTGAGAGTGATGTGTTGAAGTACTATTATTGTGGAACTGTCAATGTCTGTTTTCAGTGCTGTTAGGGTTTGTTCTATGTGTTTTGGAGCCCCATCATTGGGTGCGTAGATGTTTATTAAGGTTAAGTCTTCATGATGGATCATCCTTTTAATCATTATATACTGCCCTTCTTTGTCTTTTATGGTGGATTGTGTTTTAAAATCTATCTTATCTGAGATTAGTATTGCCGCTCCTGCTTTTTTTTTGGTAGTTATTTGCTTGATATATATATTTCCCATCCTTTGATTTTTAATAAATTTACACCTTTGTTTTTAAGGTGTGTCTTTTGTAGACAGCGTATTGATGGATCCTGGGTTTTTTTTTTTAATCCATTGTGTCATTCTGTGTCTCTTTATGGGTGCGTTTAGGCCATTTCATTCAGTGTAATTATTGATAAGTGTGAGTTTACTGATGTCATTTTGTAGTGGTTCTTTTTTTGAGGTGCTAACATTTTCTTTATTCCTCTTACTCTCCTGTGCTGAGTTCCTTTGCTTATGGATTTTTTATTCATTTCTTTTGTTTTTGTAGATTTTGTTTTTGTTGAAACTATGTTTTTCTTCTATATTTTGATGAGTAGGTTTATTAACTTTCTTTGTTGTTGCCTTGAAATTTACCCTTATCTTCCTAGGCTTGAACCAGTCTATTATTACTTGGTATCCCCTTGCCTTCCTCTGCATTAGAAAGTTCTATACCTGTACTGTTTATTCCCTCTTTTATTGTTCTGACATTGTTGTCATTTACAGATTAACTTCTCTAGTTCCCTGTTGCAATTGTTTTGGTTTTAGATAGTACTTGAGAGTTAATTTCCTAGGTTGTTGGTATCTGGCTGGTACAATCTTGCATCCTAGATTCAGGCTGTGGTCTGATGTTGTTTGTTCTCAGACCGAAGGACTCCCTTTAATAATTCCTGTAAGTTTTGTTTGGTTTTTACACATTCCCTTAATTTCTGTTTATCTGGGAATGTCCTAATTTCACTACCATATTTGAACAAAAGTTTTGCAGGATATATGATTCTTGGTTGGCAATTTTTTTCTTTCAAGGTTTTATATGTATCATCCCATTGCCTTCTTGCCTGCATGGTTTCTGCTGAATAACCAGAGTTTAGTCTTATTGTTTCTCCTCTGTATGTGACTTTTTTTCTCCAGCTGCTCACAGGATTTTTTATCTTTGGTTTTAGCGAGTGTGATTATGATATGCTTTGGTGTTTTTCTTTTGGAGTCTGTCCTATATGGAGTTCATTAAGCTTCTTGGATGGTCAGCTTTTCATCAGCCATAATATTAGGGAAGTTTTCTGTCAGCAATTCTTCAATGATCCTCTCTTTGTTTTCTGTTTTCTCTCCCTGTTCTGGAACTCTAATCACTTGCAAATTTTTCCTTCTGATTGTATCCTGCATAATTTTCAGGGTTTCTTCATTCTTTTTTTTCTGATTTTTCCTCAGAGTTATATCCAAGTATTTGTCTTTGATTTTGCTGATTCTGTCTTCCATCATTTCAAACCTGCTCCTCGGCCCTTCTATGACACTGTCCATTTCTGAGATCTTATTATCTTTTGGATTTCTAATTGTTTTTGTATGATTTCTAGTTGTGAATTTATTTCGGCATTTTGTTCCTGTATTATTTTCCTGAATCGTTCAACTTTTTTTCTGTATTTTCCATGAATTTGTCTGCATTTTCCATAAATTTGTCTATTTTTTTCCCTCATTTTTGTCTGCTTTTTGCTTCAACTCTTGGATTGCTCTAAATATTAGAGATTTGACTTCCCTATCAGGTAGTTCTAGTGCCTTTTCTTCTACTGGAAAGTCATCTGATGTTTTATTTTGGACACCTACTGGAACCATTCTGTCCTTTTTAAAATGTATTTTGATATAGTCTGCTGTCTTTGGGACATTCAGTAATTATTTTATTCATTTCTTGATTGTAGATTTGTTTGTTTCATCCTGGTTTTTTGTTTTATTTGGTTATGTCTGAGCAGGCAGTCTGTGCATTCTTTGTTGTTTGCTCATCTGTAGTCATGGTACTTTTCACCTCCTTGACCAATGGGCAGGGCCAGTCATTCAGCTATGGTTCAGCAGGGCAGATCCAGCTGAAGGGGTGAGGCTGGGACGGGTTGTTTGTGGCATGTACTAGGGTCAACAGGGCAGGCCAGGAATCAGTGCTGGGTAGGTTCCAGTAGGCCATACCTCTGCCACTTGGGGGTGTGATGCTCAGTGCACGGTGCAGGTAGGCAGGAAAGAGGGGGGAGGTTGTGATGTGTGAAGCTAATAGGGATACGGGAAAGAGGACAGAAAGGAGAGAGAACCAGGAGCCAAAAACAAACAAGCAAACAATAAAGAAAAAAAAAATGAGTGCTAAGGGAACTTATCATTGGAATGGATAGAAAGCTGAGAAATGGAGAAAAGCAAAAAGGAAAAAAAGAAAGAAAAAGTAACTAGATAAAAACTTGGAAAAGAACCCCCCCCCCCCGCCAGGAGTCCCAGAGTCCCACCAGTGGGGCTGCTAAGACTAGGGAAGTGGCTTCCAGTCTGCACTGTATAGCCTGGCTAGAGAGGGTATAGATGTGACACAGGACCAGGTATTCAGGAGACGGAGAAAGAAGATAAGTGTAGAGGGACAAGAACTGACAAATGGAGAAAGAAGGGGAAAAAGAGAGAGAAAAGAAAAAAGAAATGCCCCCAGGGATCCCACCTAGGCAGCTGCACAGATTGGGGAAGTGGCTCCCAAGCTGTGCAGTGCAGCCAGCTAGAAGGGGCTCTCAAGCTGTGAAAAGAAAAACAAACAAACAAAGCAAAACAAAACAGAACAAAGCAAAACAAGGAAAAACAAACAAACAAAAAGCCCAGGGCTCCCACCAGTGTGGTGTCGCAGGCCAGGGGAGCGGTTCCCCAGTTGAGAGTGGATTCACAGCCTTTCAAGAAGAAGCAAAGATGGAACACAGAGCTAGGTGTTCCAGAGAAAGGAGGGGGAGGTGGTAGGAGGCACAGAAGAAAACAAAAGAGACTGAAATAACCAATACCAGCTCAGGTGCCCGGCCAGTGTGGGCAGGGCGAATCCAAGCAGTCTGAGGCCAAAGCAGTTGCCTCCCAGCCAAGAGACTGTGGCTGGCTGGAAGCAACGAGGCGGGCATGGGGAGGGGGGTGTGGAGGAAGGCAGGGGTTAGGAAAGAGTATATCGCTCGTTACCGGGTGCTGTCTCCTGCTGGGAACTCCGTGAGGCTGCTTTTTCCTACTCCCTGTCCACAGCTCTCCAACGTGGGTGGGAAGAGTCAAAGCAGCATGGACCCTGCACTTTCTGGCCAGCCAGGCCACCACAGCCAGCCAGGAAGCTCTGAGGTAGAGCAACGGGGAGAGAATGGGGGGTGGGGAAGAGTGTATCTGGTTACCAGGTGCTCTGTCTCCTGCTGGGAGTTCCACGAGGCTGCTTTCCTGTGCTCCCTGTCTGCCAATCCCTGACAAGAGTCCAAAATGGGGGATCCGTGCTGGGTTAGCTGATGGGGACTTCAGCATGTACCTCTCCTTGCTTTCTGTCCTCTGTCAGTTTCTTATTCCATTCGGTGCTTGGCTGAGTTCTTTATCTCACTTTGACACCTCAGGTTTCAGGAATGAAGTTTGTCTCTTTTACTTAGTTTTTGGGGTCCTTGCTGTGGAGGGATGGTGTGGTGCTTCTGTCTATGTTGCCATGTTGGCCCGAAGTCTCCATAGAGTTTTTAATGGCTGGTTTTTCAGAAGTAGATACCTGGCTTTTCTTCTGAGGCACCTCTCAGTGGGCTTGAAACACCAAACTTTTGGTTATCAGTCAAACATTTTAACCTTTTGCACCATCCAGGGACTCCTCCAGTAGGTTAGACCCATTGCCATCGAGTTGATTCCAACTCATAGAGACGCCACGTGTGCAGAGTTGAACAGTGCTTCGCAGGATTTTCAAGGCTGTGACCTTCCAGAAGTAAATCGCCAGGTCCTTCTTCTGAGGTCCCTCTGGGTGGGTTTGTACCATCAACCTTTTGGTTAGTAACTGAGCACTTAAATCTTTGTACCACTCAGGGACTCATTTCAGTAGGCTGTTGTTGTTGTTAGGTGTTACTGAGTCAGCTCTGACTCACAATGATGCTATGTATAACAGAACAAAATGTTGCCCCGTCCTTACAATCATTGCTATGTTTGAGCCCATTGTTATAGCTACTGTGTCAAGTCCATCTCCTTGAGGGTCTTCTTCTTTTTTGCTGACCCTCTATTTTACCAAGCGTAATGTCTTTCTACAGGGACTGGTTCCTCCTGATAACATGTGCAAAGTATGTGAGATGAAGTCTCACTGTCCTTACTTTTAAGGAGCATTCCGGTTATACCTGGAAACCCTGGTGGCATAGTGGTTGAGTCCTGTGGGCAGTTAGAATCCACCAGGAACTCCTTGGAAACTCTATGGGGCAGTTCTACTCTGTCCTATAGGGTCGTTGTGAGTGGGGATTGACTTGACACCAACGAGTTTGGTTTTTGTTTTTCTGGCTACACTCCTTCCAAGACAGTGTTGTTCATTCTCCTGGCAGTCCATGGTATACTCAATATTCTTTACCAACCAAGTAACCCAGTGCTGTTGAGTTGATTCCAACTCATAGCGACCCTATAGAACGGAGTAGAACTGCCAACACCATATGCAAATGCATCAATTCTTTGGTCTTCCTAATTCCAGGAAGTTAGCCTGGGTTTATTCTCAGGGTGGTGGTCAAGGTCCAAGAGAGGAAGCAGAAATACCCAAGTGCTTTTTCCAGCTCTGCTTGCACCAGGTTTGCTGCAGCCCCATAGTCCAGAGCACATCATAGGCCAAGCCCAGAGTCAGTGTAGGAGGCACTGCCCAAGGTCAAGAATACAGGGAGCTGTAAAAAAACTGGGCCATCAGTGTAATCAGCCTACAAAAATCTTCACAACTAAACCATCAACCTCAAATCCTTTGTGGAATGGGACAGGTCTAAATCAATAGAGAAGTGCATAGCTAAAATAGTTAAAGTGTAGGGTGCCAATTTATGAACTCACCTAGCCATGGGGACCTCTCTTGTGGCTATATCCTAAACGTTTGAGGAATGTTACCCACAGAGTCTGACTGGGCCACTCTTTTTTTTAAAGTCAAGATGGAAACCCATTGAACTGTCCTTTCATGTTTGATGTTCCATCAGTTAAGCATCCCACACAATTTTTCACAGAGATGTTTTTCTCCCCTGAGGACATCTGCAACAATCCAGAACACACTTTCCCTGGTACTTGACTCTAAGTTGCTATAAATATCAGACATTCTCTCAACAACTCAGGGTCACAGCTCAGGTTTCCTGAACCAACATCTCTCGGCCCTCTGCTCTGAGTTGTGTCGGTTAGAGGTAGCAGCTGGGTAGGTGAAGCGAAGTGGAAAATGTAGGTCAGAAAACATGTCCCCTAGATAAATGAGACAATAACAGCATGTTGGGGGTGGGGGACCAAATTTACCCATACAGTCACTTTTAACTCTTCAGGTTCTAATATCGGTGATAGATAGCCTAATTTGAAAAAAGATGATGGCAGGATAGAAGTTGGCATGTGCGGTCACACAGACTCAAGTGTGAACCCTGGCCATTTAGGGGCTACATGACCTCTGGCAAGCTGCTTAAACTTTCTGAGCTTTGATTTTCCCTTATGGAACCATTCATATATCTACCTCTCAGTTTGTGAGCTACTGTACTGACAAGGTAAGCTCTCAATGAGTGTTTGATGTTATTCCTTATAGGCTTAAAAACATCTGAATATAGTTGCCAATAGTAGCCATACTGATGAAGATTAAAGACTGCAGTCTTCAGTCTGAATTACACCCCAACATAAAGAAAACAAAAATCCTCACAACTGGGCCCATAAGCAACATCATGATAAATGGAGAAAATATTGAAGTTGTCAAGGATTTCATTTTACTTAGATCCACAATCAATGCCCATGGAGGTAAAAAAATAAAAAAATTTATTAGCAGTCAAGAAATCAAATGACATACTGGGCAAATCTGCTGCAAAAAACCTCTTTAAAGTGTTGAAAAGCAAAGATATCAATTTGAGGACTAACTGATGCATTTGAATTACGGTGTTGGCAAAGAATATTGAATATACCACGGACTGCTAGAAGAAAGAATAAATCTGTCTTGGAAGAAGTACAGCCAGAGTGCTCCTTAGAAGGGAGGTGAGACTTTAATCTCACATAATTTGGACATGTTATCAGGAGGGACCAGTCACTGGAGAAGGACATCATGCTTGGTAAAGTAGAGGGTCAGTGAAAAAGAAGACCCTCAAGGAGATGGACTGACACAGTGGCTGCAACAATGGGCTCAAACATAGCAACAACTGTGAGGATGGAGCAGGGCCAGGGAGTGTTTCATTCTGTTGTACATAGGGCCACTATGAGTCAGAAACAACGGTAACCATGTGGTTCTCTGCTAGTTTGGGAAAGAACACTGAACTAAGAAGGCTGCCTTTTTGCCTTAATCTTGCCACTAAGTTGAGGGTCATTAAAACCTCAGTTTCCTCATCTGTCAAACAAAGCAATTAATATTGTCCTGCACTAAGGTTACCACCACCCATTTGTCAATTTGTTTTACGGTGGTGGCTTGTGTGTTGCTGTTATGCTGGAAGCTATGCCGCTGGTATTTCAAATACCAGCAGGGTCACTCATGGTGGACAGGTTTCAGTGGAGTTTCCCGACAAAGACAGACTAGGAATAAAGTCTTGGTTATCTACTTCTGAAAATTAGCCAGTGAAAACCCTATGGATCACAACAAAATATCGTCCACCATAGTGCTGGAAGATGGTACAGGACAGGGCAATGTTTCTTTCTGTTATGCGGAAGATCACCATGAGTCGGAGCCAACTTGATGGCAACTAACAATAGCACTGAACTCACATTCTGGCTTTGACAATCAAATGGCATATTGTACAGGGAGTTCCTTTGAAAAGAATCATTTAAAATCTCCTTGAATGCATTTGAAGTAATGCTGTGGTTATCCGTCCCTCTGTCAGGAGGTTTTATGGCCCACCTACTCTGCGCCAGCACTCAGCACTGCTCTTGTTGTTGTCAGTGGTGGTGCTGAGTAGAAATTAAAATGACAAGAGTGCTTCCTTCCAGATGTTGTTGCTAGTGGCTCAAGGTGCTCTTTTAACTGGGACAGCAGGCTTTCTTGAAATAGACAAGAATTCTAGAAACATGACATTGTGCCTGATTCACCGCTCACACTTGCCACTGACTCATTCTCTCCTTGATAGTTTCTTCAGCAGAAACCTTAATTACATCATTTACTTATTGTTTCCTCCTTGATTTAGTTTCTTCCCACAGTTCTTGTTAGTCATCTCAGTGATTGGGACGTTTCAGTTCTGAGACCTGTGTCAACCTTCTGGACTCTTGAAATAGGCGCTGAGCTTTCCACGTCCCCCTACGAATGTGTCCATACGTCCCCAGGCGTGTATACCTGAAATACATTAGCAGAAAGGAATACCTTTGACTTTGCTAGTGTTTCATAGAACTTAACTTATTTAAGGCTCTCAGCCACCCTACAAAGTAGATGTTACGAACCAGTTAAAAAAAGATACAGGAACAGAGGCTCAGAGAGGTGACCGCAACTTGCCCAAGGTCAAAGTTGTAGATTGCAGAAATGGTTCTAAATCTCTATCCTTCCCTGTACCCATACATTTCACCATGTCATATGCAACGTCCTCTCCTGACTCTGGGCTCTATATGTATTTCAATAGATCTTGCTCTGGTCAGTGGGATAACGGCAAACGAGTTGCGTGCAAAAGCTTAACAAGTATTTGTGTAACCAGTCGGGCTTGCCTCCTCTCTTGCACCTCTACCATTGCCATAAGAACATGCCTGGCTAGCCTAGTGGAGGATGAGAGACGTGTGGAGCAGAGCAGCATCACCCCAGTGGTCCCGAGGGAGGCCAGCCTAGATCAGCTGACAGCCAACCAAACCCCAGGCATGTTAGTGAGCCCAGTCATGATCAGCAGAGCCGCTCAGGCAGCCACCCTAGATGCGTGAGCAATATGTGCTTATTGTTCTACGCGATTGAGGTTTTGTGGTTGTTGTTTCACAGCGTTCATACGGCAATATATGGCCGATGCAATCGGTACAGGAAAGAGCAGGCCTTTAGATTTGGGCAAACCTAGGTTTGAATTCTAGAAACCTCTGCTATTTGGAGTGTGTGTCCCTTTTTGAGACTTAATTTCCTTACCCTTAGAATGCAGTAATAATACTTACTTCATAGATTGCTGGGCAGTTTAAACACCAAAACCAGTTGCCATCCAGTTGACGCCAACTCATGGAGACCCCACGTGTGTCCGAGTAGAACTGTACTCCACAAGGTTTTCAATGGCTGATTTTTTTTGAAGTAGATCTCCAGGCCTTCCTTCTGAGGTTCCTCTGGGTGGACTCAAACCTCCAACCTTTCGGTTAGCAGCTAAGCATGTTAGCTGTTTGCACCACCCAAAGACTCCAGATTGAAGACCAAACCAAAGTCAAATCAGCTGCTGTCGAGTCAATTCTGACTCATGGCGACCCCATGTGTGTAGAATGGAAATGTACTTCATAGAGGCTTCAAGGTTGTAATCTTTTGGAAGCAGATCACCAGGCCTTTCTTCTGAGGCACCTCTGGGTGGGTTTGAACCCTCAATCTTTTGGTTAGTAGTCCAGTACTCAACCATAGGTGCCACCCAGAACTCCTGGATTAAACACAAGGCAGCATAAATAAAGCCTCTGGGACAGGGTATGGATCATAGATGATGTCCCATAAATGGTGGTCTCTTTCAGCAATGCTCTAAAAGAGACAACTAGGGGGAATGGCTCACAAAGCAAGGACTGTCCAAATGCAAAGTCAACACCCTTTCTCATCAGTTCAAAGCTAAAAATTAAGGCCAGAATGGCTTGTTACTCTCCTTACAATGCAATGCAGTTTCCCCAAGGACAGGTGAGTCCTCCATCATAGAATATTGAGCCGGATGGGCCTTTAAAAAAATGAATGCTGCTTACATTTACGGGGGTGGGAAAAAAGTGCCAAATTTTCCTCTGGGCCTGTGGTTTAGCCAAATAGGTGGGAGGTGAATTGGCGAAAGGGGGTTATTTTTGCCCAGAAGTGGGTTTGGTTCAGATGCAGGTACTCTAATCACAGTGGGGTGCAGTGGCCGGGCTGGTACCGTTTGCCCTTACATGCTGTTGGTTGTCCTCCTGCTTGTGCATGTATTTTTGATGACAGATGATTCAGGAAATGTGAATATTTCCCTAGGAGGTTTTGGTTTGTCGCTTGGCTTTTAGTAGGGCTGCCCTTTCCCTTCTTTTGAAGCCATTGTCTTTTTGACATGAAAAATGTACTCAGGTAAGCTTATGGCTAATTATCTCAAGGGGAAGAAGAAATAAAACCAACTGAAGGCTGAAATACAGAGCAATTAACTCTGTAAACTCTACAAAGGCATAAGATACTCTTCGGGCATTAAAATCATATACTTTTAAGGGATAGATTTTTTTGCCTGCCCCAGACAGCTCACTTCTCTTTATCTTCTCTGATGGTGGTGGTTTGACATCAGCTAAATGTACTGGGTTTTGCCTCTAACACACTTCATGACCTTGGATAAGTCACATGGCACCCCGGGCTTCAGTTGCTCACTAATAATGGTAGTTCCTATAAGATTTCTTAGAAAATAATTTTTTTTAGTAGCTTAAAACAATAATTTGTTATTATCTCTTACGGTTACATGGGTTGACTGGGCTCAGCTGGCAAGTTCTTGTTTGGGATTTCTCATGTGGTTGCATCAGATAGTGGCTGGGACATCTGAAGGCTCAACTGGCTGGACCTCCAAGATGGCTCACTCTCATGGTTGGCTGTTGAAGCTGTCAGCTGGGGACCCAGCTGGGGCTGTCCACTGGATTAGCTATACATGGTTTCTCCATGTGGCTTGGGTTTCTCACAATATGGTGCCCTGTGTTCTAAGAGTGAGCATCCCAACAGAGCCAGGTGGAAGCTGCAAGGCTTCTTATGACTTAGAGGTGGAGGAACCAGGATATTACTTTTGCCACATTATAAGATTTCTCTTGGTATTAACATCTGATGATTTCATGAACTGGATCTTCTGCCTTCTGCTACTGAATCAGATACAAGGGTATAAAGCTCAGCAGAGAGCCACCCGGGCCTGGGCACAGAGGGGGCTGTGTCTCATGTTAAAGATGAGGACACATGATGGATGTATCATCCTGATTATCTGGGAAGGGAGTTCAAGACAATGTGAGAGTTATCATCTATCAGTGCCTGCTGTGTTCTGACTGTGCCCTGGGATTCTGCCCCTTCCTTCCCTAGCCCCTCTCCCTTAACACAATTCTGACATTAGGCATTGAAGGTGACAAAGAGAAGATATGGTTCTGGTCCCTGCTGTCTATCTAGATGAGAAGATAAGCCACGAGGAGGGAAAAAGGTTGCTACGTGGACAGTGAGTGCTGAATGCCAAATCAGCTTCATAGAGTGCTGAAGGCATTCAGGGGAGGAAGAAATAGGCGGGCCAAGGAAGCCTTCCTGAAGGAAGTGACCCTTGATCTGGATCTTTATCCAGGGAAGAAATGGGAAGGGTATTTTAGGAAGAGGGACCTGCAAGAGCATGAGGAGTGGTGTGGGTGGGAATGGCAGCCCACTAGAGTGATGGAGCAGGAGGGAGAGAAAGGAAGTAGTACAGCTGGGACAGGAGATGCAGGCAGGGCCCAGGATCATGCAGGGCCCTGGAGGACAGGCAACAATATCCCCATTAATATGGATAATGATGTAGAAACTCAGGGAGGTAAAGGGACTTGCCTAAGGTCACACAGCTTGTAAGTGATCAAGTCAGGATTTGAACCTGAGACTATCTGACTTCTCAGCCCTGCCCCCTTGCCACTGTATCCAGTTGTCAGATAACTTCCGTTGCTGCCACTGGTTTCCCAGCTCTCTCCTTCATTTTCCCTGAGGCTCCTGGCAGGCTAAGGGGGTTGCTTTTCCGCACCATTTATTGTAATGACTTCAATTAAACCAGCTTGTGCTGGATCAGTGAGCAGCTCTAGGGAATCGATGAGCAGGGCTAGCTACCAGGGAAGCAGAGTCTCCTTCCCTTGTCCCTGCCAATCCCAGGGCTGGGCTCCTGTCCCCCTGCCTGGGGAGGGCTCAAGAGAGGAAAATGGGGGCCAGGGGTCAGGCAGCGGGTGACGAAGAGACAAGGAAGCAAGTGTCTATTACCTTTTGGACGCAGAGGGTGGGTGGCCAGCCTGTGGGTGCTCATCCTCCCTGGCACTGCCGGTGGCTGCCCTTGCTTGGCTACCTTCCTCTAGTTAATTTGGATTTGCAGCTGCGGCTCCCAGATGATGGGCCACCCCTACACCAGGATGCCTTCACTACAGATCCAGTATCCAGTGATCCTTGGCCTCAAGCAAGAGGGGCTAATGACCCTGTCCTAACTCGGTACATGATCTTAAGCGAATTGCCTCCACTCTCTGAGGCTTCTAGGAAAAACAAGGGCATGGAATTTGAGGTCCACTAGGCTGTGACTTTGTCTGATTCCTCCATTTTTATTGGGTCTAAGGGCTCCCTTCTTTGCCCTGCTCTGTGTGCCCCAGGAGGCTGACCCCTGCAGAATGAACTTTGCCAGTTGGCTCCAGTTTGGTTTGGCCAATGGCAGGCACTGGCAGGAGGTTGGAGAGTTTCCTCTTGGCTTTGCTGCGGTGGTTGAGGCAGTGCCCCTCTCCTTGACCACAGCTCCTACCAAGCAGCCCTCCCCTACTGCCCAGGTCTCATTGGTCTTCATTAATACTCCTTCCCCCCCTTAACCGTTTAGGCCTAGGGGTGTCTTCCAGCTGTTTGGAATCTTTGAGCATCCTTTGTTGGTTTCTTTAATCCTACCCATCCCTCTGTACATAAGTCTCTGTACAGAGTAGAATTCTGTTTCCTGCTGGGACACGAAGGCATCCTCTGAAGGTCTGTTCCAACTCTGAGATGGTACGAGTTTGTGAGAGGACCGATACAAGGACCTGGCTGACCCTCCGGCCCCATACCTGGGTCTGTCCGGTTACAAAGTGAGTCCAGGCTGAGGGTTTCCGGTTCTTCAGAAACTTCCTTCTCTTCCTACAGGGCTCAACCTACCACAGCTTTAGCTTTTTTTTTTTTTTTTTAATATAGCTTTATTGAGGTACACCTAGTACAATAAATCATATCCATTTAAAGCATACAATTAGATGAGTCTCCATCATTTTTAGCCAGGACTATTCTAACAACACTCTAATTGGTCTCCAAAGAGCCCTGCTGGTGCAGTGCTTAAGTGCTTGGCTGCTAACCCATAGGTCGGTGGTTTGAACCCACCAGCAGCTCCGTAGAAGAAAAGACCTGGCGATCTGCTTCCATAAAGATTACAACCTAGGAAACTGTATGGGGCAGTTCTACTTTGTCCTGTCAGTTTGCTATGAATCGGAATCAACTTGATGGCACACAACAACGACTAATTGGTCTTCAGTCTCCATTCTCATTGAGGCTATTCACTCTCCTTAGATCTGATCCTGTCACCCTCCTGCTCAAAAACCTTGCCTGGCTCTCCTTTGCCTTGAGGTCAAAGCCCAAATTCCTTAGAGTAACAGATGAGGCCTTCATTAGTTGGATTTGAGTGCCTCTACCACTTCCCCATGGATGTACCAGCCATAATGAACAACTTGAGTCACACTCTCTCCAAACTCTTTGCCTTGGCACGTGCCATTCCCAGACCTGCAGTGCTTGGCCTCCTCACATCTGTGACCCCTAGCATCCCTCTCTGTCTCACTGACTCCATTTCATCTTTAAGGGTCAAGCCAAAGGGAGGTCTCCCCTGATCATGTCAGACTGAGCAGAGCCTCTCTTAGGTGCTTCCACAGCACATTGTGGGTCTTTCTGTGACTACATTTTCCCCAAACCATATACCATGTTTGTCTTTCTTACTAGAGTGTGAGAAGCTTGAGGTTTGAGCTATTAACATTGTGCTTAATTCGTCATTCATTCATCCATTCAACAAATATTTATTGAGTGCTTACTATATGCCAAACTCTCTTCCAGCACTGGGGCTAAGGGACTGCGCGAGGCAGGTGTACCAGTTTCATAGCTATTGTCTCTCAGCTCCAAATCCACCCTTTTAGACTCTGTTTTGTGATGCCAGACTGGGATGCTACAAAGTAGATTTCTCCTTTGTCAGAGGACTTCCTGTTTCTGCCAGTAGTAGAACTACAGGGTGTCCGGAAGCTCTTTTCTTTTTTGCTTGCTGGATTCTGCCAGGGTTGCCCAGCAATGGCCTTTTTTCCTAGTAGTCACACCTGGTTTCAAGCCTCTAGCTTCCTTCGACTCTTCCAGAACCAGCCTTGTTGTGCCTCCTTAGAGGTAAGTGAGAGCTGGATTGTGCCCCCTGAGGTCTGGGTTCAGCTTTCTGGGCTGCTCCTCTGAGCTTCTAGATTCTGAAAACCCACTGCTTTTCTTTGGTTATTGTCTTGGTTTTCAGCGTAGACACTGAAGTGAGATTACCCCTCCCCCACTTCCCTTTAAGATGTTTTAAACTAATTCCTCTTATTAAATTATCTCTGTTGAAATATCTAGCCCTTTCTGTTTTTCTGAACCTTGACTGATGAAATAGGCCAAGTCTCTGGTCTTGTGGGCTGCCAATTCTAGTTGGTGGAGATAGACCACAAGCCAATAAAAAAGAAAATATCGGGCAGTAAAAAGGGTTATGATGAAAAATAAAAGTGAGTAATAGATGGAGCCCGGGGTACCTTGGAGTGGGTAGTCAAGGAAGGCCTTTCTGAGAAGGTGACACTTAAGCTGAAAAAGAAATGATAAGTTCCCCACCAAACAAAGAGCTGAGTTTGAGAAGAAGGTGCCAGCGAAAGGAACCAGCCAGTACAAAGGCCCTGTATGGACAGCATGGGCTTGTTGAGTCTTGCGAGGATCAGGAAGAACGCTGGTGTGGATGAAGCAGAGCGAGGGAGGGGATGCTGTGCAGGATGGGGTCCAAGAAGGAGGCAGGGACTAGCTCAAGTAACAGACTTTGCTTTTTTAAAATTCTGAATGTGTTGGAAAGCCTTCAGAGAGTTTTAAAATGCAGGGAGTGACAAGGTCTGACTCATATTTTAGAAGGAGATCTCTGGCTACTGCAGAGGGAACAGTCTGTGGGGGTGTAACAACAGAGTGGGGAGGGAAGAAGGCAGATGCCTTTCAAGGATGAGGACATCCAAGTCCAGAGAGCTTACACAACTTGTCCTGGGTCACTCAGTTGTGGACTTCTGGGTCCCAGATCAGTCCTCCTTCATGGCTCCCCATTCCCTAAGTGAGGAGCTGTAACTGACTGAGTTCCAGGCAAAGATTCTTAGCCTTGCCTAGGACAAGGGTGAAGCCGCTGGGCAGCCAAACACACAGCCTTGATAAGGTTCCTGCTTCACGAAAAGCCTTATGTTGCCCACATCATGGTTTATCCAGGTTGCCCCATCCTAGTCAGTCACAACAAGAGATGAGGGAGCCCAGAAGGAAAACAAAGCTCCCAGGGGACTTCTGCAGATGTTGGCGAGGTGAGTAAGTTCTAAAGTTCACCTTATTCTCCTTTCCTCTTCCCCAACCTCCAGTCCCTCTGCAAATCATTTGACTCTCAAACACTGCCTGAATCTGACCACTTTTCTACAGGCCTGCGAGGAAACATACTTTCTGTAAGCACCATTTCTATTATATTCCAAAGGGCACCATTCTCATAGACTATAATGTGAATGTGCTCCCTGGAGTTGTGAAGCAAGACTCTGCCTCTGCGTCTCCAGTACTGCCATGCTAGTCCAAGCCACCAATCTGCCCTCACCAGCATTACTGCAGCTGAGACCCAGGTCTTATGCATACTAAGACCCAGCCTGGAGGGGCCTCACAGAGAGCATGTGGCATAAGGGTGGAGTTTGGGGCTTACCTGAGTAGGCAGTAGGGGCATTCTGGGGTAGAAGGGAGGGTCCTCTTATAAGCAGAGGCAAGAGGAGAAAAATATTTCCATATGCTTCTGGTCTTTTCTTCCTCCTGTGAATAATCTGACATTTTGTGGGGGGAGAGAAAATAGTGGGCTGAGTCCCAGGAGTGCTCCTGAGGTGATTTCAGCTATTAGCAGAACAATTTTCCCCCACAGCTTGGCAAAAAGAGGATTATGGAAGATTCTAGGATGAAGCTCAGAGGGCCTTCCATGCTCAGCAGCCTAAGAGACGCACAAACTTCTAGAGGTCCCTGGGCCTCACACCACCTCTAAACCAATATCATATTCTGATTTGCTGTCTCTGCCTTCCTCAGTTGATTCCTCTTCCTGATTGGCCCAGTTCTTCCACCCACGTTAGGTCCCTGTTCCAACTGGCCGGGTCCTCCCACTTGTCAGCAGTGTCACTTGGGATTGGCTGGGCCCTAAAAAGCCAGGTGGGCTTGCCTCTTAACCACCACCAGATAGATTCCCCCTCATTAAACAAATGAATCACAATCGTAATTAATTTGAGCAACAGAATTTATGTAACTACTCCCAGCAGGATGTCTACTCTCAGTCGGCAGCGAGATTAATTCCTCTCTCTGGGAAATTCCAGCCGTGCTGGTCAATAAACCTTAATGATGACTGAAATCTCCCATCTGTGTCTGCTCAGGGCCGGTAACCCCTGCTAACCAGACACCCAGTTAGCTTGATACAGTACCCCAGACACCAGGAGGACAAGGACAAAAATCTCCCGGACTGTCTTCTGAGACATGTAAAGCACCCACTAGCTGTTCAATTAAGGACACGGACTGCCCATTCTCGAGACATTTTGAACCACTTAAAGCCCACAGGAGGTGTTCAGTTTCTATTTGTGGAATGAATAGAAGAGGCTGTTGCTCAGATGCTCATAAAACTGTCTCAAGATCCTGAACTGCAACCAAGCCCCTCCAGCTCTTCCCATCCTTTACTCCCACCACTTCCCATGACCATGCTCAGTGCTGTCTTTTTACTATTTTGAACTTTCTGGACTCAGACACTTGGCTCTTGATGTTCCCTGCCCTTGAACTGTCCCCATCCTCTCTCCAAAATAAGCCCCACACCGGCTGCCTGGGAGGAAAAGGTAGCTAAGTGGAAAGTATTCTGGAGTTGGTTCTAATTTTGGCTCTGCCACTTACTCATTGTACTTCACCTCTCTGTTCTTAACCTTTCCCTCGTATGTAAACCACATGAGGTTGTTGGGAAGATTAAATAGAAAAACACAGTGAAAATATATCGTGTGGCGCCTGACTCATTCAATTAGTGACAGGCAGTGTTTTAAGCAATGGGGACACGGGCTTGAGACAGACAAGATTCCTGCTCCCAAAGAATTTAATTTCTAGGAGACAATAAGCAAGTGAGCAAATACCTATGATGATTTAGGGAGGGATCAGTGCTCAGAAGAAAATAAAATAGAAAAATGTTATGGAAAGTGACTGAAGGAGTGAAAAACTCTTTGAGAAGGTGCCATTGGAGTTGGATGGCGCGAACGGTTTAGCACTTGACTGCTAGCTGCAAAGTTGGCAGTTCGAACTCACCCAGAGGTGTCTGGGGAGACAGCTGCAGATTTGCTTCCGAAAGATCACAGCCTGGAAGTGGCTCTACTGTGCACACACGGGGTCACCACGAATCAGAACAGACTTGATGGCAACTAGCAACACCAGTGTTTCAGTTGAGGCCTGCATTGACCCAAGGGAAGTAACCACCTGAAGATCTGGGGAATTGCATTCCAGAAAGAGGAGGAAACAATTGCAAAAGTCCTGAGGTGTCAGTGAGCTTTGCCTGATCAATTTGAGGATACTGCTGTGAATCTTCCAGATAAATCGTAGAAGGATTGAATAATTTGCGGCCACTCACTGAGAGGGTGCTAGGGTCAGGATCTGAACCCGTGTTTTTCGCACTTAAGTGTGGAGCGCATGTCACGGCAGTACAGAGAAGGCGTAAGGGAAAGGAGAAGTGAGTGGAGATGAGGTGAAGGGGAACAGATTAGACCGTCTGGTGCTCCACTGGATCCGGATCTACCGGCCTCTTCCTGACAAAGTTGCAAGACGAGATTCTGGGATCCTGGGGGCTCCCCCTGGGGCCTTCCAACTCCACGGGCCCAAGCTCCTTCACTGGGTCAGTTTCAACTGCTTTTTTAATTTACGACAAGGAAGAACTAACCAGTTTTTACCATTGGAGATTTTTTTCCGATTACGTGTTCATTGCAGAAGATAAAAAGTGTACAACAAAACAAAAGCCAACCCTAATTTCAACCTCTGCTGGAATGTTTCATGCTTGTCTTTCTGGTGTATTCCTACTCACATTCGTGACACAATTACAAATGTACTGTTTTTGAATATGCTTTTTTTTTTTTCTCCTGGCCTGAAAAAAAATCTTCAAATGAATTAAAAAAAAATTCCACAGTGTTTTTCATTTTTTAAAAATACATATTTTTAGCTGAGAATATACACAGCAAAAACACACACCAATTCCTTTCTACATGTACAATTAGTGACACTGATTACATTCTTCGGAGTCAGGTAACCATTCTCACCCTCCTTTTCCGAGTTGTTCCTCCCTCATTAACATAAACTCGCTACCCTCTAAGGTTCCTATAGATTCTTTTGAGTTACCGTTGTCAATGTGATCCCATATAAAACCAAAAAAACCAAACCCAGTGCCGTCGAGTCCATTCCGACTCACAGCGACCCTATAGGACAGAGTAGAACTACCCCCATAGAGTTTCCAAGGAGCGCCTGGCGGATTTGAACTGCCCACCCTTTGGTAACCACTACACCACCAGGGTTTCTGGTGATCCCATATAGACAGGTTTTAAAAGAGCATCACGCTCAAGGCAGATGTTCTTTACTAGTTAAGCTAAACTATTGTTTGGCTTTCAGAAGACTTCAGGGGATATTTTTGGTTTAAAGATTATCTTAGGGCAATGGTTTGGGGGCAAATGCATTTTTTAAAAGGGGCATGATAGCTTGCTGCACGGACTAACTCAAACTATTTTAGGGCTTTTATTTTTCTGGGATTTTATTATGAATAATGTAAAGAGCCTTCTTGCCTGCAAATCTTTGTAAATCACGTAATGTCTTACAGAGTAGCGGACACACCCCTCACTCGAGGGCTGTGTCCTACGGGAAACTATTTCTTCTCAGTTGGGTGGGAGCAGAGGCCTGTGCCTCCCAAACGCCCTGCCCACAAGTGTGTAGCATAGTTCACTGCCCTGTTCTACCAGGGAATGAACATCATCACACTTTTTAAACTTTCCCTTCATTCTCAGCTTTTCTCTATCATCTTAGTTCCAGAAAGGATCTGATGGGAACGAAAGAAGAGGAGGGAGGAGGGGTAATGAGGTTTAATGTTACATTCTGAAACAATAAACATATAGCACTTCAGATACGTGAATACTATTTAACAATATTTTTATTAAATATTAAGTTGGCAGGGAGGTCAAGTGGGCAGAGTCAGGGTCTGGCCTCAGTATGCCAGAGTCTAAGGTGACTATGTTTGGCTTCATCAGAGGCCCGGCATGGGGTCAGGCATGGGAGGCAGGAGCCAGTGGTTCTAATCCTTGGGTATCCTGGGTTAGCGTGGAGACATCTGTAGGAGGCTTGGAGAACAAAGCTGGTACCTAGAGGGTGGCTGAAAGAGCATTTGAGGACCTGGGTGGGGCAAAACATTCACGTAAATCTGCCTCCTAGGGTGGGTTCTCAGGTTAAACCTCCTCCTCTGGGTTATCACCATCACATCTTCCCCAGATTCCTGTCTGGACCTGAGAAAACAAAAGGGAACAAACAAACAAAAACAGAACACAAAAAATCAAATGAGACAGAAAGACACAGGAAAAGAGACAGTAAAGACGGAGTAAAAGAGGCAGACAAGAAAAATGAGACAGAAGAGGAAAAAAAAGGCAGCACTGGGCAGGCGTAGGTAGTTTCATAAGCAGATCCTCTCTGGTGGAAGCTTAAGTCTGGACAAACTTATTACCCATCCGCAGCTGACAACCTCTAAACTCATAAGGGCCACCTGTCAAGTATTCACATGCCCCGTGGGTTCAGGGAACATGCATTTGTCACCTGCACTCATTACAGACCATACCTCTAAACCGATTTGGTGCCCTCTTGCCGAAAAGCAATTTCTCAAACTTTCTGGGAGTTGATTACTTCCCAGTGGAGCAGACAGTGGAGAGCCAGTGCCAGGGAATAGCGCATCCTCTGAATATGTGGGGAGTGAAAAGCAGAAATTGGAGTGGCCTGGGTTAGAGTCAGGATGTGGGAAGAGCCAAGGGCTGGGGAGGAAATGGGGAGATGAGAACAAGGTAGAGGAGGAAGAATCTCACTCCCCTTATCCACAGTCACCTTTTGTGCCAAACAACTACTGTCTTCCATGTAGGCTGCAGGAAATGGCTTTCTGAAATCCACTGGAAAACTCAACGATCATTGTCAGCTTCTGCAGCACATGAATGGGCTAGGGGGAGGTAGGTAGTCTTGGTTGAGAGAATGGAGAGGCTGGCGATACAGGGGGCTTGCTCTTACTTTGGAACTATGGAAACAGAACGCTGTTCACCTTGGTAAGAAGAGACTGAACTTTTTAAAAGGACCTTTTATCAGGAAACTATAGGAAAGAAACCAAAACAACCCATAAATGGAGTTAGAATCCATTTTTCAATCTCGATGGGTTTTTTTTTTGGCCCCTTAACTCTGAGTAGACCAAGACACTGGACTGAAGTGCTTCCTCTATCTTTTGAGTCTACACTCTAAGGCCCTCTGGTGAGCAACCTTTTTTTTTTTTTCACCCACAGTTCTCTCTTGGGCCAGGAGATGACCATCTCATATTCTCCCCCCACCCCACTTTTATTTTTGAACATCTCGTTGGCTCTGGATCCTGGAAGTGCTTCTCTGACTCTGCCCATTCCCTTCCTGTATGTTCACAATTAATTGGCCTGTGGTTGCTCCCTTTGGTGAGGCAGGATGTCTTACAAAACATCAAAAAGGCGCTTGAGACATCATGGGAAAGGAACCCTCTCCTTATGAAAAAAATGAGCCCTAGAAGAAGGAAGAGACTCACCCAGGGTCACAAAGTGAGGAAATGGCAGGGGCGGGGGCACAACCCAGCCGTACAGCCTTTCTTATGCTATCACCAAAACCCAACTTTCAGTTGGTGCTAAGCACCCCCACGCCCCACCCTAACCCTGCACGTGTTCACTTGACAGTCCCCTTCCCACACCCAACTGCCCATGATGCACAACCCCCACCAGCCCCACCTCCAACTGCTCTAATAGCTTGGAACCCATTGGCCCGAGCTCAAACCTCTGTTGTCTAAGGCGGGAGACGTGCTTCTCATTGGACCAGAAAAACTGATTGACAGGTCAATATCCCAATGAATGATGAGTCTTAGAAGAGCCGCTGTTACTGGCCCTAGCCAGTTCTCTCCTCGCGAGAACTTATGTAACGGTTTTTGTGACTTTGGTGCAGCCATTCTTCGCGCATTAAATCCGTGGTCTTGTTAGTGAAGGGCGAGAGACAGTTTTCTTGCCCAAAGTAGGGATACATATGGGGGGCGGGGTCCAAGAGAACAAACGAAGACTCTAAGAGAACATGGGACGCATACTGAGTCATTTAATAAAGGGGAGCTTGATTTGTTAAGGAGTTGGTGGGAACGTGAGTGGGCAGGAGGAAGGAAAGGTAGCCAGGGATGAAGGAGAGAGGCTTAAGGTAGCACTCAGAAGGTTGGAGTTTTAGGTGTTCATTGCAGCTTTTGTAGGCTGTGTGAAATGCTGGGGTCATTCCTGAGACCTGGATAGGTACTGGGGCCTGGATAGAATGATGTGGTCACTACTTGGGACTCATAGGTCCAGGGGCTAGGGGCCAGGCTGGCAGGCAGGCGGGGCAGCGGTTGTGGTGTTCTTGCTCATGGAAGTGATCTCTCTGCAAAGGCTTCTGAGTAATAGTTGGCATGGTTGTCAAAAGAGGAGGCCTGGACTACGATGTAATTTCTTAAAATGTGTAGGATTTGTTGGCACGTAGAGATGGAGTGGCCCATCTTTGAAGGGTACAGCCACAGAAGATGTGGCCTCCAGAAAATGGCAGTGGCAGTGGGTCGCTGCATAATTTTTTAGAAAATAGAGTCAGAGATGAGACAGTTAAGGGATGGAAAGTATGACAGGAAGGAGTGTTACAGGGGCTTAGAGCTGGAGTCCCAGAAAAGCTGAGCAAATACATGCTTGGCACCTAGTTGTCACTCAGTAAGTGCTAGCTATTACTATTGCTCCTGTTGCACGGGTGGGGGACTGCTAGAGTCTAGTAGTTCAAATGGAACAGAAAGTGAGTGGATAACAAGTGAAAGAGAGCCAGGAAGACAGGGCATTTCAGTTGCCTTCTTTGTCTCATTCTGTGATTATGAAAATCATGGAAGCCATTCCTGCATTGGGGTATGAAAGGAGAGGATTGAACTAAAGAGGGGCTAGGGTGCTGATTTGCTCTGGAGCTGGGAGCCCGAAGGATGGGAAGTAGGAATGTAGAGAGACTCTCTTTCCTAAATCTGTCTTAAATGGGGCCTGTTTGAAGTAAGGCTGTGGGAGGGAGGTTACAGGTGAGAACAAGAATGGGATGTGGTGAGCTATGTCATTTTGTTACGCCTAACAGTTGTAGTGATTGCTGAGATGAGGTTGTGGGGAAGAGCCCGCCTAGCTGTCTCTCTGGGGAAAAGGGAATGGTGCTAAGATTCAAGGCTCTGTTGGAAATTCCCATCAGTCATTGTCACAAGTGTCAACTTACTCAGGGACCACTGGTCTTTGAGGGGTGAGAAGGAGGAGACTCTTCCCCAAGAGGCCTCGAGACAAGGAAACAATTTTTTTTTTTAAAGGGATGTTATATATCAACTGAGACTCCTGAATTCTCTGGAGAGTGCATAGTGTAGTTCATAATGGTTCTGAACAGAGACAATGAAACTCCCCACTTCATTTTCCTCTCCCTTTCCTGACCTCACAAGTTTCTGTGTTTCCCTTTTTATCAGTCATTGACTCATTGGAATTTCTGGGGGGTGCACAGCCGGTAGCTCTTGAGTTAGGTAAGGGAAGGTGTTGTTGCTGAAGGAAGAGCAAAGAAGACTTTTGAGTCCCCAAATTACACTTAATATGGATCTGTGTGAGGAGCGGGGAACGAACAGTATGTCTTTCAGCATCAACTGACACAGAAAGCCACCTGGACTTAGCCTACCCAAGCTAAAAGGGTTGTGGTCCATAGTGTCGGGGATGGGGGGAAGAGAGGGAGATAAGGTAGGCTAGAGAGAGACAGGAGGAAACAAAGAAGACAGATAACAGAGATGTGAAGGGCTGAGACAAGATGGAGACCAGAGACAAGTGACTGAGGTACCAGACAGAAAACTAAGAAAGACTGAGTCCTAAAAAAAATGAGCCAATTAACTTAGTTGCCAAGTCTTCAAAGTCTTTTCTATTTCCATTTCCACTGAATAGGGTTCTACTAATTTACGAAGAAAATTTAGAGTTCTCAGAGCCTTTCAATGTCCCAGAAAGCATTGCATTACTAACTTAGACCCATTTTACCTAAACCCTTCCAAATCTGACTGCGTTGCAGACAGGCAGGCAGCTCCTCAGTTTACTGATGAGCTTACTCATGGGGTTCAAATCTGGGTGGGGCAGATGAGATAGACAATGGAGTACTCATGGGAACCAAGGCTAGGACTTCAGCTTCTGGAGCTGCTGTCATTTCTCACTTCCATGGGTCAAAGGGTTCAGCCAACAATTGGATGGGAGTGGAGTGAGCCACGTCGGAATGGCCACGTTTAGCATGCTGGGATGTGGCAAGACAGTGGCACCACACTTGGGGCACTAAAGCAGTGACATAACATAATGATAGGGGCTGCTGCCTCTGGAGTGGTGAGTCTGATGGAGCATGGTGATGAGTGAACTTTACTGGTTCTTAGTGAAGGATAGCTTCTGATGATCTTGGATAGTTTGCCCACGGTCAGTGACTAGAAATTCTTCCAATGAACTGAGGAGAGGCCCAGTCAGGGAAGTAGAGCTTGGGTGAGAAGGACATAGCTACTGAACAGGGTTGTGAAATGAACCCCTGTTGCTACCTTGGGAAGGTACTCTTTTCCTGGGGAATCACATGGGCCAGAGAGGATTGTGGGCAGAGCAGAAATGAAGAGGAACACAGACTGAGGTGAGAGAGATGAAGAAACATGATAGAGAATACACAGCAAGATGGAATCCATCAAGCTGATTCTTCTACAAGTATTCGCAGGCAATCTCTTTCTTCTCCTACTTCCCCTGAGATGGTTTTAATAAAATGCCAAGGATGTTTAGGATGTGCCCAGGGTTTTTGGGGCTTCAGAGAATGGCCTTCTACAGTACTCACTTCGGCTAAACCCTCTCAACCTGGGAGAGGTACACACACGACAGAAACTGGTTTTTTTTGTGTGTGAGAGTGGATGACTTTCCTGTGCAGTGTCCTTGTCTTGGTGACTCCGTATATGAGTAATGTCAAGGAGGGATGGGGGTAATTGGGAGGAGCTAATTATCCCCTGGTCTCATGTTCTTCCCTCCCATCAGTGGGATTTGTTGATGGGGGTCTGCTAGTCACAAGGAGGTGTTAGGAGATGAGTGTGAAGGCAGGCCAGCAGAGAGGACTTATTCTGAAGGGAGAAACACAGCCTGTGGCATGAAACACCTACCTTCCCATATCATTCCCAGGCCCTGTTCTGTAGCTGGCCTGTCTGTGAGACGTGACTTCCCACCCTTCTTAGCTTCCTAGGTCTGTCTCTCTGTCATGTGTCTTACAGTCAAGTAAGGAGGTGGAAGTAAGGCAGGGGAGGAAAGAACAGGGGAGACAAGGGTGGGAGAAACTGAGCAAAGGTGATGAAAACAAAGATGGAAAGACAGATACACTGAACAATGACGTTACCTCTAGGTCTCTTCTGTTTTTTTCCTCATAAGTGATTATGGTCATTCTCAAGGACTATTTACTTTCTCCATCAAGAATTTAGAGCGCTTTGCTTCAGCCCTAATACTTCTGGATTTGTTAAATTTGCACTGGGTGCCCCTACTTGCTTGGAATTGGTTCCTCAGCTTGTGAGGACTTGAAGTGACCCAGACATGTTGATTTGCCTTGGTTTGCAGGCAACTAGGAGCTCTCCTGGGAGACAAACTCTGCTGGTGGCCACCTTCCCCTTCCACATGGGTAAAGACAGGGAAAGGAGGGATGGGGAAGAAATGTGGGGTAGGAGGCAGGGGGGAGTTGGAAGTCCTTATCCCCTGAATCTACCAAAATAGTCTGGTTGGGAAAGGGGATAAGAGTGTTGAGACGCATAGAACTGGATAGAAGTAGTAATGACAATCCAATGGGAAAGATGAGAGAGTAAGGTTGAAGGGTTTGGCTCAGTGCTATCTTACTCCCTGAGCAGTCATAGTCTGAAATCGTTAAGTCAGTCCCATAGGTCACAAAAAATAGGGATGGATGGCATTCCTGATCCCTATCCAATTCTCCCTGAAATCTTTATTTATGACATAATTGTAACTTGATGCTTTTAGGGTTCAGGAGTGCTGTTTCAGGTGAATTGTTTTTCCTATTTGAGGATGGAGGAGCATTAGCTAATGTGCTCTGAGATTCAAAGGAAATAGAAACTTCCCATCCTTGTTTGGCATTTACTTACTGTTGCCCTTCCCTGTCCTAACTTCTTTCTTCCTCCCAAAATCCCTCTCATGAGAAGTGTAGAGCAGGCAGTAGGGAGGAGTCTGAAAAGTTAGCTGCTACCATTATTGCTGCATCCCTTTTCACCGTAGAAGCCTATGACAAGACTAGAATTCTTCACAAGGAGCTTGTACTGGGAAACAAAAGGTTAAAAGAAAACCAAACGGAAAATGCAAAAGGAGCCAGGAGAACTTCTGACTGGTTTGTAACCTGCTATGATCCTAAGCTTTGCTATTAGCTCTTTGGCTCTGTTGGATTCCAAATCTGTCCTCAACTTGGCCTCATAGAAAACAGATTCTTTCCAGACCCTGGCTTTGTCTCCTCCATTTTACTGTCCTTTTGCCCTCTTTGGGTGATGTGGGAGTTTCCCCATCTGCTCGTAAAGTTAATCTTCATAGGTTTCATATCCTGTCTACATCTTCTGGATCACCCCTCTGTTTGGGGTTCTGTGCTCTAGCCTAGACCTTTTCTCTTGGTCAACTAGTTGGGCTTCAAAGCCCTCTTATCCTCTAGTTCCAACCTGTGTAGGGTCTGCTTTGGGGGTGGGGTAACTAGTTAGGCTGTAACTGTTACAGGCAGAGAAGAGATGTCAGATCATTAGAAAAGGGAAGAAAACACTGTCCAACTTTCCATTCCTGCTCCCTTTTCTGAGGATTCCTAAGACTGCCCCCAGTCTCATCCTCCAATGGTTACAGAATCCAGTCTTCACAGTTTTATAAAATTAATGCTGAAAACACAAGAACAGTGAAAGGAATTTTTCTCAAACTAAACTTCAAAGAAAATAAGAGCATACTCAATATTTAGCCTAAAAGTATACTTTATGTTAATATTATGTACAAAGAAAAGGATGAGTTTACGTAAATGCATAAAATGCAGGCAGTCAAGTGGGAGGAGAAGCCCGGGCAGCATAGGGGCTGCCTTTAGCAAGCTCTGGAGTCTAAATGGTCCATTAGGATGAATCTCCTTGGATGTTGGCAGGCTTATAGGTATGTGGCCTTGGCCCCAGCATGTTCTTCCAGGGCAATAAGTGAGTGATCTCTGGCAAGCAGAGCCCAAATTCTGAGTGACTCCAGGGAAGCTAAGATACTCTGTGGCTGAGGTGACTGATGAGGCTCAGTCAGCCTGAGGGAGGCTGTAGTGAAAGGCTGAGAACTAGGTCTCAGTTGGCTTCCTTGGTGTGGGAGAATGTGCTTCAAAGGAAACTTCCTGGGGGGAGAGAGGGTAGGCTGGGAAATGCTGTAACTGTTGAAGAAGACCCTAAAGCAGCCTGTGTATGTCCTGGCTGGTGACAGGAGTCCCAGAGGGAATCCTGGCCCCGCTGGATAATTGTAGGCCCCATTGTTTACAGCACTATGGACAGTGACATCTAGGCAACACAGTTTCTTGTCAGGTCACTGACTCTTGATGGAATGATAACTGTGTGATGGCGGTTTGGGATAATTTACTACAGAAACACATCTGTTCCTAGATATGACATAACTTTTTAGGGAAGACAGCAAGAGGACTTGTGTCTCTGACTGTTCCCATGGGATGCTTAAAGAAGTGGACACTTTCTGCTTCTCATCTTTTCTCTTTCTTTAGCTAATCCAAAGAATTTCCAACTCTTCTCCCCCATGCTCTGGTCCCAGAGGGACCCCAGAGGGACCACCCTGATTATTGGGTGAGATGAGGTAGACTGATCAGCAAGGGGAGATAGTGAGGAAAGAGAGAACTTCACTGAGGGAGGATAGAAGACATCTTCAAGTCTAGAATGAGAAATGGAACCACTGAGAACCCAGCAACATAGACAGACTCGATAACATTCAAGAAGGTGGGTGGGAGAACTGGAGAGAGGGCAAGGCCATGTTGGCTCTCAGCAGGCTAGAGTCTAAGGTGCCTATGTTTGGCTGCCATAATAGACCTGGTAGGCCTCTAGAGTTTGTCTGGAAACTACTGGAAGGGTCAATGCATTAGGGCCCACTAACAAAAGCATTCTGGTTGGGACTGTGAATGACGTGACTGGTCTTTCTGTGGATAATAAGCAGGGAAACATCCGGGCAGGTAGAGTAATGCGATGTTAGGAAGTATGGGGGGTCATCCTTCTCTGCTCTTCCTGTGGGCCTTCCTCGGTGCTTGGAGGCTAGGGGATTGATAAGGCTCTTCTGAATGCCACCACCATTTCCACTTCCAAGTTCTCTTGAGGGGGAACAACGTCCGATGAGGGAGAGAGTGAGAGTGAGTGAGCAAGAGAGCAGGCAGAAAACAGTGAGACAGGAGGAGAGAGACAGACGCATGGAAAAAGGTTAAAGTAAAGAGGAAGATACAGTCTAGGAAAAGGTGACAACTAGGCCCTTTAAGTTGCTCTTGTGCTTCATCAAAAATAGTTCAGCTAATTCACAGAGGATGTTTACAGTGTTTTTCAAGTGATGCAAGCCTCAGGAAAAACCCAGTCTTGACCCTGTGCATTTGACATGCATCCTCTCAGTTTGGAGAAGGTGTTCATTTCCACGTCAGCAGGCCTGCCCTTGTTCAGAACGAATCCCTCCTGGTTTCCGGTCTGCCCAGGGAATGTGGAAGGGACAGTGGAACACAAGGAGGAATACCCCTGCCAGCTGCCTTCTTTTTCTCTCTTCTTGGGGTGTAACATAACAAAGATAGCACCTACACTTATTTTGGGTGGCCCAGACAAGAGAGTTGTGAAAGGCAGAGGGCTAGAGGATGGGAAGGGCTAGGATTAGGAGTCAAAAGATGAGAAGGAAGAAAGGGAACAACTAGACCCCTCAGAATCTGCCCTAATCAGACTCTAGTGTTGTAGAGGGAAGAAGTGCGAGATGGAGAGAGGAAGAGAGGAATGAGAGATGAGTGTTGTAGAGGGAAGAAGTGCGAGATGGAGAGAGGAAGAGAGGAATGAGAGATGAGAGTAGGAGGGGGAAAATTAATGTCACCTCCACTCCACTCAGAACTCATTCTTTATATGAGCCTCCTCGCTTGACCTTGATCCTGATGGAAACGTCCAGATGCAATGTCTAGGGAAATGATTGACATAATTACAAAGGAGTTACCCCTGAACAGCTCCCAGGTCTAGTGTGGTTCGCTTTTTCTCAGTTCTAAAAGAAGGTAGGCATGGCCACCACTTCTGTTTCTAGCGCCTTCCTGATCTGGCCACCCTAACTCTGCTTTTATCTCTTTGGCCCTATCTTCATGTTATTCATGTGAAAGAACTGTGGAGTGTAGCAAAACAAATGTAGGGAGATAGCAAAAGAATAAGTGGTTTTTGTCTAGAGAAGAGAACTCTCAGATTCAGCTTGAATTCATACCTAACAATTATTTCAGTGAAAAATAATATGGCAGAAGGTAGCTGGAAGGGAGAGAGGTTAGTGCTGTCCTTTGGCAGACCAGAATCTAAGGTGAGCTTACCAGGGCGTGGTAGCCCTTGGGTTAGTGAGTGCGGTCACAGATGAGAATTTAATGGCAGATTGGATGACATGCAGGGGCAAGGCTTCTTTCTCTAGAGAAGGTAAATGGTGAGTTTCTAATGAACAAGACAAACCTCTGAAAGGCATAGGTTCAGAAGCAAGATTTCTAGATGAAAGAACGACACAGTCAGGGTGACTCCTCATGTTGCCTCTGAAGTCTGCTCTTGTGGCTGGGTGGTGGAAGGTGCCCTCTCTTCCCTTGCCCATACCATTCATAACTCTTCCCAAGGTTCATATCTGTCCTGAGGGGGAAAAAGAGTCAGATGAGCTAAAGGAGAGACATGGGAAGAGAGAGAAAACTAGATAGTTACTGAAAGCTGAGACCCAGAAAAGACTACACCTGTCCAGTTGCTAAGCCCTCCAAGTCACTCCTCTTATACCAGTTTCCCCTCAAAAAGATTCTGCTGATTCAAAGTTATACTTATCAGCTCTTCAGAGCATTTTTAAGGTGCAAAGAAAAAAAAACCTGCAACTCTACGAAACCACTTTTGCTAAACTGTCCAATCTTGCAAAAGGCACCTTCTTGGTGAAAATCTATTGCTCATCTTATTAACTACCCATGGGACTCGGGTTTGTGTGGGAAATGAGGGCTAGAAAAAGAGAATTTTAGACATGTGGCCAGCTTCCTCCTTTGTTTCCTTAAGCTCCTGGAGGGCAGGGAACAGGGTCTTGTCATCTCTATATCCCAAATGTCTAGCATATTGTAAGAACTCAATAAATATTTATTGAATTGAACTCAATCATTTGTTGAATTTCCATGAAAGTAAAAACATAAAAATAGCTCCTGCAGTGTATCAAGGGACAATAAAGGTAGAGGGTGGCGGAGCATGAGATACTATTAAGTTGGAAACTTAAAGGGGAGAAGAAGAATCTATGCCAAATAACCACTGTTAGGGGTGGGGATAAAATGGGCGTGGGTAAAGGAGAAGGTAAAAGGAGGAGAGAAAGAGGGAAAGTGAAGGGTAGAGAGACAGGGCTGCCTACTGGCAAGAGCTGTGTCATCTTCCGACCTGTGCATACTTTTTCCTCAGAAAGTTCTTAAGTCTTTCATTTAAGTTGTAGTTCTGGCAAGTAGGACCTCTGAGCCCTTACTAGATAATACAGAGTATAGTCAGAGACTACCATCCCTTAGTACTTAGGAGGCACAACTTGGGATGATGTGTGTGTGCGTGTGCGTGTGTGTGTGTGTGTGTGATGTGAGAGTTGGGGGGCAAAGGTCTAAGACCCTGATGGGTGTAATGGCAGATCTGAGAATTGGGAGTGCAGCAGGGAGAAGAGTTACTACTCAAACTAAAAATAACTTGTGCTCATGGGCAACCGATGGGATTTGCCCCCTGCAGAAATCTGTTCAGATTGAACTCTTTGCTCAGAGCTGATTACATGCTGTTGGTGTCATGAAGAGGCCTCCCAAACTCATCAGGAACCCAACAGCCTCAATGTTATTCCAGAGCAATCTGTCATCTAGGAAATGCAGCAGGTTGCTGGGAGGCACTGTAGTCATAGCTGCAGAAAAGGGCTGTTGCTCAGTAGACCCCTGCTCTGATCAGTGGACAAAGGGAGCTAGGAGTCTCGAAGAGGGTCCTAGTTCTTAGAAATTTACTTGTTGGAAGATACCTCAAAAGTCTCCCAGTGCTTCCCAGACTTGGATTCACAAATTGCAAAACTTCCCCTCCAATATTGGGAAACTAAAAAAAAAAAAAAACTATTTTAAAAAAAAAAAATTTTTTTTTTTGATAATAATATCAAATAAAAACCAAAAACCATCTAAATTACTATCACCGTGCATAAGGACCTTTTAACGCCACAAAAGTAGGAAGGACATAATCTCAGAATAGCCATTGTTCTTTCGGACAGACTATGAGAACTGCCTCTGGAGAATCATTGCTGCAACTCAACTTCCAAGGATGTACTCTCAGAACAAACATAGTTTTTACTAGTGGTTTTTTGGGGTAGACTGGCCAACACTGGTACTGGAGAATCTTGATTCAATCTAAACTACTTTGCTTTGACAGCAGGATAGCCTACCTTGAGTGGCTTATGACTGAAGATGAGACTCATGGAGGCCGGGCAGACTTTAGAGATGCCAGCAGCGGCCATTGTTGCTCTAATCACACTGGGTTAGTGAGTCCAGATTTCCCGAGTATGCCGGAAAGTTTCATGTCCCTGCATTATTTTTTAACGCTATCTCATGAACAGGGGATGCCTTCCTCTCCTTCACATTTTCCAAGTGGCAAAATACTACTCATCCTTCAAAACTTAGCTCCAGTGCCATGTCCTCTGAAGTCTTTCCTGAGGACCCTCCCCACTACTTCATCAGGAAAGAATTCTAATTATCTCTCTGTATTTCAGTAGCAATTTGTATTCTAATTTTTCCATTCATACGCCTTATTAGTGGTATGAACATAGTGCTAATGTAATGACTTCCCTGCTAGATGGGGAACTCTTTGAGGGCAAGGGCTTTATTTTCTATATCCTCAGTGCCTGAGATATAGAAGGTGACTTAAAGTCCAACTCGTTGGGAGCTGGTGGAGCAATTTTAGTTGCTCTAAAATTGATGGTCAGGCCTGAGGTCGGGACAGTTGGCAGTAGGCACTAGGCAATGATCCAGGCTGGCAGCTGTTTGATGCCTTGGAGAAATATGACAACCTTCCTATGGGAGTAGGTCTTGCAGACTTGCCTATAGATACTGGGGTTCAGAGATAAGACTCCAGTTTGAGAAATAGTGGACAGAATGAAAGGCCATATACCAGCTTGCTCTTGAGGAACAAAGAGCAAAAAATGGCTTCATCTATTGAAACCAGTGTTTTAGTAAAGGACCTGTTCATCAGGAAGAAAGCCAAGAGCCTCAATGCTAGAATCCAGGGAACCCAGGCTCTTGGGTCAGAGCAGGACCCACCTGCAAGGGTAACTCGATCCAACTGGACAGGATGGTTCCTACAGTTCTGTTGGAGTGCTGGCCACCTGGTCTCTCAGTTGCAGATGGGGGACTGGTGTGCTACCTCCAGGAAGCAAGTCATACCAGATAGTTATTCAACCTCTACTTAAACGTTTTATGTGATGGAGAGGTCTCGGTTACGTAGGGTCGTTTACTTTCCTGTAAGATAGTTGTGATTATTTTTAAAAGTTTTTATCGAACTGAAAGCTTCCTTCTACATAATAACTAGGACCCATTGGTTCTAGTGCAGCCAGCAGTATCCTGTGGAAGTCCAAAATCTCTCGTCCACGTAAATATATGAAGAAAACAAGCAAATGGGCCTACTAATTTTGGTAAAAGTTGGATCCTTCGGTTATTTTTTCCCCGCCTCAAGCATTCGTCATGGAATGTGGCTGGTTTTTAAGTCCTTTCACTGTTCCTCTTACCTGTCTCTGCAGTTGCTGCAGATCATTAAAGGCCCTTCCAGTGTAATATTTCTGTGGTGTTCAGCCAGGCGCGGAGTGTATACCTAGATTATTACCTGGACGCTGTAACTCTATTAGTGTAGCCCGAGGGGGTTGCGGACAGGAAAAATCCTGATTGGTTACTTTTTCCATTTTTCTTGAAATTTGTAGGACTGTTAAGCCAGGTTCATTTCATATGCAGTGCAATGATTTCTTTTAAGTGCAGGATTTACCAAGTCTTTAGTAAATTTCATCTTTTTAGATTAATATCCTATCTGTTCAGATAGGTCAGCTATACCCCTCTATTTTGTGGTATTAACGTATGTTGAGGGACCCTACTTTTATCTCTTTGTTGCTGTCATTTTAAACAACGTTGAATGGGATGGAGCCAAGCAGAGTCTGATTGTGGCTAATCATGCAGTGATGGGTATCCTATCATCCGGTCCTCATTTCCCTGTCTGGTCACTGTAGATATTATGAGACACTTTGTCAAATACTTTACTGGTCAAGGTGTATATAATATGTCTATTGTCTTCTCCCGTTCTTAATCTTAGTCAACCTGTCAAAATAGGGCCTTTGTTTTGTGTAGCATGACTTATTACCAGTGAACCTATGATGGGATAGTTTTATCCTGACAGTTATCCCAGACAAGGGGAGGATAACACCAAGTTATATATTTTTTTGATGCTAATATCCTTTCGGCAATACAGTCTATTCTTTCCGATTCTTGTTTACAAAGCAATATTCTTTTCTGGTCTCTTCAATGCGCCTTGCCAACGAGGGTGTGTCCTTTCTGGATAACTTGGGCTGGCAAACTGCACATTGCAAAGGAGTTAAGTAGCAGTGGAGCTTTAAAATCTGTTTCTTATGACCTTGGTGAGTGTGAATCTATTCACTGGAGCCTTACTGAGGAAATGATAAAATCAAGTGTGCAATACTGTCCTGCAAATCCTGAGATGCAATGACTTCTCCAAAAGGTGGGTTTCTAGGGACATTCAGCCTAGAGAAGCCAAACAGAATTTAGAAGGGAGAGAAATCACTTGTAGGTTGTAAGGATGGGGAAAGCTACAAGGAGGGGTGAGAGAAGCCTATAGGTGTCCTTTATTATTTATTCCTTTTCTCTCTTAGATGCCTAGGGAGGGATGTTCCCTTCCAACCCTCCAACAAGTCTTGGCGTGGTTAATTTGCTACCTTGCTCTACTACCCAGCAGATGGTATATGAAAGTATGAAGCTTTTATCCAAGATACGTCTTTTTGTAAAGTCCAGTAAGAGTGTTTTCTATTCACAATACCTCTAACTAGTTGTTTGGCTCAGCCAATAGTAGGTTACACCTATGAGTTTACTTTTAAAATTCAACCTCAGTCAACCTTGCAGTTCCCTATGCCTGCTTGGCTCCAAGGTCTTAGCGGGCCAAGGCATTGAGAAGGTTTCTCTAGCTCAACAGCCACAAGCTTCCTCTGTTAGACCAAGTGGCTTTTCTTTCATTTCATGCTTGGGAAGGAAAGGGAATGAGATCTTTCACTCCCCTCTTAGTTTTTGCCACTTTCTTAGCATCTTGCTAGGGAACAGGGCCTGGTCCCTATTTGCTTGAGGGAACTTTGGACCTTCCTCAGTCTTGGGGAATCTCCTTGCTCACTTCCCTGCTTCTCCTAGCCACTTTCCTTCTCTATGGTCAGCGTGATCAACTGAATGGATTTAGACTTTCCCCCAAAACAGAAATGCGTTTTCATTTTCTTTGGTTTTCTGCCATGACAATGTTTCCAAAGCAAGGATTTCAAAGCCTAAGTCACCAAGATGAAACTGGAAAGGTGAAATAAAAAAAAAGCCACAACACAAAATTAATATCTAAAAAATTTATCCTGGGACAAGTATGTTCTTAATGCAATAGTTTATCCCCACGTACTCCCACTTTCCTTCTCCGCTCTTCTATTGATATATTCACTTCCTCGGCCCATCTCCTGTCCCCCAGTTCTGGACTTAGTAACGCTGGTCTATTGGCTAACATAGCAAACCTGGCTGCAGTAGAAAAAAAAAAAATGCCACTTATCAGCCTTCTACCTCCCTTGCTTGTTGTTGGTCAAATGACTTACTTCACTTCCACCTTGATGAGATGCTACTTTCAGATTCTGAGAGCATCAGAAAGCTCTAGTCCTAAATGTGTGCATAACTTATTACCAGCTTTTAACGCCAGCTGCCCCGTCAGAGGCAGCGTTAGGGTGCCAAGTGGGCTTGTTTCTTTAGAACTTTAGGGTTCCTTGTGTTGCAGTGACTGCCGGGGCTTCTGCAGTAGCTCAGGAGGAGTCAGGAGAGTCAGGGTAAAGGGGGCGGCCGAAGAGAAACTGTCTTTATACTGTATAGAAATAAAATCATAACCCATTGCTCAAACTCCAGCCCACCCCATTACTATTGTTAAGAAAATTAAGTGATGACTGCCCCAATTCAACTCCACGGAACCTCAAAATATTGCTCTTTTGAGACTCCCATTTGCCTTCAAATTTGCTCATGCCATTATTCTAACACAATTTAACGTGTGTCTTTGTGCTGAGGGAAAATTGACTCAGTGGCAATGCCTGGTGGTATAGTGGTTAAGTGCTATGGCTGCTACCAAGAGGTTGACAGTTTGAATCCACCAGGCACTCCTTGGGAACTCTGTGGGGCACTTCTACTCTGTCCTATGGGGTCGCTATGAGTGGGAATCTACTCTACAGCAAGGGGTTTGGTGTTTTTGGTTTTTGTGTTAAGGGATACAACAGAAACACCAAGCATGACTTGCCATGTGATTGGTCTCTCTCTCTACTCTCAACATTCAGACTGCTTCACTGGGGACACTCAATGCCACTGGGCAGCTGACAGACCCTTTTTTTGCAAGCCTGACTTGCAACCCTTCAAGCCCCTTAGAAGTTGAGTAGAACACAAGTTTAATAACCAGTAGGTTGTGTCACAGACTGTGTTTTAAAAATCTGCTGATATGCATGTAAAACAGAAGGATTCAAGCTATTCTAGTAGCTTTAACTCGTTTTACAATTGGCCTGTGTTCTGTGATTTTTTTAGTGTTGCTCTAGTCAAATCAGAACCTGTAGTGCCAAGAAACTACTTTTAAATTTGCCGTCCTCCAGCTGTCGCCTCTTATTCCACTAGACTGTAAGCTCATTGAGGGTAGGGGTTGTGTCTTACTCCACTCTAATCCCAGGGCCTAGCCCAGTGCCTTTGTGTCAATACCATGGGGTGTTGGATGTTCATTACACATGTGCTGACTCTTCCTTCTTCTTCCCTTGATTGACACTACCCTTTCTGACCTTCTTTCCTTTTCATGAATCACTTCTCCTCATTTCTATAATCCTTAAAACCCACTGCCATGGAGTCAGTTTTGACTGATAGTGGCCCTATAGAGCAGAGGAGAATGGCTCCATGCGGTTTTCAAGGCAGTATTCTTCCCTCAGGATCTTTGCCTAGCTGTTTCTTCTGTCTGGAATGTTCTTTCCTCTGATCTTTGGGCTGGATCTTTCTGCATATTAAAGTCTTAGTCTAATGTTGCCTCTTCAGGGAGGCTTTTCCTGAATTCTCTACCTAATACTGCCTTTGTTAGAGTATTCTCTGCCACAGTCCTCTGTGTGGTCTTCATAGCACACATCATGATCTGAAATTACCTTATTATTTTCTTGATTATTGTCCATCTTCCACATTGACATATAGGCTGTACGAAAGCAGCCTCATTCTGTTGTATCTCTGGGACCTGGCACATAGTAAGCACTCAACCAGTAATTTGTTGAATGCATTGAATTTGTTGAGCATTGAGTGAGTGAATGTAAATGCATCGGCAATGCGTATGCAAATAATGACTTTGTAGAGGTACCTTGTCCCACAATCTTCCCCTTCCACAACTCATGGCTCTAAAACATCTATATTTTCTCAGTAACAAAGTCTAAACCAAAGTGACCGTGAGGGGAATTAACTACACTCATTAAATAAAAAGGCTAGCTATGAACTGACCCACACTCATGAGCTGCAAATGCTAAGTTGTTAATAGCCTCCCAGGAATTTTCCTTCTTGGTATGATGGCTTTAATAATTTTTACATGGTAACCATATTGTAACAGTCCAGGGATGCAGAACAACCAAAAATCAACCCTATAGGACAGAGTAGAACTGCCCCATAGGGTTTTGGGGAGCAGCTGGTAGATTTGATCTGCTGGCCTTTTGGTTAGCAGCAGAGCTCTTAACCACTACGCAACCAGGGATCCGAGGCATCTTTTAGAGTCTGCTTGTGGGTTCGGTTTGACAGGAGGTGAAAAACATAAGAAGATGTTCAAATCAGTTTCATTAGCATTGTGGTAAAGGTCCTAGGAGTTAGAGCATCCTAGCAGCACAATGAACAATACTGACGAGGGCTACACATATTTTTTTGGCAATTTATGCCAATTGTAGCTCTTTGGGGTGGTTCCCAACTTCATTATTCGAGAAGAAATTATTCCCGTCTGTCTCACTTCAGATCAAAATCCTTTGAAATCACCTTTAAGAACATAAATTTCCGCACCAGTTCTGGTGACCTCTTCACTCACATCAGCTTACCTATGTGTCTCCTCACATTCACGGGCAACTCTCTGCACTCAGACCTGAGCACACAGGTTGCAAAGAATCCAATTTAAATTCCCATTAACATTGTTCAATTTGTGTTTTGTATGTTCTGTGTGAGGAAGGAAGGAGAGCCAACATTTGAGTGCGCTCTATGTGTGAAGCAATGCTTTCACACAATGTTAGTTCACATAAGAGATCTAGAACCTCTGATGAAATAATTCTAAAGAAATCTTTTTTCTCTCCCTCACGTCCGATGGCATCACTGGTAGCAATAGGCTGTCAGAGACTTAGACAGGTATTGCATATAAATCATGCTGCCCTAGTTCTAACTAAAGAGGTGGACTAGCAGAGGAAAAGGGGCAGCTGTTCTAGCCAGTGAAAAAAACCTTTTTACCAAAAATCTGATCCTAGTCAAGGGGGGTGTGGGATCCTAAAGGACAGGCACTGATAATGAGGAAGTTGAGGGGACCTGAGCCCTTCCTAAGAAATCCCAACCTTGAGGTGTTATTTGTTAAACACATACTTACTGAGTGCCCGCTATGAGGCAGGCACCCTGCAGCTGCCAGGGATGCCTGTGAATTCAAGACACAAGAGTCATTGTCTTCAGGTTTGGGAAATGTGAACATGGGAAATCTGAAAAAGATTGGTCTGGTCCTTTTAGCACTGAGCCTGGAGAGGGCAGCCTGAAGTTCCTCCAGATTAGATTTAGGTCCAGTCCTCAAAGAACTCACAGTCTGGGCAAAAGGGAAGACATGTCACCACTGTCCTGCAAGACAGAAGTGCTAACAGGGACTGATAGTGCTACAGCCATTCAGGGGAAGAAGAGGTTCTTCAGATTTGGGGTGGAGGTAGGGGGAAGATCCAGGAAAAACTTTTTTGACAAGGTGGTATTTAGTTAAGCTCAGTCTTGCAGCAGGGGTAATATTTGGGTGTGTGAAGATTGTCAGGAGAGTGTCTCCAAACAAGTGAATAGAAGCAAACTGTTAGATAAACGTTCATGGTTGGAGGGGTTACATACAGACTCCTCTACGCCCTTGTTGCTCTTTTCTGCTCTGTGAGAAGAAAGAATGCAGGAGCTCTGAAAACAGAGCAGTTTAAGGGAAAATTAAGGCTTTTCCCTCGGATTGACTTGAACAGCCTCAGCAGGGGGAACGGAAGCAGTTGGTGGTTGAAAGAGAGAATAGCTGCCGCCCAGAGATAAGGAGTCTGGAGGAGAAGGGGGTGGGTCGCTTTGTGAAGGTCAAGGGCAAGGCAATGGTACAAGGTTTTGACTCCAAACTGAGATTCAGGGTGAGCAGATGAAAAGATTAGGATGCTTGTGAAAGGCACTGAATTTTGGATCCTAGGCATTTATTCGTAAAAAAAAGGGCTGTGTGTTTATCTGTTTTTTCATTTAAGTATTTTGATAAGAAGATCTTTTTTTTTTTTTTTTTTAACACACATGATTAAAAGGGGAGGTCTAAAGTAGAGGGAACCAGTATCTGGAACAGCAGGGATAAAAATCATCACACTTGTAGCATGGATTTTTCCATCACCAGGTGTCTTTTTTTCCTAGGACTCCTGTAACAAAGTACCACAAACTAGGTGGCTTAAAATAACAGAAATTTATTCTCTGACAGTTCTGGAGGTCACAAGTCCAAAATCAAGGTGTCCTCAGGGTCATGTCTCTCTGAAGGCTCTGGGGAGAATCTGTTCCATGCCTTTCTCTTAGCTTCTTGGAGTTCCTTGCCTTGTCACAACGATCTCTGCCTCCGATAACAACGCGGCATTTTTCCTGGTGCCTGTCTCTGTCTCTTTTTCCTTTTCTTGTAAAGCTGTTTGTCAGATTAGATTAGACTCCATCCTCAGCCAGTATTACCTTATCTTAACTTGATTTCATCTGCAAAGACCCTATTTCCAAATAAGGTCACATTAACAGGTCCTGGGAGTTAGGGCTTCAACAGATCTTTTTTGGGGAACAAAATTCAATTCACAACACCAGAAGCCAAGGCAGCTAAATATAAACATTTTTGTTGTTGTTTTGTTTAGGAGTTAATGGAATACGGTAGACAATGACTGGAAGTCTCATTTTCCTCATTTGTGAAATGGTGAGATAATGGTAACATCCTTACCTGGATGTTGTAAGGAACAGATGAGATAATGTCTCTAAAGATATAAGCACAATGCCCCGCATAAAGCAGGCACTTTAATCAACACTGTATCCTTTTGTTTGCTGACTGCCTCTGAGTACACAATCAGAAACACATCTCCCTCCTGCTTGGACACCTATGGGTTTTTTCCTCTTACTATCCCTGTTTTCTTGGGACTTTTCTGTCCACTAAAACTGTTGAGGTAATCTATTCCAGTCCTTTCCCTCTTCTCTTCCTTCTTTACTTCCTTTCATTGCAAAGTTTTGCTTCGAGACCCCCTCTCCAGAGTGTTCTAAAGCTAGTTCTCTGCTGATGTGCATGCTGTCTCTTCCTAGTTGTCCCACCAGAATGGGCAGTCCCAGGTCAGTAATCTCTTAGGGGTTACTTGAGTCAACTCTTCTCACCCTTCCAAACCTGAAAATCCAGAATAGTGATGCGTCCAGTTTCAGAAATGGCCAAGCCTGAGTTTGTTGAACATTTAATCCTGGGCTGAAAAAGAAGGTTCATTAGGCTCATTGAACTTGCCTACAGGGACACAGCCAGGTATTGTCTTTTGGGGCCTGGGCATTGGCTTCCGTATTGCCTTGCCTTTCTCCACCTCTTCTTCTAACATGCCATCCCTGCCTCCAGCATGGGAACCCCATGGATATCCTTTCTTTCCTAGTTAGAGCCTCATTAGCATGCAAGTAGACGCATAAATATTCTTGCTCAATTTCATGCTTAGTGAGTTTGTTGAGGGCCCACTGGCTGCTTATTGTAAGGTGGATTGTGGATTTCTCATTAATAGCCATTCAGTGCTGCTTCCTCACCTTTAGGGATGAGGTAGTAGCAAAGGGGAGATTATTATTAATAGGAGCAATTACCATATATTCCAGGCACTTTCCATAAGTTATCTCATACAATCCTTACAAGTTTGCAATAACTCTATAAATTAGGTATCTCGTCCCCATTTTACACGTGAGGAAATGGAGGCTCAGAGAAATCATACAGCTAAGTAAGTGGCATAGCTAGGACTCAAATCTAAGTCGTTGTGTCTTCAGAGCTCATGCTGTTTCAAGTCCTACCACTTATTCTTCCAGTGGTCTTGGCTGGTGGGCTAGCCCTGTTTGCTGTAACTGCATCAGTATCTTAAGCGTGCAATTGGAACTCCACTTACCTTCGCTGGCATTTTGCCCTCAGGCACAGCCAGTACCCTATAAGTTAGCAGAATGAATACCACCTGGAAAGATCTGAGGGTGCCACATGATCTTGCTTGAGCCCAGATATATCCCCCATTGATTTACATATGTGATTCCTTTCCTTCCATCTTTCTCCATTTTTGCTTCCAAAATCTCCCTGGCTCCTCACAATAACCCTGTCAGGTAGGCAGGGCTGAGGCTATTATTTTGCAGGTGTAGATGAGGAATTTATGGTTCAGCTGACTGAAATGACTGCCCCAACTTACACAGCAGCATTTTGGGGGCAGTACCTCTTTCCGGTTGCCACGCCAAGTCATTTATTCTCCAAGGGGCCTGATTTGCTTGGGGTTCCAGTTGGGGGCCAGCTCTCCATAAGAAATGGTGCATTTGAATCAGCTGGCTCTGCTGGTTCTGGAATTGGGGGGGCCTGAGGATGAGGATTTCGGGGAACTTCTAGACCAATTTCCCCTATTGCCTTCCCTATTTTGGTTCATCCCTCTATCAATTTCTTTTGGGCTTAAAAGTTGGTGTATGTATTTCTGATTTTAATCTGACTCTTGCCATTGGATGATGGTCTTTCTCTCCATTGCCAGGGTGAAAGAGTTAATTCGTACAAGGGAATTGTTGATAGGAGAACAAACCAGAATCTCCTCACGGAATACTACGTGTATAAGAGAAGATCAGTGTCCTGCTGGGGCTCGTTGTGTAGCTCAGCTTGGGCCTGGAGCAGAAGCTGTTGGGGAATCAGATGGAGTTACTATTTTCTGTGTAGCTGAAGGTAGAGTAAGGATGGTAAATGGGGGCAGGGTGGCTCTCAGGGATGGTTCCAGGGTGATCTGGTTGGAGGAACTGGGTGGATCTGAGAAAACAGACTTTCGTGAGCCTAGGGGTAGGATGATGAAGGAGGGGCCTAGTTCCAAAATGGGCTGAACTGAAAGACTGGACAGAAGCATCCAGAATGGAGGAATCTGAAATGAGACAAAGCATATTAAAAGGCTAGGACAACACATGGTAGCTACTCAAGAAAATCCAGTAAGATTTTTAGCGGAGCAAAACCACAGCCAATTCAAAATTGACTCTATACTTTTCAGCCAGAATAGAGTTTGTGCCATAGTTGCTCCTTATACCTCAACTAAGGTAGACATGGTCAGTTGAAGGCATCACCGTATCTGACCTTGGAGTCAGTCAGATCTGGGTTTGAACCCAGAGTGCCACTGTGTGACATTGGACAAAAATCATTTCACTTCTCTGAGCTTGCTTCTGCATTTGACAAATGGAGATAATACTTCTCCTGCGGGGTTAGAGCTGAATATCTGAAATAAGGTCTTAGGCTTTCAATAGTGGAGACAGCTAAAGTGCACTCAAATGGACTGGCCTGAGTTGCTGTTGAGACTGGAGGAAGACTGGTTTATGAGAGGGCCACAACTCTGACCCCAAGGCCTGTGTTGGAAGCGACATCCTTATCTAGATGTCTTGAGTTAGGAATTCCATGGGGTCTCCGTGACAAGCATCCTTATAATTAGGTCTTGCTTCCAGTCTTAAGCGGAAGACATCAGCAATGAGGAAGGTTTCAGAGGTCCTTAGTCCCAAATCCTGGGGATGTTGTGATGCCCCTCCAAGCGAGGAGGAGGCTTTTTGGATCCAGAGAGACTGGTCAGGTAGGGCAGGTTTGATGTAAGTCCGTTTTCTCAGGCACTAGGATTCTGAGGAACTGCTCAGAGGCCACCTCCCAGATGTTATGCCTACATGCTTTAGACACGTCTGGCCCATCAACCCGATCGGTGTCTTCTAGATTTCTCAGATACTTCCAGTTCTTAGGACACTGCTGCTTCATCTGAGGCTAGCTGCCTGAAGCTAGCCTACTGGACCATGCTTCTTTAATCTTTTGTGATTAGGATTAGAGAATTTGAGACTGCCTTCTCCCCGCAGAAGGCAACTGTGGTGGCCCTTGGGGGAGTGACTCTCATATTTGTACTTTCCTGAGACAAGGCAGCAAGGGAGAAGGATTCTGGACTTGAGAGGCATTTGGGAGCTCTTTTTTATTAGTTTTGTGGGGCTTCTCTGCTGGTCCTTTCTTCAAATTCTTTTCTCAAATCCTTTCCTCCCTGGGGTGGTGCAGGCCTTCTTCCCCTAACACCAGGGCCAGGGATCTCTATTTGAGTCTTAGCACCTTCGTCTCATCTATCTCCCGGAATATTGCAATATCTTCCTTAGTGGTCTCCACCTGCTGCAATCTGTTCTCCACATCGTTGCCAGAGTTTGTTTCTTCAAGAAGTCACTTAATCATCAAATGGCTACCGGGTCTACTGCCTCTGCTCTCCTGGAGCTTACAGTCTAATTAATGGCCTTCATTTCTGACTCTGCTATTCTGTTTGCTGTTAAGCTAAACACCCCCAACTATAGCTCCTGTGGTCAGGAGACACCCGAGCGTGCCCTCAAGCCTTCAGAGGCAGGAGTGTAGCAGAAGAAACCAGTTGCACACCCTGCTGCCACTTCCAGCCTGCATCTCTGGGCACATCCACCCTGGCCCTCCTGTTCTTGGGCTTGTCTTCCTCTCTCCCAATCCCCTGATATTCACTCCTGAAGCTGCCTCAGAACCTGACTACTTCTGCTTGGGGCTTCCCAAAGCTTTTGTCTTGGCCTCCTCAGGCCTGTGGGATGACACCCTACATACAGCTCTTCCTGCTCTGGTTCCCACCCCCCACCCCCCCATCCAACCTTCTCACTTTTAATTTGCCTATTTGCGCCTATTGCCCTTCGGCCATTTCTCTTGTATCCCAGAGCTGGTTAAGTGCTACCTACGGCTGCTAACCAAAAGGTTGGCAGTTTGAATCTGCCCGGTGCTCCTTGGAAAATCTACGGGGCAGTTCTACTCTGTCCTACAGGGTTGCTATGAGTCGGAATCGACTCGATGGCACTGGGTTTGGTTTTGGTTTTGGTTCCAGAGCTGGTGCCCAGAATGCCTTTTCCCCTGCTTATTCCCCTGGAAAATGGCTGCTCACCCTTCCAGGCTCAGCTCAAAGGCTACCTGCTCTGGAAACCTTCCCGGACTCTCTCAGGCAGAGTTGGGCGCTCCTTCTCCAGAGCTGCCCCTGCCACTTCTGTTTACTCCCATCACTGCAATTGTCTTAGCTGTAGGCTTTCCACTAGATTATAAGCTCCCTGAGAGTAGGAACTGTGGCTTTTTAACCTTTGCCTTTTTAATGCCTAATGTAGGGTCAGGATCATAGGTGTGTTATATATATTTATGCAATGAAGGCATTTTCAGCTGAGCTCTTCCTCTTTTCCAACTCAGACCTGGGACTGGAAAACTAAAGGGTGGGTGGGAGGTGTGGGAGGTGGGGTAATGGAGCAGAGAATAAAATGAAAATAAATAGCTAATTCCTCCTAATAATGCCTGATTTCCTGATTTGCTATTCTGCGTTAATTATAATTACTTGCTAGGAGATAGGGTATTAATCACTGCACATGGCACTTCTGCAGAGTTGAAACACAATGGTTGGCCGCCTGGCAGCTGGTGTGCTCAGAGACACCCGCAAAGATGGGGCATGGGTTGGCCAGATACCTGGCCACTGGCTTTTGTCTCTCTGTGGGGCTAAGTGTCAGTGGATCCTACCAGGTAGAATGTTCTCTGGATCCAGGGACATTCACATATGCTCCAAAGGGGGCTCTGCAGAATACCTAGGGGTCAGAGCTGTGGTTAGGGAAGAAAGTAAAGGTGTCTCTGGCTCTCAGGGAACATGGGAGTTCAGGTCAAAACAAGAAGTTATGATCTTCTGCTGTTTCTAGTGCTATGACAGGTTCTGTGACAGTACAAAGGTTGGTGAGAAGTGCGCTCTGCCCTCAGAGAGCCTGTAGTCTCCCTGGGGAATTGACTTACACATGTTCTGAACAATAAGTCTTGGACTAGGAATCAGGAGGACAGGCTCTTGTTCTGACGTCAATATTAACTGGAGGTGTGACTTTAGCAAGCTTTTCTTTGGCTTTGGTTTCCTCTTTTATTAACACAAGAGTGGGAGGAGGTGATTTAGATTAAAAAACAACAACAACAACAACAAAACATGAGGGCTGAAGCCCTCTGCCTGGAATTCTTTTCCTCCCTCATCTGAGCTTGTCAACACACTACCTATTCTTGAAAGTCAGTCTCAATGCCTTGGTCTCTATGAACTTGTCATTGTTCTTCCTGATGGATGGTGGTGCTCCTTCTGAGCCAAATCCATTAGTAGTTGGGGTTCCTGTATCTCGCTCACGGGGTTCATTGTATACTGCCCTGTATTCATGATCATTTGTCTCCTTACCTTAGCTGGGTGTGCTATGGCCCCAGGACTTTTGAACTCGCTGTTCCCTCTATGGGATGCTTTTGCCCCAGGTAACCACAGAGCTGGCTGCCTCACTTCATTCAGGCGTCTATAAATGTCACCTTTCCAGAGATGCCTTCCCTGACCATTCTATGGAAAATAGCCATTCTCTTTCTTTATAACCTGCTTTATGTTTTTATAGCACTTATCGCTGCTTGGCATTTTGTAGTTTCACCTGGTCATTGTCTCTCCTCTAGAATGTAACTCTATGAGAGCAGGTAGCTTCTTTTGTTCCCTGTAATATGCCTATGGGATGATGCATAGGGGGCACTCAATGAATAAATGTTGAATGAACAAACGAATGAATGAATGAACTGTCCTCATAACCCCTTTGCCTCTTAGAACAGGGGGTAGCAAGTTGCTAAACAGCTCTGGGGCCTGGGGAGATCCTGTACTTTATGAAACTTAAAGACAAGCTACCTGCCTTTGACTGGACGTTTGCTATAGACCAGGGAGGGTTTTGGGACTTTTGCTTGGATTAGCTCATTGAGCTCTCACAAAACACTTTGGAGGTACCAGTAGCTACCATTTACAGATGGCAACACTGAGGCTCAGGAAACTTAAGTGTTTTTTTGCTGAAGATCACACAGCTAGGAAACAGTGGAGTCGGGATTTGTACTTAGGTCTCCCCAGCTCTAAAGAGCTCTTTCCATCTTCTGGGCTGCTGCTTCTCTGAAGAGGGAGAGAGGACACTGGAGTGCTTTGAGCCAGGGGACAGATACTTGGCAGCTAGATCTGATTCTATGGCCTGGCTACCCTGATCAGGGAACTGCCCAGCCCTATTTTCCATCTTGCTCGTCTTCCTTCTCCTTAATTTTCATTGTCTCCAAGCCCAAAGCTCCTTCAAACTGCTGTTTCTCTAGAAGAGGAATTTCCAATTCCAGCCAATCCATTGGAGTCTCATAGACCTGTTCTTCTCAGCCATTAATCTCAAGCTCCTTGGTTGTCAGTGAGAGATGGCGGGGCTTGGATGAAACTCTCCAATTAGCTGTGTTTCAACGATGCTTAGGGCAGCCCTTACTTTTGGCTCCCTGCAACCTATAGGGTCAGAGAAACATGGAAGGTCCCACCAGTGCCATTGCTACTCTGGGGCCTATTAAGGAACAAAGCACGGGAATGGTCAAGAGGAGACAGACTGCCTCATCGGGATAGAGGAAGACACTAAGAACCCCCTCTTCTCTCTAGGACATTTTTCTTCACCTGGGACCACTTCTGGTTTGGGAATCTAGGTGGTCTCCTGAGCAAAGGATGTAAGAATAGCCACCCTGCAGTTCCACCATTTGGGACTGTTTTGAGTTTGTGGATTTTCTAAGATCCCTTAATTAAGCACTTGCAGTTAATGTATAGTTTAAAGCCAGACAAGACAGTAAGGTAAGAATCTGAGTTAAGCTCTCTATTCCTTTGAGAGGGCTTCGGTGGGGAGTAATGGGAGAGAATAGGAGCTTCAGGTGGACCTTAGTGACCCAGGGATTGGGAGACGTCCTGGACCAAGTGTCTTATGGACCAAGCTGGCAGCCCAAGTCTTGTCCTGGGTTCTAGGGCATTTTTAAACCCTATGACACTGCATGTGATACACCTGCCTGTCCTTCTGGAGGACAAATTCCTGGAACTCGGAGAGTGAGCTGGTTCCCCGTGGGAGCTGCCCGTCATAGAGCTGTCTGGGAGGAATTCCTGCCTGTGGTGGCTGTCTTTGCCCCAGAGGCTTGGGGGCTGACCAAGCTGTCTGCTGAGATCTCTTCCAGCTCTAACATTTTGTGGTTTTATAGAAAGAGGCTGGAGATAAGGAAAAATCTGCACCCCCTGACCCTTCACTTCCTCCTTTCCAAAGACAGACACTGGAGGGATGCAGTGAGATAAGGAGCCAGGTCCAGGGGATCCAAGCAACTGGAAACGGACAATGGTTGAGGTCATTCGGGCAGCAGGTGGTGCTGAGAGACAGCAAATCCACTGCAACTGGGACTGGCTGGCAGGGACCTGGAGGCGTGGGTGCTGGAAAGGGAGGGGCAGCTGGGAGCTACGCTAGAGGAGCTGGGCCAAGAGTAGAAAAATAAGAAACAGACCAAGGACCTGGGGGAAGAGGAGAAAGGGAGAGGTGAGGTTGGGAGTTTCCTGGACTGGAGACTGGTCACTTACCAGACAGGAAGCTTGCTTGAGTCCCCTGCCTGGGCTGCCCAGCTATTCTCACGTGTTACAGCCTGAGAGGAAGGACTAGAAGTGAGATGAGAGGGCTTGCACGATGGGGTGTGTGTGTGTGTGTGTAGATGAAAAGCCAGGGCTTCTCCTTCGGGACATGCTCTGTTCAGCTGGGAATGGCTCTAGGTGATGAAGAAAAGGTGTTCCCGTCCTAGCAAGGTAACAAGGAGAAATAGACTGCTGGGCACAAAGGCTATGGCAGTGGAGGAGAAAGTCACCTGTTCGTCTCTCCCTTCTTTCTACTTGAGGCTTCCGAATAAGCCCTGGACTACCTTTTCCCTCAGCCAACTGGTGACTCAGGGATTCCCTCCCGTCACCCCCAACCTGGCAGAATCTCTGAGGTCACAAAAGCATGGCCTCTCACTGGCTCCACTGGGTCAATTGAAAACACTCTCCCTGTCCTCCATTACTGGTACCTCGCTCAGCTTCCCTCTTATAATTTCTGCAAGCACTTTCTCCTCCTTACTTCTCTTCTTTGCTTCTCTTTTATAAGATCTCCCTGCCCCCAAGTTATAAAAGGAGTGTGTGCTTGCTACAGAAAACTTGGGAAAGTGTACCTGGAAGAATATTAAAAGAATAAACTCAAACCCCCATCGCTCAGAGACCACACAGCATTTTGGTCTGGTTTTTTTTTCCTGATCTGGTGTTAACTGCACACAGTTAAGCCTGTATGCACTGTCAATACAGCATTATGTCAAGCCTTTTCTCTTTATAGCATATGCATTTCCCCCTGCTATTGAAGATTCTCCACCAGAGTACTTAATATACTGATAATCAATCCAAAGGATTTGCCATCATTTACTTCATTCAACTTTACTGAGATCTCTGGTTCCAGTTTTAGCCTACATCGTAATAAGCCTTTTAGAGCATAACTCTATACCTGCATTTTGGATGATAATTTCTGCTCTTTGCTTTTGCTTGGGTAGTGATTCTACCTAACTGAGGGCGGACCCTCATCCATCCAGAGAGCCACCTGGAAGGGAAGCTCTGGACAAAACTTCTAAGAGTCTCTACTCTCTCTCTTTTTTTGCCTGAGGCAGCCAATGCTTTCTTGAGGCCTGTCCTGCCTTTAGCAAGTAGCCAGGGAGACGACACTTTTGAGAGAGGGTCTTTATGGCACCAACTATCTCCCCCTTCAAAAAAAAAAAAAAAAGGCAACCCAACCAGAAGCCACCAAGGAGACTACCTGTTTGACTTTTGGGTGAGGTGGCATCTCTTGCCCATATTCTATTAAGCGTGATTGGTTAATGTGCTGCATAACACTATAACCTGTCTGCCTCAGGCCCTGGTCAGGCAAAAGACCCTCAGCTCGAGCTGAGAGGAGTGGACCACAGTGAAGTCAAGGACATATTTTTTTTACAACCCCACCCCATGCCGCGATGTGAGGCCCTTTTCTAAGCTTCCTAGGAAGCAGCTCTGACTAAGAAAATCCCCTCACTTGCCTCTAAGCAGACACTGGTTCGAAGTTAGCAGGAGACAGGTGTCTGCTGGGGAGAGAGATACCCATTTCTAGAAAGAGACTTGGAGTCCATGTCTAAAGGGGAAGGGTGGATAACACCATGGTTCAAGTGACTCTGAAACGGTCCTGGAGCCCTTGGTATGGAGAAATACCCCAGCCCATGTTCATTAGTGAAATAAACCTTTGAGGTTCATGTCTCCTGTGTTTGATCAGAGTGCGTCAGCGTGTTTGTTCTCTTGTTCCTTCCCACTTATTTATCAAGCATATATTGAGTGACTACTATGTGTACAGGCCCCAGGGTGGATTACGAGCAGGTTTAGGAAAAGAGCGTGACATGGTTCTTCTCTTTAAGAAGCGGATAACCTGGCGGGGAGATGGGCAGGCACACAGATTACTAGAACATAAGACTTTAAGAACCGTCGGATAATCTTGGGAGTTTAAATGAGCAAGCAAGTCATCTCAGCCTGGGGGAAGTCTTCACATGAGAAAGCTGCGGAATTCCGGTAGGGCCTTGAAGAAGGAGCAGGGCTTTGAGTTGAAGGGATATGAGAATGGGCATTCCAGGCAGGGTGGACAAAGGCAGAGTGGTGGGAGATATAGAAGGGGAGGAGGTCGGTGGCTTTCTGGAGATAGAGTCCCAGGTGGTTGTTTTAAACTTCTCTGAGGAAGCAGTTTCTCACTATACAGGAACATGCTGGTTAGTTGGGATCACAAAGGCAAAGGAAGGGAGATGATGGAATTCCCCAGGCAGCCGGCAGTTGCCCCGGGCCGTCAGAGTGCTGTTTATGAAGTGCTTCCTCAGCCTGAACCCCCTGTCCACGCTTGGCACCGAATCCCATCTTGGGAGGAGGTTGCTTTGCCCATGGTGTGAAATGAGATCATTCTTGAGAACACTTTGTAAACTGCCGAGCACTTAGATAATGTACCTACTCTGCGCTAGATATTTTTGGCGCTACTTAGAATCCTCTGACCACTGACACAATGTTTAACAGCCCACACTTCAAACATAGGAAAGCTGGGCTTTGAAAGTAAGTGACATGTTCCTGGGGTCAGAGTCAGTAAAAGGCAGGGTTCCAGTTGAACCCAGGTCCATTTCTACCACCCATACTCTAGTCACTATCAGCCTGTGTTATCTCTTGTTCCTGGTGTAAATGAACTGAAGCTTAGACAGGCTAGGGGAAGTAAGATCACAGCAGGCAGCTGAACGGAACTCCAGTTGGGGTCTTTTGTCTCTGAAGTCCAGCGCTCTTCACACCCAGCACGGGGTTGGGGGGCTGGTAGTGAGGAGGTGAGAAGAGGGTGGCAGGAAGAAAGGGGCATAAAGACACATGGGGACACCAAAGATAATTTTTTCCCCTAACAGGACAATTTAGCAAAGGGTTAGGCCCTATGGTGTCCATTCTTGAAGTATGTACAAGCCTACATTTGTTCTCTCATTAAATGGCGACCATTTGATTCCAGGCCTCAAAGACATTATATTCTTCATGTTCCCTCACACGGAAGTAGTGTTGCATGCTTCCACTACCCTGTCAGGTAGGCAGGATGGGGTGTGTCTTCCCTGAGGGGACAGGGTCATGTGAATTGCGGTTAACAGCGTGGCCTCATGGACTCTGCCTGGGTTCAAACCCTGGCTCTGCCACCTGCCAACTCTGTGATCTTGGGCAAATTATTTCACCTCTCTGTGCCTGTTTCCTCATCTGTAAAATGGGGATAATAATAGAACCTACTTACTGGATGAGTTGTGAAGATTAAATGAGTTAATGCATGTAAAGTGTTCAGAAAAGCCTGCTTCGGAGGTAATGCTATGTGAGCTAGCGTTTGCTGTTATTTTCCCACTCTGGCTCAGTACTTGCCTCTCCTGGCAAATACTCTCAGGTGACTCCAGCCCCATGGCTTCTCCCCAGAGTGGCATTTACCAAAATGTCAGACTTGAGTCCTGATGGTCATCATTAAGTTGATAGCCATGATGGAGGTGACATTTCTGGGTTTTGGGGGACCCTGCCCGGTGGCTGGAGCTCCTTCCCTCTGGTCTTCTCATCCTGCATCCCTCTGTCCTGGACTAATAGTCTAGAGTGTTAGAGTAATCTTAAAGTATTAGATCCAAAGGGTATCCTGAGATCATCTAGTCCAACGTCTTTATTTTTCAGGGTGGTGGTGGGGACTAACTAAGATGGTACATGTGACTTCCCCAAGGCCACCCGAGAGCTTGTCCTGGCCTAGACCTTGGCATTCCCAGTCCTGGGATGGTGCTGCCACAACCACATATACTTGGCATCAGAGGAACTGTGGGGCTTTTTGGGTCTGAAGCCCCAGGGGACAGAAGGGACAGCTTGGGCAGCCAGCAGAGGTTTAATTACACATGATATGAAGTGTGTGATGGAAAATGCTCCTCATGTTGGTTTTATAAAGCACATTAGCATAGCTGGTGGACAGGGAAAGGAGGAGGAGGAAGGTAGTCACTTTTTTTTTTTTTAAGAGTTTTATTCAAACTATACCCTGTGGTGCCAATACTCTTTCAAATAGTTGCAAGAGCTTCCTCCATGAAGTGCAGATCATCCCCATTGCAGACCGAGGCTGCTGCATGTATGGGTAGTGTAATGGTAGACCTGGTGTCCATTCTTCTGCCTGGAATTCTACATATGGTGGTGTCGATTTCTTGGTTCAGTAGTTTGCAGCTGTTGACAAGCTTGGAAACTCCTCAGCAGCAGGGTGTAATAACTCTGGATGACGTAGGGCCCCTGTGTACTGGAAATTCTGCCCTAGGGCTTCTTGTACTCTTCTCTCCATTGCAAGAAGGCTGGTATCTCAAGACCCACTGTTGAAGTAGCAATTGTCCCGACTTGACACTGGCTAATGTAAGCCCTCATAGTGTTGTATGTCGTCGTTTGTGAGTAACTCGCAAGCATTTGGACCTGGATTCATTAGCTCTTTTCCTGGTGAATCAAATCTGGCACTGAGAATTGCATAAACAAATGAACCAAACCAGGGCTGTCTGTTAATCCAGCCATTTGTGTGGTCAGGCAAGTACCCCACTAGTAGATTAGATACATCCTTCAACTCTGGCTAACCGATTGAAACAATGAATGCCTGGAACCTTCTGTTTACTTGCTCTGAGTTGCTTCAAATTTTGTTGGAAGACCCAACCACAATACTGAAGAGAATGCCACATACAAACGTGTACATTGATGCCATCTCTGTTAAATTCAACGTCATCATTTTGCCAGAGAGAGATTTTGGATATAAGGAGAGAACTGACGTAACCTTCAGTGTTCCATCCTTAACAATTTGAATCCCTGACATTGGGTTGGCATCAGTTCTTGTAAGGGCCTTGTGAAGTCCACCTATGATGAGACAATGACGAGGCCAGGAGTAGCTGGGTACAATTTCCTGCTGTGCTCTGGATGGAACATGCCCTTTGCATTTAGCTAGATGTCTTCCTCTCTTCTGATTCCCAGTGAATTCTCATTCTCCTTATGTGTGAACTTATAGGAGTTATACTCTAGATCATCGAGAATTGGGTATCATTACTTACGGGCACAAGGGCAGTAGTGGACCTCTGTTTGGGATCCATTCCCACTCTTCAAGAGTCACTTCTTTCTCTGTTTTGGGGAGGAAGACGAAGTTTAAATCCAGTGGAAGAAGAAATAATGGGCCTTGGGGTAGAAAGGAGAGACTTAGAGAGGGAAGAGGAATTTCCAGTTCTACTGGACTGAGGGGAAGGAGGAGGAAGGCAAAAAGAAGACAAATGCCAGAAGGTGCTGGGGGGGTGGGCAGGACAGAGCGTGGAAGTGGTTTCTCTGTCACTGTGGCTTGGTTAGAGGAGGACAAAGATGAGGGCTAGGAACTTGCAATGATGGTTAGCAGGTACAGACTAGCAGTTTCCCTCTGGCCTCCACTTCAGGCTGCTTGTAGGGGGAGCATCTGCAATATACTTCTTGCAGAAAGACCTAGCTTTTGAGTGGGTTCAGCCTCCGAGCCAGAGCAGAAAGTAGGGGGAGGCCCCTGGGAGACTGCACTCGTCAGAGATTCTGATCTCATAGGTTTACGGTGGAGCCTGAGAATCTATCTACACCTTGAAAAAATGTTCCATTTATTTCTGGTGTAAATGGTGCACGGCCTACAGTTGAGAAGTCTTGATTATGGGATTTGTAGAGTTGAACAAACTGTTTTGGGGAGGGCAGCAGGAGGGCAGCAGGAGGGCAGCAGGCTACTACTTGGAAGGAATGATGGATATTCATCAACATCTCTTTGACGATTTAACATTTATTTAAACACCTACCGTATTTCATGCCCTGTGCTGGGTGTACACTCTAGGAACTACAGAGGAGCTCTGCCCCTAAAGAGTTTAGAGATAAGACATATGGGTCCCAAATAACGTGGATGTGATTCAGAATGGGATAAATGCTGTAAAAGATGGATAGATACCAATCGTTGGCTTTGAGCAGAGGGCACCAGGGAGACCAGACTGGGAAGAGTGACGGCTCTGACTACCATGTCGAGGAGCTTAGCCTTTCTTCTATAGGAGGCACAGAGGGGTCACACTAAGCTCTGTAGAGGTAAAGTGACTTGCCCCAAGTCACACACACAGCTAGTTAGCAGTAAGACCAGACTTTAAACCCACTCTAGGGAAATCACTCAAGGAATTTCAGTAGGGGTATGATGTGATCCAAGACGCTTTGAAACCATCTTCTTGTGTGTAAGATGGATCAGAGTATACCTTTTTTTTTTCATTATTGTGGAAGATGAGCTGTGTTGGAGGGTTAGGGTTAGGAAACTATTGTAAATGTCCATGTACTGGGGTGTGCTGCTGGAACCACAACGTAGCAGGTGGAAGGATTCAGGAGGCGTTAGACTTCTTTGAACCTTCCATAGCGCCTGGCATGGGATGAGTGGCCACCAGACCTTTGCTGAATGACTTTATTAATCAAGTCTGGAAAGACATCTTGGACTCCCTGACTTACTGGTGGAAAAGAGAATGGGCAGCCTGGGATGGGTGAGGCTCCGGTGTTGCTGTATCTCTTGGGCCGGAAGCAGCTTTCAGCTATGTTTCTGGCACCCTTCCCCACCAATTCATTCTCAGTGGCTCATGAAAACTCCAGAAAATTTATGCCTCGGTTCACCTCCAGGGAATCCATCATCTTTGAGTAGAATATGCATAAGGGAGGGGGAGAGTGAGAGCCAGAGTGAAGTGGCCTGGGCTGATGATGTCCTCCCTCTTCTTTACAGTTCAAGAGAGCTGTGTGGGTACGTGGGGCGGGAATGCTGAAGGGTTGCTCTGTCCCGAGCTTCTTGCATATCTTCCATGTGAGCCTCCATCTGTGGGTCATCATCTCATTAGGAGAGCAAGGGATAAAAGGTAACAAATTGCTCCACTCCTACCAACCCTGAGGGCAGGCAGGCTTGTTAGGGAAGGCTGTGGCAACCAAGCAGGAGCTTGGGCACTGAGTAGGCCACGCAACAACCAGAGAAATAAGCTGTCTTCCTTCAATCCTGGGTTGAGCACAAATGAAGAGCACTAATAGTCAGAAGATTTGGGTTTGAAGTCTGGTCTTGCTGCTAACTAGCTGGGTGACTTTGGGCAACTTACTTTACCTCTATGGAACTCAGTTTCTTCAACTGAAAGCATTTGAAGGAAATGTAGTAGTACTAAGAGAGAAACTTGGGCCTGTTTTATCCTTCCTTAAGAGAATGGTCCCTGCATGTAAGTTTGGAGATGTGCTTTGGAAACTTGGTTCTGAGATGGCCTGGCTACGGGCTTGGATAGGAGTGAAAAGGGTGGATAAAGTTTCTCCCAGGAATCTTACTCTTGATCAGGGGTCTAAAGAGGAAAAAGAACATAAAAAAAAAAAAAAAAGAACTTACAAATTTTACTTCGGATACCAGAGCCCACCAACTTTAGCCTATGCCACGTCCTCTCCCATTTTGCTAAGCCGGTTCTTGCTTGGAGATTTGTTGGAGAAGCTTCCAAGCTTCCTTTGGGGGAGAAAATTCAAAGATGGGAGGACCATGTATGAGGTGGGTGAGGTGCCTGAAACACCCTCGTAAACACAGATAAGAATTATTTCTTACTTAGGGCATGGCTTAGGATAATAACTAACCTTCCAGTTGTTTTCCAAATTCTTCTCTTCAAATCCATCCTGAACACCACTTCCAGATTAATTTTAAAACACTACTTTTATGAGAAAAGTCCCCCATTCTCCCTACATGAAACAGAAAAACTTTCAGTTCCTTGCAAAAACAAAAACAAAACAAACAAAAACCCCAGTTCTAGTCTGTAATGGCCTGACTCTGAGCTTCTAAGACACTGTCTAACTCACTGCTTTGGCAGTTTTCTTGACCTGCAGGCTATGATCAGTTTTTTTTTTTTTTTCATACGTATGAATTTCCCCAATTAAATTGGAAACTTGTTGATTCATTTTTTGGTTCATTTTAGCAAAAATGTGTTTAATCCTTATTGGACACCAGGCAATGTGAAAAGCATCTCCTTGCCCTCAAGGAGCATGCAGGTCTAGAAACGATGACAAACACAAAGGCAGAAAATTACAAAGTAGTGCGATAAAAGAATGCCCTGCTAGGGGACATATAGGATGGTGATGGTACTGGAGGGCGGGATATGGTGGGTTCTGGAAGTTTTACAGGGAAGGAGATAATAGAGTTAAGCCTGTTTTGCAGGATGCAAGGGAATTCACTAGACGGAGAAACAAGTTAGGGGTTCCTGTTCATTGAATGCGATATCCAAAAGCCTCTGGGAGTGGGGGTAGAGAGAAAGGCTGAGGGGATCACAAGGAGAAGTGCAAGTATCTGGAGCACGGCGTCTGTGTGAGCGCAGCAAGCCGTGAGCCTGAAGAGGTGAGGAGAAGCCACGTGCTTAAGAGCCAAGTCTTCCTGGCCGGAATGTCCTTCTCCGTGTGGTGGGAGCTCCTGAAGGGATTTTCAATGGGGTGGTGGGTGGGGTGGGCGTGGTGGAAAATCATTTGGTATAGGCTCCTTCGAGGACCACTGTGGCAAAACTAGACAGGCTCTGATGAAAGCCTGAACTGCTTTCGGCTATAGGAAGGCAGGAGTGGGGAAGGATCTGAATGGCACAAGTCAATCTGGTGAAAAGATCTCCAGCTGCTCTTCTCTTGAGCTCCTTAGCCCACTTCTCTGGACCTAAGGCATAGTGTCATAGAGCCACAAGAGAACTTAGAGATCATGTGGTCCAACCCTTCTCCCATTACACAGATGTGGAAAACTGAGGTGCAGGAAAGGTTAAGAAGAGAAAAGGCTACTGGAAACAGGTGGAGCCTATAATTAGGCATGCAGTGAATCTGGGGATAAAATCTATCTGGCTGGTGACTTTGCATCTGAGGTCCACCTTCTCTCCAGCTCCTGAAAAAGAGTGAGGGTCTCATCCTATTAGGCAGATATGGGTCCAAGTTAGGCCTGGGCAGAGGGAAGCAGAGAGTTTAGATGATGCTGAAGCTGCTCACCTTGCCATGCTAGGAAGACGTCATCTTGGTTCTAGTGCTATGAATGATACCAAAACTCATTTTTCAAAGGTGAAGGTAATAGAAAGCCCCTATAGCCCGTCAAAGGAGCCCTGGTGGCACAGTGGTTAAGCGCTTGGGTGCTAACTGAACGGTTGGCGGTTTGAACCCACCAGCCACTCCTCGGGAGAAAGAAGAGACATACTGCTTCTGTAAAGACGACAGTCTTAGGAACCCTATGGGGAAGCTCTATTCTGTCCTATAGGGTTGCTATGGGTTGAAATTGACTCGACGGCAACCAGTTTGCATTTTTTTAAGAAAAATTTTTATTATAGCCTTTCAACTCTGTATAATGCTAGGGATAGTAATTTGAAAAAATACAAATTAATCGAAGTTTTAAAACTACCATTTGGAAACGCAAACTGAGATCCACCGGGAATTTCCTAAAAAGCAGTCTGGGAATTAAAACATGATGGCTCCCTAACCACCCAAAACTAGAGGAGCCAGCACTTTGCAAGGAGTACCTTAGTATCCTGCCAGAGTCAGCCTTAGCTTTGGAAAACAAATGTTGAAAGATAGGCTATGAAAGTTACCTGAAATAGTGCTGTGGCATTAAAAAAAAAAAAAAAAAATTCAGGCTAGTGTGTGGCTTGTGAGGATTTTAAATGCCTATTAAATTTTTTTTTTTTTTTTTATAGGGCATGAATGAGCCTAAGTCTTAGAACTCCCGGAGAAGAGCACTGGCCCACCCAGTGGTTTAGTTTCTTGATTACTGTCATTATGTACTTATAATGCGTGTTACAGGAAAGGAAAAAAGGCAACCAGGTCCTGGACTATAATATTTCAGGTGGGGTGTATGCTGTGTACAGTCACTGACACGTTTCTTAATAGTAAAGGCCCTGGATACACTGTAGCCTGGTTGCCTTGGCTTTAACCAATGTTTTACCCAGCGTTACCCACCACGCTATAACATGTCAAAGGGAAGGGGAGCTTGTCCCAATCTAGGCTATACAGATTTTAGACGCAGTAGCTGAGCTAATATCATAGGGTGGGAGCTGGTGAGTGGGAGGCCCCCCCCCAATGGATTTGGAGTTAAAGAACCTGGATAGGATAAGCCAGTTGGCACCAGCTGTGTCGTATTGCTAGGTCTCAGTTTTCTCATTTGTAAAACAAGAGATACCTCCGCTCCAAGGTCATTTTGTAATGAAATGCAAAAGCACTTTGGGATGGTATTGGGGTATTTAGTGTTTGGTAGCGTGAAGATGAAGACTCAGAAGGAATGATAGGGACAGCTCGGCAAATGACCCTAAGTAGATGAAGTGTCTGTGAGTCCCCCACGTGTCCAATGAGTTGTGGTGTTTGTGTCTTTTGTGACCAGAAGAGCACTTTATCTGGGTGATTTTGGCTGGTTCTCTTGTCACTTTACAGAGCATGAGACCAAAAGAGAATGTATGTGCCATTTTTTCACCATAATAACGGCCTCTTCTTTCTTTTTAAAGTTGCCCGTTCTTCCATGCTCCAGCATGCTTTGGGGGAGTACCTTCATTACCCCTGTGAGAGCATGTCGCCTCCAGCCTCACTCCCAGTCAGGGATGTCCCCCCTCTGGCAGCAACAAGGGGCAGGAGAGCAATTGAGGTGGCAAGTCAGCCACCACAGTCGTTAGCAAGGTGTGCCGCTGACAGGTACCACTAGGACACTGGTTAGATCAGCAAGAGAGCAACAGGTAGGTCTGCTTTGGGTCACGAATGAACCCTGAGCTCCCAGGCTTAACACATTCTTTCTTATCCATAATTCAAGCCCTTTCCCGTGGAGTTCCAGTTATTTTCCTCTGCACAGTGCCTTCCAAGAACTCCCCTGGCCCTATCTCACTCTGTGGTCAGTCAACAAAGGTCAACACTGATAATTCTTTTCTCTTCCTCATTTGGGTCCCTAAGTATCTTTTGGATTAAGACATGTTTGCCTGGATGACAGAATCCTGCTTATTTAACTCTATGAGTTCAGTCCAGTCTCCCACTTTGTAAAAAACAAAACAAAACAGAAAACAACCTCCTTCTGCTCCAAACATGAATGTACACATCCAGAAATGCTTACAAGGTATCTTTTTCATGCATAGGACTTAGCCTGACAAATCCATCTATATTAATGTCATTTCCTCCTTGACTAGGCCTGTATCTAATAGCACATATCATCGTCTGCCCCATGTTGCGCTGCTTACGTATATATCAATGTCTTCCAGTCCAAGTCTACTTCTAGTTGAATAAAATTGGTTTATTGGCTTATTGCAACAAAGGACAAATGTACCTCACAGGGAATGTGGGAAGTCTCGTTAAGAGGGAAGTAGAATTTACAGCATCTGGGCTTGTTTAAGTGATTTTTAGGGAGCATTCAAGGGAGTGGGGATTTGCTCTGGACTGGGTGCTATTAGGAACAAGAGTTCATTGCATGACTGGAACCTTAGTAAATTTTATCTAGAAGACAAAAGGAATGAAATGAGGCTAAAGTGATAACCGATGAAGAAGCAGCTGTCACTCATATTAACCAGGATAAGGGGATGTTTGGTCATTTTTGTGGCTTAAAGAATACCAAGGCCTAACAGACATGTCAGTACCTGTCAGGGGCTGCTTTTCTCTTCCTCAGCCCTCCCTTTTGGTCAAGGACAAGGTTAGGCTGCGGGGCATTAATCTATGGAATCCAGGTTTCACCATTGCCAACATTTTGCTCATCAGGAGGCCGTTCAAAGAATGGAGTCTGTAGTTGGACTAGAGGTAGTCTCTCCTGCTCCTTTTCTGACAGGTCTTCTGACGTGACCACAGATGCACAGTAGCTTCGAAGATTCCGGATAGAACATATCAACCAAATGCAACACGATGTCTAGAAACAAAAATCCCTTATTACTGGCTCTTGTAATAGACTCTGAAGACAAGGGCCTGGATTATCAAATCCAGGCAATGACAACGTGTCCCTAATCCAAACAGTCTTTTTCTAGAGGTGCAGCCAGCTTTTTCTTTTAGCGTAGCTACAGAATGTTTACTTGAGCCTGTAGTATTTATATAGGTATAGCAGGAAGTGCTTGCTCTAGTGTAAAATTTTCTTTGGCTAGCCAAGGAGAAATCAAGGGCTACGTGATCATCCACAACAACCCTGACTAATAAATTTAAATGTGAACTAGTTTGTTTGGTTTCCAGAGCAGAGGTTATGTAATTTACGACTTCTACTAGGGTCAGAGAGAAGTTCCTGACTGAATTATCCCTACTGTGGGAATTGTGGAAACCTTGGTGGCATAGCAGTTAAGTGCTACGGCTGCTAACCAAAAGGTCAGCAGTTCGGATCCACCAGGCACTCCTTGGAAATTCTATGTGGCAGTTCTACTCTGTCCCATAGGGTTGCTATGAGTCGGAATTGACTCAACGGCAGTGGGTTTGGTGGGAATTGTAGTTTGCATAGTATACATGAAGAGTGAGTTAGCTATCCCCCTTGGGAGTTATCCCAGGTAGCCTATGCTTGGCTCTTTTTGGAAGATTTTGGGCATTCTTTTTAGGGAAACTTGATCCACTGGAGGGGTGGTAATTTTAAACATCTTAAAGTCTCTGAAAATTATCCTGAATACAAAGGAAAAGTTATATGTGGCAGGTGGATAAACGCCTGAGGTCCAACAGCACTGGACTATCATTTATCGTAATAGGAGCGAGCTCACCCTTCTCTCTTGTACTTGGGGTAGGAAGCTTTTCTGAGTGAAGTTAACAGGATAATGTGTCTCTAAAGAGAACAAGCAAAAATTTTCCCAATGTTAGTTTCCATTCCTGATGGACTGAGTTTTGTTAATAGGGTTAAAACACCCTAAGGCAAAGCATATCCTTGAGATGGGGCAGAAGTCCAATGTTTTTAAAACTTCAGTTTGGGTTTCATTGTATGAGGGAAACTTAAGTATCAGAAGGACTTTTAGAAGGAAATCTACCTTCTGAAGTATTGAAAGGAACAGTTATCAAACGCTTGTCATCAATTAAATTTAGAGCGGTAGCTATGGGCTGAGAAAAGCAGCTTTTTTTTTTTTTAAATTAAAAAAAAAAAAACAGGGGGTCAAAAATAACAGGATTAAGATAAGGGAGATCATATTGAGAAATCTTTTAGATAAGAGAGCGTGCCGAAGTACAATAGACAAGGTTAGTGGTACAGTAAAGGAAAAGGAAAAGGGTGCTGAAGAATCAAAATGAATCTTGTTTTGGAGTCTCATGTGGAAATTGTCCACTTTGTAGTCAGCAGCTTGTCTTAGACGGAAGCTGTCCGTTTTTTGCAGTCAACTTTTTTCTGGAGAATTTCTAAGACTTCTCTGTTTGAGTCCTCCAGTGGAATGAATGTCACGTAGTTAGGTGCTGTATGTGTTTTTTCGTTGGGAAACACAGACCCAAGGATCAACACCTCGGAGTTTTTCACTGCTGTGTTAGTTGTTAACTGTACTTGTAAGGTCTTTCAAGCCCCAAAGCCTGTTTTTGTCTAGCTATTTCAGAACACCAGAACACCAGACCTTCAGGTTTCATGTCACGGAGGCTGCTTAAGTGGCCCCTGGAATAGCTTGAGACACAGGGAGCCTCAGATGTGTTGGACAAGGTCCCTGTCCAATGCAGTTGGGGTTTTTGTTGGATCTTGGCGGAACCTCCATTTTTGCCAACGCCCTTGCCCCAACATACCTGCAGTTGAACAAAGTTGAGTTTATTGATTCGTTGCAACAAAAAAGACACTCACATAATGGAGAACTGTGGGCCAAACATTTCCATAAGCTTTTTTCTTTCTCCTAAGCCCTCCTTGACTAAACCAGAAGCTTTGCGAGGAGAGATCCTATACGCCCGGAACAGAGTGGGTGGCTCAGCAGGTGTCATGCAAATTATCATCTGGGGAATGTCTGAAGGGATTTTAACCTGATAAAGGAAGGCCTGTTACCTGGAAGGAGGCCTGGCAGAGCTGAGAAATTACAGTCATCTCTCTTTCTCTTTCTCTAGAGGCCAGAGGGGCTGAAAGGAGACACTGGCACAGATTTGTCTGTAGAGAAGATAAAGACCAACCATTCCAGAGAGAGCAAATTCAAAAGTAGAACTCTTCTCCTTATTGCTTTCTCATGATAGAAAGTTAAACTCCTGCACCGGGGACTGAGTTAGGACCATAGAGTGAGGCGCTGGGGACGAGACTCATAAAAGAGAAGGGGAAGGTTCTGAGAGGGAAGGACGTGAACAGGTCTGCTTTTCCTGAGGATTCGAAATTATAATCACAACAAGGATAATTACAATGATTTCCTACCTATTTATTACGGTTTAGATTGCTCCCCTCTCCCTCGCCTTCCTTCTCTCCCACACTCTTGCAAATGCAACAATTCAATAAACATCTGTTAAACTTATGTGCCGGCACAGGGCTTGGGTTACAGAGATGAGGAGGGCGTGATCCCTGAGGCTCACTCCTCAGTGATTTTAGCGGGTTGGGGGAGATGGCAGAGAAATGACAACTGATCAAATTCCTACTGTTTCCTGTTCCGGGTCCTCCCGGCTTCATATGATTTCTAGCCTCTTCTTTGGTTCTATAAAAGTACATATAGAGGCATCTTTTTGCTCCTTGGAAGCTGGATGAGGGTCTCCAGACGGCTTCTTGTGGCCATTTGGAGGGAGAGGAGGGACTCATGTATTTGAGATATGGCCTCGGCCAGAAATTTCCAATGGCCCAGCACGGGGGGTCTGGAGGGATAGGATGCAGACAGGTTTGGAACTAGGAGGAGAATGGTTAAGTGGTGATTCAGGTTGAGGCAAGGCGGGAAAAGATCAGAACTGGGGTGGGGAATAAAAAATGGGGGAGAGAGAGTGGTCTGGTGGCTAGGGGGAGAAGGACCTAGGCTGATGATAATCCTGTGGGCCTCCTGAGCCTGCCCTGACCCTCCCCGCCTTCCAGAGATCTCGAGAAGACTGAAGGGCACGCTCCCCTGGACTGGGGTGACGACCATCCCCCAAGTCCTGGACGATCCTGAGGGCTCCACTCTTGCCCAGGGCAGAAGTCTCTCCACCAACTTCTCTCCCTCCAAATCCATCTTCATTAGTACCTATAAATGTCAGAGTCAGAGCCGTTAGAAGACAGGTCCTAGATAAATAATGCTATTCATATTTAATTTACGAGTAGTTCTGCAGCCTCTTTGGGGTGTGCTGGGTTAATTAAGAGCTGAATTAGATGGAGCTGCATCTCCCCAAGGAGACTCAATTAAGCTCTTTCTGACCAAAAAAAAAAAAAAAAAAGGACAAGAGATAAAAGGGGTGGGGGTTGAAGAGAGGGGTCCACTGGAGGACCTGCCCCTTGATCATGACCTCAGTCTGGGGCTGATTGGAGGAGAGCCCAGGATGCTTGTAGTTCAGTCTTTCCTTCCTTTCTTTTTTGGTTTGGAGCCCGCTCTGGTCCCCAGGCCAGGCAGCCCAGGCAGGTGGGAGGTGCTCGGTGTGGAAGTGGTGGGGAGCCCGGTCAACTCTTCTGGCTGCCGGGGGTTACCGCCCTCCGCCTGCCAGCTCTGAAGCTAGGAGCCTAGCCTGGAGCTGGGCCGGCTGCCCAGGGGACTCTGCCAGGAGTTGAATGTCGTGCTGCGGCAGCTGATTGCAGGCCTCAGGCCAGGATGATGGGTCTGAAATTCCAATTCTCACTCCGGGCCCTCTGACCCCAAACTCAGTCTCCTTCGGTGGGGCTGAGCATGTGAGGGGTTCTTAGCGCGTGCATGTGTCCTGGGGCACACATGCCTCAGGAGGCATGAGGCAGTTGACAAAATCCCCTCACACTCTTTTTTTTCCCTCAGGGAAAGTGCTTTCTCTTCCTTTGCCCTCCACTGGGAAAGCTGGGGCGCCACTGCTAAGGGAGACTGCTGTGGCATGGGATAGGGCCAGAATGCCCCTCTCTGGTGGGACTATAACCCCTTACACACACACACTCATTTCAAGGGATCAGGCTGCAGAGCTCAGTTTGGTCCACTGCTCCCATTTTATAGCTGAGGAGACTGAGATCCCAAAGAGGGCAATAATATGGCCAGGGTCCTAGAGTGAGTTGCTACAGAGATGGGCTCAGAATCTGAGGCCTCTGCCACCAACACTCGAATGTGCATGTATGTACATACACACACAGCATTTTCATGGGCTCATGGAGTCACAGAAGGCTGCTACAAATCCTGTTCCTCTGGACTCGTGCACCTAAAATTCGGCAGCCCTCACATACGCAGAGGCCCGTAGGGCTAGATGTACCCACTAGGCCCCAAGCAGACCCTCCCAGTCTTCTGTTCACATTCACCTGCACAGACAGCACACCTGGGGACCTGTTACATCCTTGGCTGTCACAGAGTCTGCGTGCTTTCAGAGTAATCGATGCTGTCAGCATGCCCGCGTCTCCATACGTATCCACTCAGTGCCAGACAATCACAGACGATCTCCTGACCTCATCGCCACCCGCTCGCCCTCCTTGTGGAAGCCTCGGGCTTGGGAGACAGCCTGTGCTGAAGATGTCCTAGAACTTTTTGGTGAACACATCCCCCTCAGCCCAATGGTCAAATCTACGCTGCTCTTTGTTCTGTAAAAAGATGGAGAGCTCCTTATGACTGTCCCTCAGCCTCCTGAGCTGTTAATTGTAGACTTTACAGCAAGTGGAAAATGAAGCTTCTTGTGAAAAACAGGAAAAGCAATGTGAGTTGGGATAGAAAGGCAGACGTGTGTGTGACGTTCCCTCTGGCCCCCAGGACTCCCTCAGCCACTGAACCTGGCTTTATGACATCTTGTGCTTTGAGGACCTGTTTCCAGCAAACCAGGTGGAGACTGGGCCTCCACATCTTTACCTTTGGTCAGTCTCCATCCTGTAGGGACATGCTCAGGCCTCAACAGACAGGGCAGGACCCTCCGCGTTCACCTGGTTCCTGAGTTTTGCCTTGACCTCCAATTTCAGAGCCAAGTTCATACTTATGGACAGATTTGGCTTCTCTGGCCAGACGTGTGGAGTGTCTCCTGAGGCACAGTTTTGCCCTTTCCCTTGGATTCCTTTGAGGCAACAGTCCGAACTCCCCAAAGCAGCGTGAGGCCTTCAGTTCCGACTTGAAGGCTGGGAGGGCCTCAGAGAACATCTCTACCAGCCCCTCAATTACAGGAGCAGGAGGGTGTTGACCAGAGCCGCATGGAGGGCCAGGGGAGACTGATTCAGACCTAGGGCTGCTAGCCACTTCCAACTCCACATGTCACAGCTCTTTCTCATCTTTGCTCTTCCTCCATCGCTTCCAGCTTACATATGTGTATCTTGCTTTACACAACAGATAAGTTCTTTTGAAAAGTAGCTTGTAAAAAGAGCTTTCAGACATCACACTGTATTGCAAAGTGAATCCTCCCTTTTCCAGGGGAGTTTACTCTTTAGGTTCTTATGCTTGTAGAGCTGTGGTTCTAAATGGGCTTTACCTATTTCCCTTGATCCTCAAAAGAGCCCCGGGAGATGGGCTGGGTGAGCGGTGTCGTCTCCATTGTGCAGACGAGGAAGCTGAGGCTCAGAAAGGTGAAGTGACTCCAGAGATTGTGGCAGAGCTAGCCTGTCTGCCATTCATGGACCTTTTGGTGAGAAGTCCCTGTCTGTCCTACTCCATCACTGAATTTCTTATACCATTAAATACTCAAAGTGGATGGCTTCAGTCTAAATCTGTGTTTTCCTAAGTGTGTTCCATAGAACACTGGTCCTGAGAATTGGCTGTGATAAAACACTAAGTTTGAGAAGTACTATACTACCTACCTCTCCCTCTTAGAGATTCACTATGCGTATTAGCCCATTAAAGGCTCTGAGAAGTCCTGCAAAGAAAACCCGCTCAACTCTGCTTTTCCCAAACTTATCTGACCACGGAACCCTTTATTTCTGGCAATATCTGTTGCATGGCACCCACACTGGGAAACACTGGTTTCATTTATTTCCGGTGTTAATCTGGATTTTTTAACCTCTCGGGTTTAAGTGAGGCCCACCCCACACGCCCCCCTCACGCAGCCTCTCTCCTTCTCTCCCTTGGGTGCACCCTGTTTGCTCATATCCCTTAGGGCAAGAGAGATTGTACTTGCATTCTCTGGCTTCTCATGTAGAAGGGGCAAGAGCGGGGCGGGGCTGATGGTGGGGCTGGGCAGTGTGACTCAGGAAAGCTCACTAGGACAAGTGTGACGGGAGGCCTGCGGAGGTCAGACCAGGTGGTCCTGGAACGAAAAGGAGGGGAGCCTGTATCTAGGTGGAGCCAAGCCCGCTGGCCCTGGGTGCCTTTTTGGGGTCCCTGGTCTCACTCACTGCTTCACTTTTCCACCTGGCCTGTCCTGTGGCCTTCACTAGACTGCCCCACGTGCTTAGCATGCTCCCTAATTCTCCCTGGAACCACTAGACAGCTTTTAGGAGTTGTCTTCTCTTTCTGTTCCTCCCTTTGGTACTCTGACCATAGCCTGGGTTTCTTCCTTTCACCTCTGGCCTGAACCCTAAGCCTAGGTGCTGAGAGAAGCCAGGCTTCTCTGCCACCCTCCTTTCCTTTTGATTATACTGCCTGTCCCCTCCACCTGGAATGGCTTGTCCATCATGTCCCCTTCTTTGAGGCTCAGTTCAATGCTCAAGTCTACAGTGCCTGGCCCAGAGCACGGCCTCTCTAGGCACGTTCTGAGTGAAAGGAGTGGGGGCGGCGGGGGAGCGGCACTCACTTTATTCATGTCCCCTCACAGTGTGGCCCTCAGAAGTGATTCCAGTACCTGCGATGCGAGGTCACCTTTCCAGAGGAGAGGAGGTTGGCCCTTCCATCTTTCCTGACACTCTTCTTCAGTGCAGCCTGAAGGCAGGATAGCCCTCTGCCACATCCCCTTGTTTACTCACCAGTGCTTAAAGTCAACTGGGGCACCGACAGCGTCTTAAGGGGCAGTTCTGCACACGCCCATTCTCAGCGCTTGTAGTTGGCTTTTTGGGTGCAAGGGCAGGAGGTCACTTTCCACTGGTTCCTCCCGACCTGGTGCTTCCACAACCCAATGGCCTATCCTCCAAGTCCTCAGCCCAGCCACTCATTAAAACATGCAAGAGGGCAGCAAAGAGCCCTGAGTGTGAAGCCACTTTGCTTCTGGGAGCCTTGGTTTACTTATTCGGGAAATAAGGGAGACTTGTACCTTCCTCACAGGGATGTAGTGAGGATGAAATGTGGCAATGGAGACTTAAGTACTTTTGAAACTCTAATAAAATAAATGCCGCTTGTCAAGGTCCCTAACCTGAGAATGGAGGAGCCTACTTCACAGGGTCCCAGTACAAGCTAATTGATGGTGCTTAGCCTGTAATAGGTGCTTGATAAAAGAGAACTTCTTTCCATCCCTCTTGATGGCTGTCACTAGGAAACCCAGATCTCAGCCACATCAGCCTCTGACCCAGGTCACCTTCAAGTTTCCATGTACTCTTCCTAAAAGCAAGATTCATGCCCCAGCGTCTGCCCTACAGCCCAAAGCATTGTATAATTATCTCTAGCGCTGTGCCTGCCACATAATGATTTATATGCTTGCCTGTCCCCCTGAGGGGAGGATCGTGACCGTTAGCTGGGCACTTCCTGTGTGTTGAATGAATGAGTGATCCATCCAGAAAGTCCAGGGATCCATCTCCATTTGTCACCCCTGGGGTTCCCAAACCCACAGCTGACGCTCTTCTCAGGTAGGCAGCCTGCGAACGTGTGGGGCGCAGCAAGTAGCTGGGCCTTCCCTCCAGCTTCTCCCTAGATCCTTCCTCTGTGGGAGCTTTGTCCTCCCTCCCTCCAGGCCACCACCTCCTCCTACTGGTTTCTGTTTCTAGGCTCAGCGTGTGGCCCAAGCTCATCACAGGACACTTAGTGGCCCTTGGCAGGCTGGTGGGGTCCCAGCCCAGCAGACCCAGTCCTTCAGGGGGCAGTGTGGGTGAGTTAGTGCTATTTAGAGAACTGTGACTTGTGTGGGTTTAACAGGAGCCCCACGGGGCCGTCATACAAAGGTTGACATTTGGACCTGTATCTTTTCTTTCTCCCCAAAGAGAAGGTGGTGGTGAACAACCTGACGGGCTTGTTTGCAGCCCTGTGTGCAGGTCTTTGTCCTTGGTCTCTCCCCATCCTGGTCTCAATACTGGTTTCTGTACACTGGACTCTCCATCTGGTCTCTAGGCACCAGAATTCTCTTGTTTGAGGTTTTCTATACACCAGTGGCTGGAGAGTGATAGTTGCTTTTTCATTACCCATGGGAGGGTGGGCTGCACTTGCTTTCTGGGTCATACAGACCTCCATGCATTCGGCAGCTACCTGGTGACAGTCTACTGTGAGCTGGGCCCTGAACCAGGCCTTGGGGTTCTAGACCTGAATGAGCTAAGACCCTGAGCAAGGAGCTCCCAGGCTAATGGTAGAGGCAGATGAATAAACGTTTAAACGGGCAAAATGGTAGTGGGTGGGTGGTTGTGGGGAACCATAATACATTCCAATTTCATGGGAGGGAGCTGTGGGAAAAGGCTTGACAGAGAAGGTGCTGGAAGTGAGATGTCAAAGCTGAATAACTGCTTGCCTCAGAGATAAGAGCAAGGCAGGGAGAGTGAGCCTGAGCTTGCTCCTCTGTAAAATGGGAGGGGAGTCAGGCCAGACTGTGATGTCTGGTGGGAGGTGAGGCAGGGGGGCTGAACCAGGGGGGACATGGAGGAGCAGAGGGCAATCGGCCAACAGCCCTGAGCAAGGGGCAGTCCTGTGGTGCCTGTTGAGGTTAGCCCAGGGTGGGAACAGGTGCCAGGGCTACTGCTAAGAGCCAGGCGCTCAAGCCAGCGTTAAGAAAGGCTTATGGAGGGTGGAGGCGTGTATATGACTGGACTGCTTAGCATCTTCAATGGGTCTTTGTATTTGGCCTTCTAGGGAAATGTCCATCCAACAGCACCTGAGGTCACTATGGGACTGGGGCAAACCAGAGAAGAGGCAGCCTTGCCTTACCTTGAGGATTGTGCCCTGACCTGAGAACTCAACGCCCTCCCTCCTGCTGGAAGGGGGCCTGGAGGGAAGGGGCCAGAGGGTTCTCTGGAGAGTGGCGAGAGCTGCTGGGATTGGCCGAGAGGCACAGGAAGGGCCTTCCAGCAGAGGGTGCTGACAATTCTCTCAGCAGGGCCTTAACATCTTCCCACTTGTCAAGGTTCATTTATCTTCTTTTTCCCTCCCGTAAGACAGATTTGAAATAAGGCCTTGCACTCGTGGTGCTGTGGGGTGCCTTCGTGTCCTCCCCACCCCTGCTTTGACTGGCCTCCTAATTTCTCTCCAGTCTCCCTTCCTCCCACCTGTCGGGGCCTTCCTCTGCTTGCTCAGCTCCTGTGCACCGACTCCAGCCCTTATTTGCTGCCTGCAGCTCTCCCTGGGAGCTGGCCCCTCTTCCCCCTCTTTTCTTCCACTCTCCACCTCTGGCTCAAAGGCTTTGCACATCTCCAAGGAGGGCCTGGAGTCCCCTTGCAGGAGCCCAGTTATTTATTTTTTGGCAGGTTGAACAGACGTGGCATTGGTGAGGGCAGGCAACATGAAGGGAAGGGGGCAAGAGTTGGCAGAGGGACCCTTTGGGGGTAGTCTTACAGCCATAATAATAAAAGACCCAAAAAAACCCACAGCTGTCGAGTTGATTCCAACTCACAGTGATCCTATAGGACAGTAGAACTGCCCCGCAGGGAAGCAGACAGCCATGTCTTTCTCCTGAGGAGGGGCTGCTGGGCTCGAACTGCCGACCTTTTGGTTAGCAGCCATAGTTCCTAACCACTGAACCACCAGGGCTCCTATAATAATAATAGCTGGCATTTATTGTTTACTATGTGCTTGTTACTTTGTTAAATGCTGGGTTTAAGGCATTTCTTTCCCTTCCTCCTCTGGACAATCCAATGAGGTATGTACTATTACTGTCCCCATTTAAAACGGAGGTGCAGAGAGTGGGTGAGAAGAGCCATAATAGGTGTTTTAATAAAACAGAACTTTTTTCTGCCCCACTTGACGTTGGAGAAGCACCTGCCAGAGGCCAGGTAGGCCCTCCCTTGGCCTGCAGCCAGGGTGGAGTAGAGAAATCACCCCTGATCAGAGAGGGCTGGATGAGCTGGGGGGTCTTGGGTAAGAGTGGCTTCCTCAGCAGGCCCTTGGGATCTTGTGCTAGTTCACAGTCAGAGCATTGTTCTTGTGGTCTAACTGAAACCCTTCGTACCCCATACCTATCCCTGGGATTAGAGGGAGGGTTGTTGGCGCTGCTCACCAGGAGTCGGGAGTGGCTGAGGCAGTGTTTTCTCTACTATCGTGTGGTCACTAGCTTAGGTTCCCACCTGCTCAAGGGGTGAAGCAGGTGTCTGCAACCCAAACACCTTTCCCAGCAGGCCCATTTCAATGTTGTTCCTTTGGGTCCCTGGATCCCAATGTCTCCCTCCACCCCAGGAGCTAGGCTCAGGGCCTGGGCTCTCCCTCTCTTCCTTCGCCTGGCATTTGGGTCCAGTCTGGAGCCTCCTGCTCTCTGGCAGTCCTTGCTGCTCTGCTCCCCGAGGAGTGGGGCAGGGAACCTCTGGGGTGACTTGGTACCCTGGAATGTCTCTTTGCTACTTCCACAACTTGGCTCAGGCCCCTGCAGGCTGTGGTTGGAAGATTTTGCCCTTTCAAAAGATGTCTTTGTTTTAGAGGGTGAGGAGTTCATCATGAATGTCAAGAGACCCTTCTAGGATAGAAGTGTTCTGGGCCTGCTTGGAAAGTAGTTGAGCAATAGTGGTTGAATGACTTCTGAGTACAGGGGCAGGGATAACTCACCCCCAGAGATGTTTCTGGAAATCCCAGGAGATGGGCTGGCTGCAGTAACTCTGCATACCCTGCACCTGCCAGGGTCCCCACTCTCTCCTCAGGTTCTGAGGGATGCTTAGGCCCAAAAAGGAGGCGCTCAGCAATGCTTGATGACTAGGTGAATCATAACAGGGGCGTTTTGAAAATGACATTTATGTTATGGGTTAGAGGAGGGGGTGGGTGTGGTTGAGATGTGGGGCTTTTTAGGGTCTGGGGGATCTGTCCACAGCTTGCACCTGGGATGCATTCATCTTACCAAGGAATGACCCTGGGAGGTGGGGAGTTTCTCATCCACACAAAAGGAAGCTGTGCCTGGCCAGGTATAGCCAGTCACATGGGGATGTGTCCTGTGGGGTGGCTACAAGTATGCTGGAGAGCTGGGGTTCTGGGCACCTATTCCAGCCCTGAGCTGATTGCCCTTTCTGAGCCTTGGGGCGAACATCTGTAAGACGAAGGTGCTGCTGTTTGTCCCACCTTCCTGATTCTCTTCAGGCTGCTCTGAGGATGATATGAGTGGTTGATGTGACGCTCAGCACAGACCCGTGCCTGGGAACTTGGGGTCTGCAGGGAACCCCCTTTCCTGGCAGAATTAACCCCTTCCAGGGTATTTGGTTCCAGCTTCATTCCAGCATGTGTTCCTTTGTGGTCCAGTCACTTATTTTTTGCTTTGTCTCTGTCCCCGCCCTTGCCACATTGGAATGTGAGCTTGTTCAGGACGGGTGCTGCTGCTGGTTCTTCACCTGTCTTGTGCATGGCTCAAAGCCTGACACGTAGGTGCTTCTTAATGTTGGCCAGTGAAGGCTGTATACAGCTACGGATTTAGCCTCTGACAAGGTATAGGATTTGTTGCCAGGAAGTGGGAAGCATGACATTGCTGGCCACCCGCAGAGATGGTAACAGTCCACAAGATGCCCAGGCTTGGACATCTCACATGACCCTTACAGACAAGAAGTATGGGCCTGAGAGGTCCAGTGATTTACTCGAGGTAACCCAGTTTCCAGGCCAGATTGGCCCACGTCTGCCCCAGCCCCAGTGGCCCAATGCCCTGTGCTATGAGGGTATGTGTAGGCTCTGCTCCCCAGGAGCGTGATGCTCCCAGGGAGTCTGGCATAACTAGGAAAGCCCAGTAGGTGATGGTGAGTGCTGTAGCTTCATCCATTGCCCTAAAACTTGCCCCCCAAATTCCCACCATCCCTCGTCTTGGTTTTCTTCCTCATGGTAACTCTTTGGATACTTGGAGGCTGCCCTTTGTGTCCCACTGAGCCTTCCTGCCTCTCAGCCTAAGACCTGGAAGCCGATTTCCAAGCCCCTGGATATCCTGGGCTCAGGGTTCTTCCTCAGCCTCCACCTTGCTTTGCCTCCTGGACCTGGCAACGGCCTCCATTTTGTTGACAACCCTCTTACAGAGAGGAACCCAGAAGAAACCCGCTGCTCCAGGGGGGTGGGCTCTCTCTCCTGGCTACCCCCTTCTAAGGCTGTGTCCCTGCAGCACTTGTAAACTTTTATAAAGCTCTGCCTAGATGACGGTGCCAACTGGTGGTGAGTGTTTCTTTTTAAGATGGGCCAACCCAGCTGCGCCGATGGTTCAGTGGTAGCATTCTTGCCTTCCATGAAGGAGACCTGGGTTCGATTCCCGGCCAGTGCATCTCATGTGTAGCCACCGCTCTTCTGTCAGTGGAAGACTGCATGTTGCTGTGAGGCTGAACAGGTTTTAGTGGCGCTTCCAGACTAAGATGGGTTAGGAAGAATGTCTTGGTGCTCTACTTCCAAAAATAAGTCAATAAAAACCCTATAGATTCTACGGATCACAGTGGTTCTATCCTGTTGTGTGCATAGGGTCGCCATGAATTGGGACCTATGGACTTGTATGTAGGCAGTTAAGGACAACTCTGCCCCAGGCTCAGTGGTTAGGCTCATCCACCTACAGAATCCCATTTCCTCTCACATTATAATCATCTTGACAGGTAAGTGTCCCCATTCTCGTTTGTAGAAGAGGAAACCGAGGTACAAAGAGAAACTGCTTGCCTGAGGCCATCTGACCACAAAAGGGTGGAGGTAGGATTTGAACCCAGGACCCTAAACCAATCTGGCATTTTCCCAGAAGGCAAATACTCTGTGTCTACATGGCAGTCGTGGTTTGTTAAAGCCTTGGTGCTCCTTGGAGCTGGCTGCCTCACACTGGCCTCCTCCACCTGAGCTGGGCAGGTGGCTTTCTGGCTGCATGTACAAGCCTCCCCGGGACCAGGTCTTCCTCCAGGACCTGGCCTGGGCTGGGTTTGCTCAGAGACATCATGAAAGGAGAGTATAAGGCAGTGAAATGGGGGTGGGTACAGATCAGTGGGCTGGGTGGGAACCTTAGGAGTCACTCGCAGATGAGGACTGGTATGAGGTTGTCAGCAACCTGAGAGCACTCACTCCATTTAGAGGCCATTCAGGGGCTGGTGGGCCCTCAGATCTGAGAGTCAGTAGCTTCCCCGTGGCTCCAGCCCTGGCCTAGACCCTTGACGCTCAGGCCACAGCGGGTCTGGGATGGTCCATGGTGGAGCCCAACCATGAACTTTCCCCAACTGAGCAGCTGCCATCTGGCTAGGTCTGAGGAAGGAAGATAGACTGGAGAGGGGTGGGTGGAGAGAGGAGAGGCCTTTTGCTTTTGGAATTAAATGCCCTGAAGCAATTGGCAGCTAATGGCTTGGGCATCAGTTCAGGCACTTTTTTATTTGTTTTAATTTTACTTAATTTTTGAATAAGTAATTCATCCCCAAGGGTTGAGAAAAGGACATATTGTGGACGACCTCCTCCTTGCCTTTGTCTCCAGCCACGTGGCTCCTCTCCCTAGAGGCAGCCATGGTTTCTGGTGTGTCTGTTCAGAGACAGGCTAGACACATACAAGCAGACCTACAGAGACAGCAGTTTTAGATATAAGCATTTGCATACTATCCACCCTGCTTTGCACATTGCTCTTGTTCATTTAACAGTGTATCTTGGAGATCTAACGAGTACACAAAGAGCATCCTCATTCCTTTATTATGACTGTATAATATTCCATTTGATGGTGCGCCATCACTTTTATTGTTTTACTGAAATATAATTGACAAACAGCAAAATGCAAAAGCCTTCAGTGGACAGCCCAGTGACTGGTTGCAGATGTATACACCATCCAAATAAATAGAGAACTTTTCCTTTCCATCATTCCAGAAAGTTCCCAGTCAATATCGCCCTCAAAAAGTCACTGGTATTCTGACTTCTATAACTCTACCTCAGGTTCCCTGGGTGGTGAAAACAGTTAAGTGCTTGACCGCTAACTGAAAGGTTAGTGGTTCAAATCCACCCAGAGGCACCTCGGAAGACAGGTCTGGCGATCTGCTTATGAAAGGTCACGGTCTTGAAAACTCTATGGAGCGCAGTTCTGCTCTGCACATGTGGGGTGGCCATGAGTTGGAATTGACTCCATGGCAAACGACAATAGTATTGGAACTAACGGAGTTAAGGTAAGTACGTAGCATAGTGCTGGGCACACGGTAGCCATTTAGCAAAGGGCAGATATCAGTGTTGTTATAAATCCCTGAGTGGTGCTCTGTCTCCAGCCTCTGCCTGGGCTCTCCAGTTACCTCCAGTTTCTCTCACACACACTCACACACTCACTCACACACCGTCTAGCCACGGAGATAGACCAAGAAGGTCATTGTGCATAGCCCAGGCTGGTGTGAATGGTCCCATTGTTCCTGGGCTGAGTTCCCAGAGTTGCTGGTGTGGCACCGACCAGGGCTGGGCTGCCCAGTGGGAGGTGCCCATGGCCCCTGACCAAGGCAGGCCACACCTGGCAGACAACCATTCCCGCTCCTTCCCCAGAGGGAGGAGGGAAAGAGCCTGGGGCTGAGCCAGGAAGCCCAGGGCACATCTCCCATTTGCCACACTGCCTCCTAGATCCTGAATGCTAGGGCTAGGGGTGTCTGCAGATGGTATACTCTCTGGGCTGGTCCTTGGAGCCCAAGGGCTGGGGGGACAGGCAGATCAGGAACGGGATCAAGGTGGGAAAAGGGACCGCCCCCCAAAAAGAAAAAGAAAAACCAAACCCACTAACGTCGAATCAATTCCAAACTCATAGTGACCTTACAGAACAGAGAACTGCCCTGTAGGGTTTCCAAGGAGCGGCTGGTGGATTCGACCTTTTGATTAGCAGCTGTAGCTCATCAAAGCTCTTAACCACTGGGTCAAGGGGAAAGGGAAGTGGACATCAAACGCCTACTTATCCCTTCTCTTCCCCTCCTGGGGTGATGAATGTGGGCAGCCTGGGGGTCTAGGGGAGGAGCCTGCCTATAGGGAACCACCTAGAAGCTTCAGGTATCTAGACCTAGAAACTGCCTCCGGAGACAGGCCTTGTGGTTGCCTCTCGGGGTTGACCCCCTAAATGCAGGATTTCTTTGCACTGGCATGAAGGCAAATCTGTGTACGACCCAGCTCCTCCAGGATCCTGAGAGGCCAGGCCCCAGAGCCAGCCTGGCATCTATCTAGTGACCTACCACCTCTGATGCCTGCCGTGGAGAGCCAATGCAGTGCCTGCTCCCACCCGACCTGTCACCACCTTCCTGCAGCAAATGTACCAGAACAGTTTTCTGCCTTCTGGATGACAGACAGGGGTGGAGAAGGGACTGCTTTAGGGGCAAGCATGATGAGGGTGAGCCCCCCGTGAGTAAGAGGTAATGAGGAGTGTGGAATGAGGGCAGGGAGTGGGGAGAAGGCAGGAGGTAGAAGGGAGGGGCTGGCCTAGAGGCAAGTAAGGGGGTTGAGGAGAGCTTGAGGGACCTGGGAGGGTTTACCTAACAAGGACATGGCTTCCCAGGGGCATGAAGTTTCTTTCTGCCTCAGTTAAGAGACCATACTAGAGTTGCTGGCTACACTAGGTAGTTCATGTCCCTAGAGCCAGGCCAGAGCTCTGAGTGGCCTTCCACGGCCCCAGAGCATGCCTTTGAGTTGTTCCCTGGGCTGAGACACTGTCCCTCTTCCCTAGTCTTACCACTTTGGGCACCTGCCCCACAGAGTCAAGGGAAGGGACTGCCCCTTGGGCCTCTGCTTGAACCTTGCCAGGTCCTGAGCTGGACCATACACCCTGCTCTGAACTGCCAGGCCCAGAGGCCGACCCTTCTGTGGGCAGGAGTAGGGAGGGAGCCCGGCTCTGCCAGGGCAGCCTGTCCCTTGGGCCTGGCCTCCCTTGCCATGGAAACAGCCCTGCCGAGGACTGGGAAGTACCCAGGATGGGAATTTTAATTGCGGCCTACAATCCTGTTCTGCTGTCCGCCCCCAACTCCCACTACCTCCCCAGCCCCAGGGCCTGTGAGATATTCATTGTATCATATGTTTAGATGAGACTCGGGGCCGTGAGCTTGTCCTCTTAGGTCTTGCTTGCCTTTGGTCAGTTTGTCTCTTCACTGTTTTTGGCTGGTGTGTTGGCATCTGCCCTCTGTCAGGTTGGTGGGGGTGAGGAGTGTGAGGAGGGAGCCCTGTCAAGATGAGCACCGGCTCTGAAGACCACCTCTCATTCTTGGACTCCCAGGTAAGTGTGGCAATGGCCAGAAGAGTGAGTGAGGGAGAGTCAGGCTGGAAGAAGGAGGGAGGGAGGAGGGAAGAAGCGGACATCTGGCCTCCTCTGACTACTCTTTTCTCCTGGGTACTTTGGAGACTTGGATGAGACTCACCTTAGCAAGATCTGGCCAGACCATGAGAGGCCAAGGAGAGGAAGATGAAGCCTGGGGGATGGGATGGGTCTTGTGTCTATTGACTGAAGACCAGATGCCCCCCAGACACAGACCATTCTGCTGGCTACCAGGCCCAGGAAGGCCAAGAGTCCTGGGGTGGCTGGGGCCAGCCTGGAGCAGGCATGTTGAGCAGGGGAGTCAGAAGATGGTGGTTCAAATCCTGGCTTGGCTACTCACAGGAAACAAATGGCATAATTTCTCTGAACCTTTTGTCTCTTCCCATCTACCAGGAGTTATTGGCATCCTCTGATTTACCCGGAAGATTTTGTTCTATAACTGGAGAGGAGGGGGACTTACTGTTGGGGGTGGTTCCAAGGAGAGTAGCAGGAGATGGTGCCCTCTTCCCAGGCCCCCTGGAGTGGATTTAAGAGCAGGTGTTAGAAGTTGCAGCCGCCAGTGTTTGTAGAGAGGCCTTGGGAGACTATGAATGCAAGCAGTTCTGCTTCGGGGCCCTGGGGACCAAGGGCTTCCAGTGTTGGGAGGATGCTACCCTCCCTGGCTCTGGCAGCCCAAGGTATGGGGGCTTTGGGAGCATCAGGAGTCACTCCCTTGGCCTGGACATCAGCATCCCTGCAAGGGTCATAATCAGTGAGGTGTGGTGGGGGCACCCTTCAAGTAACCTCTCGGCCTGTGGCAAGTCCTAGGACAAGAGCAGATAAACATGAAAGAACCCAGTGGTGACTGTTGCTGACAGGCTGGCATAGGAACAATGCAACGTCTCCTTGAAGGATTCACAGAAACCAGTATAGGCACGGCAGTGGGGTGACCTTCCAAGGGGCTTCAGCTGGAGGACCTGACCTGATAGGGCACAAAAGGGCAAGAACAGAAATTCTGGAGTTCGGGTGATGATGTGGTCTTCTCATCTGGGAGGTAACCTCTGGGCCCAGGGACCCATGGGGATTTTATGAGGAGGAAATGGATACATATTAAGAGGTATGGCTGCTAACCAAAAGGTTGGCAGTTTGAATCTACCAGCTGCTCCTTGGGAATCCTATGGGGCAGTTCTACTCTTCCCTATAGGGTCGCTATGAGTTGGAATCGACTCGACAGCAAGGGGTTTGCTTTTTTTTTTTTTTTTTGGTTTATAAGGGCTCAATGTCTGGACCAAAGTAAGGCCCACAAATATTTTTGTAATTTCAACCACGAAGAGATTCAGGTCCCTTGATTCATCCAGAAGAAGACTTTATCCAGAACAGGGCAGAATTGAGGGATAAGAGGTATGTAAAAGACCTTTTCCTCAAAGACCTGGAGATTCAACTCACTTGCCTCAGGTAAGTCACTTAACCTCTCTGGGCCACAGTTTGCCCATCTGTAAAATGAGAGAGTTGGTTCAGCTCTCCTCTGAGAGGTCCACCAACTTGATCACTCCATAGACATCCTCCACAACACCCCTGTCACCGTATCTGTGGGGAAACTAAGGCTGCCTTGGCCCAGGCTTTTCTGCTCAGGACTTTCTCTATAGCTGCTTCGGGCTCTTAGGCCCGAAGTCTGGGAGTAGCCAGAAGCCATCCTCAGCGCACTTGCTGCCTTGTCAGCATCCCCTGTTAGACAGGGGAAATTGAGGATCACAGCGGCAGATCTTAAATCAAAGCCTGGGCCATCAATCTCCCAGAACAGACTGAAATAACGAGGCGGGTGGCACAGGACGTCACAGCACGGACAAGCGAGAGATATTAAAAAGCCGGAATCTTGAGTCCCCAAACCCCTTAACAAACTCCCAATACCCCAGGGTCCTGCATGCTGAGGGGAAAAGAGGAAATATTACATTTTAGAGTCCCCTAGGAGGGCCCGGTGCTCTATTTCAGTAAACATCTCTGTCTGGGGGCTTCTGAAGGCCCTACCACCTGTCACTGCCCTCTCTAGCCCAACTGACCTCCAGCTCCTCCTTGCAGGCTCTCCCCAGTAGAGTCAAGCTGGTGGAATGTGGCGTTGAGGAAGGGTTAAGCATGTAGAACCGGACTGTCTGCGTTCAAATCCCCGCTCCATTACACGTTAACTCTGCGAACCTGGGCAGGTTGCTTAACCTCTTTGTTTCTCAGTTTTCTCATGCGTAAAATGGGAATGGCAGTACCAACCAACTTCACTGGGTTGTTTTAAGAATTAAATAATCCACACAAAATAGCACAGTGCATGGCACATGGTAAGGTCTCAAACGTTAGTCATATTAACCTCCCTGTTGTTGTTGTTAGGTGCCATTGAGTCGATATTGCCTCATAGCGACCCCATGTGATAGAGGAGAACTGCTCCATAGGATTTTCTAGGCTGTAATTTTCATGGAGGAAACCCTGGTGGCATAGTGGTTAAGAGCTATGGTTGCTAACCAAAAGGTTAACAGTTCGAATCCACCAGGTGTTCCTTGGAAACCATATGGGGCAGTTCTACTCTGTCCTATAGGGTTACTATGAGTTGGCAATGGGTTTGGTTTGGTTTAATCTTCATGGAAGCAGATCACCAGACCTCTCCCCTGAGGAGCTGCCGGGTAGGTTCAAACCATCATCCTTTTTGTTAGTAACCAAGTGCTTAACATATGTACCACCAGATAAGCTCCATCCAGCCCCTGTTTCCTCTCATAGGCTCTCCTGCTCTTTTTCCTTTCTCGCCCTATCCCTCCCTCAAGCCTCAGCGTAACTCCTTCCCCCTCCAGGAAGCCCTGTGTGAATCACCTTCGAGGCACCATCTTCCTCTGACATCCAAGGCTACACACGTGGTACTTGATCACATTGGCAGAGACTACTCTTTGCTGCTTCATCGTGTGGGGTTCAAATTGCCTGAGCACAAGGCTTTTGCTTTTGCTTCCGTTTCCAACCCCCTCTTTCCTCTCTAGCATCCGCCACAGTGCCCTGCATACAGTAGGTGCTCGAGAAAGGTGCACGATGTGTTTGTCACCTGAGAGATTCCAGGAAACTGGAATCAGAATCCTGATGTTTCTGACAGCAGGCCTGTTGCCTATTTTTAGAATTAAAATGTCCTTTAAAAAAATTCCAAATTCCGCTCCATCTTTACATTTCAACCAGCACCAACCTTTTCATATCAGCCAGATGTACGTTTCCCTCCTCTCCACCCGAAATACACCAGAATTTGAAAAATGAGGCGCTGGATCTGAGAGTGCGAGATAGGGAAAGCTTTCTCTAAACCCTGACTATTCTCATCAGGCTGAAAACTTGGGGAGAGATTAGCTCTGGATGAAAGGGAAGGTTCTGATGCCTCAGCCCTGGCCATTTGGGCTTGGTTTTCTATGGAGGGACAAACGAAGTTTGGAAATGTGAAGTCCTGCCTCTGGAAGGGCAGCACTCTTCTTAGGCATTCTGCTACTCCTCAGGGGGCAGCTGGGGAAACAGACCTGGTCACCTTGATATCAGCTCTTAGGGCTGGTCCTGCTGTCCCTAGCTGCAGTGGGTAGGGGCTGGGGCTGCAGGAAAACACTCGAAGGTGATCTTAGCCACTCCATCTTGATGGGACCGGGCTGTGGAGCTCGAGGGGCCTGTGTGTGTGTGTGTGTGTGTGTGTGTGTGTGTTATAATTGGGTCTGCAGTTGTGAACAAGATAAATGACCATTTGGTCTGGTGGGAGCCTCGGGGTAGGGGCCTTCAGACCATCTGGTTCTGGGTGGAGAGAGACTTTCTTGATGATCCGAGTCCTGAATCCCCCAGAGAAGCACAGAGGTCGCATTCTCCTCTCATGAGTGAATGCATGTTCATTCCTGGCTACCCTGAACATCAGCCAACCAATAACAATAATAACCACTGCCCAATTATTAAGCACTGACTGCAGGCCAGCCGCACTCCTGAGTGCTTTGCATGCATTTTTACCATCGCGTGCTTCCAGTAGCCCTGGGTGAGGGCTGGTATGTCCCATCTTTCAGATGAGGAAACTGAGGTGCAAAGAGTCTACAGCACTTACACAAAGTCACAAACACACGGCCAACCTTGAATCAGGGCTCCTCTGACCGGGAAACTCGTGTGCTATCCAGTCTACCACACTGTCTGCAACATGAGATGGAGTCTGCCACACCTTTCAAAGCCTGGATGAGGAGGCTTTCCCAGGAGCGCATGGAGTTTTCACGACAACCATGGCTCTCCTCTTCCTTGTTCAGGAGGGATGGAGGGGCTGTATACGGAAGTCAGAGATTCAGAGAGAAGTAGAGGTGGATAGAGATGGAGGCTGACTGTCTTCCCCCTTCTCAGAAGATAATTGTTTGCTCAGAGCCCAGAGCATCAGGGGACCAGCCAGCCCACCAGCACCCCATTTTCCAGATGAGGAAACAGGCCCAGGCCTGGCTGGCTGTGGCCAAGGTCACAAGCGGTGGCAGAGCTGGGCTTCCCTGCTGTCTCCTCTAGCCCAGGGACCACTGATCACATGGTATTGCCCTCCCTGTTTACTCCTCTCCTCCACCCAGCTGGAGAGGTCAGGAGCCCGTTTGTCTTGTCACTGCGGAGTCCCCGGTGCCCACGAGGGCCTGGCCTGCGGGAGATGCTCAGTCAATATTTGTGCAGAGAATGAAGGACCAAGGTGCTCAGCCTGCCCGCTCGGCCCCCTTCCCATCCCCTAAGGGCAGCAGCGTCTCCAGAGTTTCACCCGGAGCGCCAGCGGCAGTCTGGTAGAAAGGGGGTGGACGGGGTGGAGGACTGGCCTAGACGTCAGGCTGCCAGCAAATCCTATCCAATGCCCTCCTAAGCCACCCCTTGACCCTACCCCAAGAGGGACAACTGGAGCAGGGTCAGGTGATTGATTTCTACACTTGAGAAGTAAAGCGGGGGCGAGAGAAAGAGGCTAGGCTGGCGGTGAGCGGTGGGCAGTTGGTACCGAAAGGTGGTTGGCTCGCCTTCTGGGTTGTGGGAGTCCCTCCGTTGCGCTGGCTGGGAAGAGGGTAAAGGAAAGCTGGGCCTGGGGCCAGGCTGGGGCTCCAGGCGATTTCCAGGGGGGGCGCGCTCAGCCGGAAGGCTCTAAGGCACCGGGAGCGGCGCCTTGGGGCGGGGGTGGGGTGTGGGCGTGTAAAGGGAAGAAGTGCCAGTGGGCAGCCTGCACCCTTGCCCGCCTAGAGCCCGGGGGTAGGTGTGGCTTCCGTGGGTGGGGGTTGACACAGGGACTGGTCTGGGGGGGCGGTGTCCGGCGGGCGAATAGTTGGGCCAGTGCAGGGTACGGGAGCCAGTGGGGCGGTGCGGGGGGCGGGAGGGCGCGCACTGAAGGGGTGGGGAAGGGAAGGGGGCGGGCGGCCGCCGAGGGGCGGGAGGCTTTGGGGGGGTGGAGCCGGGACCGTAGCACCCGCCGCTCGCACGGCGCTGAAGCCGCCGCTGCCGCCGCCGCTGCTCTCGGTTTAGGCACGCCAGGCGAGCCGGCAGGCGCTCCGTGCGGCTCCCGCGCCTGCGGCGGCTGCTCTCCCGCTCCTAGGGCTGCGGCGCAAGGGGTCCCGGCCCTGCGCCCCTCGGTCCCGCGCCCTGCCCAGAAAGCGCACTCAGCTTGTCCAGTCGCCCGGGGCTCGGCCCCGGGCCATGAAGAGGGGCCAGTGAGGGGCGCGCGGAGGCGGAGGAGAGGAGGGAGCGGGAGGCCGAGAAGGAGAGCGCGGGAGGCAGAGGATGCCGCCGCCGCCGCCGCCGCCCCCACTTGCGGGCCCCTGGCGAGCCTGACTCCAGACCCGAGGATGGAGCCGGCGCTGAGCGCTGCAGCGGCTCCCGGCGCGTCCCCGACCAGGTACTGGCCGGCCCGGGGGGCCCCGAGGCGGGCGGGAGCAGGCACTCCGCCGCAGCACCAGGAGGGGCGCGGGCGCGGTGGGAGACGCCCCTCCGCAGGGGTACAGCCGCTGCCTGTGGTGCGGAGGGGGCGCGTGCAGGACGGAGGAAGGGGCGACCTGGACCCGGGGCTGTGAGCGCCGCGATCCCGCAGCTCTCCCCGCCCCCATTTGGGGAGGGCGGCAAACTTGAGCCGCGCGCGGCCCCCGAGGCGCCCCCGCTCCCTTCCGCTGCGGAGCGCTCTCGGGGGCTGCCCGAGGCTCACCGTCCCGCGCCCCACCAGGTATGGGGCTGCTGAGGCGCCCGGAGACCCCGAGGTCCCCGCGCCTGCACCAACTTTCCTAGTCTGGGCTGCGCCCGGAGGCAGCGAACTGTCTGCCCCTCGGCTTCCGGCTCCCCAGCCCGGCCCCGCACCGATCACGCTGCGCTGAACTGGGCCCCCGTGGGGCCGGGGCAGCCGGATGACGCAGAGGCCCCCACGGGAAGCCCGAGACCCCTTCAGGAAGCTAGGACGACCCTCCCTCCCTTCTCAGAGGAGGACTCGGGGAGCAGCCCTCCGCACGCTGTGACGACCCAATACTTGCTTTCACAGTAACGGCCTGTAGTAGCTCTAGCCGGGCTGCTAGGGGTTAAAAGGCCAAGTTACCTGGAGGTAAGACCGGAGGGTCGCACTAGGGTGGGTGGTACATCACTCTAATTTCCGATGCCACAGTGTCTCTCCAGCCCACCTCCGGCCTCCATTCCCCAGGATCGGGTGCCTCATCTCTGGTGTTCCCAAATCGGAGCTTCCTAGGAAGGGTCACTGTGGGCCAGTTCCAGAGGGCAGGCTGAGACAGACCATTGACCCAGAGGTGGAGGCAGGGGAAGGGGAGGTGGGTGTCCAGCCAGGACAGAAATTCAGCCCAGAATCTTCTGGAGGGCTGGTAGGAGCAGGGGGCAGAGAGGCCCTAGGATTGGGGGCAGGAGGTGGCACCGTGGTTGGGAGGCTAGTTGCTTTGGCAAGCCAAAGGGACCAGTCGCTGTCAGAGGCAAGCAGGTGGAGGCTGAGGCACCAGATACGCATCTTCAGGGCTCCTCAACCCCATGAGGTGGGTGGGCCGCCTCAGGCAGAGACCTTACCTAGGCATGCAGTTTCCAGGTTCTGGTCCCCAGCAGCCAGGGACGCTCGCAGGCATCATAGTGACCCTGTTCCCTTTTCAAAGTGCTTTCACCGGCATGACTCACACAGTGGATTCACCAGGGAGGTATCAAGCTTCCCTCCTGGGCCTTCAGGCAGCAGCTGGGGAAAGGAGGGGGTGGGTTTGCCCTTGGGCCTCAGATCTCTCTGGGAGGCCAGGAGGCTGGCACTGCAAACTTTCCTGTCCCTGCTGCTGTCCCTAATCCAGTAGGGGAGCAGCCCTAGGCCAGGTGGGCCTGGGAGGAGAGGCAACTTCATTTGGTCATCCTCCCAAACCTGTTGGGGCTTTGCACTCGTGACCACCCGCCCCCCGCACAGAACACCTGGCCTCCTCCTCTCAAAGCAGAAACGCACTTCTCACCTAAAATGCAAATTTCCCTCTTTGCTGAGTAGTTGTGATGCTTTTGGCCAGTGGTTTCTTCCTGGGCATCTGAAGACAAGTGTCCCCCGCAGACAGCTTCCCCCTGCCCTGGCCCCTCTCCACCTCTGCTGTGTGCAGGACCCTTTATAGCAAAATGGGTGCAGAGTCCCACTCCCCCGCCCTGCCACAAGGCCCTAGCTCCGAAGGAAGGGAGGTGCTGAGGGTGCTGATGCAGGGGTGTGGGTGTGCCGGCTGCATGCAAAGAGGCATACATCTGTGCTGTACGGAGTCTGCAGCGGGTCCAGGTGCCAGGCCCTCGGGATGGGGGGTGGCAGGTTGGTTCCCTCCTGGCTTCCCCTTGCCCACCCTCCTGTCTCCCTCCTTTTCCCACTGTGAGTCTTGCTTTACTTTCCCAGCTCCACTCTGCATTGGTGCGGGGAAGGAGCATTTGATATTCATAATCTGGTTCAGAGAAGGTCCCGAAGCCCTGAGTCACTGTATGGTTTCCATGGAAACAGACTTGTTCGGTGGACTTGGTGTAGCAGGCGATGGTAGGGGAGAAGGGAAACATATAGTAAAATCAGGCTCCACAAGTGTGGCGGAAGTTGGACCAACCCCTTTAGTGGGGAGTGGGCAAGGCTGGGGTCCCCTCATTGGAAACCTCTTCACTACCCACCGTGGCAGCTGCTTCTTCCATGGGCCTTCTGGCTAGGTGCCAGGGCTTGTGGCCACCTCTCTCTGCCTCAGTTTCCTCTTCTGCAAAATGGAGAAAGTAGCAGCACCTACCACATAGAGTTGTTGTGAAGGTCAAATGCTTTAATATACGGACTGCGCTTAGAACATTGCCATGGTAAGTGTTCAGCAATTGTAATTATTATTAATTCAAGGGCTGGGAAAGAACTCCCCGAGCTGTTCACCTGGTTCCTTCCTCTGTGTCTCAGCAGGTGGTCCTTGCATCTGGCTGAACTGGCCTCCTGCTTCCCAGGGGCCTCCCCCAGCAGCTCCAGCACACTCCCAGCTGGGAACTAGCCATCCATTTCTTCCTTCCACAGCGTTTGTATTTAGGGTGGCTGAGGGCTGGGCACTGTGTGAGGCAACCTGGCTCTGGTTCAGACCCCACCTGTCTTGGAGACTTACGGGAACAAATGCTCCAAGTCAAGGGCTTTCCTGAGAAGGACACACAGCGTCCTGCCTGTCTCCTGGGAAGGGGTTGGTCCTGGAGGATGGCAGCTCCCTGGGAGTGGAGCAAAGGGGAGGGTCAGGAAAGGTCTCGGCAGAGATGTTGGCCCTGAGGACAGAGAGAAGGGGTTGTGGGTTAGACCACTTTCCCTGAGAGGCTGGTTCATCTGGCTGGAAAAGAACTCCTTTCTGATGATAAGCCAAGGAGTGATCAGCACCTCTCTAGAAAGGTAACAGGCCAGTCCTGCCAGATGCCAGGACCACCTGCCGGGACACAGGAAGGAACCAGGTGGACTTGGGGAGGGGAGTTCCTTCCCAGCCTTTTGGTTAATTAATAATTATACTTGCTCAACACTGACCATAGCAGGGTTCTATGCCTGGATCATATATTAATGCATTTGACCTCCACAACAACCCTATGAGTTAGGCGCTGTTAACCTTCCCCATTTTGGAGAGGAGGAAATTGAGGCATAGGGAGGTAGCTACAAACCTGGGCACCTAGGCAGAAGGCCCGTGGGAGAAACAGGACAGGTCACCTTCCCTGATGCTAGAGAGGCTGGCTTATCTGCATGGAAGAGCAACACCTTTGTGATGACCAGGAATTCTAGACAGGTAACAGGCCCCCCTCCCTCCGCCCCAAATCAGGATATAACCTCTATGGATGAAGTGTTCCCAACACACCCTGCGAGTCTGGACAGGCTTGGGGTCCTAGCCTGAGCCACCAGCTGATCTGTTGGCTTACCCCAGCAGTACCGCCTCATGTTTCCCTCTCCTCTTCTGTAAGGTGGACTCCAGCTCCAAGCTCCCTAAAGGCACGCCTCCCTGTCACTGCCAACTGTCAGAGCTGTGAGCTGGCCCTTCCTTCTATTTTACAGATGGAAAAACCGAGATTTGCCTGTTTGACCAGAACCAAAGCTCACTGCGGCCTTTCCCAGCTCACCCCAACCCTGGGCATGCCCTTTCCTCCTCCCTGGCTCTCCACCTCACCCCAGCATCCCCCTCTCCGCACATCCCACTCCCTGCTCTCAGTTTCCTGCCAATCTTCTCCCCCCCGCCTCCCTGGTCTCTCTGGACCGCTTTGCTGTCCTCATTGGCGTTCACAACACCTTCCAATTTAATATCCTCTGCAAATTTCATTAACGGACTGTTTACTCCCTCTCTCAGGATCATTAATGAACATGTTAGATACGATCTGACCCAACTCTGGGTCTTCGCAACCCTGCCCCCACTCCCAGACCCTTTCCACCTCCAGCCCTTTCCCCCCAGGCTTGCCTGCTCCACCCAGGGTGGGGGACCCTAGGACCTGCCCCCTTCTGCTTTTAGGCCTGGTGACAAGTGCTTAGGGCCAACTCTGTGTGAATTAATTTTGTAAGATTACTTGAGGTGCTGTATCAAATGCTTTGCTAAAAATCAAGATATATTACCCTGCCTGCATTTCCTTCATCTACCAGTCTTGTAATTCTATCAAGAAAGCTATCAAGTTTGTCAGGCGTGATTTGTTCTTTATAAATCCCCACAGTGCCGCGTGAGGGCACAGGGTTCCCGCGTTTTCTAAATGTTTAGAGATTCCATCTTTGTGTTTGCTCCTTGATTAGAACTGGAAGGCTGTGGGCCGGGAATTGTCAGAGCACTGGGCTCCTCCTTCTCTGGGATGGGCTAGAGGGCACAGCGCTTCTTTTCTTCAGAGTCTCTGCTGGTGCCAGACAAGTTGTCTAGGGCCCACTGAGTCCCTGTGGTGTGCTAGGGGCCCCAGCTGGGCAGCCAGAGGGGGGCTGGGTAGAGAGGGGGGATGGAGAGCGGGCCTGGTGCTCTCCTTCCTGGATTCTGCAGGGCAGGTGAGGGTGCCAGACAGACAGACAAGCCTGATGCCAACATTCTGAAGGTGACCCCAGATACTACTTATTGAGTGATTACTATGTACCAGGTACTGTGCTAAGAGCTTTAGGTTCCAGATCTTATTTAAGCCCCTCACCTGTCCTGGAGGTGGGTGTGACCTCCCTCACCTGGGTTGCCGGGGCCCCAGCCAATAAGTAGTGGAGCCAGGACCCAAGGTCTGGATTTTATCCTCTGCCTTGTTGCTCTCAGAGGAGCCCTGGTGGCACAGTCGCTGAGCACTTGGGTGCTAACCGGAAGATCAGGAGTTCAAACCCACCAGCAGCTCTTCGAGAGAAAGATGTGGCAGTCTGCTTCTGTAAAGATTACAGCCTTGGAAACACTATGGGGCAGTTTTGCTCTGTCCTCTAGGGTTGCTATAGGTTGGAATCATCTCTATGGCAGTGAGTTTTGTTTGATGTTGCTTGGTGGGGGGAGGGCGGTGACGGTTCAGTGGTAGAATTTCTGACATCCATGCGGGAGACTGGATTTGACTCCCTGCCATTGCAGCTCAGACACAGCCACCCCTCCATCAGTGGAGTCTCACTTGTTGCTCTGATGCTGAACAGGTTTCAACAGAGCTTCCAGAATAAGATAGACTAGGAAGAAAGGCCTGGTAATCTACTTCTGAAAATCAGCCAGCAAAAACCCCACGGCTCACAGTGGGCTGATCTGCACCTGATCACAGGGATGGCATAGGGCCAGCCAGTGTTTAGTTCCATTGTGTATGGGCTGGCCATGAGTCGGGGTCCATTCAAAGGCAGCTAACAACAACAATGCTGCTTAAAGGGCCCTCTAAGTATTTCCAGGGGGTTCTTCGAGTCAATTCCGACTCATAATGACCCTGTAGGACAGAGTAGAACTGCCCCCATAGAGTTTCCAAGGAGTGCCTGGTAGATTCGAACTGCTGACCTTTTGGTTAGCAGCCGCAGCACTTAACCACTACGCCACCAGGGTTTCCAGGGTCAGGAGAGCTAAATGGGGTGGTTCACACTAAGGGTTTTAGGAGGTCAGAGTGGGGAGGGAAAGGAAGCCTAACTGCATATATATGTATATCGTACCCACAATGCCCCATAGCCAAAATTCATTCTTCTACTGTGCCCCAGATGAGCCGTGTGAGCAAGTCACTTCACCTGTCTGGGCCTTGGTCCCTCACCTGCAAAATGGGCACAGTCGTAGCCCTTACCTCCTAGGTTTGTGGAGAGGTTCCAATGACATGCATGAAAGGTTCGTGACAGGGTGCTGGGCACTCGGGGGCAGCTGCCATTATCCAGCTGATGACGGAGGTCCCTGTGGATGTAGGGGCAGGGGCAGAGACATTCACTGGTAGGCCATGTTTACTAGTGGAAGGGACTGTGGCGTTCCCTAAGACTTTTCACCTAGAAGACGGCGTAACAGGTTGAGCTGTGCTGCAACCAGCTGTGGGCTTGTGATAAACTCTGGGCTTAGTTGACCTGGAGCCCAAAGCCTGTGCGCCATTCTGGACTGTTTCAGGCCAGGTGGTATGAAGACATTCTTTGGCGTTCTCTTGGCTGCATAGGATTTGGGTGTTCCTGGGTCCCAAACCTCCCTTTACTTCTCTAGCCTGGGTCTGGGGCCCTGAGTGGAAAGCAGGGTGTATGTTGGCTGTGACCTATCAGGTGTGACACCACTCCTGTCCACACCCATGGCCTCTTCTAATCCTTGTAATAATCGTTGTTGTCCAGCTGGGGAGAGAAAACCCCTTGGGTAGTAGTGAAGTGGCACAGACCCTTTTGGAATGCCAGGTAGAGCAACCAGGAAGGCTGCAGGCAGCCTGGTAAAGGTGGAGAGAGGGGTCAGGGTGGGCTGCCTGGAGGAGGTGTGCCTTTTGGGCTGGGCAAAGAAGAGGGAGGGTTTGGCTCTGCAGAGAGAAGAGGATCCATCAGACCCAGGGAATGTTTAATACACATTTTGGAGGCGGAAAGCCTGGTGAGGGGACTGGTGTGGTAGGACACGTGGTCTGGGCACCCAGGCAAACTGCTTAGAGCCTCAGTTTATTCCCACCCCTCCAGGGCTAGCTCTTAGACTTCCTTTTCCCAGGGTGGCTGAGTTCCCCACCCTGTGGCCCAGCCCCTTACATCCTCAGCAGTGGTCTTTTTCCCTGCCTCACCCATCCCCCTAATCCTGTCCTGACCTCACAGCTGCCCTTGCTCCCTGGCCCAAGCCCTAGAGGTGGCCTTCAGGGCTCCCCTCAGGCTCATTCCCAGTGTGGACACCCTTTGAGGCCTCCCATTTCTTCTCCAGCTACACCCCTCTTGTCTCCTGGTGCTGGGTGATGCCCTTGCTCTTAGGTGCCACCAGGGGGCTTAAGCTCTGGGGTTAAGGGCCAGGGTTTGGGGGTCGTTGGAGCCGAGTTTGAATCCTGGCTCCACCATGGACTAGCTGTGTACAGTTGAGGTAACCACCTCACCTGCTGAGCCTCGCTGCTTCTCACCTGGGAAAGGTGGGAATAGCACCTGGTGCAAGGAAAGCATCCCCTTGATGGGAGCCATGACTGTGACCTGTCTCTGGATAATCTCCTGCAACCCACCCCCAGTGTTATAGCCCAAAGACTCAGGTGAGTCTGTGTCCCATCCATCTCCCCAGCCTCACCCCTGGTCCTCACTGGCCAGCTATGCCCGTGTGCAGGTGACCCAAGACTGAAGACTCTGCGATGCAGGGACAGACACCCTCCCCCCCAATCCCTGCGGGCAGCAGCTGCCTGCACTCCAGCTCCTGTTGATGTTTTCTCATCCTTGAGGCTGGGAGGATGAGCCCAGACCTGGTATCCAGGGGGTGGGGCCTCGGTACTATTCCGACTCTGGCTGTGGTGGCTTCTGGGGTGGGGGCCGGAAACCGGGGCCTTCCCGCCCAATGTCGGGGCAGAAGGGTCCCGCCTACCACAGGCCAGGCTGAGACAGGGAGCCGGCCCTTCTGACTCATCCCTCCCCCTCGAGGAGCTGGCCACACTGGGCCTTGTGCCCTGGCCACGCGGCCAGTTACTCTCCCCACCGCTGGGAAAACTTTCCTCTCAGGCCAGGCTGGCCGGCGAGCCCATGGCCAGCCAGTGAGGTGCCCGTCTTCCCCCTGGCATCCCAATCAGCAATGGTCCCCAACCACACAGGCTGCTTTAATGGGGTGAGCTGTAGCATCTGTTTTAACTTTGATAAACATTCCCAGGCTAGCACTGCCTGTTTGTGGGTTAGAGTAGCCCCTAAAAATAACGTTCACACTTCCCACTTCACGAGCACTTGCTTTGTGCCCTGCGTTGTGCTAAGCTGTTGGCGTTCATCCTCCTTCTGTTTCACAACCCGTATATTTGAAAGATTCTGTGATCATTTTTCCCATTTCGTAGGTAAGGACAAGTGAGGCCTTTAGAGGTTAAGTACCTTGCTGGAGGTCTCGTAGCTATAAAGCAGTGGGCTTCAAACCCAGGCCTGTCTGTCCCCACAGCTAGGACACTGTCTTAGTTATCTTAAAAAAAAAAAACCAAAACCAAAAACCCGTTGCCATTGAGTCAATTCGAACTCGTAGCTAACCATAGGACAGGGTAGAACTGCTTCATAGGATATCCAAGGAGCAGCTGGTGGATTCGAACTGCTGACCTTTTGGTTAGCAGCTGAGCTCTTAACCACTGAGCTATCAGGGCTCCATCTGTCTTGGTTGTCTAGTGCTGCTATAACAGAAATACCACAAGCGGGTGGCTTTAACAAACAAATTTATTTTCTTACAGTTTAGGAGGCTAGAAGTACAAATTCAGGGAGCTGGCTCACGGGGAAGGCTTTCTCTCTGTTGGCTCTGGGGGAAGGTCCTTGTCTCTTTTCAGCTTCTATTCCTTGTCGATCACTTGTAGCATGGCATTTATCTTCCCCCAACTGCTACTTGCTTAATCTGTTCTTTTACATCTCAAAAGAGGTTGATTTAAGACACACCCTACATGAATACAGCCACATTAACATAACAAAAAGCCATTCCCAAGTGCAAAATATCCTCGAGTAATTTTTTTTTTATGTACCAAAAACCAAACCTGTGCCATCAAGTCTCGTAGTCACCCTATAGGACAGAGCAGAACTGCCCCATAGCGTTTCCAAGGAGCAACTGGTGGATTCAAACTGCCAACCTTTTGGTTTTTGGTTAGCAGCCGAGCTCTTAACCGCTGTGCCACCAGGGGTCCTCCACAGGTATAGGGGTTAGGGTTTACAACACATATTTTCTGAGGGACACAATTCAATCCACAACAGGCACCTAACCACCTCATCGTATGCCTGCAAGTAACTTCTCAAGGAGACTCTTGGCTCATGGGTGTCCCCAGGGTCCTCATGTATGGACACTGGAGACACCAGAGCTGACTGGTCATACCCTGGGTGCATGTCTGTGAGAACTTGCCTTGATTGGAGATGCCCAAAGAGCATACCGGACCCAGGATTCTGTCTGTGGGTCTGTGGATTGGTTGTCAGGGTCCAGAGACTTGAGAATATACACGAACACCACATTTGTGTGAGTGCACATTTTGGGGAGAAGGTCCACAGACCCCACAGCATTTCATGTTGAGGTAAGCAGGACCCTGAAGAGATGCATTGGTGCCTTAGTCTCCCCCTGGCTGACCCAGACTAAATAGGGCTGAGTCTGGACCCCATCAGATCGCCTCCCCATCAGAATGCCTTTGATCAGTTGCACTGGCTGAATTAAGAGTTGGCATACTACCCACGTTGAAGGATCCTGTAGGAGACAGCTCTGGGAAACTGGACCTTGGGCTTATTAGGTAAGAAGGTCTTGAGGATGCGGTTCCTAGTGGTACGTGCGCAGGGCTCTCTAGGAAGCCCCTTGGGAGAAATTTTGTGCTGGATTCTCTTGTGCGGGCATCTCTTGGGCCGCTACTTAAATCATTATCTCATGGGTCCTATGACACATGAAAATGAAATAGCTCCCTTTTTCCATTGGCTGCTAGGAAGCTCTGACCATATTATAGCCAAGTGACTTGCCTCTTGTGTTCTGACCTTGCTCCTGCTTCTATCAGACTTTTCATACCCTTGTTTTCCCCTGGCCTCATTTTCAGCACCTCATTTTCTCTAGGAGGAAAAAGCCTTGCTGTTTTATGTGTCATCGTAAAGAGCCTTAACTAAACAAACATCCACGGTGGCTCAGCCTTGGCCACTGCAGCCTGTCCCCTCTGCAGTTTCCATCCCAGAGGCCTGTTGGCCAACTCGTCCCTCCCTGTGCTGTTCCCCCTGTCCTTTGCTCTGGTTTCTGGGACCCCAGAGCCTTGGGTCCCTCTATCCAGTCTATCCTGACTCCAGAGGCTGGTCAGGAATACATGTTCAGGTTCTTTGTTTGCTGCTCCCCTCCCCCTCCCCCAGGGAGGGAGTTTTCCCATCTGGGGGCCCTAGCTGCTCCCCACAGCCACAGGCCCCCTCTGAGGCCATTTTATTTTTCAGCTCCTGCCCTGTGGCACAGTGGTTAAGAGCTCAGCTGCTAACAGAAAGGTCAGTGGGTTTGAACTCACTAGCCACTCAGCAGGAGAAAAGACCTGGCTATCTGCTTCTGCAAAGATCACAACTTGGATATCCTACAGGGCAGTTCTGCTCTGTCCATTAGGGTTGCTAAGAGCCGGAATCGACTCAGTGGTACACAACAGCAACAGTGACAGCCTTGTCTCAGCAGCCCCCAGCTCACTGTCCTTCGCGGTCCACCTGGGCAGAGAACCTGATTCTGGCGGTGAGGTAGTGACTTCAGCCCTGGTTCTCTGAAAATGGGCGATAGAAGAGAGCTGGCTAGCAGTGCCCTGGGAGACACGGGAGGTTCCAGGCCTGATCCTCCGGGTCCCACCCCATCAGTCATCCCTCGTTCCCGCACAGGGGGCTTCATCTGTCCCCAACAGCATAAGCAACTCAAAGGAAACGGAAAAGCTCAGTGAAAATTGTGCCTTCCTCCCAGCTCCTCACTCCTGGGCATCTATAGTTACCAGTTCAGTGCAAATTTTTTCAGTGGTTGTTTACACGCATACACGTAATCCCTGACTTAATGACAGGGCTCTGTTCTGATGACTCTGTCGTAAGTCAAATACCTCTTTCTTTTTTTTGTTTTGTCTTCATTATTACTGCCTTTTATTAACAGTATCTTTATAAATTCAATCTTTGTCTTTGGGGGTTAAACATATAAACTTACAGATACATTTTGATGTTGTGTTTAGTACATATTACTAAAAAAAAAAAAAGATAAGACAAAAAAAAAAAAAAACCCAGATGGTCGTAAGTGCAGTTTGTCTTAACTTGTATACATTGTAAAGTTGGGGACTACCTGTGTATACAAATAGATAGGTGTGTGTGTATATGTATATATATGTATATGTATGTATGTATATATTTTTTTAAAAAATCATAAACAGTGCTCTGCTATTGCACACTTGTTTTCTGGCCCTGGCTTTTTTAACCTAATGTATCTTTGGTTGTTGTTCTACGTCAGTACCTATGGATTTGCAGAACCTTCTCTGACATAGTCACGTTGAAAAGAAAGTCCCATTAGAGGGGAGGGAAGAAATCCTAATAATGAAGGGGTTAAATCGCTAGGGAAGGGAAGTGGTGCCCATGGGTAGGCTTTAGGAGGTCCAGAACCCAAAACCCGTTGCCACCAAGTCGATTCCCACTCTTAGAGACCCTACAGGACAGAGTAGAACTGCCCCACAGGGGTCCAGGACCTCCTAAACTGTGTGTATAAAATTATGGGCAGGATGCATTTTTCTGGGAGAATGCTTGTGGCCCAGAGATGGTAAAGAGCCACAGCTGGGGGTTATGTGGGATTTCCATAGAGCCAGGGTGGGGAGGCTCACTGGAGCAGCCATGGATCAGGCTGGCGGGGAGGGTGGGAGGGACAGAGCTGCCCAGCCCTTATGCCTTCCTGGGGAGATGACTGGGTTTTTCCCACACCCAAAGGAGGGTTCGCCTGTCTGCAGTGAGCATGGCCCTGACCCTGAGACTGGAATATGGGGCCTTCCTGAGATAAGAGGACCTTGGGGGTCAGACCTGGAAGGTCTTTGGGGTCACTGGATCTACGGAAAAACAGAGGCTTAGAGTGGGCAGGGGATGGATCAAGGTCACATAACCAGGGAAGGGTAGAGCCTGTGGGCTGCGCCTGCCCGTGACAGTCATTCAGTTCAGTACCTTCTGCTGGAGGGGATTGAGACCAGCAGCAGAGGCCCTTGGAAGGAGGGGAGGTCACCTGTTGCTGCTTGTCTCTTGGTGTGCGGGTGTGGAAGTGGGGCTGCAAACCACAGGCCCAGAGCAGATGGTAGGCGTGGCATCATCACATCTCGCTGCAGCCTGCAACATCCTCTCCCGCTGGCTCCATCCTCAGCTCAGGCTGCAGCCAACCAGCCAGGAATTCTGAGCACAGAGACGTAGGACTAAGAGGAGGCACTGGAGGATGTGGCCACTAGAGGGCGGCAGGAAAGCCACTGCGGTAGCTCAGCAGGTGGAAGCTCCCCACCCCTGGAACGGACAGGAGCAGAGGGAAGAAGGGGTGATGGACAGAGGCCCGACGGAGGTCTGGACACAGCAGTAGGGCAGAGGATCTGCCTCACTGCCAAAGTCAGACCTGTGGGCTGCAGGATTTGTTCTGAGGCACTTCCCTCAGACAAAAGGCAAACCAGATATTTGTTGACAATGATATGAACTGACATTTATTGAGTGTTAAGTCTGTGCCAAGCGCTGTATTAACTAATTGGTACTCACAACAGGCTTGTTATAATTAGCCCCATTTTGCAGGTGAGAAAACTGAGGCCCATTACGATTATGCAATCTGGCCAAGGTCTCACAGCCAGGTTGAGTTGGGATCAGACAGGCTGGTGCCAAAGCCCATGTCCCAGCCACAGGGCTGTGCCATGTCTGTATGCCAGGTTCTAGGTCGTTCAGTTCTTACCACTACCGCTATGGTTATACTCACTTTCTGGTGGGGAGCTGAGGCTCAGAGACAGCCAATGTACCACCCAGCTCCACACAGCTGGATCCAGGTGGGCATGGTTCTGTGGCCTGAGCTCTTAGCTCTGAATTATAGTTCTTCGACATAGAATTGTTCTCCACTCCGACCCTGCACCCTGGTTTGAAGGTACCTGACCCCTGCTTAATTTTCTTTGCCTTCATAGCTTTCTGCTGAGTGTGAGAGTTCACCAACTCCCCTGTCTTCCTCAGAAATGATGGAGTCTAGGCTCTTGTGTCCAAGGTTTGCCTGAATCTTGACTAACCAGAGCTGGAGGGAGGTCATGCCAGAGGCTCCTAGGAGCCCAGGGGAGGGCCCCAGGCTTCATGGTCTGGCTTGGGGGCCAAGGGTATTGAGGAGTCTCCTTCAGTGGCCATGGATCCTTCAGGAACAATGGAGCCTGGCCCCAGGGCCCCTGGTTTCCAGGGCAGATGCCTACAGCATACCAAGGACGCTTGGCCAGCCTTGGGCCCAGCTCTGCCAGGCTGGCAGGAGAGCAGGGTATTTCCAGGAGGGCCTGACTTCCCCCAGTTTCCTGTTCCCATGCCCTGGCTTTGCCCTTCTTGGGGGGCAGGGCCTGTAACTGGGCCTTCAACCACATTTACCTCCTTGGTGCCCAGGCTGTACCTTGTGAAGCTGGATCCTACTTTCTCAGGGATTATAACACCTGGCTGCTTTGGTTACTTCTGATTTTTCAGCTTCTAATCCTGGCCTAAGGAGCCTTGGTAGTACAGTGGTTAAGCGCGCTTGGCTGCTAACCAGAAGGTTGGCAGTTGGAACCCACCAGCAGCATCTTGGGAGAAAGATGTGGCCGTCTGCTTCTGTAAAGATTCCGTAGAGCCTTGGAAACTCTATGAGGCAGTTTTGCTCTGTCCTGTATGTTCGCTATGAGTTGGCATCAACTTGACAGAAACGGCAGCAGGTAACCCTGGCCTTAAGTTTCTGTGGGTGTGGGCAGGGGTGAGGGGAGAAGTAATTTAAATGGCCCCCTCCTCAGAAAATGCTCTTCTCTAAGGAAAACTCCCAGGTGAGTTCCCTTTTCAGAACCAGAATCCTGGAGTTAAGACTCTCTAAGGCTTCTGTTTCCCGTCTTGGTGGGGACCAGAGGGGTGGAATGCGAATGGAGTAAGTGGACCAGGAAGGACAATTTGGAGAACTCTACCTGGGCTGGAATCCTGGGTCTGCCCCTTAATAGTTGTATGAGCTTGCAGAGTCTTAGCTTCCTTATCTGTAAAATGGGAATATGACAGTGTCAACCAGTTGGTGTGAGGGTGAGGTGACCTACTGCCTGTGCAGGGATCATATGCCAGGGAGAAACATCATGAATGCCCAGGGAGCACTCGCCTTCTTTGTATTAGTTCACCCATAGTGCCTAGAACAGTGCCTGGCACATGCTGGATACCTGATAATTGTTTGTGAATAAGTACAAAAGAAGTACAGCCAAATGAAATGACATTGCAGCTACAGGATGGATCCCGAGATAACTATTTTACCCGAGGCTATTATTGGTGGCCTTCCCTACCTATTTGTTTCTTTAAGGGTGCTCACCAGTGTCTTAGTGTAGAGAGGTCTTTTCTCTCTGGGTGTTTCACCCAGTCCAACTGATGGAGACAGCATTCCCTGCTGCCATGGGGTTGTGGTTTTACTCTGATCACATTGAGAGGTTCCCAAAACTCTAGGCTAGTTACTGCTACTTGGTGACCCAGCACTGCTTCCTGTAGGTAACAAGTGGAGTTTCATACTTAGAACCCCAGCCCCGAAGCCTCAGTGGCTCGTTGCCATCTCAGCCAAACCTCCATGCCCTTCATCAAGGCAAGTGGACTGCTTGCACTCTGTTTCCTCCACCCTAGCCTGGGGTCCCTGAGTGGTGCAAAGAGTTTGCTCTCGACTCCTAACAGAAAGGTTGGCAGTTTGAATCCATCCAGCAGTGCTGTGGAAGAAAGGCCTGGCAGTCTGCTTCCATAAGATTACAGCCAAGAAAACCCTGTGGAGCACAGTTCTACTCTGAAGCCCCCCAAGTCACCATGAGTCAGAATCAACTCTACGGCAAAGGGTTTGGTTTTGGTTGGGCTTAGCCTGTTGGGGAGGGGCCAGAGCCCTGGCCTGGGAGTCTGACCCAGAGGGGTTTGAATCTCTGCTACTTTTTTTTTTTTAATTGTAATAAAAATATATAAAACAAAACATTTGCCAATTCAACAATATTTACATGTGTAATTCAGTGACATTGATTACATAAATCATATCGTGCAACCATTATCACTCTCCTTTTCCAAATGATTCCACCACCATTAACAGAAACTCAGTGCCTCCTAAGTAATGAGTCCCCCTTCCGCAACCTCCCACGCCTTGCAACTACTGATAAGCTTTGGTCTCTATACATTTGACTGTTTCCTATAAGTGGGATCATACAGTATTTGTCCTTTTGTGACGGACTTATTTCTATCAGCATCATGTTTTCAAGCTCCATCCATGTTGTGGCATGTATCAGGACTTCTTTTCTTCTTATGACTGTGTGATATTCCATTGTATGTAGGTACCACAGTTTGTTTATCCATTCATCTGCTGTTGGGCATTTAGGTTGTTTCCGCCTTTTGGCTATTGTGAATACAGCTGCAGTGAACACTAGTGTATTTGCTACTTCTTATTAAAACCAAAAAACCCAAACCTGTTGCCATTAAGTCAATTCTGACTCCTAGTGACCCTATGGGACAGGGAAGAACTGCCCCACGGGGTTTCCAAGACTAAATCTTTACAGAAGCAGACTGCCACATTTTTCTCCAGTGGGGTGGCTGGTGGGTTCAAACTGCCGACCTTTCAGTTAGCGGCGGAGTGCTTGACCACTGTGCCACTGGGGCTCATTACTTCTTGTCAGCTTACACAAATTTCCTTTGTCCTTGCGCCCCAGTTCACTCTCAGAACAATGAGGGTGAGGACACTTACAGAGAGGGAGTTGTATGTGAGCCAAGCCAGGCAGTACAGCAGGCTTGGGAAATAGAGACCCACTGGCTCCCCCGCCCCAGAGGAGTCAGGCTGGATGTGAGAAGAATATTCACAAAGCACACGAGCACACTCCATCAGCTGTGAACAAACAGATCAACAAGACCAGACGGCAAAGGGAAAGAACAGATCTAAGTCTTGGGAATCGTCTGCCTTCCCCTTCTAATGCCCGGTCCCTCTCTGACCTACTCACAAATTAATCGAATACATGTTCAAAGGCCAAGTGCATGCAAGCCTGAGGGCCTGAAAGTGAAATCTCCACAGAGGGAGAGAGTGTGGACTCTGGGGAGGCTGTCAGACAAGGGTTAAAGCAGGTATGTAGCTCAGGCAGGTGATGCCCTCTCTGTGCCTCAGTTTTCTCACCTGTGAAATGGAGAGACTACTGGCTTCCACGTATGCTGAGGAATAAATGAGCGAACGCAGGTAAGGGGTACTTAGGACATGCTCAGTAAGTGTTAACACAGTAATGCTATGATCTTGGTGTTTTAACTTAGAATCTGCGAAGAGCACCAAGCTCAGGAATGCTTCCTGGTCAACTTTTGCTTTGGATTTCAGGTAGCCGTTACCCTCTTTTTCTGGAGTGGTTGGGAGAAGAACCCCTTCCCTGGCTGTCCCTTTGGAGCGGGCCTCAGCGTCTGGGCTGGTCTCGACGGAGCTGCTGTTTCAGGCTGGAGGTTTGGGGTGAGCCCCTGGCCCTTGCTGAGTTCTGCTAACCGCCTTCCTGGGGAATCACTGGACAAGTCAAATTTTAGAGGATCAGACCTGCTTTATTTAAACGCAGAGCCAATTGGGGCTGTGCTGCAGGCCAGGTCTGCTGGGGTAACTTCAACTCCAACAGTTAGTTCCATCGCTGGCTGCTGGGCTGCTGGGTCTGGTCTGGTCAGTATGGCCCCCAAAGCTGGGAACAGAGCTAGACAGGCCTGGAGGTGTTTGCACACATAGGTTGTTCTGCAGCTTCCATGGTTTCCTGGGTGGTGTGTGGGGAGGCTGCCTCCCTGGGCACCAGCTCTTGGTCTGCTGGGTGTGCAGGCTTGCCAGCCTCTCACTGCACTGGGTCCTGGTATGAGCAAAGGGTCCTTGATCAGCTTGGAGGGTGGAGGTGAGGGAGTGAGTAAAGGGGATGGAATGCTGCCCCGGACTTGGACAGAGGGCCAGACCCAGGGAACCAGAGGTGACCCTGGGTTGGTTGGGGCCGTGAGTCAGTAGTAGATCTGAGAGGGCAGGCAGGTTCCCCACCAGCCTGGCCCTGGGATAGAAGGGGAGCAAACACTGGGGACCAGTTGGCCTGAAGTGGAAGGTCAGGGGCTGTCTGTGGGGCACAGGACACAGGAGAGAAGGGGTGGGGAAGGGGGTGCTGGGAGCCTACTCCCATCCTGGAAATCCTCCCCTCCCTGTCCCCCTGCAGTCTGCCGGCCACAGGGCAGCCACACAGACTGGGACTGCCAACTGGGCCAGGAGACACTGGCGGCTACGGACTCCCCAGCTTGGAGCAGCCCTTCTTTGGTAAGTGGCTGAGTGTTGGCTGCTTTCTCTTCTGGAGCAACCCCCTCCCCGGCACCCTCAGGAACAGTTACTGAGCTGGCCTGGGACACTCCCTTGGGGCATCTTCAAGACGCTCAGGTTGGCTCCTTGCCTGGATTCCTGGCACACCCTTTGCTTCCCCTGCTTTCCTGTGGCCCTCCCTCTCATCTCCTTCTCTGCCTCTGTTCCTTGAGGAGCTTCCTGCCCCTTTCTGTTCTGCTGCTTCCTCCTCTGTCTTACCCAGGTTCTGCTGGGGCACAGTGGGGCCCTGAGATCACCTATGTACAGAAGGGTTTGAGAGGCTAAGGATGGAGGCCCTCAAGGGCTGGCTGGCTGGGGTGCCTGGAGGATTGAGGTCCCCATCCCCCTGGGCTAAGATCTTTGCAGGCCAGTCTGCCTTGCATGTCAGTGGGAATTCTCTGGCCCTGTGGCCTGGATCCCTCTCTCCGAGGCCAGGAGCAAACCGTGGAGGGCGAAGGGTCTTGGGGGTGGGATGCTTCTCGGCAGCCCCTGGACCCACTCTCTGCTTTGTAACAATTAACTCTTAGGGACTTGAGGAGCCCCAGCAGTCCACATCTGGAGGAAGCTGGTCATCTGGGAGGGCCTTGATGCAGTTGTCCATCTTTCCTGGCCCAGCTGATGCTGGCAGCTCACTGACCCACAATGTCAGGGCCCTTTCTGCACAGGGGTGGGGCTGGCAGGAGGCATTTGACATGGATTATTCTTCCTTCTGGGGTGGCAGAGGGCAGAAGAAAGATAACCACATGGGTGCCAGCTCCTTAGGCGTGGAATAAGATGCTGGTGGGCCCAGGGGGCGCTGGCAGGGGTGGTGGGCAGTGGCAGGGGGATATCTTGAGGCAGGACCTCATCATTGCTAAGACTGGGGGCTTGGGGAGTTAGGTTCTTACACAGTGGAGAACAATAAGAAACTCAGAGCAGCATTCTGGAGGGTAAATCCTTGGGGCCCAGGGCCCTTGACATCAGTTGTTCCAGTTCCCAGACATTCTAAGCAGTTCCACAGAGAGTAAGGTCGAGTGTAGAAGCTGCTCATCAGTTGCCTTTAAGTCAGTTTGGGTCCCGTGTGTGTCAGAGTAGACCTGTGCTCCACAGGGTTTTCAATAGCTGATTTTTTGGAAGTAGACCACCAGGCTTTTCTGCAAGGTGCATCTGGGTGGACTCCAGCTTCCTCCTTTTTGGTTAGCAGCCAAGGGCTTAACCATGTGCACTAACCAGGGATTCCAGAAGCCGCTTAGGCCTTGGGAAATGTGTGTGTGGCTGAGCACTGGGCAGGGAGATGGGGTGTTTCCCTGGGACCGCCGGAGACCAGCTCTTCTAAGGGAGCTAGCAGTGGCCCCTGGCTGCGGGAGACCCCCACCCACACCTGGCTGTTCCCTGACGGCTGCCTGCCTTTGTCCGCAGACCTCGCATGGTGGAGAAGCAGCCCCATGAAGGTGCCCAGCCATGCAATGTTCCTGGAAGGCCGTCCTCCTCCTTGCCCTGGCCTCCATCGCCATCCAGTACACGGCCATCCGCACCTTCACCGCCAAGTCCTTCCACACCTGCCCCGGGCTGGCGGAGTCCGGGCTGGCTGAGCGGCTGTGCGAGGAGGGCCCCACCTTCGCCTATAACCTCTCTCGCAAGACCCACATCCTCATCCTGGCTACGACACGCAGCGGCTCCTCCTTCGTGGGCCAGCTCTTCAACCAGCACCTGGACGTCTTCTATCTGTTTGAGCCCCTCTACCACGTGCAGAACACGCTCATACCCCGCTTCACCCAGGGCAAGAGCCCCGCCGACCGGCGCGTCATGCTGGGCGCCAGCCGCGACCTCCTGCGGAGCCTCTACGACTGTGACCTCTACTTCTTGGAGAACTACATTAAGCCGCCGCCTGTCAACCACACCACCGACAGGATCTTCCGCCGAGGGGCTAGCAGGGTCCTCTGCTCCCGCCCCGTGTGTGACCCTCCAGGCTCCCCCGACCTGGTCCTGGAAGAGGGGGACTGTGTGCGCAAGTGCGGCCTGCTGAACTTGACGGTGGCGGCCGAGGCCTGTCGAGAGCGTAGCCACGTGGCCATCAAGACGGTGCGGGTCCCGGAGGTCAATGACTTGCGGGCTTTGGTCGAAGACCCCCGCTTAAACCTGAAGGTCATCCAGCTTGTTCGAGACCCGCGGGGCATTCTGGCCTCACGGAGCGAAACCTTCCGGGACACGTACCGGCTCTGGCGGCTCTGGTATGGCACGGGGAGGAAGCCCTACAATCTGGACGTGACACAGCTGACCACGGTGTGCGAGGACTTCTCCAACTCCGTGTCCACTGGCCTCATGCGGCCACCGTGGCTCAAGGGCAAGTACATGCTGGTGCGCTATGAGGACCTGGCCAGGAACCCCATGAAGAAGACCGAGGAGATCTACGGGTTCCTGGGCATCCCCTTGGACAGCCACGTGGCACGATGGATCCAGAACAACACACGGGGCGACCCTGCCCTGGGCAAGCACAAATACGGCACCGTGCGCAACTCTGCCGCCACCGCGGAGAAGTGGCGCTTCCGCCTCTCTTACGACATCGTGGCCTTTGCCCAGAACGCCTGCCAGCAGGTGTTGGCACAGCTGGGCTATAAGATGGCCGCCTCAGAGGAGGAGCTGAAGAACCCTGCCATTAGCCTGGTGGAAGAGCGAGACTTCCGCCCTTTCTCGTGATGCGGGTGTCGTGGGTGCGTGGGTGGGGGCACCTGGTGTCTTGGATTTGATAAAATGGACCATTTTTAACTGTTGCCTTATTTCCCCCTCCCTCTCACACCCTGTCTTTGTGTCCTTCCTGCCCCCTGCCCACCCCCCACTCCCTTCTGCCTCTTTTTGTCTCTGAAATTTGCACTATGTCTCCGATGGGAATCACTGGGGCAGAGGGGGGCGTGAGGTGGGGTATGGCCCCCACCCCACCCCAATTCAGACACACGGATTTTGGGTCCCTACATGGATGGTGACAATGTTTACAAGCACCACGTTCACACACACATGTGCGTGCACACACACATACGCGCACAGGCACACATAAGTGCACACACACAGGCACCCACGCACAGGGGAGAGACACTCAATACCACACAACTTTTCAAACTTTTTGAATGGAAGAGTGGTCAGGGTATTGTAGTTTTTCAGTCTTACTTCTATAAGGTAAGAGGTTAAAAACAAGAAGACCACCTCTCTCTAATTTATGAATAGTGTCCACCCCTTCCCATCCCTGCTTCCTCCCCCCAGTGCCCACTCCCCCCCTTGGAGCAGAGAAACTGCCCCCTCCTGCCCGCCCTTGCCTGTCGGTGAGCAGGTTTTTACTGTGAGGTGAAAGTGGACCTTGTTTATTTTTTCCAGTCTGTGGCGATGCTGTCTGTCTGTCTGAGTCTTGTGGCTGCCCCTGGACCCGTGATGGCTGATGAATCTTATGGGTTTCTGATTGATCTTGGGGTACATCTGTGATATTTCTTTGTGCCAAAAAAAAAAAAAAAAGAGTGGTTCAGTTTGCTAAACGAGCATTGAAATGCTTTATCTGTGTTTTCTGTAAATAAAAGAGTGCAATAATATCTGGGTGTGATTGTGGAACTTATGAGTGGATATTTCTGGCTTTGGGGAAGAGAAGGAGAAGCAGGTGGAGGTGGAATTTCAATTCTAAATCTCTGACTTTCAGACTTCTTGTCACCCTCGACTCTGTCTGAATTCAGGGTTTTGTTTCCCCTCAGTCAGTTGAGACCAGGCACCTTATGGTCAGGGGTGATGTTCAATAAGTGATAAGGCTTGTCAGATCAGAATGGCTGGAGCTAAAGATGAGGGTCTTGTTGACCCCTTCCTACTCCATTACTTGCTGGGTTTGGGGAGGGGGAACACCCAAAGGGTGAGGTGTCTCAGGGCAGTGGATGCTTATCAACTGGCTTGGAAATATTTCAGTATTTTAACAACTGGTACAGGTCTACTAGTGTGTACGCCGGTGGAATATCAGCCACATTTACTTTCCTTCTCATCCGTGGCAATCTAGTAGGTTCCTCCAAGCTTCCTTAGATCTTAGTCCAAGAAGACAGCTGGTCCTGGGGTGACTGGAGGCCACAGCTCTGTTGCCCTGGGACAGTGGAGTTCCCTGATGATTGGGCAGCTCTAGTAGCCCTGGTCAATTGGATGGGCTTCAACTCATCTTCAGTTGGAAGGTCAATTGATCCTGGGCTGTTTTACATAAGTTAGGAGGATATAGGTTCAACTGCTATAGCATGCACCCTAAATAATGGTAACTTAATTAAAACCAACCCACTGCAGTCGATTCAATTCCGACTCATAGAGACCCTATAGGACAGAGTAGAACTGCCCCATAGAGTTTCCAAGAAGCACCTGGTGGATTTGAACTGCCGACCTCTTGGTTAGCAGCTGTAGCACTTAACCACTATGCCAGCAGGGTTAATTAAGATGGAAATTTATTTTGTTCTCGCTTAAATACAGGCATAAGCTATTCAAAGCTGGCATGGTGAATCTCCCATATCAGGGGTCCTGGCTTTTTCCATGTTGTTATCTGGCTATATGGTCCAAGATGGCTCACCAGGCTGTGAGGAGACACCTCTGCTATCTGTGGGGAGATACTGGAAGTTATAGTCTTTACTTCTACTCATGTCTTATTTGCAAAAACATAGTCACATGACCACATTTAGCTGCAAGGGAGGCTGGGAAATACAGTCTTTTATGTGGGTGGCCATGACAGAGTGACTGATGAATCAGCCACTTATCTCCCTGGGCTTCAGGATTCTCTTCTGCAAAAGGGAAATAATACGTTTTAGACCCTCATGGTAGTTCGGAAAAGTCTGTCAGGACCAACGGGCTGGGGTTTTGGTGCCCTCTTCTCAGCCCCTGGTTCACAGAGCTGCTTTTTTAGCCTGTGATGAGGGAGCCATCTTTAACCTGTGATGAGGGTGCCATCCTATAAGTTGGGCCTCCTCATGGTCTTTCATCCTCCAGCTTGCTTCATAAGGCAGTTGAACAGTTCCAAAAGGCAGCAAGATAGGACAGCTCCAAAGTTCAAGTGCTTTCCATGTCTCTGCACCCATCACACTTGCTATTGTCCATTTGACCAAAGCAAGTCAAGCTCAGAGTGGGCCTTACTCACTGACCCTGGTCAGCTGTTCTGGCACCCAGGAGAAGGTCTGTGCCAGTGGGGGCCACAGCTGGCTGATCCTGTTTCTATTAAATGACTTTGCTGCACTTCTCTTTACTTTTGGACCACCGCGCTTTGAGTTGTCCCTGAACCAGGGAACGTCTCTTCTCTGGGAGGGGGCTTCATGTTGGAGGTGGGAGACACTGGAGCTCGTGGACTAGTTGGAAAGAACCCTTCCCCAACCCCCTCAACTGCAATGAAAGAGGACTTGCATAAGGCTGGCTGTGGCTTCAAGAAAGGTTCTGAGAGAGCCACTGTGTAGTGATGGAATCATTCCTTCATTTCTGACTCCTATATAAGCAGTCCCTCAAGATACATGGTCTACTGGGAGGCAAACAGGTAAGAAGGTGGTTACAACATGGGGGAGGTGCTATGCCCACAGGTTGTGTGCCACACAGGCAGGGCTGGACCCTGCACCAAATTGGGAAACCCAAAGTCACTACAGTGAGTCATAGGCTTGCTCCTTAAGCTTCATATTCCCATTCTATGTGTCCCTGGTCTTGGGGCTTGGAGAAGTCAGGGAGGTCTTCCTTGAGAAGGCAGTACCTAACTGAATCTTGGAGTAAGAGTTGGCCCTATAGAGAGGGATGAGAAGATCCTTCCCAGCTGAGGGAGAAGCAGGTGCAAAACCACAGAGGTGGGAAAGCATGGGGCATTTATAGCAGTATAGGTAGGTGGTGGGCAGGGATGTATGGGGTAGATCAGACCCCAGAGTCTTCTCTCGGCTTCTCAAGCTTGGAAAATCCATTTTATCAGTTCACCTAGGACATTTCAGTCTTCAGAAGATTTATTTATGGTGACCAAATTCATAGGACGGAGAATCACGAACCAGAAGGTCTGCGTGCTTTTGCGATAACGACCGAACTGTTAAGTGCTCCTCAAGGTCTTGCGTGTTCTGGCTCCTACCCACCTTTAGCTTCACCAGGGCCATACTCCCCTTCATGTTCCACTCCCTTGTCTCCCTACTTTCTTTCAACTCCTTGAACACGCTGAGGTTTGATTGTTGCCGTTACAATCCCCTATTTGTTCCTGCCTCCCTGTAGCTGCTACCTTGGGTATTGCTCTCTCATGTTGACTCTGGGCTTAGCCATAGTGATTTGCTTTAGTTAAGTGGACAATAGCAAGTATGACGGGTGCAGAGACTTGAAAAGTGCTTGAACTTTGGAGCTTGTCCTTTCTTGCTACTTTTTGGAACCCTCCCACTGTGTTGTGAAGGAAGCCCTGGCTAGCCTGCTGGAGGATGAGAGACCACAAGGAGGAGAACCAAGGAGCCCCAGCCAATAGCCAGCCAGTCCCTCACTGCTTTGGCAAGTGATACAGATGCATGAGTGACCCCTGGCCCAGATTGTCAGAATTGCCTGGCTGAGCCCAGCCAAATTTCTGACCCACAAAATTGTGAGTTAAAAAGTTTTTTTTTTTTAATTGTGTTTTAGGTGAAAGTTTACAGTGCATATTAGTTTTTTATTAAAAAATTTATACACAGATTGTTTTCTGTGACATTGGTTGCAATTCTTGCAATGTGTCAGCACTCTCTCCCTTTCCCTTTACATCCTGGGTTCCCCTTGCCATTCTTCCAGGTTTCCTGTCCCTTCCTGCCTTCTTATCTTTGCTTTTAGGCAGGTGTTGCCCATTAGGTCTCCCACACTTGATTAAGCAAAAAGCACGTTCCTCACCTGTGTTATTGTTTGTTTTATAGACCTGTCTAATCTTTGGCCGAAAGGTGGACTTCAGAAGTGGCTTCAGTTCTGAGTTAGCAGGGTGTCTGGGTACCATAGTCTCAGAAGTCCCTCCAGTCTCTGTCAGACCAGTAAGTCTGGTCTTTTTTTGTGAATTTGTATATTGTTCTGTGTTTTCCTCCTGCTGTGCCTGGAACCCTCTATTGTGATCCCTGTCAGGGTGGTAGGTGGTAGTAGCTGGGTGCCATCTAGTTCTTCTGGTCTCAGGCTGGTAGAGGCTGTAGTTCATGTGGTCCATTGGTCCTTTGGACTGAATTTTTTCTCGCATTTTTTTGTTTTCTTCATTCTCCTTTGCTCCGAATGTGGTGGGACCAATAGACGTATTTCAGATGGCTGCTAACAAACTTTTAAGGCTTCAGACGCTACTCACCAAAATAGGATGTAGGATATTTTATGAGCTATGTTATGCCAATTGAACTAGATGTCCCATGAGACCATGGTCCCCCAAAATGGTGGTTGTTTTAAGCCACTAAGTTTTGGAGTGGCTTGTTATGCAGCAAATGCTAACTGATACACATGCCATACTCTGTCCCATTGCAGTGTTTGCATAGATGATTCCTTATACCTTGGTTGCTCTCATTTCTCTCTTTGTCTAGTTAATGTCCACTCATCCTTTGGATCTCAGCTAATTATCAATACTTCCTTGGCCCTACCAGGTTAGTTCAGTTATCCTGAATTTATAGGCACTTATAGTCTCGACGGCACTGGGTCTGGGGTATAGTACCATATCCACCACCTGTCGTTTGTTGTACTGTGGTGGCTTGCATGTTGCTATGATGATGGAAGCTATGCCACTGATATTTCAAGTGCCGTCAGGGTCACCAATGGTGGACAGGTTTCAGTAGAGCTTTAAGACTAAGACAGACTTGGAAGAAAAAACTGGTGATCTACTTCTGAAAATTAGCCAATGAAAATCCTATGGGTCACAACATAATATTGTTTGATATAGTGCTGGAAGATGAGCCCTCTAAGTTGGGAAGCACTCAAAATATACAGTGGCTGCAACAATGGACTCAACCATACCAACGATCATGAAGGTGGCACAGGACCAGGCAAAAAAACATTTAATTCTGTTATACATGCGGTCACCATGAGCCAGAGCCAATTTGACAGCAACCATGCATATTTTTTTTTACAGCATTCACCACAGTTGTAATCTTTTGATACACGACCTGGCACACAGCAGATGTCCAATAAATACTGGTTGAATGTGTGAAAGAATGAATAAAGCAGGTGCTTCCTTCTGTTAAAAGAATTGTTCATCCAGGGCCTTTATCTGGGGGCGGGCAAGGCCTCTAAGGGATCAGAATGAGAATTGAGGCAGCAAGATGGCCTCCGGTGCTGTTTCTGACAAGTGAAGGGAGATTGAGCTGAGTTTTGCTCTAAGCCTCTGCGTCCTCCTTCTGTGGCCAACGATTCTTTCTAGCTCTACACACCAACATCTCCTGTTTATTTGTCACTGTGCTGTCACCTGCCTTGTCACTTCTTATGATTTCCAAGGTTAGCCCTCCAAAGGAGAATAACAACGAACAAACACGTGTACAGAATTTTACAGTTTACAAACCACGCTTCCCCTCCTATTAGTCACACCTGTACAGCAGCTGTTTCCTGCTGACACAGAGGCACCTTTTGCTAGTCAGGAAATGGTGGTCACATCCCCACATAGGCAGGACTGGCCCCACCCCCACCGCTTCTACGTGTAGTTCATCCATGTGTGGAGGTTCTAAGGAGTAACTTCCTGGTCTTGTCCCCAGACTCAGGGCCCCTCCTGGTCCATGGGTCTGGGACCATGTTCTGTCATCACTTTTCATCACAGACTTCCTCTATTTGTGTGTTCCCACTTGCTCACCCTGGTTTCTCTCCTTGCCAACAACAAACATTCTGGCCTTCCAGCCCTACTTTCCCGGGATACTGGGGAGGTAGCTGGGCCCCACTTCCTACCATCCCAGAGGGTATTGTCTGTGAACAATCTGCCCTTCCTGGCTCACTGCATCCTGGGGAAACCACTTGCTGTGGAAGGACTTCTCCCTGTTGGAATGCCTTTTCTTTGAGGAAAGAAAAATGATGTGAGGGAAGCAAGCACCTTCACAGACCCAGTGAGAAAACACAAGCTTCTGTTTCCTGAGGCCTGGAAAACAGGTTGGAACCAGATCCTCACAGGAAAGTCGCCAAGGTTTGATCCCACCAGGGAGTCTAGCTCCAGTCACCAGCTGAGGGGAACTGGAGTGGGCTTCGTGTATGGTTAAGGGCAGGTTGGAGACCAGTTCCCAAGACTGCAACCTGCCTGCCCAGGCACATATGAGACAATTACCAAAGGTTCACAGAGTTCCTAAGGCTCCATCATACATTAGATCTGCCTATCCCACTTGCCTCTAGTTGTACTTTTTCCTTATGGGAGTGGCCACCCACTGTTGACTTTTGATTGCAAGTGGGTCTTCTTCATCTTGGGAAACACTGTGATAAAAAGCATGGCTCTAGGTTCCAGTTCCATCTCTGCCACTTACTTGCTGTGTGATCTTGGACAAGTCACTTAACCTTTCTGAGCCTCCATGTCATCGTCTGTACAGAGGGAATTATAACACCAGGCTCAGAGGGCTACTGTGAAGACTGCATAAAGTAATGCATTTAAGGGCATAGCATGGTACTTGAAGCAGAGTGAGCGTTCAATAAATGTTAGCCATTATTATTATTATTTTACTTCAGCGCCGTGCAAGGTGCCTGGAATAAGACAGCTGCTCAATAAACAATTGTTGAATGAGTACATTTTTTGGTGAGCTTTTCTAATTTGAACTGCCTTGTTGTTGCTAGTTGCCATTGAGTTGGTTCTGACTCAGAGACCTTATGTATAGCAGAACGAAATGCTACCTGGTCCTGCGCCATCCTCATGATCGTTGATATGTTTGAGTCCATTGTTGTGGCTGTTGCGTCAACCCATCTCACTGAGGGTTTCTCTTGTTTTTTTGGCCCTCTACTTTACCGCACATGATGCCCTTTCCTAGTGATTTGAACTGCTACCAGTGCACAAAGCTACAATCTAAATGAAGTGGCATAGCAGCCAATGTTGTCCCCTTATCAGCCAAGGTCAAGAGCCAATGGCTAGCTAGGGAGAGAGAAGTAGAAGGACAGCTAAAGTTGCTCACAGAATGGCTACCGACCAAAGGAACAAGTTGGCTCACTCACAGGACAATACCTGTAGGCCCTGGGCACCTTTGGAGGAGTAATGCTCAGGAGTAGAAGTTGGCTGAGTTATTGTGCCATCCTCTGGCCACATCCCAACACCATTTAACTTTCTGGAGAACTAGCTCCCTGGCGTGGCCCCAAGCCAGCAGCTCAGCCACCACCTCTAGGTCAGATGGACTTAGCCCTCTCTGCCCCCTTTAATGGAGCCCTGGTGGCACAAAGGTTAAGAGCTTGGCTGCTAACCAAAAGGTTGGCAGTTCAAATCCACCAGCTGCTCCTTGGAAACCCTATGGGGGAGTTCTACTCTGTCCTATAGGGTGGCTGTGAATCTGAACCAACATGACAGCAATGAGTTTGGTTTTGGTTTTTGGACCTCTGTAAGGCACCTGCATCCATGTTCTTTTTCCATTCAAATGAACCATTATAGTGTGGACGCCCAGAACACCTTCCTCCCTTCTATGGCTCAGGAAAGTCCACAATTTAATGTGTCCAGAGATGAAGGATATAGAGTTTTCTGTAGCCTGGATTCCCCAGCTTCCTGAGCTGGGTCTGTGAGCCAGCCAACCACACCCAACTGTTGGGGGCTTCCTCCTCTTGTAAACTCAAGCAGTCTCGGCTGTAAACAACAATGCTTTACTCCTGCATTGCTTCCTGCTTTCTTCCTTTCTGAGCAACACCTCAGCCTTTAGCAATGTCGCCCTGACCTTCTGTTGGCTTTGGGAAGTTGGATTTAACTTCAGAACAGAGGTCTTTACACCAAGGGGAGCAGGGGGTCTTTAGAACCATCCAGGAAGAGGGGAAAATTAGTGATTTACATAACAGGAGACTCAGATTGAGACCTTGTTCCATTGCATTTTGCTGGGAAAATCAGTCATCTTCCTTGAGCCTCAGTGTCCCGTCTATAGTCTGGGGACAATGAGTGAGAAGAAAGTGTCTTCTGCAGTAATTGGGTATAGTGGCTGTATTAGTTTCCTAGGGGTGCTGTGACAAAGCATGGCAAACTGAGAGGCTTAAAACAACAGAAAGCTATTCTCACGATTCTGGAGGCTAGAAGTCTGAAATTAAGCATGTTGCCATGCTCTCTCTGAAGGCTTAGGGGAGGAAGCCTTCTTTGCCTCTTCTAGCTTCTGGAGGTCCCAGGTATTCCCTGGCAGTGTAACTCCAATCTCTGCCTCCTTCTTCACATGGCCATCCTCCCTCTGCATCTGTGTGTCTCTCCCTGTGTCTCTTATAAGGGCACTTGTCATAAAGAGGAAACACTGGTGGCATAGCTGTTAAGAGCTACATACAGCTGCTAACCAAAATTTTGGCAGCTCAAATCCACCAGGTGCTCTTTGGAAACCCTATGGGGCAGTTCTACTCTGTCCAATGGGGTCGCTGAGTTGGAATCGACTAGACAGCAATGGATTTGTTTTCTAGTCCAAAAGAGATTAGGGCCCACCCTACCCCAGTATGACCTCATGATGACCTTATTTCCAAGTAAGGTCACAGTCTGAGGTTTTGGGAATTAGGACTTCAACATATCTTTTTTGGGGGGGGAACGCAATTCAACTCAGCAGTGGTTTACATATGTCTATCAAGGCAAGTTAAAGGTATTCATCAACTATCTCTATTGGTTTTTAAAAAATCTCTTCAATCTAGTGCTTACTGAGAAAGTTGTACCAAAGATTTTACACTATGATTGTGGAGTTAACTACTTCACCAGGTGGGTCTGTCATTTTTTGCTTTATATATTTTGAGACTGTGTTTTTAGGTGCATACAAATTTAACATTGTTATATGTTTCTGGTATAGTGAACCTTTTGTTATTATGAACTGTTCCTATCTACTCATAGTCATGCTTTTGCCTTAAATTCTATTTTGTCTGAAATCAATATAGCAACACCAACCTTCTCTGATTAGAATTTGTGTGATTTATTATTCCATATATTAGTCCACATACATTTCTTGTAATTACTGATGTATTTGGATTTATGCACCCTATTTGTTTCATCCACTTTCTGATTGAAGTATTTTTAAGTTACATTTTCTTCCCTCCACTAGTTAGGATATTATACATTCTGTTTCTATTTCTTTAGCGATTGTTGTTAGGTGCCACTGAGTTGGTTTTGACTCATAGTGACCCCATGTACAACAACACCACCTGGTCTAGCGCCATCCTCACAGTCGTTGCTATGTTTGAGCCCAGTGTTGCAGCCACTGTGCCGATCCATCTTTTCAAGGGTCTCCCTCTTCTTCGCTGACCCTCCACTTTACCAAGTGTGATGTCCTTCACCAGGGAGTGGTCCCTCCTGACAACATGTCCAAAGTATGTGAGATGAAGTCTCGCCATCCTTGCTTCTAAGGATCACTCTGGCTGTACTTCTTCCAAGGCAGATCTGTTCGTTTTTCTGGCAGTCCATGGTATATTCAATATTCTTTGCCAACACCATAATTCGAAGGCATCAATTCTTCTTCCGTCTTCCTTATTCATTGTCCAGATTTCGCATGCATACAGGAGGAATGAAAATACCGTGGCGTGGGCCAGGCACACCTTAGTCTTCAAAGTGATATCTTTGCTTTTCAACACTTTAAAAGAGGTCATTTGCAGCAGATTTATTCAACGCTATATGTTGTTTGATTTCTTGACTGCTGCTTCCATGGAGTTTTGATTGTCGATCCAAATGAAATGAAATCCTTGACAATTTCAATCTCTTCTCCGTTTATTGTGATGTTGTTTATTGGTCCAGTTGTGAGGATTTTTGTTTTCTTTATGTTGAGGTGTAATCCAAACTGAAGGCTGTAGTCCTTGATCTTTATCAGTAAGTGCTTCATGTCCTCTTCACTTTCAGCAAGCAAGGTTGTGTCATCTGCATAACACAGGTTGTTAATGAGTCTTTCTCCAATTCTGATGCCCCATTCTTCTTCATATTGTCCAGCTACCTGGATTATTTGCTAAGCATACAAATTGAGTAAGTATGGTGAAAGAATACAACCCTGATGCACACCTTTCCTGATTTTAAACCACACAGTATCCCCTTGTTCTGTTCAAACAGCTGCCTCTTGGTCTATGTACAGGCTCCTCACGAGCACAATTAAGTGTTCTGGAATTCCCATTCTTCCAAATGTTATCCATAATTTGTTATGATCCATACAGTCGAATGCTTTTGCATAGTCAATAAAGCGTAGGTAAACATCTTTCTGGTATTCTCTGCTTTCAGCCAGGATACATCTGACATCAGCAATGATATCCTTCGTTCCACATTGTCTTCTAAATCTGGCTTGTATTCCTGGCAGTTCCTTGTTGATGTCCTGCTGCAACTGTTTTTGAATTATCTCCAGCAAAATTTTACTTGCGTCTGATACTAATGATATTGTTTGATAATTTCCACATTCTGTTGAATCACCTTTCTTTGGAATGGGTATAAATGTGGACCTCTTCCAATCTGTCAGCCAAGTAACTGTCTTCCAAATTTCTTGGCATAGATGAGTCAGTACCTCCAGTGCTGCATCCTTTTGTTGAAACATCTCAATTGGTATTCCTTCAATTCCTTTCTCAATTTATCCAAGTCTAAGGTTAATCAATATCTTTACCCTTTTCTTGAGAAACACACTTAATACTGTGATACACTTTAATACCATTCACCTTCTTTTCAATTTCAATATTGTCGTGAAGCACTTTTAAAACTACTGTATTACGTATGGTCTTTTATTTAAAAAAAAAACTTTATTGGGGTATCATTTACACATGATAAAATTCACACATTTCAAGTGTAGTGTTTAATAAGTTTTGACAAATATGTGCAGTCGTGTAACCACCACCACAATCAAGATACAGAACATCTCTGTTACTTCCAAAAGCTCCCTTGTGCCCTCCCTCCCTCAGCCCCATCCCTTGGAAATCATTGATCTGCTTTCTGTAACTACAGTTTTACCTTTTCTAGAATTTCATATAAATAGAATCATAAAACATGTAGCCTTTCTTCCACTTTGATGAATCAATGTTGTATCAGTGGTTTGTTTCTTTTTATATTTTATTGCTTCTCTTCATTCCTTTGTGTAGATCCAAATTTCCACCTGGTATCATTTTCTTTCTGCCTGAAGAAATTTATTTAACATCTCTTAGCGTGTAGGAAACCCTGGTGGTGCAGTGGTTAAGTGCTACAGCTGCTAACCAAGAGGTTGGCAGTTCGAATCCACCAGGCGCTCCTTGGAAACTCTATGGGGCAGTTCTACTCTGTCTTATAGGGTTGCTATGAGTTGGAATTGACTAGATGGCAGTGGGTTTTTTTTTTTTTTTTTGCGTGTAGGTCAACTGGCGATAAATTTTCTCACATTTGTTTGTCTGAACATCTTTATTTTTGCCTTCAGTTTTGAAAGATATTTTCATAGGAGTTAGAGTCTAAGTTGGTAGTTTTTCTTTCAACACTTGAAAATTTTTGCTTGCTTGTCTTCTCACTTGTATTGTTTTTGATGAGAAGTCTGCTATACTTTTTATCTTTTTTTTTCCCCTCTGTACATAATATGTCCTTTCTCTGGACGCTTTTAAGAATTTTCTTTATCTTAAATTATGTGTTTTTAATTTATCTTAAATTCTGCTTGAAGTTCTTTGAGATTTTGGTATTTGTGGGTTTATAGGTTTCACCATATTTGGAAAAGTTTTGGCCATTTGTTCTTCAAGTATTTTTTTTCTGTTCTTCTTCCCTTTCCTTAGACTCTGATTGCACATATGTTAGACCACATGACATTGTCCCACAGGTGACTAATACTGTGTTCATTTTTCTTCCAATCTTTTTCTCTGTGTGTTAAATTTGTATAATTTCTAATGCTATGTGTTCAAGCTGACTGATCTTTTTTCCTGCAGTATATTATCTGCTGTCAATACCATCCAGTGTATGTTTCATATCATATTTGTATTTTTCATCTGTATAAATCTGTTTGGATTCACTGGGTTTTCGAACCTGTAGATCGATGTCTTTCATCAGTTCTGAAGGGTTCTCAGTTGTTAGTTTTTAAAATATTGCTTCTGCTCATCCTCTCTCACTTTGCCTTCTGGAATTCTAATTCGACATATATTAGACCTTGTCACTCCATCCTTCATTATTTTTAGCCCGTCTTTTAATTTTCTACCTCTTTGTCTTTTGCATTAATTCTGTATAATTTCTTTGTAATTATCTTTCAGTTCACCAGTTCTCTCCTTAGCTGTGTCTAACCTGCTGTTAAGTGTACTCACTGAGTATTTACTTTCAGTTATAGTAGCTTTTGATTTAGGAAGTTCTCTCTCTTCTCTTTTTTCAAATCTGCTTGGTTATGCTTTACTGTTTCTTATTTTCCATACATATGTTGAAATTTATTTTTTAAAAAACAGTACATGTAATTATTTTCATTTTGTGTGATATGCTTAGTACCTGAAGCCCTTGCAGGTCTGTTCTGCTGTCAGTTGTTTCTGTTCTCAGTCCTGATGCCTTGTTTCCTTATGTGTTTGGTTAGTTTTGTACTGTGAGTTACTCATTTCCTCTGGACTTTTAATTACCGAAATTCTTGAGACCTGGAATGTCAGAGGGTTCTTCCAAAGAATATTTGCTTTTTTGCTTTTGCCAGACTACTGGGGGCACTACCAGGCTGGAACAATTCTAAATTAAATTCTTGGCTTGTAGCGTTGTATTTGGACCACCCAGGTGGTGTGAATCCAGGTTACAAACTTGTGTAAGTGCTGGCTGATGGTTCAAAACAACCAGTAGTTGTTCTCCCATCTTTTACCTAGTGCTTAGTTTTAAAACAATCAAATTTCCTTGCAGTCCCTGTGGGGCAAGGGCTTGTTGCTATTTTTCCTTCGCTCTTAACCTGAGAGTGTAGCCCTTTGAAGTCTCAGCTTTTTGGTAGGAGAAACTCTTGTTACACTGCCTACCGTGGTCAGACCCTGGGCTTTGTTAGCTTGTCCTTTATCCCTAGGATGGGTTCAGTAAATGCCCTTGGGGCCAACACCAGCTGCGGTTCTTCCCTTACCTTTCTGTTCCTACTTTCACTACGTTTTTTTGCCTTGTAAATTATTTGCTTTCTTGTCTGTTTACCTTGCATTTAAGAAAAATTTTTATTATTCTGTTTAGATTTTTTAGTTGTTTTCAATAAGAGAGCCATTCTAGGCACCTAGCACCTCATACTACCAAAAGCTAGGAACTAGGGTCACTCCTAGTATCCTTCTCCAGTACCTGGCACGTATAGATTCTCAGACACTATTCTGTCAATTAATTAATGAATGAGGGAATGAATGAACACATATACACACAGCTTTGGCTGCATAAAATGTTAGACAGCCTGAAGCTGGGTAAAGCCAGGGGTTGTGCCTGATGAGTTCACCACTGCCTGAAACTCTTTGTAATGACCCATGCCAGGGTCCAGCTGATGTCAACTGATGTTGACTCAGAGTGGCCTGGAGGCAATAAGAAATCTATCCTCATAGGCGTCCCTTGCCCTACGCAGAGAGCAACTTTCATAATCTGTGGGTCTTTGGGGGTGGTTGGTTTACATCTTGTGGGAATCTTCTCTGCTCTTTTCCTGGCTGCTCTAGGGTTTTTGGCTGAGAATTTCTTCTCACAGTTATGAAGGCTTGTCCTTGGTCTCCTCAGTGCTGTGATCTAAGCCCTTGCAACTCAGGAAGTGTGGTCCATGGACGAGCAGCATCTACATCACCTGGAAGCTTGGTAGAAATGTAGACCTACTAACTCAGGATCATCGTTTTTAATAAGATTCCTGGGTCATTCATGTGAACACTGAAGTTCAAGAAACATTGCTCTAATCCAGAGCTTTCTAACATGCATGTGGTATGAATAGTCACAGGTGAGCAGAGAGAAACAGATTACCATCCCTACGGGTGACCAAATAGGATAACTAACTTGTCTTGCTTCACCTGGGACTTTCCTGGATTTAGTTTTGAAATCCCACATCCAGGGAAACCTTTCAGTCCCAGGAGAAGTGGGATGATTGACCACCTTACCGGGTGGGGCCTGGGCATCCTGGTGTCCCAGAGGGAAGTGAGCAGGCCCTGTGGTTCCAGTAGGCTTCATGATGAACAGCTACATCTGCCACCATGTTGGGCTGAACATGGCTAAGGAGCTTTGCAACCTGGACACGTGTGTCAGTGGCCAGCTACAGAGCATGTCACATACCCATGGTAGACAAGGAATTCCTGGAACTGCCAGAGAAGTTCACATTCTAGGTGTCCTGGAAGCACGGTGCCCCGTGCAGGGTGGGCCGAGTCATAAAGTTGGGCAGGATTGGCAGGGTAGAGCAGCCCTAGAAGTTTCTAAATCCCTCTTTGCCTAAACTGGGCTGTTAGTAGGTGACATGTTCTTTTAGTGGCATCCATGTTAACTACAGGGAGAGGACTCTAACAATACATGCACACTCTGCAAATTAGAACTTCATCATTATTTCGAAATACTTGATATGAAATGCTTGATTATATTCACAATCCATTCACATTAATGCAAGGAATTTCAATATTACATTTGTGAAAGAAAGAAAAGGAAGAGCTGTTAGATTCTTTTAATATAATTTCAAGTGTTACATATTTTTGAATGGTTATAAAATGGTCTTACATTTTTTATCATATACTTGTGTGAACAAAAGTTTCCTGTCGCTAGTGGAATTCAAGAATTTGAAGAGATCATCATTAAAAAAGCCTCGATCAGGAATTGCATATGGCCATCTCAAGTGTAAAAGCTGATATTAAAAAAATTGTGTTCACGGAAGAAAGTTCAAGTTTCTCATTAAAAAATTTGAAAAGATTTTATTGGAAAGTTTTATACATATCCAATATTTAATATTCTTTCTATTACTTTTTACTTATTTTCCTTATCAAAATTACACAATATAAAGAAAAATGTAATACTTTTTTTTCCACCTGGCTCCCTATAGATGCTCCCAAATTACCTCCAGTTTACCCCAATGTGTGGGGCAAATTTTATTTTCTCTGTGTGCTGAGGCAAGAAATATCTGGGAAGCCTTGCTCTAACCCTTTGTGCTATCCACTTCTCTGAACTGACTTGGGCCCCTCTACCCATGTGGGCATTGGTGGTTTAGTGGTAGAATTCTCATCTTCCATGCAGGAGACTCGGGTTCGATTCCTGGCCAAAGCACCTCAAGTGTAACCACCACCCACCTGGCAGTGGTGGCTTTTCTGTTGTTTTGATACTGAACAGGTTTCAGCAGAGCTTCCAGATTAGGAAGAAAGGTCTGGCAATCTACTTCCAAGAATCAGCCGGTGAAAACAACAGTCCCAATCCACAGCTGGCTGCTATGGTGCAGGACTGGGCAGTGTCGTGTTCTGTTGTGCATAGAGTCCCCATGAGTCAGGGGCCAACTTGACAGCAGCTAGAACAACTCACTGGGAGAGAGAACAAGGTGAATCTCTGTACCTCCAAGAACCTCCCCTCCCTCCCTCGCTCCAGTCATCTCCCTCCCTCTCTGTGAAAAAAAAAAAAAATTTGAGGGACCCCTTTTTCGGTGAAAATCTCAGCTGCCTGCAATGGTTGCTATGGCAACCCCAGTGCTGGGAGGAGCAGGGAGGGCTTGAGTTGGGAATGGGCTTCCAAGGCAAAGCAGTCCCTCCTTTTGGGGGCAAAATTATGTTGGAGGGTAGGTGGGGTCAGGGCAGTCAGGGGCTGATCCAGCCTCCCTGAGATACAAGATCTCTGCACTCAGGGCTGAGGGGTACAAGTACTGGCTTGGAGTTCCCCAGACACCCAGCTCAGTACCTCACGGAAGGCTTCAGGGTGTCTCCTAAAGGTTAATTCACCGTAAGGCCATTCTCTCTGACCAAAACTGGTTTCTACTGGCCTTTTCTCTAGGGCCCCAGGGGTACTTCTTGCCTTATCCCTTGTATCACTAGCAGCTTGAACTTAACTTCTGCCTTGATGGACACAGGTGGCGTGGGGCTTGTGTTTTTGCTTTGGAGTCAGAAAAATGTGGGTTCAAATCTTGGTTTTGCTACTTACCAGCTCTGGGATCTTGGGCAAATTATTTAACCCCACTGAGCCTCAGTCTTGCATACATACAATGGAATTAGTAAAGTGCCCTCTCATAGGGTTGCTGTGAGTTTATACTTCATCAAGCTCTCAATTGGGTTCCTAGCATTCAGTAAAAAACCCAAAAAACCAACTGCCATCAAGGCAATTCTGACTCATGGTGACTCCATGTGTGTCAGGGAAAAACTTTGCTCTGTGGGGTTTTCAATGGCTGATTTTCCAGGAGTAGATTGTCAGGCCTTGCTTTTTTTTTTTTTTTTTCACAGAATTTTTATTGTGCTTTAAGTGAAAGTTTACAAATCAAGTTAGTCTCTCACATATAAACTTACATACACCTTACTACATATTCCCATTTACTCTCCCCCTAATGAGTCAGCCTGCTCCCTCCTTCCAGACTCTCCTTTCGTGACCGTTTTGCCAGTTTCTAACCCTCTCTACCCTCCCATTTCCCCTCCAGACAGGAGTTGCCAATACAGTCTCAAGTGTCCACCTGATACAAGTAGCTCACTCCTCATCAGCATCTCTCTCCAACCCATTGTCCAGTCCATTCCATGTCTGATGAGTTGTCTTCAGGAATGGTTCCTATCCTGGGCCAACAGAAGGTTTGGGGACCATGACCGCCGGGATTCTTCTAGACTCAGTCAGACCATTAAGTCTGGCCTTTTTATGAGAATTTGGGGTCTGCATCCCACTGTTCTCCTGCTCCCTCAGGGGTTCTCTGTTGTGCTCCCTGTCAGGGCAGTCATCAGTTGTGGCCGGGTACCGTCTAGTTCTTCTGATCTCAGGGTGATGTAAGTCTCTGGTTCATGTAGCCCTTTCTGTCTCTTGGGCTCATAATTACCTTGTGATCTTGGTGTTCTTCATTCTCCTTTGATCCAGGTGGGTTGAGACCAATTGATGCATCTTAGATGGCCACTTGTTAGCATTTAAGACCCCAGACGTCACACTTCAAAGTGGGATGCAGAATGTTTTCTTAATAGAATTTATTTTGCCAATTGACTTAGCTGTCCCCTGAGGCCATAGTCCCCAAACCCCCACCCTTGCTCCACTGACATTTGAAGCATTCAATTTATCCAGGAAACTTCTTTGCTTTTGGTCCAGTCCAGTTGAGCTGACCTTCCATGTATTGAGTATTGTCCTTCCTTTCACCTAAAGTAGTCCTTATCTACTATCTAATCAGTAAATAACCCTCTCCCACCCTCCCTCCCTCCCCCCTCTCGTAACCACAAAAGAACGTGTTCTTCTCAAGATCTTATAATAGTGGTCTTATGTAATATTTGTCCTTTTGCTTCTGACTAATTTCACTCAGCATAATGCCTTCCAGGTTCCTCCATGTTGTGAAATGTTTCACAGATTCATCACTGTTCTTTATCGATGCGTAGTATTCCATTGTGTGAATATACCATCATTTATTTACCCATTCATCCGTCGATGGACACCTTGGTTGCTTCCAGCTTTTTGCTATTGTAAACAGAGCTGCAATAAACATGGGTGTGCATAAATCTGTTCGTGTAAAGGCTCTTATTTCTCTAGGATATATTCCAAGGAATGGGATTTCTGGGTTGTATGGTAGTTCTATTTTTAACTTTTTAAGGAAACACCAGATAGATTTCCAAAGTGGTTGTACCATTTTACATTCCCACCAGCAGTGTATAAGAGTTCCAATCTCTCCGCAGCCTCTCCAACATTTATTATTTTGTGTTTTTTTTGATTAATGCCAGCCTTGTCGGAGTGAGATGGAATCTCATAGTAGTTTTAATTTGCAATTATCTAACGCAAGCCTTTCTTTTGAGGTGCCTTTTTTTTTTTTTCGGGGTAGACTCAAACCTCCAACTTTTCAGTCAGCAGTCCAGGGTGTTAACTGTTTGCATCACCCAGGGACTTCGGGATGCACTAAATGTTCAGTGATCATGAAGGTACCACAGGACTGGGCAACATTTCGTTCTGTTATACTTTAGGTCGCCATGAGTTGGAGCCAACTCAATGGCAGCTTACAACAAAAACAACAACAATCCTTGTCTTACTTCCAGGCTCCTTCTCCTGTACCTGATGTGCTTGATATACATCTACTCCTCACTTATCAACTATCTCATTATCTGACATTTCACATTTACCACAATAATGAAAAATTTACTGACTATTTTGCACATTAACAATGTACGTCTGGCAGTAATGAACGCTGAGGTGTGAGGCTAGAGTAATGCTGGCTGTGACGGTTAAGGTTATGTGTCAACCTGGCTGGACCATGAGCCTCAGTGGTTTGGCAGTTATGTAATGATGTAGCCATCCTCCATTTTGTGATCTGATGTGGTCATCCTTCATTTTTGTATGACATAGATTTTTGCATAATGGCCTGGTCTTTGGAAATGTACTATGTGGGTAAGTGAGGAGTGGGTGTTTATTTTATATTTATGATCTTATGAAACATATTTTATGTGTATGCATTTTATGTAAACAGTATTGCGTTAAAGACCTAATTCTTTCCTCCCCCTCAGCATATTGTTTTTAAAGATGTATCTAGGTTGCTGTAGGTATATTAAGGCTGTTGTTTTTAATTGGTATATCCACCACATTGATCCAGCTTGCAGCAATGGATGCCTAGATTGCATCTGAACCTCCTCCTTCCCCTTCTCCCCTGACTCAAGCAGCACTGCAGTGAAGATCCTCACCTCTCTTTATAAACGTGCCTGAGAAATTCTCTTGGATCTATGTACAAGAAGAAATATTGGGGAATGGCATATATGCATCCTTAATTGGACTAAATAGACTTTCAGTTTCTACTCTTAAAGGGTCCTGCACTCTTTATGTTCTGTGGCTCACTAGATTGGGTGACTACCGGCATATAATAATGACCGCTGTATTTTTCTAACCACAAACTGAGCACAGGGGCTGACAAGAGGATAGAATCTGACATTGGAATTGTACCAGGGATATCTGATACTCTATGCATGATGCAAACTGGCCACTTTACAAGTGAGATGTAGTCACTCAAAATGGCCACCAAATACCACACCTCCTCCCCACACCCCAGGTGTGTGGGTGCTATACTAGCCACTGATGAGCCTTGCCATTTCCCAAAAGCTATGGTCTCTGGAACTCCATGCATTTTCATTTGTGTTTCCCTTTTACCTGGAACACTCTCACGCCTTTTATCTTCCCTCCCTCCCTCCATCACCGCCCGAAAACAAAAACAATAGCCAAGAATAGGATAAAAGGCAACTCAGCCTCAGGGCTGGGCACACAGCAGGGAGTGGTGGGGACAGTGGTGAACTGTAGACCATGTGCCCCATTTAAAGGTAGCAATCGCTTTTCTGCATCGACTAGTAGATCCCATGTGTAAATGCCAACTCAGTAGAGCCAGATCTTCTGATTTTTCAAGAGAAGCCAGAAATCTAGATTTTTCTGTGAATCCTCCCAACTCAAAAAGGCTAGCAAATATTTAAAAATGTTTTAAAATTGAGGTAAAATTTACCATTTAAACCATTTTAAAGCATAGAGTTCAGTGGCTCCAGTACATTCAACATGGTGTCCAACCAGCACCACTATCTCGTTTCAGAACGTTGGCATCACCCTTAAGAAGAAAGCCTGTACCCATTAAGCACTCACCCCCATCCCTGCCTCACTGTTCCCCCAGCCTCTGGCAACCATCAGTCTGCTTTCTGTCTCTCTGGATTTGCTTTTTCTGGGCATTTCATGTAAATGAAATCATACAATATGTAGCCTTTTGTGAATAGCTTCTTTTCCTTAGCATGTTTTCAAGCCTTATCCATGTTGTAGCACCTATCAGCATTTCATTCCTTTTTGTGACTGAATAATATTCCATTATATGGATATACCACATTTTGTTTATCTGTTTATCATTGATGGACATTTGGATAAGAAAAAAAAATTTTTTTTTTTAAGCACTTTGCCAGCTAAACCAAACATGGGGAATGGATTCAGCCCACTGGTCTCCAGTTTATGAACTCTGAGTTGGAGCCCCAGGTCAGAACTAGACCTAAGTGTTGACCTTTTGCACGCAGAAGTCAAGCATTCCTGATACCTCATTTGTGTCTCTTCAGGGCAGGGTCGGTGTTCAAGCTAACATACACTGAGCAAACCTTCAGCCCCTCCTTAAACAGTCCCTGTGTCAGAGCCCCCACTCAGGCTTGTTAATGTTGTGAGGAAGAACATAGGGGCCTAGCTGACATTACCTCTCTCAATTTCCCATCTTCTAGGACCATCATTCTGTCAGAGGAGAAAAGGTTTACCTTACAGGGGGTGCTCCCTACCTGTGCCCTTGGCTCCCCCGGATAGCTCCAGCTTCCTGCCGACAGCCCAGCCCTGCAAGCTGAGGAAGAGGTGGAGCCTGGAGAAAGGGGTCCTTGATGCCTGCTTAGGCTCCTCCAGACAAAATGAAGATTGCTTTTGCTCTGACCCTTGTGAGTTTGAGAAAGCCCTCGATAGCCGGGAATGTCCAAACCATTATATGGCTTTAGACAATAGCCACGGGTGTCCAGGAATTCTTTATAACATCGATTTTTAAATGAGAAAAGTATAATAACTTTAAATATTCCTGTTCTGAATCAGAGCATCTAGGGGTCCAGCTCGTCCAACCATTAATTCCCAAATCACTAGTAGGGCTTACCAGAATTGGCTGCATCCACCTGTGAGCGTCTGGGCTTTCTAAAGCTAGAAGCCCACCTCCCCTCCATCCTTCTGCAGTAGAGAGGAGTTAGGATGGTCAGGTTCTGGAGTCAGACAATCGTGGGGCCAAGCTTGAACTTACTATGTGACCATGTACGAGCTGCCTAATGTTATGAAGCCTCAGGTCCCTTACCTGTAAGATGATGATCTTATCCCATTACCCACCTTATGAGGCCCCGTGAAGATTAACACCACTGCCGTCAAGTGACTTCTGACTCATATCAACTCTCTAGGACAGAGAACTGCCCCACAGGGTTTCCAAAGCTATAATCTTTATGAAAACAGACCGTCACGTCTTTCTCCCGTGGAGCAGCTGGTGGGTTCAAACTGCCGACTTTTCAGTTCTCAGCTGAGTGCTTAACCATTGTGCCACCAGGGCTTCTTGCTACAAAGATTAGGTAAGCTAATAGTTGTGAAGCCCTCCGGCCAGTGCCTGGCACATGAAAAGAATTCAGTATGTGGGAATTTCAAAAAGCACTTCAGGAGATCCTAGGATGTAGGCGAGTCCAGAGAAATAGAATAATCAATGAATATTTACTTGAGCCTACCATGTGCCAGCCACTGTGCCAGGTGTCACATGCCATGGGCTGCACCCTGCTTACATTGCTGGAGGCTTCCTGGGTGACTCCAGGATCTAGGGAGGGGGCCGAGAGCGGAGGACTGGCTCTGACGGGCTGTGTATTGGTGTTTCCTCTCCAGATGTCAGTGTGAGAGGTAATTTTTAAATGTTTATTTGCCAAACATTTACTGAGTTGCAAATATTGGAATTCACTATGGCTAGTTTGGACAGAAAAGGGATTTATCAAACTATATTAAATAATGCACAGAGTCACTGGGAGAGCAGGGACAACAGGCTAGGCTTCCAGGAGAAACCCACAGAACCGGCTCGGTTGGGGGAAATTATCGCTGCTCGAGCAGTTGGCATTGAGTGGGATGCCAGGACACTGACTTCACTGCAACTACTGTCCCTTCTGTGCTTGGAACTTGACCTTGTAACTACTGCCACTTTAAAAGCTGGGCCACAAATTACAAGTCCTGAGCCTGTTTTCTCATGTGGTTCACTTCTGAATTAGGGATTCCCAGGGCAGTGTTTGATTGGCAGAGCCCAGTTTACATGTCTGTGTCCTAGCTGCAAGGGAGCCTGGGAAGTGAGCTCTGAAATATACACTGGGGAGGCAGAACTCATAGAGGGAAATTCCCCAAATGAAAAACTCTTTAAGTTTCCCTACTCAGAGCATCATTTAGGGGATGTGGGGGCAATAAAAGCTTATCAGGCCCAGTTTCAAAGGCACTGCTATCTAGTGGGGGTAGACAGATATACACATAAGTAACACTGGAGGAGGACTAGGGGCTTATAGAGGCATAGACCATCTGTCCACCCACTGCACTTTTATATCTTGTACTAGTAGCCTCATTTAGAGGTCCTTAGGTGGCTCAAATGGTTTGCGCTCAACTACTAACATAAAGGTTGGTGGTTTCAATTCACTCAGAGGCAACCCGGAAGAAAGGTCTGGTGACCTGCTTCCGTGAAGATCACAGCCAAGAAAATCCTGTGGAGCAGTGTAGCAGTTCTACTCTGTAACACATGGAGTCCCCATGAGTTGGAATTAACTCAATAGCAACAGATTTTTTTTTTTTAGTGGCCTGGTTGATTTGAGAGAGAGTAAAGTTGAGACCTTCTTCCCAGTAGTGATGTGGGACAGTGGAAAGGGCAGGGATAGTCACCTTGGGGTCAAGTTCCAACTCTTCCACTGACCACACATATATTTTGGATTTCTTAACTTCTCTGAGTCTCAGTTTCTTCACATGTGAACGGTGACACTAGCACCTTCCACAGAAGGGCTAGTGTTCACGTTAAAGATAATGCATATAAACTGCCTGGTATAATAGATGTCCAATAATTTTTTTAATTTATAGTTGGAGTCCTTGGGTGGTGCAAACATTTAACAAACTCAGCTGCTAACTAAAAGGTTGGAGGTTCAAGTCCACCCAGAAGCACCTTGGAAGAAAGGCTTGAAAAATCAGCCATTGAAAACCCTGTGGAGCCCACGTGGGATCTGACGCACGTGGGATCCCCATGAGCTGGATCTGACTTGATGGCAACTGGTTGCTTATTTTATAGTTATTGGAGTGAGTGTTGTGAGAAAGGTTCTCTCTGTGGAGGCTTAAATGCAAAGCTTTCAAGCGATGAGGGGAGGCTTTAAGAGAGCAAGAAGAGTCCAGGACCTTTTAGCCTTAGGGATTCTGGGAAGTGTTACTCTTTGCTGACAGCAGAATCCTTTGGGCTAACAGGACAAGCTCTTATTTGTCAAGCTCCAACTTCAAGACAGCCCTCTCCCCACAACAAAGAAGCAACTCCCTTTCCCAAGAGAGTGTCCCAGGTACTTTCCCTAGAATTTTTCTTAGAATTTCTACTTAAACAGAGAACAGTGAAGCTGGGAGGGGGACTTGGGAAGGTGAGCACATTGGCTGCTCCAGGGAGGGGTCCACATCTCCATCCTGCAGCTTGGGATGCCCTGCCAAGGACCTCGGCTCCCTGGGTGGGAACAGGAGGTGAGGGAGTGACGTCATCCAGAGTGGGCAGTATCTCTCATGGTCAGGTTCTGGGGAAAGCCTTCTGGGGTGTGGTGACATGCACGATGCAGGGTTAGAGTAGGCAGAGGCCACACTCAGCCTTCCTCTCTGGTCTCCTCTGTGTTCCTATAATGTATCAGCCAAAAGGCTTGGTGCTCTCTTGGCTTGTGTAATGCTGATGGCTGCCTGGAGGACTCCACAAAGGTAGGGCAGGGACCTGGACACATTTCAAGAGGCCTATAGCTGGGGCATCTGAATCTCAAACTGCTTGCTTCTTCCCTGGGGAAATGAGTCAACCTACCCACTCTTTCTCTGAGCTTCCACCTGTTTCTCTAGAACTTGAGCCAGACGTGTGCCAGGGTCATTTCCAGGGGAAACGATGGGGTGGGGTGGGGGGAGGGGGGAAGGCGGGGAGCATTTTGGTGTAGTAGAAAGAACGGAAAAACTTTGAAGTCAGGCAGACTTGCTTTTGATCTCTGACTCCTATCTTTGCCGTGACTTTGCATAAGTAGCTTGCTGTTCTCATCTGTAAGATGGATGCAATATGTACCCCACAGGGTTACTGTAAGATAAAATGTGATAATGTATGTACCTGGCAGAATTCCTGCCTCAGAGTAGGCTTGAGAGCCATTTATATCCGAATCCAGTCTCTCTTTGTCTTCTTTCTCTCTCTTCCTCTCCCCTACCTCCCTTCCTCCTTCCCTCCCTCTCTCTCTCAGAAACATAACAGCTGCAAAATACTCTACCTGAGTCAATCCCCAATAGAAAAGCACTGACATAGAAAGAGAGACTTTAAACACTCGGAAAAAAGAAGGAAATAACAGATAGATAAACTTAATGAATGATACAAATGACCCATGTCATGAGACTCTAGAGGGGAAAGACTGCTCGAGAAAGGGTTGGGAAGTTCTAAAAAGATGTAGTTTTGACCATTTGATTCCAAATAATTCATTGAGGATTAAAAGAACAAGAACGGTGTTCAAAGGCATCAGTCTTAAAAGGGCGGGTTCAAGAGAGGGAAGAAAAGACACTAAAGTGGCTAAGAGTTTCTCTGTTACAAGTAACAGAAAACCCGTTTCAAGCTAGATTAAACCAAAAGGGAATTTATTGAAAAGTCTAGGGTATCTTGCTTCAGGTATGGCTTGATCAAGGAGCTCAAATGATGTCATGGGACCCAGTTTCTCTCCATCTCTCCACTTCCTCTTCCTTGTGCTGGTTCCATTCTCACACAGGGTGCTCTCCTCTCATGATAGCCAGATGGCAGCAGCAGTTACAAATTCATATACGCTCATGTTCAAGTCCCACAGGAAATGGAGCACAGCTTGCCCCACAATCCTGGCAAACATTTCATTGGCTGGATTCAGTCAGGTGGCCATTCTTGAACTAATCACTCTGGTCAGGGAATGTAATGCTTTGATTGGCCAGGTCTGTATCACATGCCCCCTCTCGGGAGTGGGGGGAGGGTCAAGTCAACACTGCCTTCCATGGACTGTGAGTGGGGTAAGGGTGGCTCCCCCAGAAGGAAACCAAGCGCCATTACTGTAAGAAGATAGAATGGATACTGGAGGGTCAAAAAGAGCAAAAGTCCACTTTGGTGGGTGTGAGTAGACACTGTCAGGAAACCAGAAGGCCAAAGGAGCTAAGTCTTTCTTAAAGTCAAGGATAACATAGAGATATTTTCATGAAATTTTTAGCAAAAAGAAAATGGAGACTAAAAGACCTTCTGCTTGGGGTAAAATGGTGTGTTTTTAAAATATCTCCAAGTTTTTGTTTTTTGAACTTTTACTATTTGTTTCAGTCTTATTACACTGGGGTCAGAGAAGGTAGCCTGTACACTCTTTGCTATCTGGAATTTACTAAAGTTTTATTTGTGACTTGGCATGTGATTAATTTTGTAAATGTTACAGACCCTTGACAAAAAGATATAGTGTTTATTTGCAGGATATAATTTCAATATTGACTAAGCCAGCTATTAATGATGTCATTTGTATTTCTTATTGCTTTATTAAGTTTGCCTTCTTGATCTTAAAACATAGATTGAGAGTAGTATGCTGAAGCCTCCCACTAACATTATGTTTCTGTCAATTTCTCCTCATTCTTCTGAGAGTTTATGCTTAATATATTTCAGTGCTATGTTTCATTAAAGTTCATGAACCAGGCTATGACTTCATATTGATCATAACTTTCATCAATACCAAATGACTCTCTTCGCCCTCTTTCATGCATTTTGCCTTGAATTTTACACTGTCCGATATCCATACTGCCTTTCTCTTTCTTTTGGTTTCCATTTTCCTGATATATTTATGCTTTGAGTCCAACAGAGCTTGGGGAAGATGGCATCATGTCTGTCAGTGAAGGAGAGAAGAGAATTCTTCATCTCCTCTTTGGCTTCTGTCTCTTTTTGAACTCATGAGGAAAGTACAAGCATAGAATGGAAGCATGAGATGAGTGGAAAAGTTACCAGCACTCACTTGGCTGCATTAAAGGAATTCAGTGCTCCTGGCTGAACAGAGAGCTCATGGCCCCAGTGACACTTGCAGGGGAGGCCACTGAGCCACTGTCTCTGCCTTTGAGAAATCTCAGGGTAGCAAGTGTTCCTGAAGATGGATGAAGGGTGTACACCTTCCACTTTTCAAAAGGGAAAAGTATGTGGCTTCAGAAACTACAGATCAGCACACTTTTCTCCATGTACAATGTGAAGATGGATTATTACATACGTGATTTGTACCTAGAAAAGGAAGTGGGGATCATTGGGACCCAGCATGGGATCACTACAAACAAATCTTGTCAAATAACATGATTTCTCCCTTTGACAGCTCTACAACACTTGAGTAAGTTATTTTTAAACTTCATTTTAAAAATCAAAATAACACACAGAGTAGAAAAAATAATATAATGAACCTAGGGTATCCATGCCCCAGCTTCAACAATCTTCAACTCATGGCAAAGTTGTTTCACTCCCAACCACATCCTCTCCTTCTACCCATGATTATTTTAAAGCAAATTCTAGACACTACATAATTTCATTTGTAAATATTGCATTGTGACTAAAAAAAAAAGAAACCAACAAGCAACAACAACAAAAACACATAACCACACTGCCATTATCAAACCTGTATTAGTTGTCTATTGCTGTATGACAAGTTACCACAAAACTTAGTGGTTGAAATTAATGGTTAAATCTAGAGACTTGATCAGATTCAGGTTCAATTTCTTTTCTTTGACTTATGGTAAAATTCTCGTACCAGTCACGGGTCCAATAGGGACTCAGAAACCACACTCGGTATATCAGCAGAGGTAACAACTACAGAGAGACCCTGGTGGTGCAATACAAAAAGTTAAGCACTTGGCTACTAACTAAAAAGCTGGCAGGGTGAACCCACCCAGCAGGTGGCTTTGAGTCAAAATCGACTTCACAGCATCTGACAACAACAACTACTATTACTACAGACACCATCCCTAGGCATGGGGGACACGGGGAAGAGATTGGGGTGACAGAATCTAGAACTGTGGAGCTGGGGCTCAGATTTTTCTTTATTATTATTTGCAATTTTTTAAAGTTTGTGCTTTAAGTGGAAGTTTGCAAATCAAGTCAGACTCTCATACAAAAACTTGTACACATCTTGCTATGTAACTCTAGCTGCCCTCCCCCTAATGAGACAGCACACTCCTCCTCTCCACCCTGTATTCCCCGTGTCCATTCAGCCAACTCCTGTCCCTCTCTGACTTCTCGTCTTGCCTCCAGACAGGAGCTGCCCGCATAGTCTCATGTGTCTTACTTGAGCCAAGAAATTCACTCCTCATCAGTATCATCTTCTGTCTTATAGTCCAGTGTAATCCCTGTTTGAAGATTTGGTTTCGGGAATGGTTCCAGTCTTAGGCTAACAGATGGTCCAGGGGCCATGACCTCTGGGGTGCCTCCAGTCTCAGTCAGACCATTAAAATCTGGTGGGGCTCAGACTTTCGAGGCAGCGGCAGCTGGCTGCTGTTGATCCCTCTAAGGGTACACGATGAATGGTCAGTGCTGGAGAAACGGTGACAGAATCCAGTATGCAAGTAGGAAGGCGAAGTCCCTTTTCCCTTCTCTTGCCTTCCAGTCTCCCCTTGGCGTCCTTATTAGGAGAGCCTAACACGGAGCCAACTAGCAAAGGAGAAAGATGTTTTGCAGAGTGCAGCCTCAGCATCTCAAAGGAGGGAAGGGGGCTTGGAGTTGACAGATGACAGCTGAATAGCCTGTACTAAGTAGTCTTGTGTACCTCTATTGGGGGTATACAATGTTTGGATGATTTTCTCTTTTTTTTTGGAGTTATATATATATATATAATATATGTAGATATATTTATATATACATATATAGAAACTTTCTATTTTAGAGCAGGTTTAGGTTTACAGAGAAAAATTGTGCAGAAAGTATAGTGAGTTCCCAATTACCCCATCCTCCCCCTGCACATTGTTTCTTCCATTGTTTTTGGCATTCCTGTGGGACATTTGTTACAATTGAGGAACCAATGTTCATAGATTATTATTAACTAAAGGAGCCCTGATGATGCAAAAAGTTAAGTGCTCAGCTTCTAACTGAAAGGTTGGTGGCAGTTCAAACCCATCTAACAGCTCTGCAGGAGAAAGACCTGATGACCTGCTCCTTTAAAGATTACAGCCTAGAAAACCCTATGGGGCAGTTGTACTTTGTCACATGGGGTCGCTATGAATTGAAATGGACTCGATGGCCCCTAACAACAAGAACGACAGCATTATTAACAAAAATTAGTAATTTACATTAGGGTTCACCCTTTGTATTGTACAGTCCTATGGGTTTTGAAGAAGACGTAATACCATGTGTCTACCATGGTGGTTCTCCTTTGATGTGCTATCAGCCATTGATGTTGACTACCTTAATCCATGAATTCACTTCAGATTACAAAATCAGCTAAGTATTCAACAAGATATGTCATGGTATCCCTGTGGACAGAATAGAGAAGAGATGAAATAATACTTGGGTGGAGCAGTATTTAGATGAACATACACAGTATTGATGAATGGTTTAATGTCCACCCAGAGGAAGATTTCTGGGGGTTGGGTTTTGTCCTTGGTCTTGCACTGTTTAGCATGTTTATCAATGATTTGAATGAAGACAAAGAGTATATAGGGGTCATTCAAAGGTATTTGTGGAAGGCAGGGTTGCTGAATATTTTTCACTTCATTGCACTCACAGAAATGAATATTTGCGTACTCCACTGGGAAATCCGAGAGATTGCTCACAGCCTGGGTTAACTGGCCTGGAATCTGCCTGTCTCGGGTCTTACCTGTCTGCTGTAAGGGCTGAGGAGATCAACATCTGGGGCACACCCAAAATCTGTTTACAGTTTACCAGTTGGGAAGCTCCAGTCTAAAGAGGTAGACATGGCCAGAATTCTACCTCAAGTAACAGCCAAGCAGTCCCATGAGACCCCCAAGGGCAAACGGAAAGTGAAATTACCACTTTATTATTTGCTGGGTTGATGCCTGGATTCCCTGTGAAGGGCTATCTGATAATCTGGGCTGGACTATATGGTTTAAGTTTAAGGTTTAAGCAAGGTGGAGAGGGAGTGTTCCCTCCCTCTAAATTCAGACCCACGAGTCTACCATGATGATTCTGGGTGGTAAAAATGCTTAACGTGCCTGGCTGCTAACCAAAAGGCTTGAGGTTCAAATCTACCCAGCTCTAGGGAGAAGAGCCTGGCAATCTACTTCTGAAAAATAAGCCATTGGAAACCCTATGGAACACAGTTCTACTCTGACACACATGAGGTCACCATGAATTGGAGTTGACTTGACTGCAACTGGTTAACTGGTAGACCCAAACCCAGGCAGTTGCCTGAAACCAGAAACAAAATGTGCCCAAGTTCTAGAAATTTAGTCCCTTCCCAAGCAGGAGAGAGCTATAGCTTCTTGTTTCTCTAGCATAGGTGAGGGGAGAGGAGAGCTCCAAAGACAGCAAGAAATTCTGGCCTTCTCCTTAATGGGGCTGGGGTGGGGGCAAGTAGTCAGGGAGGCCCTAGGCTGACTCATTGATGTGATGGTATGGATTAAAAAAGAAGAGAAAAGAGATAATTCATCATAAGTAACATTTTACTATGCACAGTGACCCTGGTCACAGGACGTGTGGCTCACCATTGCTTGGAATCTGCATTCTGATTATCAGCTTCTCCTCTTTGGATGTATATGAGGGAATGAATTAATGATCAATTGCTGTGTAACAAGCTAGCCCAATTTAACAGCCTAAAAAAACACACATGTATTATCTCACAGTTTCTGAGGGTTAGTCTGGGTAGTTCTGGCTCACGGTCACTCACTAACTGGTGAGCAAGATGTCACCTTGGGCTGCCATCCTCTGAGGCTTGACAGAGTCTGGAGGATTCACTCCCAAACTCACTCATATGATTGTTGGCAGAAGGCTTTGGTTCCTTGCTGTGTGGGTTTGTCCATGGAATGGCTCGTGAAATGGCTTTCTTTCCCCAGAGTGAGTGATCTTGAGAGAGAGAGTATACTTCGAGTAGAATCTTATGACATACTGTCACTTCTGTATTCTACTGGTCACATAAACCCATCCTGGTATAACGTGGGGGGAACTACACAAGCGTGTAGATACCAGGAGGCAGGGATCACTGGGGGGGTCTTTCTGGAGGCTGGCTGTAACAGGGAGCCAGTAGGCCAATGGGGAGACAATACCCCTCCCTTAGGGCCCAAAAAGGATCCAACAGGCCCATCAAATTGGCATAAAACAGGGTTGTGGGAGGGATGATGATTTCATCTCATGATGGAATCCACATCTAAAAAGATCTTGATTGGCTTGAGTGATGGACAAAACCTAACAAGAAGAAATTTAACAGAAAGAGTGAGGAGATCCATTTCCTTAAAAGAAGCACCTACAGCAGTACTAAGTAGGAAGAGAAGTAAATCATCAGTAGCAAATAGGAAAATGACTTAGGGTTTGAGCTGAAAGTAGGGTCATTATGAATCAATAGTGTGAGGTAGCTACCAAAACTGCTGCCATGTCTGGGCTTGGGACAATAGAAGAATAGGGAGGGGAGAGTTCTATTCCACTCCAGGCTGGTCTGCTACCATGGGAGTGTTGAGTTCCATTGGATGCTAGGATGTAGATAAACTGGAACATATTCAAAGGTGGAGGCCTAGGATGGCCAGGAGACAGGAAACATCATCTTAAGGAATGAGAGGGGGCACATGAGGTATGTAGCCTGGAGAAGACACAGTATTTGGGGATACTAGAACTGCTTCAGTTATTAAGAGGGATTCAGCTTGTTCCTTCTGCCTATTACGTCCCGGAGATGGAAGACAGAAAGGTGGAATAAAAGGAAGTATTGCTGAATAATTGAAGCCATTCTAGGATGGAAAGACTTGCCCGGGGAAGCCGTGAGCATCTAGTAATTAGATGTGTGTTGTGAGCTGAGGCTGGGAAGTTGTGTAGACAGTGCACACATTGTATAGGGAATTAGGTAAGGTGACTTCTATGCTTCCCCTTTGATCCTGATTTTTTATTCTCTCAAGGCTCCTCCTGAGGGTAGAGGAACTCAGAGAAGATCCAGCCTCACAGCCCTGAAAGGAGGAGGACCCCTGGATTTGGAGGGGAATTTGAGGGTAAGAGGCGGGAAGGGATCTTAATCTAGAAGGAGCATGACCAGGGAAAGACAGCCATACTTAGGGGTTCCCTTCCCTAGGCATAGACCTCTCCCTTGGCCCACGTTATTCTGTGGGCTCTACCCTGCTGGGAGAGAAAGCTTTCACCCATACTCCCATCAAGACTTGGAACAACCTATCTTGGTCAATGTCTTGTCACCAACCCCCGATGGATACCCCTGATCTTTGTGCCCTCCAAAAGCTTCTCTGAGGCCTGAGCCTAGCCTGAGAGTGTCCCCCACTGGCTGGGTCACAAGAAGAAGACAGTAGGCTGGAGATTAGGTTGTGAAAACCCATGGAGTAAAGATGGGCTTTGTGTTGCTGTTGGCAGTCCTGTCCCTCCCGGTGAAAGAATGACATGACCTGAGGGGTACTTGTGCTTGGCCTTTGGTAGAAGGAGAAAGACCCTCTTCCCCCTCGAAGTTAGTCAGATTTGCCCTTCCTTTTGGCAGTGAAGTGACTCTTGCCATCTACAGCAGATGCCATGGTGTCTGTGCTGCTGCTCACTCCTCACTTTCTACCTCTTATCATCCTTATATATTTGATGGGCCTGTGACCATGCCTGTCTTAATAAGCTACAGGCATTTGCTATAGATCCAGGAAGCATTTCCCAAGTGTCTTAATCATCTAGTACTGCTATAACAGAAATACCACAAGTGGATGGCTTTAACAAAGAGAAGTTTATTTTCTCACAATCCAGTAGGCTAGAAGTCTGAATTCAGGGCATCAATTCCAGGGGAAAGCTTTCTCTCTCTGTCGGGTCTGGAGGAAGGTTCCGTTGGTCTGGGAGCATCTCAGCGCAGGAACCTCAGGTCCAAAGGATGTGCTCTGCTCCCATCATTGCTTTTTTGGTGGCATGAGGTCCCTAACTCTCTGCTTGCTTCCTTTTCCTTTTATCTCTTAAGAGATAAAAGTTGGTGCAAGCCACACCCCAGGGAAAATCCCTTTACCTTGGATCAGGCATGTGGCCTGGGCAAGGGTGTTACATTCCACCCTAATTCTCTTTAGCCACAGGCAGAGATTATGATTTATAATACATAGGAAAATCACAAAATGGAGAACAACCACACATGGCCTAACCAAGTTGACACATATTTTGGGGAGACACAATTCAATCCATTACACCAAGACTCCCCCCAGTCCATGTTGCTTGATGATGCTAGTGGGTTCTCCTGTTACTCTCTCAAACACTCGATTTGCAAGGCTGCTGTTGGGGCTTCCTCTTTGCATTGGCTGGAGAGAAGAGGATGACATGAAACGTTGAGAAAACACCATTTATTCATGCATTTATGTATCCATTGCCAGTCATCCATCCAACCATTCATCACCCATGAATTCATTCATCACCCAGGTATTCCCTGCTTTTTGAAAGTCCGCTTTATGCCACTTCACTTTTACAAAAGATGTATATTAGTACCTGTCTTTGCTAACCGAAAGAAACCCAAAGAGGATTTTTGCTTTTACACAAAAAGGTGAAAAAGGGAAACAGTGTTCAGCATCTGTTTTGCATCGAGCAGTAAAAGAGGCAGCACACCCCTGAGCAGCAAGAGTGGCATCGCCGAGCTCCTTCCCCAGGAGCTACACTCAGCATCTCAACATTAAGCCGCCATAGCTTTGAATTATGGTGTTTCTGAAACTACACAGTACATACGTTATTTCTACTTTATATAGGCTGTGTATTTATCATATCATTCCTGCTTTTACTATATGCTAGTGTTATTTTATGTTTTATGTGTTATTTGGTATGATTTGGTAGATTATTTTTTGGCTCTAGGAATGCTCACAAAATTTTCCCTATAAATTAATGGTAATTGCTTCTTTGCTTTATGCCATTTTGGCTTATGAAAGTTTTCATAAGAACGCTTTATTTTCAGCTAGTGGGGGAAACCTGTATCTACGAATCCATTCATCAATCATTCATACATCTGTGCATCCACTCATCCATTTATCCATCCATCCATCATCCAGATATCCATTCGCCCATCCATCCACCCATCCATCCACCCATGCATCCGTCCATCCATCCATCTGTTTATCATCCAGGTATCCATTCATCTAATCATCCATTCATATGTCATCTATGAATCTATACTCTCTCCACCCAATTATCCATCTAGTCAAACACCCATTTATCCATCATCCATCATCTATCATTTCCATCTGTGGAGGACACTATGATGCAATGCCCATATTCCCCTGCAATGAAGGACTTGTTGCCCCACCTGCTAGGAGCACTGGTGGCAAACAGCCTTTAGCTGTCGGCTGCTTCAGGAATTATAGCAGCTGCAGAGAGCTTTCTTGCCCAAGGTCCCCAGGGCAGCCCACATCCAATACTGATGGATGTGGGAGTATAAAGGCCTGACCATTTTGGCCCATCAGGACAACTCTGGAGGGCCATTCTTGCTCCAGAACTCCCTGTGGTGTCAACCAAGGCTGTTGCTCAGCCTGTGTTAAAACTTCTCCCTTTGCCCAATCCTCTTCCTTTCCCTCCCTGCCACAGGCGTTGACATCAAGGGCACTCTTTTAAACATCCTCCACCCTTAACTCCGGCTCAGAGTCTGCTTGGTGAGAAACTCAACCTGTGACTGTGGCACCATCCTTTCGTCCATAAATGCATTCATCCAATAAACAAACATGTGCCTTAGGCTTACTATATATATAAGAGTTGGGCATTACAGGGGACACAAATATGAATCAAACACGGGTTTTGCCCTCAAGAAGCTCGCAGTCAAATAGGAGTGATTAGACCTTTCCATCAATAGCTCAAGGAAGACAGAACAGGGAGCAGATAACTCAGGCTGAGGGGATCAGGGAAGGCTTCATGGAGGAGGTAGTACCTGAGATATGTCATGAAGGATGGGGGCTGGGAAATAGAATGTGGTTACATAGAATTGGAATGAAAAGGGCTATGTAATAAAACAGCCTGTGCCAAGGCATGCGGAGTGCAAAATGAGAATCCTCTACCTGAAGGGAAGAGGCAGGTGTGACAGCTGGGAACAGCTGGACCTTGGATGACCTCAAGACAACCACTTCCTCTGCTCCCCGCCATCCCCTTCCCACACAGAGCCTTTCCTTCACTCCCAACTCTTCCTCCCACCTGCCTCCCCACTCTGTCCCCACAGGAAGCATGGCTTGGTCACCAGCCAAAACCTTGCAGTCTGGCCACAGTGGGGGTGGGGGGGACTGAAGGCCACAGCAGAGAGGAAGACAGGATGCGTCCCTGGCTGCAGAGAGGAGGAGGCAATGCATGCTTGGCAGGCTTTTTCATCCAAGGCTGCTTGCTCCCCAGAAGGCTGCTTCCTCCACCTCACTTTTGGATTAACAAGAAACCAGATGGGCCCAGCTGGTTGGTGAGAGTCATGTGCTAACAAGGCCAAGGTTGCAGCATGACCCCTGGAAGCTTTATATGCAGAAAGTCTGTTCACAGATCTCTGACCCAGGCACAGATGGTAGGAACCTTGACCTTGGATGGGTATGCAGCCCCTGGCCCCTGCCATTGACAGAGCTCCCACCCTGACCACAGACTGAGCCCAGTGTCTGGCTGCAGAATGATCCCCAAACCCCAATCAATCAATTAATCAACCATCTGACAGCTCTGTATGGAAGAACTTGCAGAGCTGCTGAGTGTTATTCCAGGACTCGGGGCGGGGGGGGGGGGGGCGGTGCGAAGGCATCGCTTCTGGGATTCTGCACCGTCCAAACCAAAAAAACCCCAAACCCACTGCTGTGGAGGTGATTCTAACTCATAGCAACCCTATAGGACAGAATAGAGCTGCCCCATACATAAAAATCTTTACGGAAGCAGACTGCCACATCTTTCTTCTGTGGAGCGGCTGATGGGTTTGAATTGCCGACCTTTCAGTTAGCAGCCTAGCGCTTTAACCACTGTGCCACCATGGCTCCTCTGCACTGTACACGGATGGCATATTCAGGGCTGCTGGTTTCTGGTCACTGTAGGAAGGAATTTCTGTAATGTAAAGGCTTCTCTTTCAGGCAGTGAGCTGCCACCAGAGGAAGCGTATAGTAGGTAGGTACTGGACAATCTGTCAGTGATTCGGAAAGCATATTCTTGTGCAGCTAGGTCCTGTGTGACCTAGGGCCAATGACGTGCCTTCTTAGATAATCAGTTTCCTCATCTGTACAATGGGGATAAGGAAACATGCCCTTCATGGCCTTCTAGTGAGTGCTCAATGACAGTGTACATGTGAAGCTCTGAGCACATGTGAGTGCTCAATACACTGTAACAAAAGAAAAAACAAACAAACAAACCATTGCTGTCCAGGCAATTCCAACTCATAGCGACCCTATAGTACAGAGTAGAACTGCCCCATAAAGTTTCCAAAGCTTACAGAAGTAGACTATGACATCTTTTTGCCATGGAGTGGCTGGTGGGTTTGAACTGCCAACCTTTCGGTTAGCAGCTGAGCACTTTAACACTGCACCACCAGGGCTCTTTCAATACACTGTAGATATTTTTGTTACTGTTCTAAGATCATCCACAAAAGGGGGGCTGTTGAGATTTTTGTTTAGACATTTGAGAAGGGTCACAATGAGTTCTGCCCCTCTTGCAGGCAGCCATGGCTAGGGGATCATCACCTGGTGACCTAGATAAAGGGGCAGCCACAGACTGTTCCTATTATGCTCTCCTGACAACCATGTGGCCCCTTGGACTTTCCTCCTGGGAAGTGAGAGTGGCTGGGAGCCTCTCCATCCATAGGGAATACCAGGCAACACTTTACTTCGCTTGTGCCTCAGGCAGGATTAATGCCATTCTGCAGCCTCAGCGAGAATCTGGGCTGCCTCTACTGGTTGCCATGGCAACCCCTGCAGGGAGGAGCAGGGTGGGCCCGACTTGGGGATGGGAAGCCTGAGTTTTCAAGGCAGTACTGTACTGTTAGGATCCCCGGTGAGGGAGGAGACAGGGTGCTCAGGGGCCAGCCCAGCCTCTGTGAGAACAAGGACCCCTGCACCCAGAGATGCTGAGGACATCTTCTACCTCGTGCCCGGCTGAGGTCCTCTAGCGGCCTGGCTCTTGCCCTTTACAGAGGTGCTCATCAGGAGCCTGGCTGTGACCTGTTCTTCACCCTGGGCCCCTGCTCCCCTCTCAGACCTCACAATGATTTCCCTGGGTCCCCCACAGCAACTCTACCCCCTGCCCCACAGCTCCCCTGACCCCCCAGGAAGCAGAGCTGTCACTGTCATCCCAGAAGGAGCCTGTGCACCCTGCCCCCTGAAGCCAATAAAGGCTTCATGGTAGACAGATGACCACCAAGGTTCTCTGTGGCACACTGGTAGGAGAGGTGTTTGGGGGCACGCAGCCAGCTCAGCACTCTTAACATCACCCCACATAGGTGGGTTTGGGGTGACTTTTACTTTCTTCTTTGTATTATTCTGTACTTTCTCAATCATTTAAAGTAAACATGTCTACTTTTAGAATAAGGAGCCCTGGTGACGTAGTGGTTAAGCGCTCAGCTGATAACTGAAAGGTCAGTGATCTGAACCCAGTAGCTGCTCCGCAGTCTGCTTCTGTAAAGATCACAGCCTTGGAAACCCTATGGGACAGTTCTGCTCTGTCCTATAGGGTTGTTATGAGTCAGAATTGACTTGATGGCAACAGGTTTTACTCTCAGAATAATTTTTTAAAAAGCTACTAAAAGACCCCTGTGCCCCAGGCTTGGACTGCTTCTATTTTGCCTACCTTACAATCACCTCTAGGTCAGGTAAGGGACCAGCATTGATGGCAGGTCTGAGCACAGAGCCATCACTCCTTCCAAGAGTAGGGAGGAGGCAGAAGGTAATAGAGACCATGAGCTTTAGAGTCAGGCAGTTTTGGGTTTGAGTCCAGGCTTCACTGTTTACCTTCCGTGTGACCTTAGGAGAGTTACTTAACCTTTCTGTGCCTCAGTTTTCTCATCTGTAAAACATAGCTCATAATACCTATCTCAAAGTGTTCTTGTGAAAATTAAATGCGTTAATTTATTTCCTGTGCTTAACACAATGTCTGACACAGTAAGAACTTTGTAAAAGGTGTCTTCTATTTACGAGGGGGTAAAGAAAGGGTTCTTTTATAAAGACAAATATATAAAGGCCTATGTGAAAATCTCCATTCAGATACTTGCCCTTAGCCTTGAGATTTGACTTAAAGGGCCTGTTCTTGGCAGGTGGCACCGATCAGTCTTCCTCCCCCATTGCCTGCAGATGGATGATGTTCTCCTCAGGCTGCGATGGTGGGTGTGGATGGAATTGGATTGTGACAGAGCATCTCTGTGGTGACTCTGCTGGCACCTGCCACTGCACCCGGCCAACCGGACCCACACCTCCATGAGGAGACAGTGTTGGTGACAGGGATGAGTTGGGGATGGCTGTGAACCTCCATGTGCACTTTGAATTCCAAATGATAGGGAGGAACGGAAAACAGCACTTGAAGAAATAATGGCTGAAAGTTTTCCAAATTTGATGAAAACTATATATCCACACCTTTAAGCAGTGCAGTGAATTCCAAATAGAATATAAGCGCACACACACACACACACACACACACACACACACACACACACACACACACACACACTCATGTCAGGGCATATCAGAATCAGATTTCTGAAAACTAGTGATAAAGAGAAAATCTTAAAAGAATTCAGAGAGTAACAACAAAGGGACACAGATAAAATTGTCACAGATTTCTCATAGGAACTATGTAAGTCAGAAGGTAATGGAAACTCTATCGACTAAGAATTACATATCCACTGAAAATATCCTTCCAAAAGGAAGACAAAATAAAATATTTTTCAGACATTCAAAACCTGAGACCTGCACAAAAAGAAAGGAAGTTCTTCAGATAGAGAACGCTATTAGATGAAAAATTGTATTTACATATTTTACATAAAAATTGTATTCACACGAAGTGGCAGAAATGATAAAATATGGGTAAATATAAGGGATTTAAAATATCATTTTAAAATTTCTTTAAGAGATAATTTGTATTGTGAAGTTTATAATATATAGAAGTGAAGTGTATGATTAATAGTTTAAAGGCCAGAAAGGGAAAATGGAAGAAGTGTTTAAGCTTTATTCAACAAGTTAAAGACGCCTATTTTAAACTTTAGAACAAACACTAAAAATAAAATGAAGATGTATAGCTAATAAGCCAATAAAGATAAAATGGAATACAAAAAAAAAAAAAAAATCCAAAAGAAAGCAAGTAAAGAGGAAAAAGGAACAAAGAATGGATGAGACAAATAGAAAACAATTATCAAAACAGTAAACTGAAACCAAACATGTCAGTGATTACAATTAAATCTAAATGGTCTAGACATTTAAATTAAAAAGGCAGAGATTGTCAAATTAAATATACTCTATAAAAAACTCATTTTAAATATAAAGACACAGACAGCTTAAAAGTAAAAGATGGGAAAAGATATACCATACATTACTCATAAGAATGTTAGCAAGGCTGTATTAATATTAGAAAAAGTAGCTATCAGAACAAAGAATATTACCAGGAACAAAGAGGAACATTTTTCAATGACAAAGGTTTAAGTTCATAAAGAATACATAATTTAAATGTGTATGTACACAATAATAGAGCTTCAAAATACATGAATCAAAACTAATAGAACTAAAAGGAGAAACGGAGATTTCAACATTCTTCTGTCAGTAGCTGACAGAACAGGTAAATGGAAAATCAGTAAAGATACAGACTTGAACAACACTGTCAACAAACTTGACTGAGTAGACCTTTATAGAACACTTTACCCAACAACAGCAGAATCTACATTATTTTCAAGTTCACATGGAACATCCACCAAGATATAATAGGCCATAAAACAAGACTCAATAAATTTAAAATGACTGAAATTATACAGAGTATGTTCTCTGACCAAAACAGGATTAAATAAGGAATCAATAGCAGAAATGTATCTTAAAAATTCCCCAAATAATTAGAAAGCAAATAGTTCATGGGTCAGAGAAGAAACAAGAGAAATTATAAACTACTTTGAACTGAATGAAAATGAAAACACAGCATAATAAAATTTGTGAGATGAAGTGGAAGCTTAAAGGGAAATTTAGAGCTTTAGATACTAATATTAGAAAAGAAAAAAAATCCACCAATCAATTATCTAATCTTCTCTCTTAAACAGCTAGAAAAAGAAGAGTCCATTTAACTCAAAGTAAATAGAAGAAATGAAATAATAAAAATCAGAGCACAAATCAATGAAGTAGAAAACACATAACAGAGAAAACCAATGAAACCAAAAGATTGTTATTTGATAAAAATCAATAAAATTGATAAACCTCAAGCTAAAGTGATGAAGAAAAAACAAAAACAAAAAACCTAAAGAAAAATTACCAGTATAAGGAATGAAAGAGCTATCACTACAGATTCTACAGACATTAAAAGTGTAATATGAAAACAACAACAACATTAACCAAACACTGAAGTCATTCTAATTGAAATCAGGATGACAGAAGGATCAGTGTGGTTATTTAACACTGTTTTGGAAATTCTTGCTAATTAAATGTGCATGAACAAGGATTAGGTAATATAAAGGAGGAAATGAAATTCTTATTTTATATATATATATATATATATAACATAATAAGGATGAATCATGAACAACTTCATGCTAGTAAATTTGACAACCCAGATGAAATGAGCAAAGTCCTTGAAGGACACAAACTACCAAAGCTCATGCAAGAAGAGATAGATAACTTGAATAGCCCCATAGCTATTAAAGAAAGTAATTTTTAATTTAAAACCTTCCCACAGAGAGAACTCCAAGTTTAGTAAGCGTCTCTGAGTAAGTCAGACAAACATTTAAGTAAGAAATAACACCAATCCTATATAATTAGTTTCAGAATTTGGGGATTGAAGGGCTCCAGAGGGATAAGCTATGCTTACTACATATATACCTTTGGAGTCCCTGGGTGGTGCAATGGGTAATGCACTTGGCTGCTAACCAAAAGGTTGGAGGTTCAAGTCCACACATAAAAGAAGAAAGGCCTGGTTGAAACAGAGGGCTCCTTGCCCTCTCCTCCCACATGTCCTCCAGCCCCAGGGACAGCATCATAAAAATGGAACAAGAAAGATTCTCTCTGTCCTCCAGGCTTGGGGAGGGGTCGGGAAGGGTCTGGGGGCTACAGCCCATACCCAGGGGCACCAGTCAGCTCAGACTTCATCTTCTGATGTCCTCTTGCCCTGAGACAATGCTGAAGTGTCCATGAGGCTGTTGTGGGCACCATGATCTCCACACCAGCAGGATCTCACCTCTTTTCCCTTGGCATCAACTGCTTGAAACAGAGTGGACGATCACACAGACCGTTGTAGGCCATGATGGGGTGGGCAGTAGGAAGTCTCCGGAGGATTGAAAGTGGCCACTTATGTGCTTAAGAGCTTTTAAGCAGCTTACAAGCTGGGTGTCTCTGTGCCAGTCATTTAATTTGCCTAAATCTCAGTTTTCTTCTTCTGTAAAGTGGGGATGACATCAATCCCATTTTGTGCCATTGTTGGAAGATTGGGCAGCAAGATACACATAAAGGAGTAAAACAGTGCCTGAAATCTAGCAGGCACCTGACAAATGCTAGTCCTCTCCCTCTCTGGACATCAGTTTCCCCACTGGGAAAGTGAAAGTGTAGGGCTTGGTGGACTTTGTGGCCCCATCCAATGGGAACAGTCTCAGTGTTAATAAAAGGAAAGGAGTGCTAAAGTTAAGACGTTAGGAACATTACTCCAAAATGAAGATAAAGTATCTCAGAAATTGTGTTGTAAATCATTGCTGAAATAGGATTCCATTTATAAAAATTCAATTTGAGTGCAATTTTCTCAGGAACACACACTTACTGTACAGAGTAAGGTCAACCTGTGAGTAGCACTCTCTCTTCCAGGCTGTCTCCTGCATCTTAGCCCAGGGGGCTGGGGCAGCTTTGGAGGATTGTCCAAGGATGACTGTCATAAGCCCCACCATACAAGAGCTCACTATCCTCACTGCCACTGATTGGATGAGATCTGTGGAAGCCTGGGGACTCCAAGGTGGTGTCTCAGGGCCTGGGGCGACCCCTACTCTCATTTTACCTTGACCTGTTCTTTCCTTCTCGAGGCTTCTGAGGAAGGTTTGGTTTGTACAAAAGGCTTTGCATCTGAAAAAGTATGATAGCCCTAGGGATAAGTGACCTCACAAACACCCCCTCTACCCCCACCCCTGACATTCCAAAACCCATGGGCCTGCACAGGAACACAGGAGTTGAGAACCAGGGGGCATCTTTTGGTCATCATGGCTCCCATTGGAAAAAAAAAAAAGATCAACACTTGCTGGGCACCTGAAATAGACATATTTGTTTAAGAAGAACACTGTAGCGCATTTTCAACGAAGAAAACTTGGAAAACAGAAAATGACTAATAAATAAAATGTACAGGCAATTCCATTGGGGTCAGCCAATGGCTGGCAATTTCAGGAAGCATCATTCCATTTCTCACTCTCTCTCTCTTTGTCCCTGTATCTCTCTCTCAGTAAACCCATCTTTTAATTTGGGCCTCAGTCTTGCCCTTGGTTCTCTTCTCCTTTCAGAGGGAGAGAGAGAGCGCCAACTTACAGATGAGAAAAAATGTTCTTGATTTCCTCTTTTGCTTGGGTGGAAGCCACTGTTAGTGTCTCAGAGTAGGGGCAGGTAGACCTTGTGAATTCCTCACTGTGTACAGCCATGGTCTAAGAAAGCCATCATCCTTGTAGAGAGTTAAATAGCCCTGAAGATATTTGTTTTTTACACTTTAGTGTGAATGAGGGACTAAGTCCCTATGATTGGGAGGAATCTGCTCCCACAATTGGAAAATGCATTCAGGCAAAGCGATGCAGGGATAAGTGGATATGAATGGGAACTTCCATAGGCAACCTCTAGGGCAGGCGGAGGGGGTATGGGTGGTGGTATAGACAGCATCTGTTGAAGGACTACATCTGTTCCACCCACCACTGTATACTCAGCCCTATGCCCAGCACTGTGCACATAGCTGGCACTCAGGAAATATTTGTGGAGTGGACTGAACGACTGGAGGGGTGTCTTCAGATGACTTTGGCTCCCAGAGCAGAGAATGCTAGAACTCAGCGAGCCCTAAGAGAACCTCACACCCAGCATTTCCAAGGCTGTATGATGCACCTTGAGAAAATGGTCCCATGGACAATAAGTTTGGGACTTACGGTTTATTATCGTCCCCTCTGGAGAAGCACAATCCACATTAATGGAGTACACGTTCTGAGAATTCCTGCAATAAATAAACACTTGACTCAGTGCTCCTCAACCACTGAAATTTTTCTCCCTTTTAACCCAGTTTGGGAGTTTGGCTTGTCCAAGCCCCTCACTGTCCAGATGGAAGATTGAGGAGGTCCAAAGAGGAGAGGGGACTTGCCCAAGGCCCGGCACCCAGTATGCTGACTCTCATCCTGCACACTGCTCTGTGGCAGAATCCATTCTTTGCCTTGCTCTGTCCCGCCTCCTGGCCTCCACCCCCTCTGTAACAGCATCAGCAGTGCCCTGAACTCTGGGGTGGGGCAGAGGGTAAGTGTGGACCCTCTCAAATGCTCACTCACCTTCCGGCCCACCACATCTGGGGCCTGGATTCTCCCAAGGGGTTTGGGGGCTAAATTCGCTTCACTGGAAGAGATGGGTCAGATTCACCCTAGAGAAGGGGCAGGTTAGAGCCAGAGGGGGCAGGAGGCTTGAACCAGGCCTGGAAATTTCCGACATGTTTACTAGGCGCTTAGGCCGAGCCTCAATTTATTTACATTGAACATGTCGGTGACCATCTGCTCTTAAACTGAACGGAAAATTATCCTTCTCATGCTGTGACGGCAGCTCTCTCGGATGTTTTTAATAAAAAAATCTATCATTTTAATGCAGACAGCTCAGCTAATAGAAATGATCTGTGCCATTAGTAATTTTCCCACAAATACTATGCAAACTAGCAGAGAGGCTGGGGTGGCCCCGCCACCTGGAGAGGTTCCTCCCTGGGCCTGGGGCACAGTGGGATGGCCCAGCACCTGTGGGAGGCACAGGTGAGTCTGAGAGGGGGAGGATCCCTGGAACTCCCACAAAGACCAGTGACAGACAGACAGACAGACAGACAGAGATCCAACTGCTCCTGGCAAGGCCTTCACCCCGGATGTGTGGAGTGTCAGAGCAGGAGAAGGCAATAGAAGTGATGTTTCCCCCCGAGGGCTTAGAGTGCAAGAGGCTCTGACGGTGTGCATACATGGAAGCTTAGTAATATTCATGATTATTTCTTGCCTTTTCCCCAGCTTCTGCCACATCCCCGGCAAACCAGAAACCACTGACCACATCAGTCAAACCCTCTGCATGGCCCTGCAGGAGAAGCAGCTGGAGGGTCTCAACCAGGGGTTGCAGATTCAAATGCCTTTGGGGCCAGACAGGTAACATAAATGTGTAGAGCTTCCGGAACTACAAAAAAAAAAAAAAAGTGGGCCTTGGGGAAGCTGAAAGGTGTATTTCTAGTCTAAAATTATTTGAATTAAAAAAATTTTTTTTAGGTTGGGAAAATGAAATATGTTGCAGGTTGGATTTAGCTGTGGGTCATCAGTTTGAGACCCTGGGTCTAACCCAAGAATCCCTATCCCTCCTGCCACCACTTGCCCCCATCACTATGGCTGTAGCTGTGGTCCCCAGGGGAGGACTGGGTGGTTCTCATGCTCTCCCAGGCTGGTAAGCCCAGCTGTTGGAGGAAAGGCTGTGCTTTGTAGCTGACATTGGAAGCAGAGGGCCCCTGGCATTGTGTGATCAGCCAGCCGTGCACTGTGCCGTCTGTGTTCCTGTGTTTGCTCCTCTCCTGCAAACCTTCTGCTCATGGCCATAATCCATTTTCCTGCTGGGGTCTCTGCCTTTTCTTTACCAATGAATAGGATAAAAGAATACACACAGTAAGCTGCATCCCTTGTATGGCATCTGTAATAAGTACCACCTTCCGTCTGTCAGTTTGTCTTACTGTGGTGGCTTGTATGTTGCTATGATTCTGGAAGCAATGCCACCGGTATTTCAAATACCAGCAGGGCCACGTATGGTGGACTGGTTTCAGTGGAGCTTTCAGACTAAAACAGACTAGGAAGAAAGGCCTGGTAATCTACTTCTGAAAATTAGACAATGAAAACCCTGTGGATCACAATAGAATATTGTGCTGGAAGATGAGGCCCCTAGGTTGGAAGGTGCTCAGAATATATATGGCCACAACAACAGAGTTGAGCATGCCAACAGTTCCTAAGATGGTACATGACTGGGCAATGTTTTGTACTGTTGTACATGGGGCCACCATTGAGTTGGAGCCAACTTGACAGCGGCTAACAACAACGATGATAAGTACACAGGACTGACTGCTTTCCTTCCCCATCTGATTGTATGTTCCTAGTGGACAGGCCTCAGGGACTGATTAACCAGAAGCAAGGTATGCACAGGCTTAATTGTGCTTACTTACAAATCTGTAGTGCACGATTTTACATGGATTTCACCACATCTTTGTAATCTGCCCCTGGGACAGGGACTATGTCTTATTCACCTTTACAGCCTCAGGTTCCATCTCAGCCTTGGATTAGGGTGGGGATGGGGGCTAGGAGACCGGAGTTCCAGTCTTGAATCTGCAAACAACCAGCCATGTTGCCTTGGGGAAATCACTCATCCTTTCTGAATCCATGCCCAGCCTTCTTGGCCTCCCTGCTGTCCCATGATGGCACCTGAGGCACCTCTCTGAGCCCCTAGGGTTCCCAGGACATGGGTTGGAGACTGTTGGTGGGGGCACAGGGTGCTCACTGAGGGACTTTAATAAGCTTTGGGGCTTGGGTGAGAGCGCCCCCCTAGCTGACAGTTCACACGGGTCTGCCTGTGGAATCCAGGGCCCGCATATTGGACGCTGCCATAGACAGGTAGGTCTGGTCTCCAGGAGAGGGGTCAGGAGGGATGCTTGTCTCAACTGAGAAGGCCAGAAACGGAAGAGGAGGCCCACGTTTCTTCTTAAACACCTCACCATGTCCTCCCATAAACTGACACTGGACTGTCTTCATGGATGGGGGCAGGGATGTCAAGGCCCTGAAGCCAGGCCCCAGGCTTGCTCCCTCCCTGCCCAGGTCATCACATGGACCCCTCCTATTCCAGCTCTGCCAGTCCCGCAGACTTCTCACTTCCAGGCAGCTCTGGAGGGACAGGGACGGCCAGGAGAGAAGGGAGGCACCCCACTCCTATGGCCCCCTCCCATCTTCCCAATCACATCAACAGTTTCTCTAAGCATTGTTTTCAGTGCCATTAATATTCATAAGTGACTTTTCTATTGTGTTTGCAATTTTCCAGCGGACAGACAGGCCCGAACTCCCCGTCTTAATAGGATGCAAAGCTCACCAACTCAGATCTTATTAGCAAATCTCTACTAGATGCCATAGCCCTTCTGGGCAGCCTGATAGGCGAGCTTTCCACCATGGGTGACAGCCGGAGCAGGTCTGAATCCAATATGACTTTGCAATTCCCACTGCAGTGACAGACCCATAAGCCCGGGGAGGAGCCTGGGCTGGGGGTGGATCAGGCTGAGCTGGGAGTCCTATTAAGGGGTGAAACTGAGCCTCTGGGTCACCAGGGCAGAGGGGTTGGTAGTGGGTGGACCGCCTCACCTCCCAGGAGGGCATGTCTCATTGATTTCATCTCTCAGTCACTCACACTCAATTAGTCAGCAAGCATTTAGTGAGCCAGGCCCTGGTCTGGGGGCTGGAATATGGGTGTGACCGCGACCTCCTTCCTCTCTCCAGAGTCCCTCTGTGTAGTTGGGATGTAGCTGCGCTTACAATTGCCCAATGGAAGGTGCTACCAAGAGGGAGACCCAAGGTGCTCTGGACCCCAGAGTCGGGCAGCTAAACCAGACAGGACGTAGAAACAGTGGGGCACAGGGGAGCAAAAGATAAGAAATATGTGGGTGGGGAGCTTAGAGGTTGGGAGTCATTCCCAGCTCTACCTGAACTTGAAAAAGTTACTTTCTAGCACTTACTAGCTGTGTGACCTTGGCCAAGCCTCTCTACCTTTTTGTATAAGCTTTCCCCATTTATAAAATGGGGGTAATAATAGAACCTTCCACCCAGGGATGATTAAACAGCACCTGACACATAGGAAGCGTTATATAAGTGGCCTGTTAGGCTGCCTGGATGGCACAAATGATTAAACACTCAGCTATTAACTGAAAGGTTGGAAGTTTGGGTCCATCCAGAGACACCTCAAAAGAAAGCCCTGGCTATGTGTTTGCAAAAGGTCACAGCCATTGAAAACCCTACGGAAGCATAGTTCTACTTGAACACACATGGGGTCACCGTGAGTTAGAATTGACAACTGGTTATTTTTACTACTATTATTTATGTGAGGAGTTCCAAGGTTCTTCCAGCTTTAACGCCCTTCATCTGAGCCTCAGTTTCTGTACTGTGGGGACCAGGCCACGTATGCATGAAGCTGCCTGTTCCATCTAGGCACACACAGGCCTCGTTAGCCCCCTGGCTTCTTGTTGTGAGCATTTGGTGGGCAGATGAGGGGGGAGAGGGGCTTTGTGGCTCCAATTTGAAACTCATCAGCCACTGGGGTACCCTTGGTGTGGGACGAGGCTTGCAAGGGTGGAGGGGTAAATCCATGTTCTGGAAGAAGAGTGATCAAAACTTGATCTGGCCTCAGTTTTCCAATCTGTGGCCTCAGGGAGTTGGAGTAGACGACTTGAAGTGGGTCTTTTTGAGTTTGAAATTCCATGACCTCAGGTACAAGGCCCAGACCTGCCCTCCAGGTGCTTGAGGTGAAGCTGGGAGGATGAAATTGGCATAGATCAGGTATACTCCAATACTCCTTGTCATGATGAGGCCACCAACTACAGGGCCCCATGTGTAAGGGATGGCAGGCGCCATGAGAAGGGAGACCCCTGAGGGCAGATATAATCGGGGAGGGCTCCCTGAAAGGGGTGTGACTTGACCTGAGCTGAGCTTCTAGGATGGGTAGGATATGGAGAGGGAAAAAGAAGAGGATCCAGGTGGTGGGCACAGTAGGGCCCCAGGTGTGGCTGAGGGCTGGAGGATAGACAGTGAGTGAATTGGAAGAGCAAAGCTGTGGAAAACCCACAGGCCTCAGGAGGCCATAAGCCAGCAGTCTGCCATTTGTTTTGTTGGCTCATTGTTTCAATAAAAAAATCCGTAAACCTTTAAGTGGCACATATGGCTTTTTGTTTCCTCTTCACAGTCCTCACCATCCCTTATCACACCACGCCAGGCCCAGTTCACACTCTTTGGCTATTTGCTTGGCCCCTGTAGGCATGTGAGTTTGTGACCCCTGCTAGACAGAACCTTAACCCAGGTGAGGGCTGGACCCTAAGTCTTAAAGGCTCTGAAAACACCCTGAGAGTCTGGGTCTGAGGGGCTGTGTTATCCTGGGGCTCAAGGCTCCTGGGCTGGCCAAGGAGATGGGAGAATCCAGTCTCCAGTAAGGGAGCTGTGACTGATTCTCAGGCCCACTTTGGCAAAATGCTTGAGCTCCCCTCTTTAAAACCAAAAAATCTTTACAGAAAGGAGCCCTGGTGGTGCAGTACTTGAGGTGCTTGGCTGCTAACCAAAAGGTTGGTTTTCAAACCTACCACCTGTGCCGTGGGAGAAAGATGTGGCAGTCTGCTTCCTTAGAGATTACAGCCTTGGAAACCCTGTTGGGCAGTTCTACTCTGCCCTATAAGGTCTCTATGAGTCAAAATTAACTCAATGGCAAAGAGTTTTGGCTTTAATCTATGCAGAAACAGATTGCCACATCTTTCTCCTGTAGAGTGGCCAGTAGGTTTGAACTGCTGACCTTTTGGTCAGCAGCCCAGCTCTTAACCACTGTGCCACCAGGGCTCCTCTCCCCTCCTTATGGAGGGGGAGTTGCTGCTGACGGGGGCTAAGTTCACATTCTGGGCTTCGCAGTCCAAGTGATCAGGAGCCACTCTGCTCATACCAGAGCCTGAGTCTGCCCCCGACGTCCTCTCTGCAGGTTACAGCGGTGTCACTGGAAGTTGCCAGCCGTCTCCAAATGCCTGGAGGTAAAGAATGTGGCTAATAATATACCTGTGAGAAGTGACAAGTTCTCTGAACTCCCTAGATTGTTTTTAAGGCTAAGGATTTTTTTTCACCTACAATCTCTCTGTGTTCTCCAGAGCAGCTGAAGTTTGGATGTTTTATAGTCAGGGGTCCCAGGGAGGGCAATTTTGGATTTTCCGGTGTAGCTGGGGTTTGCTAGGGGAGACGGCAAGCTGAAGAGGAGGGCCAGCAGACCGTTAGAGGCACATCGTGACGTGGTTGCTGGGGACACGGGTTTTCTGAGTCACAGACACCTGGGTTGGAACTCTGCCTTAGCTGTTGGGTAGCAGTGTGGCTTGAGCAAGCCCCATAACCTCTGTGAGTCACCCATCAGGTGGCTGTGGGGGCTCAGAGAGATGAGGCATATAAAATGCTCGGCACTGAGGCTGCTGCATGGTGTTGTTATTTGTTGCCGACAAGTTGATTCCAACTCATGGCGGCTCCATGTGCACAAAGTAGAACTGCTCCACAGGGTTTTCAAGGCTGTGGTCTTTCATAAGCAGATCGCCAGGCCTATCTTCTGAGGTGCCTCTGTGGTTGGTTCAAACCACCAGCCTTTTGGCTAGTAGTCAAGCACTTAAGTGTTTGTACTATCCTGGAACTCCTTTGCCATATAAAAACCAAACCTAAATAGGCCCTAAATAAAGAAGAGCTATAATTATCATTGGAGTCCCTGCGTAGTGCAACAGTTAGAAGCCTGGCTGCTAATTGAAAGGTTGGTGGTTCGACTCCACCCAGAGATGCCCTGGAAGAAAGCCCCATTGATCTGCTTCTGAAAGACCAGTCATTGAAAACCTATGGGGCAAAGTTCTGCTCTGACACACACGAGGTCACCATGAGTTGGAATTGGCTGGATGGCAAGTGGTGTAGATAATTATGATTACTGTTATTTTGGGGCTAGCCTTGTGGGGCCCTCAGCTGGTGGATGTCTGAGCTCTTCCATCTTTGGGAGAGTAGGTGGAGCATGGATGCTCTTCCCTTTGACCTCAGGCTGGGCAAACCAAAGGATGTTAAGGAGTAGACTTTGAGCCATTATCGAGCCTGACAGCTGAGAAATGCAGCCTCCGTGGAGAACCACATCAGACTGGCAGTTCCCAGCAGCAACACAGGGACTTCTCTTAGGGGTCAAGGGTCAGGGGCCAGAGTCCTGAAGCACCAAGCATGTCACAGCTGGCAGGAGCCTTGGGACTCATTCAGGGCAACCCCATCATTTCTTTTTCATCATTTGTATTAGTTTTCTACTACCGATGTAAAAAATTACCACAGATTTGGTGGCTTAAAATTACATAATTTTTTTTCCCAAAGGTCCCAAATCAGCATTACTGGCCCAGAATCAAGGTGTTGGCAGTGCCACACTCCCTCTGAAGCCTCTAGGGGGGAATCCGTTCCTTGCCTCTTCCAGCTTCAGGTGGCTGCCCACATTCCCTGGCTTGTGGCTCCATCACTCCAGTTCTGCCTCTGTGGCTAAATTGTCATCTCATCTTCTGTCTGTGTCAAATCTCCCTCTGCCTCCTTCTTATAAGGATACATGTGATTGCATTTAAGGCCACAAGGATAATCCAGGATAATCATCCCATCTCAAGATTTTTAATTTATTATATCTGCAAAGCCCTTTTTTGCCATATAAAGAAACACAGATTCCAAGGACTAGAACATGGATATCTTTTGGGGGGAAGCATGATTCAACCTACCACACCATTAAAGAACATTTTTTGAGATACTTTTAGACTTAGAGAAGAGTTGCAAAAATAATACAAAGAGTTCCTGTATACCCTTCATCCAGTTCCACATTCTGTTAAAATCTTACATAATCATAGAACGTTTATCAAAATTAAGAAATTAATCTTGGTACAATGCTACAATACCGTTAGCTTAAGTTCAGAACTTATTTGGATTCCATGAGCTTTTCCACTAATGTCCCTTTTCTGTTCCAAGATCCAGTCCAAGAACCCACATTGTATTTCATTGTCCTGTCTCTTTCATCTCTTCTAATCTGTGACAGGTCCTCAGTCTCTTCTTGTCTTCTAAGGCCTTGACACTTCTGAAGTAGACTGTGCAGTTATACTGTGGCATACTCTCCAATCTGGGCTTTTGTCTGATGCATTCTCATGGTTAGATTCTGGTTGTGTGTTATTGGGAAGGGTACCAGTGGTAACATGTCTTCCTCAGTGCATCCCATTAGGGATACGTGGTGTTGATGTGATGACTAGTGATGTCAACCTTTATCACTTGATTAAGGTGGTGTCTGCCAGCATCCTCCACGGTAAACTTACTACTTTCTCCTTTGGAATTGCTCATCACTTGCGGGGAGATACTGTGAGGCTACGCACCTATCCTGTTTCTGCTTAAACTTTTGTGCACCGATTTTAGCAATCATCATGGATCTTGTCTGTGGCAATTATTACGGTGTTCTATTTCCCTCATTCCTCCTTCCACAGAATTCTGTGAAATTCTTTTGTATGGAAGAGCTGTTTCTTCTCCCCTATTTATTTATTCAGGTATTTATTTATGGCAGTATGTTGTTGTTGTTAGGTGCCATTGAGTTGGTTCTGACTCATAGCAACCCTATGAACAACAGAACAAAACACTGCCTGGTCCTGTGCTATCCTCACACTTGTTGCTATGCACCTAAGCCCCTTGTTGCAGCCACTGTGTTAGTCCATGCCATTGAAGGCCTTCCTCTTTTTCCCTGACCCTCTACTTTACCAAGCATGATGTCCTTCTCCAGGGACTGATCCCTCCCGACAACATGTTCAAAGTATGTGAGACACAGTCGTGCCCTACTTGCTTCCAAGGAGCGTTCTTTTTTCTTTTTAATAATTTTTATTGTGCTTTAAATGAAAGTTTACAAATCAAGTCAGTCTCTTACACAAAAACCGATATACACCTTGCTACACACTCCCAGTTACTCTCCCCCTAATAAGACAGCCCGCTCTCTCCCTCCACTCTCTCTCTTCATGTCCATTTCGTCAGCTTCTAACTCCCTCCACCCTCTCATCTCCCCTTCAGGCAGGAGATGCCAACATAGTCTCAAGTGTCCACCTGATCCAAGAACCCCAAGGAACATTCTTGTTGTAATTATTCCAAGACAAATTCGTTCATTCTTTTGGCAGTCCATGGTATATTCAATAGTCTTCACGAATAACACAATTCAAAGGCGTCAATTCTTCTTTATTCATTGTCCAGCTTTCGCATACATATGAGGCAATTGAAAACACTGTGTCTTGGGTCAGGTTCATCTTAGTCCTCAAGGTGACGTCTTTGCTTTTTAACACTTTAAAGAGATCTCTTGCGGCCAATTTGTCCAATGCAGTGCATCCTTTGATTTCTTGACTGCTGCTTCCATGGGTGTTGCTTGTTGATACAAGCAAAATGAAATCCTTGACGATCTCAGTCTTTTCTCTGTTTATCATGATGATGCTTACTGGTCCAGTTGTGAGGATTTTTGTTTTCTTTATGTTGAGGTGTAATCCATACTGAAGGCTGCGGTCTTTGATCTTCATCAGTAAGTGCTTCACGTCCTCTTCACTTTCAGTCAGCAAGGTTGTGTCATCTGCATAATGCAGGTTGTTAATGAGTCTTCCTCCAGTCCTGATGCCCTGTTCTTCTGCATATAGTCCAGCTTCTCGTATTATTTGCTCAGCATACAGATTGAATAAAAAAAAAAAACCACTGCCGTCGAGTCAATCGAATAGGTATGGTGGAAGGATACAACCCTGATGCACACCTTTCTTGACTTTAAACCATGCAGTATCCCCTTGTTCTGTTCAAACGACTATCTCTTGATCCATGTACAGATTCCTCATGAACACAATTAAGTGTTCCAGAACTCCCATTCTCTGCAATGTATATGTCAGTATAAACTCACTGATATTTATTTTATTCTTTGGGTTATGGTCCAATACTATTGTTATTTATTTTGTTGCTCAGGTTGTTCCAACCTTGGCCATGGGGAACTTTTTTAGGTTGACTCTTAATGCCCTTTCGATATGCCTCTATCCTTTCTGGGTTTCTTTCTTTGTTTCTTTTTGGTTTTCTTCCTTTCTTCCTTCCTTCCTGCCTGCCTGCCTCCCTCCCTCCCTCCCTTCCTCCCCCCTCTCTCCCCCTCCCCTCTTTCCCCCTCCCCACTCTAAGGGTGAGTGCTACAGCCCCCAGAATTGGTTGGAGGAGTAAAACCTGATGAAGTAGGGGTAGGGTGGGACCTATGAGAGCTGGCCAGCTCTCTTTCCAGGAAAGCCCCTATTTTATGCATTTTATTAAATAGAGGGAATTTTGTTAAATGTATAACTGTAGGTGAGTTAACAGGTACAAAATTGTGAGCCTTTGCCTATAAGCATATTTATAGGTAAGAATAAAAAGACCCTCTATGAGACCATATGCCCTCTAGTTCGGTTTGCAAATAGGATCCCTGGGTTTTCATCCTGTCATGCCTGGGGTGCTATGGGTCCTGGGATTCAGAGACTTCTGTCTGCTTCCTTGAGCCCCCCTCCCCTCCCTCTCTGCCCTCTTAGTCCATGGGAAGGTGAGCAGTCAGTAATAGCTTCCTTCCCCAACTACAGAAAAAAGCCTGATGTATTAATGACCACACTTAACGCACCTTAGTTTTAATCCCTGTTTTAAACATGGCACAATTGCTTTTATAATAAAGTCTGATATTTTCCACAATGGGGTGCTGAGGGTCTGTACTTTCCATTCAAGCACTTACTTAAAAAAGAATGAAATAAAAATCAGCCTTTGTTGTACTAGAAATTCACAGATTTGAGTCAGTTTCCAGCCTATTAAAAGACTCTGCCTCCCCTCCCTTCCTCCACACCCTCTTCTGCCTCACTCTCATTCTACAAGCATTCTTGAGTACCTACTATATGCCAGACACTGGGGCCAAGGATGAGTGAGGCATATCACTCTCCTCCGGGAGGGAGGTGTGACCTCCTCAGTGGGATAGGCTGAAGATAAATAAGCTAGACCTGGACGCTGAAAGGAGTTTCTGGGTGGCAAAAATGGTTAAAGTGCTTGGCTGTTAACCAAAATGTTGAAGGTTGGAGTCCATAAGGAGGTGCCTCAGAAGAAAGGCCTGGCCATCTACTTCTGAAAGATCACAGCCATAGTCAGGGGGCCCCTAGATGGCAGCTAACAATGACAACAACATGGACTTAGAGGGAGCTCCTGTGTGGCGTGAATGGTCAATGTGCTCAGCTGCTCAGAGGTTTGAGTCCATCCAGAGGCACCTTGGAAGAAAGCCCTGGAGATCTACTTCCTAAAAATCAGCCATCGGAAGCCCTACGGAACACAGTTCTACTCTGACACATGTGGGGTCGCCATGAGTTGGAATCAATTCGACAGCAACTAGTTTAGGTCCTGTAAACCAGGTAATGGGAAAAATGTTTTTCAAAGTGTGGGTTCCTAAGATGAGCTCAGGTGATCACAGACCCGGCATCAAATCACACTGAACCATGAATGAGATTTACTCCCTTTTGAAATATTTTTCAATCCTGATCCTGTCAGGAGAAAGTCTCCAGTGTGGGCTGGCATGTCTTTTACCCTCTTCTAACCTTTGTTGATTTCCCATTTTAACAAAGCGAGTCAAGCTCAGGATCAGAGCCTTCCCAGGCCACCAAAAAAACAAAACAAAACAAAACAAACCCGTTGCCATGGAGTCAATTCCGACTCATATAGTGACCCTATAGGACAGGGTAGAACTGCCCCATAGGGTTTCCAAGGAGCAGCTGGTGGATTTGAACTGCCAACCTTTTGGTTAGCAGTTGAGCTCTTAACTACTGAGCCACCAGGGCCCCTCCCAGGCCACCGTGGGCTTTAACGCCATTGCCTTACTGCTAATTATGCTTAACCTTATGGTTACGTTGCATTTGTGGAAAGTGATCCTGGGTTTCCAACTCAGGAGAGAGAAATGTTGCCTTTTAAAAAAACTTTTAATAGACTTTATTGGATTGATTGGAATGTAAAAGTCAGAAACAAATAAGAAGGATCATATGTCGCTATGATTCGCAATTGACCCAATAGCAATAGGTGGATATGGGCAAAATATTGAACCATGCAGGAAGCATCAAAAGAAGATGGAAAGAATACACAGAGTCACTGTACCAAAAATAATTTGTCGAGCTTCAACCATTTCAGGAGGTAGCATATGATCCAGAACTGATGGTATTGAAGGAAGAAGTCCAAGCTGCACTGAAGGCATTGGCAAAAAATAAGCCTGCAGGAAGTGACAAAAATACCAACTGAGATGTTTCAACAAACGGAAGCAACGCTGGAAGTGCTCACTTGCCTGTGCCAAGAAATTTGGAAGACAGCTACCTGGCCAACTGACTGGAAGAGATCCATATGTGTGCTTGTTTCAAAGAAAGGTGATCCAACAGAATGTGAAAATTATCAAGCAATGTCATTAATATCGCACACAAGTTATTTGATTTTGCCGAAAATTTGCTGAAGATAATACAAAAATGGTTGTAGCGGTACATCGACAGACAACGGCCAGAGATTCAAGCTGCATTCAGAATAGGACATGGAATGAGGGATATCATTGCTGATGTCAGATGGATCTTGACTGAAAGCAGAGAATACCAGAAAGATGTTTACCTGTATTTTATTGACTAGGTAAAGACATTCTACTGTGTGGATCATAACAAACTATGGCTAACACTGTGAAGAATGGGAATTGCGGAATATTTAATTGTGCTCATGTGGGAGTTGTACATAGTAGACCAAGATGCAGCCATTCATTCAAACAGAGCAAAGGAATGCTGTGTGGTTTAAAATCAGGAAAGGTGTGTGTCAGGGCTGTATCTTTTCACCATACTTATTCAATCTGTATGCTGAGCAAATAACCTGAGGAACTGGGCTATATGAAGAAGAATGGGGCATCAAGATTGGAAGAAGACTCATTAGAAACTTGCAATATGCAGATGACACAAACTTGCTTGCTGAAAGTGAAGAGGGCTTGATTTACTGATGAAGATCAAAGACTACAGCCTTCAATATGGATTACAGTATGGATAATCATCACAACTGGACCAATAGCATCATCATGATAAATGAAGAGTGAAGTTGTCAAGGATTTCATTTTACTTAGATCCACAATCAACAACCACTGAAACAGCTGTCAAGAAATCAATTGACGTATTGCTTTGGGCAAACCTGCCGCAAAAGACCTCTTTAAAGTGTTAAAAAGCAAAGATGTCTCTTTGATGACTAAGGTGCACCTGACCCAAGCCATGGTATTTTCAGTCGTCTCGTATGCTTGGGAAAGCTGGACAATAAACAAGGAAGACCGAAGAAGAATTGATGCTTTGACTTATGGCGTTGGAGAAGAATATTGAATATACCACGGACTGCCAGAAGAATGAACAAATCTATCTTGGAAGAAGTACAGTCAGAATGCTCCTTAGAAGCAAGGATGGTGAAACTTTGTCCCATACACTTTGGACATGTTATCAGGTGGGATCAGTCCCTGAAGAAGGATGTCATGTTTGATAAAGTAGGGGGTCAGTGAAAATGAGGAAGACCCTCAATGAGATGGATTGATCCAGTAGCTGCAACAACAGATTTAAACAGATTTAAACTGTGAGGTTAGCAAGGAGCGAGCAGTGTTTTGTTCTGTTGTACACAGGGTCGCTATGAGTCAGAACCAACTTGAAGGCACCCAACAACAACAATTTATTAGAGAAGTTTTAGGTTTACAGAAAAATTGTGCAGAAAGTATACAGAGTTCCCATTTGCCCACCCCCTGAACATTGGAGACAAACATTTACTTTTAAAATAGATCTATCTGCATTAAAAAGAAAGTGAGTCAATGCAAGGAAACGTATTAGTAAATAATTGTGTGAGTTATATGTATACACAACAGAATGCTGAGAGTGGTGAGTCTTGAGTGACTGAAGACCCGGACGCTGCTCTGGTTTAACCATTCTGTTTATTTCCCAAGGCCATTCCTGACCACGGAGTCCCGGGGTGGCGCAAACGGTTAAGTGCTCAACTATTAGCTGAAAGGTTGGTGGTTCAGACCCTCTTAGAGGTGCCTTGAAAACAGTCCTGGTGATCTGCTTCTTAAAGGTCACAGCCTTGAAACGCCTATGGAGCAGTTCTACTCTGTACGCATTGGTTCACAATGAGTCAGAATTGACTTGACGGCAACTAACAACAGCAATATTTCTGACTACAGCCTAAAGTCCTGTGCTCTGGCTCTGGGAAGGGCTCTTGCCCATGATTGGGCCAAAGTGTTAATGATACATTATTGTCCTTCCAGGACAACATGGGGATGGCAACAGTAACCTGAGAGACCTCAAAGGGAGGGTGCTACATGGGGGCAGAGCACAAAGCCTGCAATGGGAACTCCTCTCCATGGGAAGGATTTCCTTTAGCTGCGATGAGGGACTGGAGCACACCAACTGTTTTCAAGATGGCGCAGGACCAGACAACATTTCATTCTGTTTTACATGGGGTTGCCATGAGTCAGAACCAATCTGATGACAGCTAACAACAGCAACAACTATCTTTGGAAGCTTTGGGTTTGCCTTTAAAGGCATACCTCGTTTTATTATGCTTCACTTTTTTGCATTTTGCAGATACTGTGTCTTTTACAAATGTTTGTGGTAACCCTGCATTGAGCAAGTCTATCGGCACCGTTTTGCCACCAGCATGTGCTCACTTTGTCTCTGTGTCACATTTTGGTAGTTCTTGCAATATTTCAAACTTTTTCATTATTATTATATCTGTTATGGTGATCTGCGATCACTGATCTTTGATGTTACTATTGTAATTGTTTTGGGGCGTCATGAACCGCACCCATATAAGACAGCAAACTTAACTGATAAATGTTGTGTGTGTTCTGGCTGTTCCACCAACTGACCATTTCCCCGTCTCTCTCCCTCACCTTTGGTCTCCCTACTCTCTGAGACACAACTATATTGAAATTAGGCCAATTAATAACCCTACAATGGCCTCTAACTGTTCAAGTGAAAGGAGGAGTCCCATGTCTCTCACTTTAAATCAAAAGCTAGAAAAGATTAAGCTTAGTGAGGAAGGCGTGTAAAAAACCGAGATAGGTTGAAAGCTAGGCCTCTTGCACCAAATAGTTAGCCAAGTTGTGAACACAAAAGAAAAAGTTCTTGAAGGAAATTAAAATGCTGCTCCATTGAACAAACAAATGATAAGAAAGCAGAATAGCCTTATTGCTGATATGGAGAAAGTTTTTGTGGTCTGGATAGAAGACCAAACCAGCCACAATATTCCCTTAAGCCAAAGCCTAATCCAGAGAAAGGTCCTAGCTCTCTTCAATTCTGTGAAGTCTGAGACAGGCGAGGAAGCTGCAGAAGAAAAGTTTGAAGTTAGCAAAAGTTGCTTCATGAGGTTTAAGGAAAGAAGCTGTCTCCATGACCTAAAAGTACAAGGGGAAGCAGCAAGTGCCGATATAGATGCTACAGCAAGTTATCCGGAAGATCTAGCTGAGATAATTGATGAAGGGGCTACACTAAACAACAGATCTTCAGTGTAGACAAAACAGCCTTATACTGGAAGAAGATGCCATCTAGGACTTTCATAGCTGCAGAGGAGAAGCCAATGCCTGGCTTCGAAGCTTCAAAGGACAGGCTGACTCTCTTGTTAGGGGCTAATGTAGCTGGTGACTTTAAGTTGAAGCCAACGCTCGTTTACCATTCCAAAAATCCTAGGGCCCTTGAGAATTATGCTAAATCCACTCTGCCTGTGCCCTAAAAATGGAACATCAAAGCCTGATGACGGCACATCTGTTTACAATGTGGTTTACTGAGTATTTTAAGTCCGTTGTTGAGACTTACTGCTCACAAAAAAAGATTCCTTTCAAAATATTACTGCTCATTGACAATGCACCTGGTCACCCAAGAGCTCTGATGGAGATGTCCAAGGAGATTAATGTTGTTTTCATGTCTTTTAACACAACATCCATTCTGCAGCCCATGGATCAAAGAGTAGTTCCAACTTTCAAGTCTTATTATTTAAGAAATACGTTTCATGAGGCTCTCGCTGCCATACACAGTGATTCCTCTGATGGATCTGGGCAAAGTCAATTGAAAACCTTCTGGAAAGGATTCACCATTCTAGACGCCATTAAGAACATTCCTGATTCATGGGAGGAGGTCAAAATACTGACATTAACAGAAGTTTGGAAGTAGTTGATTCCAACCCTCGTGGATGACTTTGAGGAGTTCAAGATTTCAGCGGAGGAAGTAACTGCAGATGTGGTGAAAATAGCAAGAGAACTAGGATCAGAAGTGGAGCCTAAAGATGTGACTGAATGGCTGTAATCTCATCACAAAACTTTAACAGATGAAGAGTTGCATCCTATGGATGAGCAAATAAAGTGGTCTCTTGAGATGAAATCCATTTCTGGCGAAGATGCTGTGAACATTCTTGAAATGATAACAAAGTATTTAGAATATTACATAAGCTTAGTTGATAAAGCAGCTGCAGAGTTTGAGAGGATTGACTCCAATTTTGAAAGAAGTTCTTCTGTGGGTAAAATGCTATCACACAGCATCACATGTTACAGAGAAATTTTTCATGAAAGGAAGAGTCAGTTGATGTGGCAAACTTCATTGTCTTATTTTAAGAAATTGCTACAGCCACCCCAACTTCCAGCAACTACCACTCTGATCAGTCAACAGCCATCGGCATCTAGGTAAGATCCTCCACCAGCAGAAGGGTTACAACTTTGCTGAAGCATCGGTTGATGGTTGGCATTTTTTAGCATGAAAGTATTTTTCAACTAAGGTATGTACATTGTTGTTTTAGACATAATGCTATTGCACACTTAATATATGACCAAACCAAAAACCTGTTGCCTTTGGGTCAATTCTGACTCATAGTGACCCTATAGGACAAGTAGAACTGCCCCATAGTGTTTCCAAGGAACAGCTCCCCTCTAGACTAACTACATGACTTCGGATGAGTCATTCTACCCCTGTGAGCCTTTGTTTCCTCATATGTAAAATGGGCAGTGAGGCCAGGGGCTGCTTGGTCTGCTGCCTCTGGTAGGCTTGGAAAAGGCAGGGAGTCCTTAGGGTCTAAATGGTGTGAGCCCTCCCACCCTCCAGCCTTCCTGCAGGGAGTAAGAAGTTTTTCAGGAGATCAGTTTCAAGATGTGGAGTGAGGAGCCACTGGGCTTAAGGCCTTGTCTTGGGTTGGGCTTTCCAGACGTAGAGCCTGACAGGGGAATTCTTATGCACTTGGTTTATTGAGGGAGGGCTCTCTGGAGAGGCCTGTAAGGAAAGCGGGACAGTAGGAGAGGGAGAAGGAGTTGGGCAAAGATGTGGTTTCAGGAAAAGTCTAGTCTCAGCCTGATCCTGAAGGGAGCTCTGGAGTGTGAATTGTATCACAGGGTTTGTCCCACCCAGTGGCAAGGGGCCTTCCTGTTAGAACCTCATGGCAGTCAGTCATTAGTGATGGGCTTCTGGTGGGGTGGGGGAAGGTAACCTCCCAGGCATTTCTGAGTGAGGCAGCTCCCATCAGCCCAAGGCAATCCTCCAGAGAAGGGTGTAAGTGTGTTATGGATTGAATTGTGTTCCTCCAAAATATGTGTTGAATTCCTGGTCCTTGTACCCATGGATGTGATCTTGTTTGGAAATAGGGTTTTTTTGTTGTTAATAGGAGCCCTGGTGGAGCAGTGGTTAAAGAATTTGGCTGCTAACTGAATGGTCAGCAATTTGAACCCATCAGCTGCTCCCAGGGAGAAAAATGTGGCAGTTTGCTTCTGTTAAGATTTACTGCCTTGGAAAACTTATGGGACAGTTCTGCGCAGTCCTATAGGGTTGTTATGATTTGGAATTGATTTGATGGAAGTGGGTTTCATTTGGTTATGCTAATGAGGTCATACCAGTGCAGGGTGTGTCCTAAACCTAATCACTTCTGAGTTATAAAAGACCAGAACAGACACAAAGAAGACATTGGGCAGGGTGAGGGCTGTCGAAGGGGAAGACAGATGCCAAGGAATACCAAGAAATTCCAAGGAACGACAAGGACTGCTGGCAGACTCCAGAAACAAGCAGAGAGACCCACAGAAGGGATTGACAGGGCAGAGATTCTGATTTAGACTTTTTAGCCTCCAGAGCTGTTAGAAAATAAAATTCTGTTCTTTAATGCCACCCACTCGCGGTATTTCTAGTACAGCTGTTGCAGGCCAAGGCTTCCCAGCTAGGGACTAAGCCCTGCCTAGGTTCTTGCCTTGTACTGACCAAGAATGACCAGAAGAGGCTCAGAGGTTCCACATGAGCAAAGGTTTATTAGCGACAGAAATAAAGACTCCGTTTGGGGAACAGAGAGGGACCAAGCAATGCTAGCCTCTGTTCCTCCGAACAAAGGCTTATATGGGTTTGGCGAGGGTAATAAAGTAGTGAATATTTAGTAGGTTTCTTTCAAGGAGTGTGTACTTCTCAGAATGGCAGTGCATACTAAATTAGGCTGCCTGTGCATCTGGAATCCAAGATGGAACCCGTAGCAAAGGCTCCTGGGGCTGGGTGGCAGGACTTATTGTGGGGTGTTGTGCCTGCACAGTCCCCCTTTGGGGCCGGTTTGATTCCTGTCACAGGTACTTGCATCAGGCGAAGATCATCTGTCAGTCACCTTGCAGATGTCTGTGCATGCTCCAGGGACCAGATGGGCTGGTCCTTCTGGGAAACATCTTGCAAGGATGTACATTGTTTGTTCTTTTCTTATCACACATTTCAGGACAGGGGTTTTAAGTCATTAGCCAAGCTTGCAGGTGTTGTAGGGTTCCTTGCTAAGGCGCTCAATCCCCTTTTCTTCTCTATCCCACAGCAACACTAGGTAACTAAGAAAAGGTGTGAGCAGCCAACATCTCTGGGTGGGCCGCCAACAGCATCTGCTGCAGTACTGTCTTCTTTGGGGGAAATAGCCATTTCCTCCAATGCTGTTGCTTCTCATCTTATGTGCTGGGTACCTGTTGAAGGAATAGACCCAAGAGAGGGCTCAGGAAACTTTGGCCTTTCCTTGTGGAGGGAGCAACAGGGAGTGGCCATCCTGACATGAAGTGGGCTGTGAGCAAAGAGTGGAAGAATGGCTGTTGGCATAGCCGGGGGAGCATGTGGCTGGCAGGATCCAGGGAGCTCAGGTCTTCTGTAGTCCATAAACCAGACAAATGAACATATGATAGAAATGTAATTCCTGAGAATGAGGGCCCCTGTTGGCCCCATGGTGAAATACAGTGGCCATTTGACCTTGTGGAGGAATAAATCTGCCCAGTGGTCTTTTCTATGCAGAAATGTAGACGCCCCACTGATGCGGCTTCTTCAGGAAGAACTTAAACTCTTAGAGTGGGGATATTTATAGTCTGGTGGGATATTGGGATTCCAAGGTCACCCTAGCCTGGTTAGGCACACCTCATGCCATCGTGACACCCTAGGGCTGCCTGCCACGTGACTGGAATGACCAGAGGCCAGCACTGAGAGGGAGAGGGAGGCAGTGCCTGCCTCTGTTTCCTGGGCTGTGTTAAAGGAAAAAGGGCTGGGCAGTACATGATTGGAGCCCTGGTGGTACAGTGGTTAAGAGCTCAGCTGTTAACCAAAGGGTCGGCAGTTCAAATTCACCAGCTGCTCCTTGGAAACCCTATGGGGCATTTCTACTCTGTCCTATAGGGTCACTCTGAGTTGGAATAGACTCTATGGCAACAGGTTTTGTTTTGTATCAGTATATGATTACTAGCATGGGAGTGGGGTTGGGCAGTCCTGGGTGAGAATCCTGGCACTGGAACTGCCTAACTGTGTGGCCTTGAGTATGTTACTTATTTTCTTTGGACTCAGTTTCTTCAACCACAAAATGGGACCGAGAATAGTCCTACCCCTTTGGGCTGTGGTGATGATTCAGTATGCATCTAAAGTGCTTTGCAGGATGCCTGGCATGTGTTTAGTTAGCACTCCATGAAGGTCAGCTATTATTACAGCATAACAATAGTTGAACTCTTAACATTCAGCTGTGTTTTCTTGGGCCAGCTATGTAAGTTGTCTGAGCCTCAGTTTCCTTATGTATAAAATGGGAATAAGCATATACCTACCTTGTAGGTGTGAGGATTGAATGCAACACTCCTGGCAAAGCCCTGTCCTATGGAAGTGCTCAATAAATAATAGTGGTCATTGTGATGGTGGTGATGATGATGACTGTCATGGATGGAATTATATCCTCCCCCCACCCCCAAATGTGTGTATCAACTTGATTAGGCCTGATTCCAAGTATTCTGTGATTGTAATTTTATGTTAAAGAGAATTAGGGTGGGATTTTAACACCCTTGCCAGGTCACATCCCTGATCCAGTGTGAAGGGATTTTCCCTGGGCTGTGGCCTGCACCACCTTTTATCTCTTAAGAGACAAAAGGGAAGGGAAGCTATCAGAGAGGAGGGAGTTCATACCACCAAGAAAGCAGCACCAGGAGCAGAGCGCATCCTTTGGGCCTGAGCTTCCTGAGGTGAGATGCTCCCAGACCAAGGGAAGGCTTATGACAAGATCCTTCCTCCAGAGCTGACAGAGACAGAAAGCTTTCCCCTGGTGCCAGAGCCCTGAATTCGGACTTCTAGCCTACTGGACTGTGAGAGAATAAACTCTTTGTTAAAGCCATCCACTTGTGGTATTTCTGTTATAGCAACACTAGATGACTAAGACAATGATGATGATGCTGAAATAGATTATAATAATATGGAGTTAAGCCCCTCCTTATGTAGGGCCTGATCTAACCTTCTTTCTGCCCCACAGACCATCTTGGTGACCCTCTGTATGAGTTACCTATTGCTGCATAACAAATTACCCCAAAACTCAGTTGCTTAAAACAACAATAATTAGTTAATATCTTCTGTGGGTCATTCAGACAGGGCATGATGAGATGGTGTGTCTCGGCTTCACGATGTCCAAGGCTTCAGCTGGAAGACTTGAAGACTGGAGGCTGGAATCTGAAGAATTCTGCTCACATGTCTTGTGGTTGATGTTGGCTGTCTGCAGGGTTCCTGGTTGAGACTGTCAGCCAGTATGGTCTCTCCATGTGGCCTGGGCTTCCTCACAACATGGCACCTGGACTCCAAAGGAAAACATCTCAAAAGAGGCAGACAGCCAGGTGAAAGCCATATTGCTTTTTTATGATCTAGCCTAGGAAGGCATATGACATCATTTCTGCTGCATTCTATTGGTTGAGACAGTTACAATTATTTGCCCAAATTCAAGGGGAGAAACTGTATACTCCACCCCTTGATGGAGACATGACAACATCACGTTGTATGAAGAGCATGAGAGATGGGATGTAGGTTTATGTGGCCATTTTTGGAAAAGGTAATCTGTCACATACCCCATTTTCCAGTGTCTTGCCCCTGAAACATTAATTCCAAGGAGACATACCCCAGCCCAGCAGGCCTGGACAACAGGAGGGAAGTGGCAGCAGGACCTTTGCTCTGGGGGTGGGGGTTGTAGCTGAGACATAAGATTGGGCCCCAGATTCTAGTTTGCAGGTGCTAGGATGGTAGAGAGGCAGGAATTACCTGAGATGAAGTGTCCTCCTTCAGCCCATATGAGCAGAAGATGTTTCTATTGCAATGGTTGACCTAGATTGCTATCAGTAAGTCTCAGGGAGCATTTTGTTCATGGAACATTGCCCAGAAACTGTGAGTTGCAAGTTCCAGAAGCCCTTGGCTAGAATTTCTGTCATCCTACCGCTGCCCTTCCCCTCAACCTACCCATTTCCTCTTATGGCTCAAGTAACCACTAAGTCCTATAGGTTTGACCTTCTCAGTGACATCCACATGCTTACTCTTCACTGTTCCAATGGTTATGGCCTCAGGCCATTGTCACTTTTCCTCCAGCAGCCTCCCTGCTCCAAGAGTGTGTCCCCCTCCCATTCATTCCCTCTTTGCCACGGCAGTCTTCCTGAAGCTTAGCACCAATATGCCACTTGCCCCAGCCATTTGCTCATGTTGCACTCTTTGTCTAGAACACTGTTCTTCCAGTCTTTACCTGGCTCACTCCTAATTATTCTTCAGGTCTCAGATATCACACTCTGATCCTCATGTGCTCCCTGTGTGCTCCCTGGTGACCAGGCATCCTCTAATGCTGCATCTATCACGTTCTATTAATGAGCACCTACCATGAATAGGGTTGCTATGAGTCAGAATCGAATCGACGGCACTGGGTTTGGTATTGGTTTTTACCATTTACCCAGCACTGGGCTAAGTGCTTCACATGCTACTCACCTCCTTCAATCACTCTCTATCCTCTTACTCTGCTTTATTTTCTTCCCAGTGGTTGCCACTTTCTGAAGTTATATCATCTAGGTATTGGGGTACTTATTTATTGTGTTTTCTCTGTCAGATTGTAAGTTCCCTGAGGGCAGGGGTATGTCTGCCTTGTTTATCCCTGATTCCTCACTCAGCTCATAGAAGGTCCTCAGTAATTATCTGCTGAATGAAGGAATAGCCCTGGCATTTGGAGTGCTTGGTCAGAGTAAAGACGGATAAAGCTCTCCCTGGCTCACTGACTCCCCTGGGCTGGGAAACTATGGATAAGGAAAGAAAAAAGTCTGTGTCTATTGCTTCCCAGATGTGCCAAAACCCATGTTCCCCCTAAAGGGAACAGCTGTTTGATGCTTTCAGGTCATAAACCATCCCTCAGCACTGAACAATTCTCTTTACCTTACTGGCTGCTCCTCCATCTCACCTGAGCCTCTCCATGACCCCAGGAGGTGGGAAGGATGGTGGTATGCTTCCAGTTTTATAGATGAGGAAATTGAAGCTCAGAGATGTTAAGAGGCTAGCCTAGCTTATGGTGGCAGAGATGGGAACCAGGGCCCCTGACTTCTTGTTGAAAACTCTTTCTCCTGCACTCTACCACCTCCTGGGCTACAGAAATCATAAAATCCCAGAATGTGAGAATTGGTTGGACTCTTAGAGATTGTATTGCTCAATCCCTCATTGCACATGGTGGGAAAACTGAGACCCAGGAAGGGGAAAGTAGCCGCCCAACCTCCCATGACTAGCAAGTGATGGAGCACAGGCTAGGACCCAGATATCTTGGCTGGAAGCCAGGTTCTGGAGGCGACGGGTTTACCACCAGCAATTAGTCCTCTGGTGTGGCCAATCTGGGACCTAGAATGAAAGAGTTAATTGTCACAGCTTGAAGGTTATTTTCACAGACAACTGTTATGATATGTTCTTGGCCAAAACACTTTCCAAAAAACCCTGGCCGGCCGAGCATACAGACATCTGTCATTGGCTATAACGAGGAGGTTGTAGGACTCGCTGATGAGGCATCCCACTTAGAAACGACTCAAACAGCCAGGGAGGAAAAAACAAATGAGCCTGGTGCTGGGGCAGAGCATTAAAATGAAGGAACTTGGAAACCCAAGACATAGCTGCAACCAGATACCATTTCAGCACTCTGGACACTTCCACGGAGGGTAGTTCCTTATCCCCAGGAACCAGGGATCCTGAGAACTTTATAGTTAGAAGCTTGACCTCAAGGGGTGGGTGATAGTTTTTCTATGGAGAGTCACTGATTTACTGAAAAGAGAATCAAAGTGTTCACAGAAGCAAGATATGACTTAATTTTGTTGCTGCTTGTGTTTTCAGAAACCAAACAGTTTTAAGATTAAAAAGGGGAAGCATAATAACACTTGGATAGATGAAATGATTATTTTGGAATATGTTTGAGCAATGATAAGTCACCCCCTCCCACATTTGAGCCAGTAGAGGAAGGAGAAGATGGAAGGAGGAGGGGTAAAAATCAAAGGAGGGGAAAAAAATAGAGCCACAGAGAAGAAGAGATAGAAGCACACAGAAGGAAATGAAGCAGAAATATACAAAGCAGTGGGATGACAGCTTGGAATAAAAGGATGGAGGGAGGGAGGTTCAGTAAGTTCTAGGGTTTTATTACATTTCTCAGCCTCTCCCTGACGTTCATGTGGACCCCAGGCTCCCTCGTAGGATTCCCTCTTATTGCTGTCCTTTTGAATGTAATTAGTAGATTAACCACTTTTTGAAATGCTTCGACTGCACATTATGCTTAAAGCTTCAGAAACCCTACTTTGATTAGAACCATTGTAACAGTCTCTTAAAACGATGTCTTCTCCAGTGCTGCCATCATCAAAGATTTCAATGGGGACTGTCTTAGTTATCTAGTGCTGCTGTAACAGAAATACCACAAGCAGATGGCTTTAACAAACAAATTTATTCTCTCACAGCCTAGGAGGTTAGAAGTCCAAATTCAGAGCTCCAGGGGAAGGAGCTTCTCAACGCAAGGACCCCAGGGTCCCCTGGACTCGCTTCACTCCTGGCTATTCTTGCTTGGTGGTAATGAGGTCTTTCTCCTCTCTGCTTGCTTCTCTGTTTTATATCTCAGAAGTGATTGACTCAAGATATAATACAATCCTATAGATTGTGTCCTGCCTCATTAACATGAATGCTTCTAATCCTGCCTCATTCACAGCATAGAGATTAGGATTAACAATACGTAGGTAATTACATTTCAACCCTGGTGATGTAGTAGTTAAGTGCTATGGCTGCTAACCAAAAGTTTGGCAGTTTGAATCCACCAGGCACTTCTTGGAAACTATATGGGGCAGTTCTACTCTGTCCTACAGGGTTTCTGTAAGTCAGAATTGACTTGATGGCAACGGGTTTGGTTTTTGGTTTTAGGTAATTACATCAGATTACAAAATGGAGGGCCACCACAAAATACTGGGAATCATGGCCTAGCTAAGTTGATACATTTTGGGGGGACACAATTCAGTTCATAACAGGGACCAAAAAGACTTAGGATGTGTGGTAGAGTTAGCCTGAATCTATGAGACTTCATTTCTGATGATTAGAAGTTGACCCAAGGAAGATTGATGTCTAGGAGCTACTGTTGATGATGGCAGGAGGAGAGAAACGGCCATCTGGTATAGGGGCAAACAGTCCAATGTGTCTCAATGGCCCTAGAGATTAGCACAGCGCTATGGTGAATGCTCATGGTAATGGTCCCAATACATCAAGATTATGGATTAAATAGTTTTTGACAGTCTCAGTTTAAGAAGTTGCAAAGGTATAAAACATACTCTAGAAACATTTTCATCAGCATAATTAAAATAAAAAAATTTAAAGGTGCAAGTTTCCGTTATCTGGAGAGTTCACTCATGTGTAAATACCTCACTGTCCACTTATGCTGGACAATGAAGTATGTACTCTTAGGTAAGATGGCTCATGCTGTTATAATGAATTTATAGCTAATTAATCTGAGCTATAAAATATGATAATAATGCAATGTAATATGAAAAGGAATTAATATTCTGAGTTTCGAGCACACGCCTGGTATGGTGCCAGGGGCTTTACATGCTGTGATAGACTGGGTTATTGTTTGGCAAATATTCACTCCTCTCTCCCTTTGAGGCAGTTCATTTTCCCCACCCCATTACATTGGGCTCAGTCATGTGATCTGGTTTGGCTAATAGAATGTGGGTGGAAGTGACAATGGTCCAGTTCCAAGCCACGGTCTGAAGAGACATTGTGTTTTTTCATTTGTCCCATTGAGCTCTGGAAACCCTGGTGCGCAGTGGTTGAGAGTTCGTCTGCTAACCAAAAGGTCAGCAGTTCGAATCCACCAGGCGCTCCTTGGAAACCCTGTGGGGCAGTTCTACTCTGTTCTATAGGGTTGCTATGAGTCAGAATTGACTCCACAGCAAAGGAGTTGTTTGTTTTGTTTTGTTTTTTTCATTGTGCTCCAGTGGCTTTCCCATGAGAAGAGCAGGCCCCTTCCACTTGGGTCCCAGCACAAACACTTATAGAGTAGACCTGAGCCTAACCTGCAGCTTGTAGCGGGGCCACCCAGCTGAACCCAGCCTAGATCACCAAAGTTCAGTCTCCTGCAGAACTGTGAGTTTGAAAATAAATGTTGATGTAAGCTGCTGAAATCTGGGCTTGTTTGTTTTGTAGCATTGTTTGTCAATAGCTAACTAATACAACATGCATTGTCTCATTTAGTCCTTGAAACAGTTTTACGAAGTAGGTACATGATTGTTCTCTTTTTACAGGAAACTGAGGCCTAAAGAGACGAAGTGTCTAACTCAGGGCCACAGAGTGAGTTAATTAGTGGTGGACCTGCATTTAGCTCATCCTCATTTGAGAAGGTAAGGAAAATGCTACTGGGCCCTTCCCAGCTGGTCCCTGCTTGCCTAACCCACTCACCAATCCTTCGATCCTTTGACTGGCTCAGATATTCAGGAGGGGTGGTGGGCGTGCTGGAGAAGCTGCAGGGAGAGCATCTGAGGCTCCTTACAAAGAGCCAGCGGGGGCTCCCCCCCACCCATGGTTCCTGGAAAAGGTCACGTTGGCGATACAGCCCACAGAACAATGACATTTCAAGGATCAAAGAAAAGGTTAAAATATTCCTATAAATCTATTCCTGGGACTTTTAAGTATTTCCAATGTAAAGGGAAAATGTCATTTCTTTTTGCCTCCAGAGTGGCAGCGAGTGGGCTGCTGGTAATGGGGCTGCTCACATTTTTTTCTGGTGAGGATGAGCAGGAAGGAAGGAGAAAAGACTTGCTCAGCATCCTTCCACACGCACATGGAGGTGCAGTCTACCCCAAACCTCATTTATTAATGGAAATGGAATCCCAGCTGACCCCCAGAAGAGCTTCCCCAGTGGTCAGATGGACACTGCCAAATCCCAGTGCTTGCCTGCTTCCCTCTCCAGAGCAGCTTGTGAGCCAGGGCCATAAAGGAGTCCTCCAGGCTTCCACGGCTAGGATGTGGGTGAGGCCAGGCAGGGGCAGAGGAGACCAGGTGACCTGGCAGATCACCTCCCTGAGCTTTCATTCCTTTTTTCAGCTTCCTTGTGCATTCACTTGGATGTATCTCATGTCCCCAAACCCAGTGAACTCAGACTGACTCACCATCTTCTCCTCTTGGATTCCATGGCTTAGTGAGTAGACCCACCCCCTCAACCATTCATTCAGCAAACATGTACTGAGTACCCTGAATCACAGGTATTATCCTAGGCACTAGGACACCAGCGAGGAAGAGGGACAGCTCCTGCCCTCAGGCAGATTGTAGACTTTTGGAGGACACAAACCCAGAAAGAACAAAGACCCTACCACGGGTAGAGGATGAATACATTTGTAAGTCAAGTGCTGAAGAAATACAGGGAAGGGAGGAGTCAGGGAAGGCTTCCCAGTGGAGTCATTATTTGAACAAAGGCCAGTCCACAAAGGACCCTGTGGGCAGAGGCGATGGTGTAGGCAAAGGCCTGGAGTTTGAGGAGGCCTGGCATTTGGGGGACATGGGAGAACACTGTGTACCACAGGGGAGCAGGTGTGTTCCTAGTGGCATCAAGAACCCCTTTTCCTCTGGGGACCAGGCTGCCTGCGTGGCGAGCTGTGCCCCACACAGTCTGTGAGAAGACTGAATTAGTCATAGTCCTCAAGCCCTCGCTTGCCTCCCACTTGCCATCAGTCACCAAGCTCTGACTCATCTGTCTCCTGAATATCTTGCCTCGCTGTCCCTCTCTGGCCCTGCCCATGGTCATCCCAGCCCAGGGCCTCAGCACCTCCAATGGAGTGTGCCGCAGCCTCGGAGTGGGTCTCCCCGTGCAGTCAGAATAGGCCTTCAGAACTGCCAGCCTTGTCATTTCACAACCTTGTTGAGATCCCTTTGATGGCTCCCTGGTATCCACAGAATAAGGTTTAGGTTCCCAAGCATTGTGCCCCCAGCCCTTCACATTCAGAATCCCCCTCTGCAGCGTTGTCAGGGCCCCGGTTCAGCCCACTCCAGCCCCTTGGGGCCACCAGCTGCAGTAACTCACCGAGCCCATTCCTGCCTTTGCATGTGCCATTTCCCCCACCTTCAATTCTCTTCCCTTGTGCTTATCTGCCTAGTGAAGTCTTGCTTGGTTTTCAAGACCCAAATTGTACAATAGTAAAATAATAAGAACTACCATTTATTGGGAGTCTCTGGGTGGTGCAAATGGTTAACCAGCTCTGCTGCTAACTCACAGGTTGGTGATTTAAATCCACCTGGAGGTGCCCCAGAAGAAAGGCCTGGCAATCTACTTCCAAAAAAACAGCCGTTGAGAACATTATGGAGCACAGTTCACCTCTGACATACATGGGGTCTCTATGAGTCCAAGCTGACTCAAGGCAACTGGAAAAAACTGTTTATTAACCAGCCCTCCCAGTCTCTTGAGATCTTCTCATGCTGCTTTATTTTCATAATAGTTACCAATATCTCAAATAATATTTTTTTCATTGGTTTACAGATAGTCACCGACTTAATATTGGAGTTATGACCAGCCACACTTACATCCACCCATTTTTTTTAGGCGGGGGGCGGATACATCTTATGGTTAGTAATATGTACTATGTACAATGTTGCAGTACGTAGCTTGCTGATATTATCATTCTGATGCCAACCACTAAAGACAAATAAAGATCAGATTTATAAAGTTGCTGCTAATGAAAGGCAGTAATAATGAAAACTAAAAAAAGAAAGTATTCCACTTAACTTTAGAACTGACTTATGAAAGAGTCGTTGGAATGAAATCCCATCGTAAGTCAGGGACTGCCTGTATTGTCTGTCATCCATCTCTGCCATCAGAGTGGACGCTCCATGACGGCAGTGACTAGGCTTTCCCCACTACCTTATCCTCAGTATCCAGAGCCATGGCTGGCACCAAGTAGGAGCTCAAAAGAGTTTGTAGAATAGATGAAGAATGATCCCTTGCAGCAACCCCGTGAGGTGTTCTCTATTCTTATCCCCATTTTACAGATGGAAACTGAGGCTTCAACAACACAGCTTTGGAAGATAGCTCACTGTCTACTCCTAAGAGCCCCTCAAGGGCAAGGGTCACATATTGTTACCATAAGGATCCCCTAGATTCCCAGTAAGGACTCTGAAAGTAGGTAGTGGATGGCTTCTGTCTGCAGTGGGGAGCTGGGTGGTAAGAACAAAGGGGTGGCTGGGGCAGCTTTGGTGAAAGGAGCCCAGCTAGCTGAAGCTTGGCTTCCCTGAGACTACTTCTAGATAGAAACGAAATGCACTGATAGTTCCCACTCATTCTTAATTGGCACCAAATTATGTGGATCAGGCTGGCTGTGCAGGCCCAGCTTGGCTCCGCGGGGGCCGAGGCAGCAGCTGGTGTCAATAAAAGAACTTACGTCAAAGGTGGTGGAAGTCAGCCTTGTGAAGCAGCTTGGGGTTGTGGAGGGAGCACTAGGCTGGGAGTCCAGAGACCCGGGTGGGGTTTGGTCTCAGTTCTGCCTTAGTCTGGGGCACTGACAGGAATTCAGGCTTCGGGATCAGGGACACCCAGCTGTGTGGCACTAGCCAGGCCGTTCCTGTCTCTGAGCCTCAGTTGTCTCATCTCTAAAATGGGGATGGTCTTCATCCCCACCTTCTGGGGTTGTAGGGAGGTAAATGCTGCTTCTTCCTTGTGGGTACCACATCTGTGTTCTCTGCTGCAACACAGGGCGAAAGGATGTGGCTTGTTAGGGGGACTTGCAGACCTGGAGGGGAGGCTGGGCAAGGTCAAGTCTTGTCCTGGTTTTTATCCTGTCTCTTCTTGGGGGACTCCAAGCTCTCCTCCTTGCCCAACCTGCCGATGCTCAGAGCACAGTCCTTGCCAGAGCCTTTGTACCCTGTAACCTCTAGAGGGAGGGTCTGAGGGCAGGACCACTTCACCAGCCCTACGAGGGTCAGTGGTGCAGGGTAAGGGGCACACCTGCAGAAGCCAGACTAGAGTGCAAGTCCTCTAACCTATTGTGCAATCTTGGGTTGCCCACTTCCCTGTGACTCAGTTTCTCCATGTGTGAAAAAAGGGTGCTATACTGACGGCAGGAGAAAGATTGGGAGATCTGTTCCAGTAAAAAAAAAAAAAAAAAAAACAACCCATGGAGCAGTTTCTACTCCGTCACTTGGGTCGACTCGATGACATCTAACAACAATAACTAGACTTGATCTCCATGGGCCATCTGGCTTTGGTTTTAAGTTAATTCTTTATTTTTTTTCCACATTAAGCTTCCAGTTCCTGCAAATGAGCCTCTGGGAGGGACAGAGTTTGAATAAAGGAATTCTCATGGAGTGCCTGACCTATAGCCAGCCTGCTGGGTTCAAATCCCTGTCCCGCCACTTACCTGCTATGTGACTTTTGGCCAATCACCTCACCTCTCTGAGTCTCATTTATAAAATTAGAATGATGATGATAATAACAGCCACTTCATAGAGTGTTAACAAAGATTAAATGAAATCGTATACATAAGGCATCTAGACCTAGACTGTCCAATATGGCAACCTCTTGGCACACGTGGCTATTGAACACTTGAAATGTGACCAATGCAAATTGAGATGCTCTGTAAGAGAAAAATCCCATTGCCTGTTGCTGTTGAGTTGATTCTGACTCATAGCAACCCTACAGGAGAGAGTAGAACTGCCCCATAGGGTTTCCAAGGTTGTAATCTTTACAGAAGCAGACTGTTGCATCTTTCTTCTGTAGAGTGGCTGGTGGGTTCGAACTGCTGACTTTTCAGTTAGCAGCTGAATGCTTTAACTACTGGGCCACCAGGGCTCCCTAAGAGTAAAATGTCCTCCCGATTTTCAAGGCATAGTACGATAAAAAAAGAGAGAGAAAGAGAAAAGCATACGTTTAATAATGTTTTATGTTGATTACATGTTGAAATGGTAATATTTTGGACATATTGGGTTAAATAAAATACATTATTAAAATTAATTTCATTTGTTTCTTTTTACTTCCTTTAAAGTGGCTACTAGAAAATGTAAGATTGCATGTGTGACTCACATAGTTCTTTGTTTGGCACTGATCTTGAAGAAGCCTAGGTATTTAGTTGGCTGTTGTTATTATTAGCTGTTGGGTTCAAATATTGGCTGTACAGCTTCCTGTATGACCCTGTGCAGGTTGTCTGACTTCTCTAAACCTCAGTTTTCTTCTCTGTAAAATGGATCTAAAAGAGTCCCAGTTGTCATCAGGTCGATTCTGACTCATGGTGGCCCCATGTATGTCACAGTAGAAAGGTGCTCCATAGGGGTTTTAATAGCTGATTTTTCTGGAAGAAGATTGCCAAACCTTTCCTTTTGAAGTGCTTCTGGGTGGACTCAAAGTTACAACCTTTCAGTTAGCATCCAAGTGCGTTAACAGTTTGCATCACTCAGGGACTCCAAATGGCATTTGTTGTTAGATGCCATCAAGTCAGACCCCAACTCATGGCAGACTGAAAAAAAAAAAAAAAAAAAAAAAAAAAACCCAAAACCAGTACCGTCAATTCCGACTCACAGTGATCCTATAGGACAGAGTAGAACTGCCCCATAGGGTTTCCAAGGAGTGGCTGGTGGACTCTAACTGCTGACCTTTTGTTTTGCAGCCGATCTCTTAACCACTGCGCCACTAAGGCTAACAAAACAAAACAAAACAAACCCACTGCCGTCGAATGAATTCCGACTCATAGTGACCCTATAGGACAGAGTAGAACTGCCCCATGGGGCTTCCAAGGAGTGCCTGGTGGATTCGAACTGCCGGCCTTTTGGTTAGCCGCAGTAGCGCTTAACCACTATGCCACCAGAGTTTCCCTACCAGGGCTAGTAGGGATTAAACGAATGTGTGCCTGTAACAGCGCTTGGCACATAGTAAGCACTCAATAAGTGTTAGCTGGCACCAGGTAAGGGATTGGGAGGCTGGGAGGGGTACTTGTCTGTTACTCCTTTGCCTGGACATCCATAGGCGGTATGGGTGGGGCAGAGCCAACCCAGCTTTCTCTCCCCACAAATGGGACTTGAGCTCAGAGTAAACTCTGCCTTGAGCTGGAGGTTGAGCTGTTTGGCGGTTATATTAAGGGAAGGGTCAATAACACATTAATGGGATCGGTGGCCCCATTAATCTTCCTCTAATGAACAGCTGTTCAAGCCAACCTGCCTTCCCCGGATCCTGGAAGACATTTTGTATTGGCAGGAAACTTGCTGGGTGGAAGAACCTCGAATCCTATAAAAGTGATTTAGTGGCTTTGCTTGGGAGAGGCATGCTGCAGATGCGGGGCAGGGGCGAATTGAAACAGCAAAGTCACTGGCAAACTGCTCCCTCTGGACTCTGGATCGAAATCCCAGGGAGCCATGGGAGGGGCAGGGACTTCAGTGAAGGTCAGGGATAAGGGGAAGGTTTATCTCACCTTTGTTTGTTTTTTTTTTTTTACCTTCACATCAACAGAGTGTTGGTGATGCAAGAACAGGGCACACTTGGATTATCCGGAGGGATGGTGATTTGCAGTGAAAAGAGCCCCGGCACGGGAATCAGAATACCTGGCTCTGGACCTCTCACCAGCAGAGTCAAGCTATATGGCCACAGAGAGATCTCTCAACTTCCTTATATATAAAAAAACAAAACAGGTGCAGCCCAGTTGACTCAGACTCCTGATCATCAGATCTTTCTTCTGAGATGCCCCTAGGTGGACTTGAACCTCCAAACTTTCGGTTGGCAGCTGAGCGCTAACCACTTGCACCACCCAGGGACTCCTCCTTATCTGTAGGAATCTTATAAATGATGCCTGAAACAGAGGTGTCTTGCTAGGGGGTGAGCTGGTGGTGGGGCCTGAGAAGGCGCTGAGTTGGGGTGTGGAAGGGGGCAGGAGAATGAGCCTCAGGGAGGGTGTCCCCAGGGCTCTTGGAAATGGGCAGAGACTGAAGAGGACCCTGTCCAGGAGGTTTGACTTTGGAGCCTCTCTTCTTCAAGAATGCTGTAAGTTCAACCGCATCCCTTCATTCCTTGGGGGCAAAAGTGTCTTCTCCTCAGCTTCGGGGCTCTGTTTTAAGACGTGAATACCCCTGGGAGGTTGTTCATTTCTGTGTGTCCATCAGTCCATCTCCCTGCCCATCTAGTACGTACTGAAGAGCCACAGAAATAAATCCAACATGGTACCTGTCCTCAAGAATCTTAGTGTCTAGTAGGGGAGAGCTGCTGCAAACCCATGTGACTGTAAGTCAAGGTACTAAGTGATCTCTGTGTTAATAAGGTTCATCCAGAGCCCTGTAGGGTGTCAGAGGACAGGGTGACCACTTCCATCTAGGGAGTGAGGATATACTTCCTGGGGGAGTTGGCGTTTAAACTTGACCTTGGAAGTGGCCTCAGAGATCCTACAGATGAGAAAAATAGAGGCCCAGAGAGGCTAAGTACCCTGCCCAAGCTCACCCAGCTCAGTGCGGCTGTGCCAGCCAGGGTATGTAGGGCTTGGAAATGCAGGGGTGGGGAAAGGCATTTCAGGTCAGGCGAACAGCCCCAGCAAAGCCCTGGAAAAATGAAACTGTGGAGCGTGTAGAAAAGGAGCCCTGGTAGTGCAATGGTTAATTAAGCACTTGGCTGCTAACTGAAAGATTGGCAGTTCAAACCCACCCAGCAGCTCTGCAGGAAAAAGACCTGGTGACCTGCTTCCATAGAGATTGCAGCCAAGGAAACAATATGGGGCAATTCTACTTTGTCACATGAGGTCACTATGAGTTGGAATTGACTCGTCGGCACCTGACAAAAGTTCAATTGACCAGAGGCTGAGATCAGCTAAAGAGAGTCAGGGGTATACTGAGGCAGATGCAGCTCACAAGGCCTCGGCAATCTCCAAGACCTTGGCCTTGGTAAAACCAGCAGAGCCTCTGGGTGGAAGTGGGGCTCTCAGAGTTCTATGAGAGTCCTGTGCCACTACTACCCCAGACTAGTCCTGGTCTCAGTAACCCTGCAGACCTGGGCTGACTGCCTGGAGGTGGCCCGCCCACCCTGAGTCGTCCATCTCAGGAGGGAGAAAACCTAGTCTTCTTCAGGTTCCCAGGGGCTTCCCTGTGGTGGCTTGTGGCTCTGGCAGTGGCAGGGTGACCATCTCAGTGGACTTTCTCCCAGCTGCTTCACTCCATCTCCCTGAGCCTCGGGTTCCTTCTGGTGGAGCAGGACCTACAGCCTGCCTTGCAGGGTTCTTGTGGGGACTCAGGGAGTATCAGGTGCAGAGTGCTACCTGTGAGAGGAGCGGAGTAGATGCTAATAAAAAGTAATCATAGTTCACACTCATTGAGCACACACTGGGTGCCAGGTACGGTCCATGCATCACCTCTATAACCTTCAAATACCTCTATGTTAATATCTCCATTCTTCAGGCTATGATCACTAAGGTTGTGTGTCAACTTGGCTGGACCATGATTCTCAGTGGTTGGGCAGTGATGGTGTAGTTTGGCAGTCGTATAATGATGCGATCACCTCTGTAATGAGATCTGATATAATGTGATGACCTCCATAATGAGATCTGCTGTGAGCAGCCAGTCAGTTGAAAGGGATATCCTTGGAGGGGTGGCCTGCATCCAATATAGGTAGACTTTCTGACAAGGCTCACGGGCTTTTGCTCACTGTAGATTCTGCAGCTGGCTGCTGTTCATCTGACTTCCGGTTCTTGGGACTTGAGCTAGCTGCTTATCGGCTGATCTTGGGTTCACCAGCCCCTGTAGCTACGTGAGTCAGGAGAAGCCTGCACCTGACCCAGAGACTTGGGACGTTCCAGCCTCTACAACTGCGTGAGCCATTTCCTTCACTAGTTTTGCTTCTCTAGAGAAAGCACCCTAAGACACAGGCAGTGAAAACAGGTGCAGAGAAGTAGAGCGACCTGCCCCAACTCACATGGCCAGGGCCAGTGCAGGCAGCCAGAGTTTATGCTCACACGTATGCACACATGTGCAAACACACATGCTCTGCCTATTCCATCATGGGGCTGAGCATGTGTGCCCCTAGAGCAGACCCTGGGCAAGCCCTCCTGGGAGCACCCTCGGCAAGCCTCTGGGCTAGGACGGCATCTGCTTTCAGAGTTGGAAGTGAACCCTTGCTACACTACTTGGGAAACAGTTCTAGATGGGCAGGGAGACTTGCCCAGGTCACTCAGTGAGCTAGTGGCTTAATTAACAGCTCTTAGAATCTGTTTCAGGAGCCCTGGTGGTATAGTGGTTAAGCACTTGGCTGCTAACTGAAAGGTTGGTGGTTTGAACCCACCTAGCCACTCCTCAGGAGAAAGACCTGGTGATCTGCTTCTGTAAAGATTACAGCGTTGGAAACCCTATGGGGGAAGTTCTACTCTGTCCTGTAAGGTCACTGTGAGTCGGAATCAACTTGATAGTAAAGCGTATGAGTAGAATCTGTTTCCAATCCTCATCTGTCAGTTCGTTCTACTGTGGTGGCTTGCAGGTTGCCACAATGCTGAAAGCTATACCATCTTTATTTCAAATAAAAGCAGAGTCATCCATGGTGGACTTGTTTCAGCAGAGCTTCCAGACTAAGACAGACAAGGAAGAAAGGCCTGGTGATCTACTTCTAAAAATTAGCCAATGAAAACTCAGTGGATCACAACAGAATATTGTCTGATATAGTGGTGGAAGATGAGCCCTCTAGGTTGGAAGGCACTCAAAATACGTAGTGGCCACAACAATGGACTTGATCTTGAGGATGGTGCAGCACTGGGCAAGGTTTCGTTCTGTTGTACACGGGGTCACCCTGAGTCAGAGCTGACTCAGATGGTAACTAACAACAACAAGAAGAATCTGTTTGGAAGTGAGACAAAATCCAGTCATTCCTCCCCACTTTTGATCCCACCAAGTGGTCGTTCATTTTGTCCTTGAATGCCATGTGTGACAAGGCTTATTTTCTGGATAGTCCCTTCTGGGAATAATTCAGATTCTTACAAAACTCTTCCTTCTGTTGACTTACAACTCTCCTCTTGTCTCTCCCACCACAGAATATGGCCCTAGTCTCCTGGGTCCACACCGCCAGATTACCCCAACAGACCTGTAGCTGTGTGGCACAGCTTCTAACATCACAGTAACATGTAAGCCACCGTAGTAGGACAAACTGGGAGACAGGTGGTGGAACTTACATTTAATGCTGGATAAACGCCCTAGGATGTTCCATGTGCATTGTTACTGAGCTGCATTTTTGGCCCACTTCAGCCTCCAGCCTCCATTCCCTCAATAGTATCCTGATGCAGTTGTCTGTTGGGCTCTCCAAATCTGCTAGCCTGGATAGGGTGAAGAGCAGAGTCCTATGGTCCACCACTTAAGACCACCCCTGAGTCAAGGCTGGCAGTCATGCTGCCTGGAGCTCTAACCCCCATCACTCACTCTTCCTTCTCTAGCCCAGCCCAGCCCATCCCTTCCTCTTCTCTGGGCCACCCTGCCCAAAGTCCCAGAAGGGAACCTACTTTGAGGACCCAGCCTCCAGGAGCCTCCTCCCCACAATCACTGGTCCGTCCGGGCATGATCACAGGTTCCATGAAGCAGAGGCAGGAGGTGAGACTGGCAACGCTGCTATTTTCAGTCTGACATTTTCAGTTTTTGAACAATCTCACTTGAAGCTCATTCCCATGTTTAAAGGAAGGGCAAGAGATGAGGTCCCCTCCACCCAGCCCTTTCTTTCTAGATTCAAAGACAGGAGCAATTATACAAAAATAAAACCAAAATAAATCTTAGACCTACCTGGAAGTGTGGGACAGAAGATGAGAATGGCCCCCCGGGTGTTCCTGAAAGTCTCCCAGGAGATCAAACAGGACCAGGGTGGGCGAACCCTCTCTGAATCTTGGCTTTCCAGAGCCCACAGGTTCATGGTTTAATGGGGCAGCCTCCTATCTTCAACCAAGGAAGCGCCTACTCTGAGAACGGGGGCTTGGGCCAAAAGACCTCAGCCTTATAGACTTTGATTAGGACTTTGGTGTTTTATTGGAAGGTTAGAGTGATTTTCATTCCTGGAGACATTAGAAGGCCCACCAAACTCTATCACTGTTTTATAGTTTGGAAATACAACATAGATTTTACTATGGGCCAAGGTGTCTTCCTTTAAACAGCTGCTTAGCATGATAAAGAAGAGAAGCCAGTAAAACAGGGTTGCAGAGGAGCCAGGTAGGTCTTTATATATCAACATGGGGCTGTCTGGGAAGGTGTGCCCTCTCTTTCTGAGGGTGAAAAATCACATGCCTGGTTCACCTGTCTTGGACCACACAGGTGATTGAAGGTGTGTTTCTGAGAATAAGATTTGAGATGGGGGCTAAAAGGTCCTCTCCATATTCTTTTCTGGGAGGGTCTTAACATATATCTATCTCTATCTATATGTTGTTAGCTGCTGTCGAGTTGATTCTGACTCATAGCGAACTCATGTACAACAGAACAAAACATTGCCCAGTCCTGAGCAATCTTTACAATGGCTGTTATGCTTGAGCCCATTGTTGCAGTCACTGTGTCAATCAGTCTCATTGAGGCTCTTCCTCTTTTTCACTGATGTCCTTCTCCAGGGATTGGTCCCTCCTGATAATATGTCTGAAGTATATGAGACAAAGTCTCACCATTCTTGCTTCTAAGGCTCATCTTCACTGTGCTTCTTTCAAGATAGATTTGTTCATTCTTCTGGCAGTCCATGGTATCTTCAATATTCCTCTCCAAAACCATAATTCAGAGACACCAATTCTTCTTTGGTCTTCTTTATTCATTGTCCAGCTTTCATACGCATATGAGGCAGTTGAAAACACCATGGCTTCTGTCAGGTGCACCTTTGTCCTTGAAGTGACATCTTTGCTTTTTTTTTTAACATTTTAAAGAGATCTTTTGCAGCAGATGTGGCCAATGCAATGTGTCCTTTGATTTCTTGATTGCTGTTTCCAAGGGCGTTGATTGTGGATCCAAGTAAATGAAATCCTTGACAACTTCAATCTTTTCTCCGTTTATCATGATGTTGCTTATTGGTCCAGTTGTGAGGGTTTTTGTTCTCTTTACGTTGAGGTGCAATCCATACTGAAGGCTGTGGTCTTTGATCTTCATCAGTAAGTGCTTTAAGTCCTCTTCACTTTCAGCAACCAAGGTTGTGTCATCTGCATATTGCAGGTTGCTAAATAAGTCTTCCTCCAATCTTGATGCCCCAATCATCTTCATATAGTTCAGTTCCTCGGGTATTTGCTCAGCATACAGATTGAATAAGTATGGTGAAAGGATACAACCCTGACACACAACTTTCTTGACTTTAGACCATGCAGTATCCCCTTGTTCTGTTTGAACAACTGCCTCCTGGTCTACGTACGGGTTACTCATTAGCACAATTACGTGTGCTGGAATTCCCATTCTTCACAATGTTATCCATAATTTGTTATGATCCACACAGTCGAATGCCTTTGCGTAGTCAATAAAACACAGGTTAACATCTTTGTGGTATTCTCTGCTTTCAGCCATGATCCATCTGACATCAACAATGATATCCCTTGTTCCATGTCCACTTTTGAATCTGGCTTGATTTTCTGGCAGTTCCCTTTCGATATACTGCTGCAACTGCCCTTGAATGATCTTCAGCAAAATTTTACTTGTGTGTGGTATTAATGATATTGTTCGTTAATTTCTGCATTCTGTTGGATCACCTCTCTTTGGAATGGGTGAAATGGATCTCTCCCAGTTGGTCGGCAAGGTAGCTGTCTTCCAAATTTCTTGACAAAGGTGAGTGAGCACGTCCAGCGCTGCATCGATTTGTTGAAACATCTCAATTGGTATTCTGTAAATTCCTGGAGCTATGTTTTTTGCCAATGCCTTCAGTATAGCTTGGACCTCTTCCTTTAGTACGATTGATTCTTGATCATATGCTACATCCTGAAATGGATGAATGTTGACCAATTCTTTTTGATACAGTGACTCTGTGTATTCCTTCCATCTTCTTTTGATGCTTCCTGCCTTGTTTAGTATTTTCCTCGTAGAATCCTTCAATATTGCAACTCTAGGCTTGAATTTTTTCTTCCGTTCTTTCAGCTTAAGAAATGCCAGATGTGTCCTTCCCTTTTGGTTTTCTATCTCCAGGTCTTTGCATATTTCATTATAATACTTTACTTTGTCTTTTTGAGCCACCCTTTGAAATCTTCTGTTCAGCTCTTTTACTTCACCATTTCTTCCATTTGCTTTAGGTACTCAATGTTCAAGAGCAAGTTTCAGAGTCTCTTCTGACATCAATTTTTGTCTTTTCTTTCTTTCCTGTCTTTTTAATGATCTCTTGCTTTCTTCATGTATGATGTCCTTCCACAGCTTGACTGGTCTTTGGTCATTAGTGTTCAATGCATCAAATCTATTCTTGAGATGGTCTCTAAATTCAGGTGGGATATACTCAAGGTGGCATTTTGGTGCTCACGGACTTGCTCTAATTTTCTTCAAGTTGAACTTGCATATGAGCAACTGATGGTCTGTTCCGAAGTCAGCGCCTGGCCTTTTTCTGACTGATGATATTGAGCTTTCCGTCATCTCTTTCCACAGATATAGTCGATTTGAGTCCTGTGTATTTCAACCGGCCAGGTCCACCTACACAGTCATCATATTTGCAATGGATAAATCATTGGTCTGACAAAATTCTGTCATGCTATCTCCAGTTTCGTTTCTTTCACCAAGGCCATATTTTCCAGCTACCATCCTTTTCTGTTTTCAACTTTTGCATTCCAATCACAGTGATTATCAATGCATCTTGATTGCATTCTTGATCAATATCAGACTGCAGAAGTTGGTAAAAATTTTCAGTTTCTTCATCTTTGGCCTTGGTTGGTGTGTAGATTTCAATAACAGTCATATTAACTGGTCTTCCGTGTTGATGTATCAATATTATCCTGTCAGTGACGGCATTGTACTTCAGGATAGATTCTGAAATGCTCTTTTTGACGATGAATGTGATGCCATTCCTCTTCAATTTGTCATTCCCGGCATAGTAGACCATGTGATTTTCTGATTTGAAATGGCCAATTCAGCTCACTAATGCCTGGGATACCGATTTTTATGGGTTCCATTTCATTTTGACGACTTCTAATTTTCCTAGATTCATATTTTGTATGTTCCACATTCTGATTATTAATGAGTGTTTGCAGCTGTTTCTTCTCATTTTGAGTCGTTGTTCATCAGCAAATGAAGGTCTCAAAAGCTTGACTCCATCCATTTCATTAAGGTCGACTCTATTTTGAGGAGGCAGCTCTTTCACAGTTGTATTTTGAGTGCCTTCTAACCTAAGGGGCTTATCTTCTGGCACTATTTCAGACAATGTTCAGCTGTTTTCATAAGGTTTACGGTAGCCAATTTTTTCAGAAGTAGACTTTCAGGTCCTTCTTCCTAGTCTGTCTTACTCTAGAAGTTCTGCTAAAACCTGTCCACCAAGGGTAATCCTGGTGGTATTTGAAATAATGGTGACAAAGCTTCTTGTATCAAAGCAACACACGAGCCACAACAGTATGACAAACTGACAGACACGTGATGGATACAGTATATAATTTTTTTTTGCATTGATTACATTGATCATGTTGTACAACCACCACCTGTATCTGTTGCCAAATTTTCCATCATCATTAACAGATATTTGGTGCTTCCTAAACAGTGATTCCCCCTCTTCATTCCACCTATTAATAAACTTTGGTCTCTATACATGTGCCTATTCTAGGTCTTTCATACAAGTGGTCCTCTCCATTCTGAGGACTTATTTCAACTTAGTTCAACAGCTATTTACTGAGCACCAACTATGTGCCAAGCCTGCAGAGGAGGTTGATATTAATAAGGTGCCATCTTGTTCCCATAGAACTCTCAGTTTGGTGTGGAAGACGAGCCAGAGCTGTGGAAATAATGAATGTTGGACACAAGAAAGAGTGCAAAGTAGCTTGCAAGGGTTGTGGTATAGAGGAAACAAGAATTAATTCCAGGAGGGCATCACAGAGGACGTGGCATACGAATAAAGCCTTGATGGACCAGAAGGCTTTAAATGATCTCCCCTTGAGGCTGCAAACTTGCTTCCCCATCTATCTTCCTCATCTTAGTTAAGTGGCTCTAGGAATTGACTGAATACCAATTGAGATGTTTCAGTGATCGGATGCAGCACTAGAAGTCTTCACTCGTCTACGCCATGAAATTTGGAAGACCTGGCCAACCGATTGGAAGAGATCTATATTTGTACCCATTCCAAAGATCCAACAGAAAGCAGAAATTATTGAACAATATTAATATCACACACAAGCAAAATTTTGCTGAATATTATTCAAAAGCGGTTGTAGCAGTACTTCAACAGGGAACTGCCAGGAATTCAAGCCAGATTCAGAAGAGGACGTGGAATGAGGGATATCATTGCTGATGTCAATGGATCATGGGTGAAAGCAGAGAATACCAGAAAGATGTGTACCTGTCTTTTATTGACTGTGCAAAGGCATACGACTGTGTGGATCATAATAAATTACGGTTAGCACCTTACGACAACAACAACAACAACCATCTTGAGGGTAACCCTCAGTGAGATGGATTGACACAATAGCCGCAATAATGGACTCAAACATACCAATGATTATGAGGATGGCACAGGACTGGGCAATGTTTCTTTTGTTGTACACAAGGTCACTATGGGTCGGAGCCAACTCAACAGCAACTAACAACTACAACATACAAGCTGTGTAAGACAGAAGCCTAAGAGACTTATCAACAACATCCAATTCTATTGATCCTACTACCAGAATGTGTGTCAAATCTGTTCCCTTCTCTCCATGCCTCTCCATCCAGGCTAGATGGTCACATCTTGCAGAAGTGATGACCTATAGAAAGCTCTCTTGAGGAAGGAAGTGACATTCTAACTTGTGTTTGGGACAACCATTCTAACTTGTGTTTGAGACAGCACTGTGAGTGGATGGGGGCTGCAGAGCAGGCGTTAGAAGCCTGGAATCTGGATTTGTCACCCCTACTAAAGATCCCATTGGCATGTTTGCAGAGTGGGGCACTGATTTTGGTGTTTGCAAATAGGAGAATTTAACTAGGATGCCAGGGTACTGTTGAAAGGTTGGATCAATTCTCCCCCTTGAAGCCCTCCTTTCTTACAATGTGAAGAGACAATCTGGAAGATACCCCCTGCTATTTGTACAGCTGTCAAGAGACTCATCTTGAGGGTGTCTGGGAGATGATGCTGTGCACAGAGCATTGGGTGGAATCAAGCTCCACTCCCTTCCCGCACCTCTAATTCACCTGGAAACCCTCTCGGCTCTACCTTCAAAACACATCCAGGCTCTGACCCCTTCTTGCCACCTCCACTGTTACCATCCTGGTCTGATACACTATCGTTCTTCCTCTGGGTAATTGCATAGGCCTCCTAATTGGTCTCCCTGCTCTTCCCTTGCCCCCTGCAGTCTATTCTTAACCTTGCAGCCTGAGGGATTAAAAAAAAATGTAAGTCAAATCATGTCACTCGTTTGCTCAAAATCCTGTAGTGACCCCCCTTTTCATTCAACAAAAAGCCAGTGTCCTTGTCATGGCTTACAAGCCCCTATGCTATCTGAGCTCATCCCCTACAGCTCTCCCCCTGGCTTGCTGGTCTCCTTGTTGTTCCTCCAATATGGTGTCTCAGGGCCTTTGCATTTGCTATTCCTTTGGAGCACCCACTTCCCCAGAGAGCCACATGGATAACTCCCTTGTCTTTTAAGCCTTTGCTTAGATACTACTTCTCAGTTGTGCCTTCCCTGACCATGAATTGAAAATTGTAACCCCTGTAGTCTGTATCCCCTTTTCCTCCTTAATTTCTTTTTGTATTGCCTCTCACCTTCTAATGTATAGTCCATTCTTGTTATTCACAGTAGTTATGTTCTATAAAGTCACCATGAATACTGAATTAGTGAATACCAAACCACTGCTCCAAGGGGAAATACAGAGTTGGGTTCCTGCGAGCCTCTGGTCACAATATTTTCATCAGCCGATCAATACATAACCTTGTTTGATGTGTGTTTCTATTTAAAGACACCTTATTTAATATACATTATGGATTCATTAACATTGAACTCATGGCCAACAGCACTGTAACTCACGCTGAATGAAGCTTATCTAATGCATGCATTTTGTCTGTAAGGCACATCACAACCTTCTTGCGCTTAGGAGCACTAGACAGCACTTCAGCAGTATTTTAAACAATGAACTCACCAACAAAAAGTGCAAAAACACAAAAAGTGTGCACTAAACAGACCACAAAAAGGACGCTTGTTTATATCAGAAGAGCAGAGACAAGTTTGACCCGAGCTGGGAATATGTGTGTGGGGTGACTCAAATTTTTTGCTGCTCTGTGCATGTCTGTGAATGACCATGAAAGCGCCATGAGTACTGATTTGGGATTACCAATTAATTTTAATGAGTAGGCAAATTTACAAATATGGAAATCACGAGTAATTAGGAGGGACTGCATTATATAAGTGTGGTCGGCTGAATTCAAGATGGCCCCCAAGATAGCAGCCTCTTGGTGTACATATGCCTTCTCCTAGGTATTCAACACTAATCTAGGTGTTAGTGTGAAGGGATTTTGCAAAGGTAAGTAAGGTCTCAAATCAATTATCTTTAAAAAGGAGAGATTACTCTCCATGGGTCTAACTTGATTAGGTGAGCCCTTTAAGGGGACTGGGCTTTTCCTGGGGAAAGACATCTGAAGCTTGAGGGGTTTTTGATGTATGAGAAGTTCTCTGTTACTGCCTTTGAAGATGGAGGGGGCCACATGGCAAGGGCCTAAGAGCAACTTCTAGGAGCAGAGAGTAACCCTCATTGACGGTGCAGAACTGAACCATGTGAACTTGAAAGAGGACCCTGAGCTCCAGGAAGAAAGGCAGCCTGGTTGACATCGGGGTTGTACCTTGTGAGACTCTGACTGAGGACCCAGTCAAGCTGTGCCCAGACTCCAGGCTCATGGAAATCATGAGATAATGAGTGGGTATTGTTTGAAGCCAGTAAATTTGTGGCAATTTGTTTTGCTGCATGTCTTAGTTATGTAGTGCTGCTGTAACAGAAATACCACAACAGAACTTTTCTCACCTTTTAAGAGGCTACAAGTCCAAATTCAGGGCACCGGAGGCTACAAGCTCAAATTCAGGGCACCAGTTCTGGGGGAAAGTTTTCTGTCTTTGTGGTCTCTGGCGTAAGTTTCTTGACTCTTTTCAGCTTTCTGTTCTTTGGTTCCTTGGAGATCTTCACACAGAGTAGCTTTTACTCCTCTCTGTGCTTCTTTGCTTCTGAGCCTAATCTGCTCTTTTCGTGTCTCAAAAGCAATGGGTTTAAGACATACCTTACACTGATGTGGTCTCATTAACATACCAAAGAAAAACCCTGTTCCCAAATGGGATTACATCACAGGCATAGAGGGTAGAATTCACAGCGCACATTTTTGGGGGACACAATTCAATCCAAAACACAGCAATAGAAAACTCATGCAATATGCAGTATATTTGTCTATTGTCTCTCTCTCTCAATTACCATGTAAGCTCCAGGAAAGTAGGGATTTTTATGTTTTGTTTACTGCTGTATCCTCAGTGCCTACAGCAGTACATATACAGTCATGCACCACATAACATCCTTTCGGGCAACGTTTGACAGCGTATACGTCTGTGGTCCCATAAGGCTATGATGAAATTCAGAAATCTCAACCGGAGAATGGAATGTAGTGGACATAACCAGACATAGCAAACGCAACAGCTTCCTGCATGCAGCACCTGTATCTCTTGTCTCTTGGATACAAAGCGATTGAGCTGCCAGGCTATAATGGTACAATACATATATAACCTATAACACATGTGTCTTGATGGTCATAACAAACACCCAAGTTACTGGCTTATTTATGTACTTTACTTCCTACCATTATTTTAAAGTGAGCTTTCCTTACTTTAAAATAAAAAGTTTACCGTCTAACAGTGTATGCTTCTACTTGTAGGCAGCAGCATCCAATCTCATGTATCGCGTGTCTCTTGAGTGTTGTAGAGCTATCTCTCTGTTTAATTTTCCTTTGAAAATATTACTGTGAAGTGCATCATGGCTCCCAAACGCTGCGAAACCAGTGCTGGCGATAGCAGCAGCAAGAGGCCAAGGAGAAGCATCCATTTGGAAGTGAAACAGAATGTATCCCATACAGCTCGGCTACGTTTATAATATGGTGTTTGCACAAGGTCCAAATCACATTACGTCCTGTTTCACAGAATGTATGGTGGATGTTAAGCGATTCATGACTGTATTTGGTGCTCAGTACATACTTGTTGAAGAAATGAGTGAGAGTGGCCCCAGGCATCAGTAAAGCCTTAGCCTCTAGGAACTTCCTATCAGAGGAGCAAGCTCCGCCCATCAAGGTGGGAAATATTAATGATGGAATGAGAGGCAGAGTGCCGTTTCTCGGCTCTAAGTCTGGTCTGGCTGCCCACGTGGCAATCTGTATCTTCACAGCCCCAACAGAGCACTCTGCTCCAAGAGAAGCGGCCTTGAGATATTAGTGCACATTCCGGATAATTAAAACCAGCTTGGTCCCACATCCCACTGTGCTCACGGTGAGGTTGCCTGGGGAAGTCTGGTCACCCAGTGATTGCCCTGTGCTAAGAAGGAAGCCTCTTGAACACCTACCTGCCTAAGTAATTAACCTATTAAAATGAAAGCGGTAAATCTTGGTGCCAAGGTGAGGTGTGGGGGAGGGTGTCTCTGTTGTGTTTCTTTCATTTAGATTTCAAAGCCCATGTCACTGTTGCTTCATAACCAAAAACCCAACCCGTTGCTATGAGTAGAATTGGAATCTACTCACAGAGTAGAACTGCCTCGTAGGGTTTCCAAGGCTGTAAATCTCTACAGGAGCTGACTGCCACGTCTTTCTCCTGCTGAGTGGCCGGTAGGCTCGAACAGCTGACCTTTTGCTTAGCAGTCACGCACTGTAATCACTGCATCACCACCACACAGCTCTATTGTTGCTTCATAGCCACAAAAATAACGAGTACGTGAACTGCCTGGCGTCAGGAACCAGCTACTGTGTTGAGGGCTGTGATGAGGCTGCTGCGTCTCCAACCCAACAACTCTGGTCTGAGACTGGCCGGTGTTGCCCTTTGGACATGGTGGGTCAGGGTCTGGAGGGGACATGGGTAGGGGACTCTGAGCCCTCCCCCAAGATTTCCTTGTCACCCCCCAGCCTCCCATGTCCCAGGTACACCAAGGTTGGAGCTGGAAGCCCAGGGTCTTAGAATTTTAGGGTAGGAAGGGACCATAGAGATCTTCATGTTACAGCTGGAACATTGAGACCAGAGAGGGTGAGAGACCTGCCTGTAGTCACACAGAAAGTCAAAGGCAGAGCCAGGACTGGAACCCAGGCTCCTTCTACCATGATCATTCATCTTGAAGCAAACCTCACTGCACAAACGGGAACAAGATCATGGTCTCCAGCTCTCCAAGGTCTGTTTAGTCTCTGAGACCAGGTCCAGGGATTGAAGCTACACAGAGGAACCAAATCCAAAGAGGGGCTTAGAGATCATCAACCCCACAGGCTTCAGTTCACAGATGAGGAAAAGTGCTGACCCAAGGCTTCCTGGTAAGTCAGTGGTGAGAATCCAGGATTTCCAGTCCTGGTCAGTGCTACCCTCACTCCCAACCATCCACCCAAGTGTCTTCCTGTCAGGGAGGAAGTGGCTTTTCAATCAGTCCTTGGAGCATAAGTCACTAAGGGTCTGTGGATTGGAAAAGCAGGAATAACCAAGTAAGGGAGTGGCTTGAACAAGCACCTGGCAGTGTAACCAAGCAGATGTGTGCAGGAAGCAGGCAGAGGCTCTGTTTGGTGAAGCTCAGGGTGCAGAAAGGGGGAGCCAGACTGCCCACAAGGCAGGGGCCTGGTGGATGCACCATAAATATGTTGTAGGGAGCCCAGCAGGATGACAGGAAATGCCATTAAATGCTGAATTGATCCTGGGCTGTGAGATTGGGGGTCTTGCTGCTCCAGGGGTGGAAGGTGAGAGTGTTGTTGAGTGAGGCAATAATCCCAGCTCTGGCTCAGCCGTCCCCACGGGTGAGGAGGCCAACTGATTTAATCACATGTATTTTTGTTAACTACTGCGTAACAGTACCTTAAACTAGTGTTTTTCTAAATAACCGGGCACCAGGGCCTGGCCAAGTTGGCCAGACCTGACCCATTGCGGTTGAGTTGATTCTCAGTCATAGCAACCATACAGGACAGAGTAGAACTGTACCGTAGTGTTTCCAAGGAGTGGTTGGTGGATTTGAACTGACAACATTTTGGTTAGCAGCCGAGCTCTTAACCACTGTGCAGGCACATAAAATTAACCATCACAAAGTGTGAGCAAAGGCACCAAGTGGTACTCTCCAACCCCCGCCACTCCCACCTGATTGCTATCCACCAGCTCTGCTCATGACATGGCTCAGCCTGATGGTGCATTTCTTCACAGGTTAATTGACAGCAAACTGTGGAGCAAGCCCTCATGGTACTGGAAAAATAAGCTTTGGCCATAAACCCTCTATAGAAGGTCTTGGACTTGGTACAGCCAGTGGCTCCCAAGCTTCACAGGAACATGTTGTTGTTGTGAGGGGCTGTTGAGTCTATTTCAACTCATAGCAGCCCCATATGACAGAGTAGAACTGCCCCATAGGGTTTTCTAGGGTATAACATGGTCGCTATGAGTTGGAATCAACTGGATAGCAATGGGTTTGGTTTTTCTTTTTTTTTTTGGTTGGAATCTTTTATAGGAACAGATCGCCAGGTCTTTCTCCCCAGGAGCGCCTGTGTTCAAACTGCCAACGTTTCGGTTAGCAGCTGAGCGCTTAACCGTTTGCCACCAGGGTTTCACAAGAACATAAACTTTAAAACAACCAGTTGCCTTTGAGTTGATTCTGACTCATGCCAACCCCATGTGTGTCAGGATAGGACTGTGCTCCATAGGTTTTCAGTGGCCGTGATCTTTCAGAAGTAGATTGTCAGGCCTTTCTTCTGAGGCACCTCTGGGAGGATTCTGAGAGCTTAACTGTTTGTGTCACCCAGGATTCCATTGGCACATGCTTCTCTGCCCTTGTCTTCCCCACTATGACAGTGGTCATGCATTTAAAGTCCATTGCTTGAGACAATATCCAGTGCCTAAAACCTTCTGGGAATTCAGCCATAATTTTGAAGCAGTTTATATTTGTTTGTCCTGACTGCATCAATAATACTTGAGAAAAAAAAGTACCTCATTGATGTGTCAGGCGTGGTTTAGTCTCCGACACTGCCTGGTGGGCATGCGGGCCCTGCAATCACCCTCTCCTCACATCCCCGTCCCCCGCCCCACTTACCCCAAGCTCTAGAGCCCCCGACTTGGGCACTACAGTTTACAGAGTGTTTTCTTGTCCTTTGTCTCTGGGAAATGGTCACAACAGCCCTGTGTAATAGGCAGGGAAGATGTTAGTATTCCCATTTTAAAGATGAGAAAACTGAGACCCAAGGCCTGGTCTATCCTTAGAAAGTGCTGACCTTCTTCTGGGAACCCAAACAATGTTGAGTAGTGAATAAATAGTTCCAGACTCTCTGGTTTTCATCCTGGCTTCCCCACTCACCAGCTGTGTGACCTTTGGAATGTTACTAACCTCTCTGGGCTTCAGGTTCCTCATCTTTATTATGGAGATACTAATATGTCTGCTTTGTAGGGTTGGCTGAGGATCGAATGATGGAATAGATATAAAAGCTCAACAAGTGTTCGCTATCATCATCATCATCATCATATGACGAAGGTGATCCTGGAGCAGAGCCCTGCCAGGCTAGAAAAGCCCAGGCAAGCCACCGAGTCTGGGGCTCACAGCTTGGGGATCTGAGGATCAGCTGGTAAAACCTCCCCACCCCCCCATCTCCTTGGCCCAATTGAATCTGAAAACAATGAACTACCCCCAGTAAGTGTTTTCAGTCCTGACAATCAGTGGAGGGTTAAAAAAAAAAGAGAGAGAGAGAGAGAGAAACCAAAATTGTTTTCTTCAGCGAGAAAGAAATCTCATTTGGAGGCGCACTCCTTGGCGGAGAGAAGGTGGCGCAGAGTGTATGTAATATAGGATCCGTCCATCTCCGTTCTGCTCTGGAATTGCTGCTGGCATTTCTAGTAGGAAGCTGCCACGGGCCCACTTCCTACAATATCCTAATTAAAGGGCCGTTATTCATTTTTTTTTTTTTATTCATACGGAGGCACCGTGGTCAAGTGACAGGCTGGTGACTGACAGTGTCCCAGGCCTGGGGAGCAGAGTTGAGAGGCCGGGGAGGGGCTGGCTACCTGCTTCTCCATGTCCACTGCCCACTGCTCCCTGTTCACCACCCACTGCTACCTGTCCACTGCCTGCTGCTCCCTGTTTGCTGCCCACTGCCCACTGCCCCCTGTTCGCTGCCTACTGCCCACTGTTCCCTGTTTGCTTCCCACTGCCCACTACTCCCTGTTCATTTCCCACTGCCCACTAGTTCCTGCTTACCTCCCACTGCCCATTACTCCCTGCCTATTGCCCAATATCCACTACTCCCTGCCTGACGCCTACTGTTCACTACTTCCTGACTGATGTCCACTGCTCCCAATTCACTGCCCACTACTTTCTGCTTGCTGTCCACTACTCCCTGTTCACCACCCACTGTCCACTACTCCCTGGCTGCCACCCACTGACCAGTACTCCCTACCTGCTACCTACCGTCCACTATTCTAACTGCTGCCTGCTGCCCTGTGCCCACTATAGGCCGGAGCTGTGGAGCTGGGTGCACCAGGTCCCAGAGGGCTCTCCTGGTGGGCCCAGGAGGCTCAGAGAAGAAAGCCCCAGAGAGGGAGTGGCAGCTGTAAGGCAGGAGGTGGGCTGGGCATGGTGGAGAAAGGTTTCCCAGGAGCTCAGTCAGTGGGGAGGTAAAGGTGGGGGAGGGGAAGAGAGCTTGAAGAGAGATAGGTGGGGAGTGAGGGGACAGACAGGAACAACCAAAAACCAAACCCGTTGCCATCGAGTTGATTCTGACTCATAGTGACCCTATAGGACGGAGTAGAACGGCCCCATAGAGTTTCCAAGGAGCGCCTGGTGAATTCGAACTGCGGACCTTTTGGTTAGCAGACGTAGCACTTAACCACTATGCCACCAGGGTGACTAGAACAAAGGGAGGAAGAAAAGACACAGCCACTGAGCACCTGCCAGGGACCAGGCCCTGAACTGGGCCCTTCATGGCTCTTGCTCATTTGACCTGTACACATAGTCTTTTTTCTTTCTTTCTTTTTCTTCTTTATTGTGATGAGTATATATATATATAATAAAAAATCTGCCATTCCAACATTTTTTACATGTACATCTCAGGGACATTAATGGCTGTGCAGCCAGCACCACTCTCCGTTTCCCAACTTTTCCATCACTGAGGCAGTTATTGTGATTAAGCGAATCCTTTCCCGGAACCTCAGTTTTCCCACATGCAAAATGAGAGGTGTTGGAGTGGACTCTGAGGGAACAACAGAAGTGAAAGTGGCAGAAGAGAGAGGGAAGGGGATAGGCAAGAGGGGGTAGGCAGAGGGGAAGGGCAGAGGAGAGGCGAGGGGCAGAGGAGAGGCGAGGGGCAAGGGCCGGCCACAGAGAGGGGGCTGCAGTTGCTAATGAGCTGGTTCCCGAAACTGCTGGAACAGCTGCCCTTGAGGGGGAGGTGGCTTCAGCAGGAGAGACTTCCAGGGAGTGGAGGAAATTCTGTACAGGCTTTCCCAGAGCCAGGAAGTGGGGGAGGGAGGCTGTGAGTCCCTGGGCGGTGATTTTGGCAGAATATTCTAGATGTTCTGGGGGGAGACCTGAGTCCTTGGGATGTGGCAGCAGCTGTTGGTGGAAGCTGGGCTTCAGGCTGGGGGTGGGGACGGGGTACGCTTCTCTGGGCTGGGGAAGGCACTTGGGGGCAGGCCAAGAGGGTGCTGGCCCATCAGGCAAACCAGGGGCCGCGTGGGGCTGGGGGACTGTACAAGCCCAGAAGCAAGCGATTTGTGTTGGCCATCACTTTCCTCTTGTTAACTGTCTCACCAACGTTGATTTGGCACCTGAGCACCTACCGCGTGCCACAGCCCGAAAGCACCCAGCACTGTGTGCACCTCAGCTACCTCATTTTATCTTCTTGACTCCCCTGTGAGTGGCACATCCTGATACAGATGAGGAAACTGAAGCTCAGAGAGATTCTCTCTGTTGTGAAGATCACTCCACAGGTGACAAGTAGCCCAGTCACCTGAGTCACCTGCCCCAAAGACTGCTTCTTAACCATGCAGCTGCCAACTCAGAGCCCAGCACGGGCCTGTTGGCCAGTCAAGGGGATTTCGGAGAGGATGAAGCCTTCCCAATACTCTCTGGCCACTCTTCAAAGGTGGTGTGTATTCCAGAGGCACCCACCGGCAGCCTGGGCTCTGGCCTTAGCAGTCCAGGATGGCTGCCCTGCGGGATAGCCCAAGAAGGGCTCATGCTGGGCTCTGGGAAAGGCTGGGCTGGCGTGGCCTGCAAGTCCCCAGGCTTTGGAGCACATACAGGCAGGGGCTGGAGGCCCGGATTTATAGACAAGGCCCCGCTCAAAGAGGGTGAGTGACGGCCCGAGGGCCACACAGCCAGTCATATCGGTGAGCATGTGAACCAGGATGCCCCCCTCCAGCCAGAACCTGCCAGAACCTTTTCCTGTCTTCCTCACTCCTCACCTGTCCACTCCTGAGTCCCCAGCTACAAGCTGCCAGTGTTTTTATAGTCCCTGATTTTGTCAGATTTTCTGGTGTTACAGCTACAACACTGTGGTAATCAATAACTTTTTTGAGAATGAAATAGTAATTAAAGGAAAAGAAGGAGTGATATATGGGAATTACGATTTATGGGTAACATGAGGACAAAAAACTTTAGTAAGGATTTTGTATGGTCTGGTACAGGAGGAGGTCCTTGGGGGAGGAGTGTGTGACACCATGAGTTACTGCACTGGGTGACACCAACCCTAGTGATGCCACTGTGGAAGCAAACTGCCATGTCTTTCTCCCGAGGAGTGGCTGGTGGGTTTGAACCGCTGAGGTTCTGATTAACAGCTGAGCACCTGGCTAACCACTGTGCCACTAGGGCTCCTTCATGTTTGAAAGGGGAATCATGATACCTACATCAACGGGGTGTTAGGAGAAGTAGCGATAACATTTGTAGATAGTAGCAGAGTCCTGGTTGATTGTTGCTGTTATTGTTGTTAGCTGCCGTCACGTTGGTCCCCAACTCCTGGTGACCTCATGCGAAATGCGACAAAACACTTTCCAGTCCTGTGCCATCCCCATGATCAGTTGTGGATCGGACGGTTGTGGTCCACAGGGTTTTCACTGGCTGATTTTTGGAAGTAGATCATCACCAGATCTTTCTTCGTAGTCTGCCTTAGTCCAGAAGCTCTGCTGAAATCTTCAACATCATAGCAACACAGAAGCCTCTACTGGCTGATGGGGGCCGCTGCACATGAGGTGCCTTGGCCAGGAATCAAACCTGGGTCTCCCCCATGGAAGACAAGAATTCTACCACTGAACCACTTGTCAATAGCCAGTAAGTAATAGCTATTATTGTATGGAGCCAGATAAAACTGAGTTTAAATTTCAGCTCCAACATTTGTGTTGTGTGCTTTACTTTTCCAGTCCTTCAGAGTCTTCATCTGTAAGTTAGAGATAATAATGCTGACTGTATAGGATTAAATGAGATAATGCCAAAGCAAGCACTTTGTGAACTGTAATGTACTCCTCTGATGTGAGGTGTCATAATGATGTCCTGCTGACTGGTCACCATCTTTCTGCTTGGACTCCTTCAGGGATGGGGAACTCACTATCTCACAAGGGGTGACAGGCAGCTATTTGTCTCTCTCTCCTTACTGCTTCCTGCAGGTGCCTGCTGAGGATCCCAGTGGATGCCAGCTGCTGTTGCCTGTCCCTGCATTCAGCCAGTGACTCTTGTGACAAATCCAAGTTAGCTCCTGCTTGTGCCAGGTCTTCTGCTAGGTGATGGGGTTTCGGTGCAGCAAACACGGAGTCTCTGTTCTCACGGAGTTTGCAGCCTAGTGAGAGGGACAGACAGTCAACCAATCACCATATGCATAAATGTATCGTTACTAACTGGGATAAATGCCATGAAGAAGTGTTTGGAGCTAGGGGAACTCACAACGGGGGTGCAGTCTTGGCTGGAGGATCACAGCAGGCTGAGACTTTCACCCCTTGAGATGAGAGTTGGGGGTGAAAATGGAATAGAGGATGAATCCAAGGCCCCCTTCTTGCTCCTAGGGGCCAGGGGCTGTGTTGCAGGCATCCCTGGGGCCCCTTCTAGCTGCAGGCTGTCCATGGCTTCCCCTAGGCTCCCAGCAGGGTCTGCCTCCTCACTTCTCGGCTATGGCGCAGTGGACCTTCCCTGACCAGAGCAGGAAAGACTTCTGCCTCCCTAGCCCTCCCACCCCCTGGGCCTGAGGTGGGTGGTGAACTCTCCTGGACCTCCCCCGGAAAAGCCCAAATCTCAACCAGTGACTCAAAAACAAAGTCTCCTCTTGTCCTGGGAGGAAGTTTCCACCTTCACACAAATGTACACGTGGCTTGGCCTTAGCTTCCTTGTCTGTCGAATGGGGGTGCTGATTTCTGCCCCTCACACCTTCCGGGGCTGTGTGAGAACAAGGGAACTTGGGGCCGGAGGAGCTTTGCAAACTTGAGAAGTGCCTGCAAACACCAGGCCTTCTCATTCCCACTCTCTCTTTCTTTCACCTTCCTCCCCTCTCTTCTCACTTATCCTCCCTCATTTTACAGAATAGAAGAGGTTTGTGTAGAGGGATTAAGCTGAGCATCCCACAGCAGGTCACTTGGAGTTGTTGGGCCCCAGAGCCCCAGGTCCCTATTCACTGTACCAAGCTCTGTCTAGCTCAGCTTTACCCAGAGCTGGGGGTCAGGGGGATGGGAGGGTGGAAGAGCTGGGCCCCAGGGTGCGGGTGGGGTAGATGAGCTGGGGCCCAGGGGGTAGGAGGGTGGAGGAGCTGGGGCTCAGGGGATGGGAGGGTGGAAAAGCTGGGACCCAGAGGCTGGGAGGGTAGAGGAGCTGGGACCCAGGGGGTGGGAGGGAGGAAGAGCCGGGGCTTAGGGGGGGATTGAGAGACCTGGTGCTGGGTCCTAACTTGCAGAGCGGCAGTTGAGAGCCCATCATCTGTAGATGGGAAAGCCAAGGTCTCCCTGGACTCCACCAGCCTCCACTTCTGGAAACTAGGGAGGCTGCGGTGGGGAGCAGAGCTGGAACCAGGCACCAGTGGTAGAGCCAGGTACCAGTGGTAGAGCCAGGTGCTGACAAAGCCCACCGGAAGAAGGGCTCTCCCTAGTGGGTCTTGGAAGAAGGCCTTGAAGCAAAAGAAGAAATTCTGCATTGCTCTGACTTTAGAAGCTTTTTTTTGCAGGAGAAGCTTCTGGTTATAACACCAATACAAGTGCATTTTCGAAAACATGGAAATGACTTAAAGGTTTAAGGAAATAAATAAGAATGATCAGAAACTTTCCTACCTTGAATAGTTACTGTTAGCATGGAGGTGCATTTCATTTATTTGCTCAACAAATGTGTATTGAGTGCCTCTCACTAGCCAGGCTCCTGTGCAGGGCACTGGGGACAGCAGAGAACAGAGCTGGTGTGGTCCTGCCCTCTGGGATCCAGCACTTAGCAGCCAAACATACTTGAGCAGCATGAGGGGTGTGGTGTTGTGAGCAGAGGTATGGGGCCCAGGGGAGCTAGATGGGGACAGGCAAAATGAGGATTTTGCTGATTTTACAGTTTTGTATCCTGCTTCAATCAGGGAAAGTTCAAAGTGCAGCTGTGGATGGAAAAGGTACACTAGGCAGAGGCACCAGCCTGAACAAAGGCATGGTAACCCCCTGCCCTTTAAACCAGGCCTTGGACAGATGTCTAATTTCCCTACAGGAATCTCTGGCCTAGTTTCTTGTTTCTCCTGGGTCTTCTTGTCTATCACAGCCTGGACTTAGGCCTCACGCCACTCCCAGTGGCCCAGATCCTGAGATACTGTGAGAAATCAAGGAAGAAGTCCTGAGGAATGGCTTCAAGGTCACCCAGTCCTCCTGCCTCACTTAGCTCACAGGGGCAAGGGTTGTACCCAGGCTCCTGTGTTTTCTTTCTGCTACTTGCTGGGCCCATTCTAAGCCAGCAGGGTCTGGAGAAGGCTCCATCCAGCTGGCTGGGGAGACTCTGGCCTATCCCCTGGCACCCTCCTGTCCCTACATAGTCAAACTTGCTGGGTAGCATCTTTGCCAACCGCCCATCCTGATGCTGCTTGGGAGCCCTGGTGATCTTGGAGTACAGAGAGGAAGGGGGCTCTGCCTTTGCCCTCATTTACTTCTTGAACCCAGGAGGATACCACGAGTCCTGCTCGGCTTGAAGGCCTACCCCTCAGTCATTCTTGAAAGTCCCCTGGGCCCTTTGGCAACCACAGCTCACTGAGAATCACTTGGTTGACCCAGGCGCCTGTGGCTCACAGATGGGACAGTCCAGGCTGGGTGGAGGCTCTGAAGTCACCTGATACATAGTTACCCCTGCCCAGACAGGCAGAACCTGTATATCAGACCCAGATAACCTTTTCAAGACCCTATTATTTTCTGCTTTTTTTTTTTTTTGGATACCATATGTTTTCATTAATGGAAGCAAGCTGAGTCATGAAATGTGCTTAAACTTTTGGTTGGTAATATGGATTTTGAGAAATATTATTTGGGAATACATGGTTCCCACAAACCTCAGGGGGTTCTCAGGTGCCAGGATTAGTGGGTGCCCATGTGTCCCACTAGGCATGAGTGTCAGGATGTATTGCAACACACACACACACAATAGCCAAACCCACCAGGGCTCCTTAAGTATAATAAGGAAATAATAAACATGCTTACAAGACTTATTTAACTATACACAAGTCAAAAGAGACAAAATTTTACCCAATCACACTTCCTGGATGTACTACCTCACATTTAAGGCTGATACCCCAGGTATTTTGCTTCAGTGAATGTTTTTTTCACCTTTCACCACTACCCAAGTCCCCACTGGAGGGCAGCAAATACTTTTAGCAGGAAAAGTAGAGTCCCAAAAAACCTGAGAACCAGAAAAAGTAGGTGGGATACCACATGTCCCATGGGTCATGAAATGGGTAATATGGGCCCAAGGGAGTAATGAACCTGAACCTGGAGTCAGGGGCCTTGGTTTAAATCCCTGAACAGCCACTTCCTATCTGTACGGCCTTACATACTTCATTTAAACTTTCTGTGCCTCAGTTTTCTCATCTGTAAAATTAGGATAATATTCTTTATGGTCTGATTTGTAGATTAATCGAGCTAAAGCACAGGAAGTACTTAACTTTGTCAGGCATATAATACCCACTTAAAAGATTGTATTATTTTATAATGATTATTTTAGTTAAAACAGTAATGATTAGATTTGTCTGTATGCCCCATAGTCCGGTACAAGCCTTATACACAGTAGGTGCTCAAAAAAAAAAAAAAAAAAAAAAAAAAAAAATCTGGTTATTGTCCAAAGGGTGGAGATATCAAAGCTTTGAGGGAAGCAGCCTGAACCTTGGGTCTATTTTACTCTGAAGGTGTGAATTTGGAAATGGTCTTTGTGTGTGTGTGCCTGAACCAGGGACTGATTACCCAATAAGCAAGGTACACATGGGCTTGATTGTGTTTACTTACTAACCTGTAGTGAACAACTTCACATGGGTTTCACCATAGCAAGCTGGTACAAAACATGCTTACTGGTTAATCTGCCCTGCTCTGAGCATGGGTGCACAGCAGGCAAATATCTGATGCACAATGCATCTCTTTGTGAATCAGGAGACTGATCCCGCCAGTGCATTGGCTTGAGAAATGAGTTTAGATTTCCAGCTGCCTATGATGTATGGGCCCTCTTTAGGGCTTTGGGCTGGAAGCTCCTAAGCTTGGTGCTTGGTGCCGCGTTGTCACCTGGCTCAGAGGAGCCCAGCACCTCACCCAAGGGCTCTGAGAGAGACTATTAGAGCAAAATCCCAGGAATTTCCTGATGATGGCAACAGCATTTGGAGGGCCCACAGGCTCTCAGGACATGGACACCTCTGCTTCTTTATTCTTCTGGGTGTTGGAATTTGGAGAGCTAGGCTTATCCTGGGAGATTGGGAAAGCCAGCCCTGTCTGGGGAAGATTAACACCTATATCTAAGGTTGCCAGATTTAGCAAATAAAAATACAGAATCCCAGTTAAATTTGAAATTCTAATAAACTACACGTAATTTTTTTCAGTATCATACGTATGTCTCACTCAATATTTGGGACATACTTATACTAAAAAAATTATCCATTGTTTACCTGAAATTAAATTTAACTAAACATCCTGTATTTAATCTGGTAGCCCTATCCAGACCCCACTGCACACCGGCTGTGTGACCTTGGGTAGATCACCTCCCATCTCTGATCTTCAGTTGCCTCTCCCGGGCAGTGGGCATAAACCACCGCCATCACAGGATGTTGTGTATACACGGTTTCGTAAACACGGAAGTAGGTGGTGGTGTTTCAGATTGTGAACTCTGGAGCCAGGCTGCTGGGCTCCAAATCCTGGCTCTGCCATATTTCAACTGTGTAACTCTGGGTATGTGCCTTGGTTTCCCCATGTGTTAAAAAGAAAGATGATAATATTACTTCTCTCAGAGGGTTATGGTTAGGATTAAATAACAGTACATACAAAAAAGTGCTTATTTTTTAGTAAGTAGCATATAAGGATTACATATTGTTGTTACTAACATTATTGATTGTCCTCTATTACACAGTGGCTTCTTAAAGCTGTTCCTTTCTTCTCAGTTATTTTCACCTTAGTGTGAATGAGTTAGTAGACCATTTTCCAGTAGGTTACTCATGAATGCAAGCTTTGAGGAGGGGTGAGTGGGAGAGAGAACAATGACAGAGTATCTAGCCGGAAAGGGCAGTGAAGACCATTGAGCCCCACCTCACACCTGACCCTTTGGAGAGGTCAGGTAGAGAAGAAGAGGGAGCACTGGACTAGGAGTAAGAAGGTCTGACTCTGCCACGTGATCCCAGCCTCACTTGACACCTAACACCCTGATGGTCTAGAGAAATGAGCGGAGATAGAAGTGCCTGGCCTGGGTTCTGAGCTCAGAGGTGAGGACTCTAAAGACCTCTGACTGGCATCGCAAACCTAACGTGTCCAAATCAAGCTCTTGATCACCCCCTCACCCCAAACCTGTTCCTTCCACAACCGTCCCCATCTCAGGGGACGGCAACTCCACTCTTCGAGGTGCTCAGGTCAAAAACCTCGGCCACCCTCTGACTCTGCTCATCCTTCCATTCTCCACAGCCAAAGGATTCTTCAGGAAATCTTGTAGCTGTGCATGAATCCTGCATCTGACCACTTCTCCCCCCCTCCACTGTTACCTCCCTGATCTGATCACCGTCATTGCCTGCCTGGATTATTGTAGGGGCCTCCTTGCTGGTCCCAGCTGACCTTAAGGTCTGGCTTCTCACCTCTGCCCTGAAGGCTTCCCTGACCACCAAGTACTGGGTGGGGCTGATGGCAGATTCTCAGGAAATACATATGGGGGGAGGGAGTGGGAAGGTGGGTAGGGCAGGTAGGGGGGGAAGGGAGGGCAGGCTTGGATGGAATAGGGCTCCGTGAAACACTAAAAGGAGACAAGCCACTGGCCTCTCTGAGTAGCTTCTCCATATAGAAATTATTTTTGCAAAAACATATCAAGCTGGGGCCAAGCCTGCCACCAGCACTGAATCCATCAGTGTCTGCAGAGTGGACCACCTCAGAGAGACGGTGACAGGTCTCATAGCCCTCACCTGCTGCTCAGTCCGGGGGATCCACGTCACTGGGCAGCCTGGGCAGTGGGAGCGCCCCAGTACCCCCTGCTTCTGCCCACTGCACCCACATGCTGGCTAGAATCTTGGCAAGCAGGGCCAGAGCTGATTTTAATATAAATGAATCTCTCCTCCTTGCTCTCCAGCAGCCCGATCTGCTCTAAAAGGATAATTAATTAGAATGAAAACACGAGCTCCAGCTCCTCTGAGCTGCTTCTCTTGGATAATTCACAATTCTCCTCCTCCGGGCCCCCCTCCCTGTCAGGCACCCTCAGGGGTGGATTATCCGATAGGCAAGGTAAGCACGGTGCTTACCTTGCTTACCAGATCATCTGTAGTGAAAAATGTCCACAGTTTTTTACCACATCAAAGATTCTGCTTCTAGGTATGGCTGGCATTTGTCTCTCTGCCAACCCCACGGCACCTTCCTACAGAATCAAAGCCTGTTTTTTAATTTATAATCCTTGACAGGGGGCGGATAACCCAGTAATCACAAGGTAAGCAGGGGCTTACTTGTGCTTGCTTACTAATATGTAGTGCACAATTTCACACTGGTTTCAAAGATGTGGTGAAACCCATGCGAAATTGTTCACTACAGATGACCTGCTTTTTGGATGTCCACCCTTGGGCGCCCTGTAGACTCCTGTGGCATTTCAGGAGCAGAGAGGTGTCCCAGGCTCTGTATTCCTTTGGGAGAGAGTCCCTGGGGTTCCTGGGACAGGCTATGGTACTGAGGTGGCCACAGCAGGCCAGAGCCAGGCGAGGAGACCAGGCTCCCTGTCCCTGGGCAGGGGAGGGGCCAGGGATGCAGGCACTTGGTGGTCCTTTCCAACAGGGGTGTCTCTCTTTGCCCAACCTATCTTTGTCTCCCCTCCCCTCTTCCTCTCTATCCCCTCTACTTCCTCCTCCCACTTCTGTTCTTCAGGGCTAGGCTGCTGGTAAAGTCAGGCCATGGACAGGGTTGGTGACAGACAGATGCTAACATCCACCACCTCAGCTAACCCTTATTGAATGCCTATGTATCAGGCATTTCCTAAGAAATTTATATGCATATTTAATCCTCACAACAACCCAGTGAGGTGGTACTATTATCATTCCATTTTACAGAGCAGGCAACTGAGGCATAGAGAGGTGATGTTACTTACCTAAAATCATGCAGCAAGTAAGTGGTGGAGCCAGGGTTCACACCGGAACGTGGGGTTGCAGAGCCCCATGCTGTTGCTGTGCCCTGGCCCCTGCTGTGGCTGGGGTGCAGAGGAAAGACACTGAGAGCACGTGCGGAGTTCCACTTCATCTGCCTTTTCCCAGCAGCCAATCCCTCTCTCCTCCAAAGTACACCCCCTTAGCCCTCTTCTCAATGCTAAATCTTCCGCAACCTTGTCCCCTCTCTCCTGCTTCCTTTCTCCCCTCTCTTGGGCTCTCTCTTCCCCCACAAATGACCCCAATCAGGGCTGATCAGAGCAAGGAGACAAAAGAGGCCCTGCGGTCTGAAGTGAAATCAGATATAATAAAGAACAAGAGTGCTCAGGCTTAAAAGCCCTTGAGAATTCCCAGAAGTCCCCTTCAGAATCACCACCACAGTCTCCGTTTACCTCCTTGGCCCCCTCTAACCCAACTTGCTTTCCCTCAAGCACTGCCATTCAGTGTGGATAATCTCCCCCACTGGCTTCATGGTCGACATTATTGTTTTTCTGTAGTGTTTAAAGATTAGTTTGGAAGCAGCTTCGCACACTATTATTTACCAGGAAGATAGTGGATATCTGGGATTGACCAAACAGGCTTTTGTGGGCTAACCTGGGAACCAATCTCACTATACAGATATCGTTTTTATGGAGCCCTGGAGGCTTAACCGTTAAGAGCTCAACTGCTAAGTGGAAGGTTGGCAGTTAGAACCTACCCGTGGGTTATGTGGGAGAAAGTCCTGGCAATCTGCTTCTGTGAAGATTACAGCCAAGAAAACCCTATGGGGTAGTTCGACCCTTTCACATGAAATCATTATGAGTCAAAAGTTGACCTGATGGCACACGACCAACATGAAAAATGCATTCTGGGTCCGAGAAACCTGGCTTACCACTGACTTTGAAGGTGGACACGGTTTATAAACTTAGCATCCTGCAATCTCAAAGTGCTTTTGGCTTCAGAGAGCTGGGTTGCCTCAGTCTTCCTGACTTCAGCTCTAAATATAGAAAAATGCCCAACCCCCACCTCACCCCATAATGTACACTTTTATGAGAGCAAATTATCTAGGGGGAAGACAGGTGGGAAAGGAGGAAGAAGCCAGCCAGATAGGTTGGAGACAAGGAACCTGAGAAGGTGACGGTTGGTCCATTTGGAATTTCAAGTGCCCTGTGTGGTCTGGTGGAGAATATTTCGGCTAGAAACGAGGTGACCCCCATACCACCTCAGGCATAATGGAAGGTATAATGACCACCTGCTGTTCCCCCACCTTTTGTAGCTGACTGTTTGGGAATCCAGAGCAACGAACTGTAGACAGAGACTGATTCAGCTCATGGAATCTGCAGAAATGTGATTGACAGCACGATGCTGCTGGCATCTTGGGATCAGGCCAGGGGAATTTCAAATCTAATGCAGAGGAGTTTCTTAAGAATCGCAAGTTTAGACAAGGTTTCTGTAAGCCAAAAAGCCCTTCTCCCACTCCTCCGTCTCAACCCCCATCTCTGTAACAGCTCTAGCCCAGGACAAATGGAAAGTGCATTATAAGGAGGGGCAGGTGGAGAAGGCCTTCCAGCTCCACTTTCATCCCTAATTTGAAGATGCTTGTTCTTTGGGTCTCATCTAATAATTTTATCTCCCTCTGGTGACTGGCCCATGTGTCCTGAAACATTTCTAGGTGTATCTGGGATTGACTGGACATTTCAACAATAAGGATCGTGCTTGGGTCATTTTATACCAGTATATCCTAGGAGCATAAGAAGCCACGTCATCTATGGGAAAGGTGAAGATGAACAAGCCAACGGACGGCAGGTTCTGCCCAGCTAGCCTCATTTGTCAGTAAGACAGCACAGGCCAACCAAGTGCTTGGTCCTGGGGAACAAAGTGGATTTGACTCTAGGCCTTTGCTGCTTTAGAGGAAAGCCCACACTATAGCCCCCTCTGATAGGAAAAGTGTAAGTTTTGGGGTCTGGCAGACCTGGGTCCAAATCCTGGCTGTGTGACCCTGGGTAAGTCATTTAATCTCTCTTGAGCCTCAGTTTTCAGATCTGTAAAATGGTGATAATATCCAGGTGATATAAAAGTGTTGAGCCGAGTACTTGGCACATAATAGGTGCTTAGTCCACGTTAGCTCCTGCTTCCTTGTTCTACCATTACCAGTTTCGTCTCTGGGTCTTCCCTTACTCACCTTGCCCAGGCGAGGTGACTGTCATACTTCTTCATGCTCCCTCCCTGCAGGGTTGGTCATGTAAGCAGACAAAAGGTTGGCGTATGCACTATAATTTGAGTTCCTCAGTTTTCCCACCTATAAATGAGTGGGTTGGATTTGGTGATATCCAAGTTTCTTCTCGTCTCTGACTTTCTTGGATGTTATTGGGGCTACAGGACCTTGACCTTAGATATTCAATTTGGGGCCAGTTGGGACCCAGCTCATCCTGATGGTCTAAGGCTGGTGGTCAGAGATACCCTGTCCTCTGGCCTCTGTATCTGGGCACAGCTCCAGGACACACCAACTCCTTTCTATTTCCTACCACAAGAACAAGGCAGGTGGGGCTGGGACTGGTGACAGAGCTTGAGGGTGCTGCTATAATTAAAACACCAAGTTTTACATCAATTCCATGCTGACACTTTTCTACAGAGTCAGACTGACATCCATGTCTTATAAGAACGCTTTGTCGAAATAATTTTTCCATTAAAAAAAAAAAAGGCTCTTGCCAAAGCAACAGAGCCTTACCAACCAGGGCACTCTAAGGGAGAACTGGCTCTGGACAAGCTCCAAAAGGGACACCTGCCTGATGGGACCTTGGAAATCGGGCTGGGGTGTAGTCTTAGCTCTGAGGGGTTACCAGCTCCAGACCCGTATCCAATGTCAAGGTCTCACACCCCTTTGTGGGGTGGAAGTGAAGGTGCATGAAGCTTGGGGCTCTGGTCCAACCCAGAGTGGGAAGTGACTTGCCCAAGGTCTTACTGCCTTCAGGGAGGGCAAGAATGGAGCTGTCTTATTCATGAGCAAGAAGCTGTAGAATGGAAGGGGCAGTGGGCCCCATGGTGCTCCTTCCTTAGATTCAATTTTCTTATCTGAAAAATGGGAACAGTCATGCCTAAGCTAGGAGTGGGGATTAGATGAGACTATTTATGGAAAGGTGCCTGGCAATGGCAGATGCTCAATGAATGCTCTCTGAATGGGTTACGTGGACACGGTTCTTCAGAGTGTGCTGAGGAAGGACAGAGAACATGGGTTCAAGAGACCTGGGTTCTAGGCCTGGCTCTGTCCCTGACCCACCGCATGATCTTGGTCAGTCACTTCTGTTCTCTAGGCCTCAGTTTCCTCATTTGTTTCATGGGGATAATAATGCCTCTCACGTCATTCTCGAAGGCCATTGTGAAGGTGATTGAAGAGCCTCCCCCCTGAACAACATAATTCCATACAACACCTGACAGGAGTAACAATAAGAACTAGTTCTTCCAGAGTACTGGTTATGAGGCAAACAACGCGATCATGCCCATTTTACAGATGAGAAAACAGAGACACAAGGAGGTTGAGAAGCTTGCCTAAGATTACAGAGCTCAGACGGTCTGGCTTCAAGCTCTGTGTTCTTGACCCCTGCACCACACTGCCTCTCTAGAAGGATCATGAGCTTCTATAGTGATAATCCTAAGTATCTGGGGCCTTCTGGACCATGAAGGCGTCTTAAAGGCTCAGCTCTTTAAGGACATCCCACTCACACAGGCAGTGTCTGGGGCTTCTGAGTAGCTGATGGTGTTGTCCCTTCTTCCCCATCAGTCTGTGCCCTGGGAGGGAGCATGAAGAAACCTCCAGGGAACTCTCCGGGTGGAGGAGCCAAACTCAGGGCTCCAGGCTGGTGAATTTCTCCCTTCTCATGTACTGACTTTCTGTGTCCAGCTGCCTGTAGAGAGAGCTTTGCTCTCCTGGGCCCTGGAGAAGTCAGGCTGGAAATTAAAATGGTGGCCCATCCACCGTCCATGTGGAACCCATAATGAAATGCTGTACTGTGCTTCAGGGAAAGTCTGTGAGACCCTAGTCTCTGGGCCAAGCAGTCCCAGAGACTCCTCAAGCATCTTCACAAATGGCCTGTGAGAGGGCTTTGGGGACAGCTTGTGTGTCTGTGGTGGTGACAGCCCAGACTGAATTTAGGATGAATCCAGGTAAGGGCCCAATAGGCTGGGCTGAGAGTAGAGAGGAGTGGGTAGTTACCCTGAGCCTGCACTGAAGCCACAGTACAGGTCTAAAGGGGAGGCATGCAGACTTCTAGTACCCTCAGAGAGAATTGGTTCTAAGCTCCTCATTTTTCAGAAATGGAAACTGCAGCCCAGAAAGAGAAGGGGATTGGGCGAGTTCACACAGTAAATAATTTGCAGAATTGGGACTAAACTGGACATTTGAAAACCCTGGAGGCTCTTTCTCTTTCTCCCTCCCCCAGCACCCCACCTCCCCTCGCCACTTTGGGATTGGCAACTAAAGACATGTGTAAGACAGAGGCTTGGAGCTGGGGAAAGGAAGATTTGCCTTATCTCTGGGTTCTAGCTCCCTACTCATTGCCTCTAATATTTAGCATGGTTGCTGTCTGACAAACAAGGGCCCAAAGCTTGGGAGGTCAACCCAAGACCTTGTCAGAGAGACAGTAATCAGGAATCAGCTTTCTGGAGGCATATAAGCCATTTCCCTTTAAAAACCGCATACAACTATATTGCACCCAGCCCCCTGCCCACTCCCTTTCCGGTGCCAAGTGACCCAGGCAGAGATGTCCTCTAAAGGTGTTTCCTAAATCAAGAAAACAAACAAAAAACCAAATCCATTGATGTTGAGTCATAGTGACCCTATAGGGCAGAGTAGAACTGTTCCATAGAATTTCCAAGGAGCAACCTGTGGATTCAAACTGCTGACCTTTTGGTTAGCAGCTGTAGCTCTTAACCACTGCACCATTAGGGCTCCTCCTAAAGCAAGAGAGACCACAATTCAGACAGGTATGTACAAAGAGCTTTACATGCATATTCACATTTAAATTTCATAGGAATGGTATAAGGCAGGTATTTAATTCCCAAGTTATAGAGGCAAACATTAAGGGTCAGAGAGGGGAATCTATTTGCCCAAGGGCCCTCAGCTAGCAGGCACCGGAGCCATGATTCACGCTCAAAGCTGTCCAGAACGGGAATATTTTCATCATACCAAGTTGCCCTTTGTGGGGAACAAAGTGTGGGAGAATTCCCTCTGGTGGCAGTGAGAACTTGAATGGTAGGCTCCTTCACTGCCTCTGCCCATGGAGCCCTAAGCCTTGGAAAATGAAGGACACAAAGATCTTGGAGAATTAGCCTCCACCCTACAGTGATGATGATTGAAAAGTCTCTTGGGCTTTGAAATTTACTCCCAGACTCTACGTTAAGCTCAGCCCACATAGGGTATGTGGTGAGGCTCATCTTGTTGACCCCACGAGACTTAATGTAAAGATGGGAAAACCAAGGCTCAGGGAGACCCCTGATACCAGGTCAAGGTTAATGCTCTATGTTTGGGGTCTATGCAGTAATCCAGAGTTCTGGTGTTTTCCCAGGCTCATGGGAGCTGTCCTCAGTGCTGACCTCACGCCCACTCTCTGTAGCTTGACTTGTCTTCTCATCTGGCTTGGATTTCTGTCTCAAAGGACCCTTAAGAGCCTCGTTTGGCAGAGGAAGGCAAAGCACTGAGAGGACAAGTGACTTGTCCAAGGCTGCATATCTGATCTCTGTGCCACTGGGGTTACCTTACAGCTCACTTTGTTGCCTGTGGACTTTGCATGTTTAAATTGACATTTGAAATTTTTCTTCTTTCCCCAAATGCTGGTTGAGACCAAGCTGTAAGCTTGTTAGGCCATTGACTCTGCCAAACAAATATGAAAAACACCTTATAGTGTGTGGTATTTACTAATTACCAAAGTGTTTTCACTTTGAACTTTCAAAATAGTCTTTAGAGCAAAACAGAGGGTGGAAAGTAGGGGTGAGTATGAAAGAGACTCAGAGAGGTTAAATCACTTTCTTACGGTCACCCAGCTAGTGAGTGATGGAATCAGGACTTGAATCTGGTTCTTCTGGCTCCTCGTTCTGATGTCCCCTACATGGCTCCCCTGCATGACTGGTTTGGCCAAGCTTGGCCCTGGAAGAAATCTCATTGGGTTCAGACCTCTCCTTGCCTGGACGTACCTCCGTCTGAGCCTGTACCCACCCCATGCCTCAACCTGCTTCCTAGCACCTGTTGGGGGCCATGGCTCACCTGGTCTTGGAAGATGCCTTCTTCACAGCCCTTCTAGGAGGGCAAGGAAGGTAGGTCACCGCCCCTTACTCCCAACTTTTTCTGGATGGTGTCAGCCTCAGGGACACCAGCCAGGAGCTCACATGCTGGGTGGGGGCCCACAGTCTGGACCAAAGGACCCTTCACAGACTGGAGAGTGGGCATGAAGAAACTCTAACAGGGGCCGCAGAGAAGGGAGGCTGTGGGGGTAAGTAGGAGTTGGAACAAAAGATGAGCAATGACCAACACTTCATTGCAGTGTGGTGTTCACTGTCATTAGGGGACATTATCACCAAAATACTCTTTCACAGTGTGGGGACCCTCTTTTGAGCTGGTAGGTTATGAAGATATCTACAAGGTGGTTATAACAGGTGGGCTGACTCTTAGTCATAGGCCATAGCCAGGTTACACAGGTGCGTCTGTTTCTAATACACCCAGTTCTTCTCCTCCATTAATGAGCAGCACTTCTCAAGGTGGGGTCCGTGGAAATTTCCTGTAGCCACTGTGCTTATGGGTGTACACATGTGTGTGTATGGGTTTACATTAGCCCACCCTTTCTCTTTCTTTACTTTCTTTTTCCTCTCTTACCCTCATCCACCCATCTCTTCATCCAAGCAGAGGTGTGTGAGGACCAAGCTGCCTGAGGACCTCAAAGGATGATAGTAGGGGGAGAGGGAGAAAGCCGGGATCGAAGAATTTCAGTATGACTTCTTATCCAATGAGGTGATAAAGAAAGCTCTGCTGCCCCCTTCTCCGCCCCTCACCCCATTCTATCTGTAATAAGTTCCCTTTTCCCAGATTGCCATGGAGGAGGAGAGGGTGGAAAACTATTCCTGCTCTGCTCCTAGAAAACTTGAAAATGCTATCTCCATGGAAACTGCTCTCGAGCAGTTATGGAGCATGCTTGTCAGGAGAGGGTGAGTGAAGGGGAGGAGAGGATGAGGATGATGTTGGCGGGCGATGCTCACGGGGGTCTCCCCACTGCCTCAGCTCTGCTGGTTCTTTTGGTTCAGGTGAGCGTGATTGAACCAGGTTATCTGGACTGAAGCGTCTCCTTCAGTATGAGTGGGCACAGAGGCCATCCCTGGACCGGGGGACCTGGGGTCACTGGGGACCTGCTCAACCCCCACACCAAGCCCACACTTATTGAGCACTGACTGCGTGTGAGTGTGTGAGGGTCTCTGTGTGTGTGAATGGGGGATGGTACCCAGATAGAACATGATCTCTGCCCTCAAAGGGACTTGCATTTACCACACACCATGTACTTCACAGGAAACTCTGCTGGTGTAGTGGTTAAGAGCTACAGCTGCTAGCCAAAAGGTCAGCAGTTCAAATCCTCCAGGTGCTCCTTGGAAACCCTATGGAGCAGTTCTACTCTGTCCTATAGGGTCACTATGAGTTGGAATTAACTCGACGGCAATTTTTTTTTTTTTTTGGTTTTATGTACTTCACATGCGTTTTCTTTTTTAATTCTTACATCACCCCTGTTAAAAACGGCATTTCAATCCCTGTTTTACAGAGGAGAAAACTAAGGCCCAGGGAAGGCAAGTGACTTGCCCAAGGCCACACTGCTAGCCAATGGCAGAGCTGGGGTTTGAGAACAGGGCAGTCGGGCTCCAAAGAAGTTACCATTTATCCAGTGTCTCTAACATGTGAGGAACTGTATTAGACACCTCGTATACTTTTAATTCTTACTGTCTTTCAACTGGGGAATTTTCATCCTCAACTCAAAGAGGAGGAAATTGTGGCTAAGTGGGCCGCGTAGGTAGGAGGTGAGAGAACCAGGATAAAGAGGTAAGAGGCAGAGCTAGCATATGAAGCCAAGTGTGCCTGATGCTGAGGTTGGTGCCTTTCCCATCATGATTTGCAGACAGATAAGGTACAAGAGAGTGAAGGGGGGTGGGAGGATACTGAGGGTGGGCCACGGCTGGGCCAAGGGTCGTAATGAACACCAGAGTCACAGAAAGTACAGCTTTCATATACTGTCTCAAGGCCCAGTCAGCTCTGGACACTTTAGCCCAGAAGTGGGGGCCGAGGAGAAGGCCCCATGGTGGGCCCAGTGAATGACCCATCCTAGGGGCATGGACGATGGCAGAAGACCCTACCTCAGTCAAGAAGCAGGAGAGCGAGCTGAGGAGAAGGAAGTGGTTAGACAGGAAGGAAACTAGGTGGATAAAGCCCCTCAAAACTTAGTAAGAATGTATTTCCTTTCCCAGAGTGGAAAGGGAAGGAAATGTAACAAACGGGTTGGCTTAAGTTATGCTGTGGTGATAAACAGATCCCCTCAGGGGGAAAAAAAAACCTGTTGCCGTCAAGTGCTTGCACAATTACTCATGGTGACCCCAGATGTGTCAGGGTGGAGCTATGCTCTGCCGAGTTTTCTAATGGCTGTAAAAGTAGATCACTAGGTCTTTCTTCCAAGGCATCTCTCGGTGGACCTGAACCTCCAACATTTTGGTTAGCATGTTAAATATTTGCACTACCCAGGGACTCCCTTTCCCCCAGCATCAGTGGCTTAATACTCTGAGGTTTATCTCGTCCATGCTACATTGTATGTGTCAGCCTTCGCTGAGTAGTAAGCCACTCCATAATTTAGTGGTTTGAAATGATAAACATTTAATATGTCTCATGATTCCATGGTTCTTCTGGTCTATGCCAGTTCAGTGGGGGCTCGATGGTTTAGGATGGCCTTGCTCACGTGTCTGGGGCCTCAGCTGGCACAGTGGGTCCTCTCTCTATGTTATCTTTCATCCTGCAGGAGGCCAGCCCAGGCTTGTTCACATGGTGGCAGAAGAGGTTCCAGCCACATAAGAGGGCAAGCCCCAATGTGCGAACACTTTACAAGTCTTTGCTTGCATTGCATTTTCTAATATCCTATGGCCATAGTAGGTTCAAGGGGGTGTAGAAATGCACTCCATCTTCGGGTGGGGGAAGTAGCAAAAAGGAGTGCATACAGAGGTGGAAGGAATTATTGTAACCATCTTTACAATCTACCACATCCTGGATCAGCAGGAGGGATCTGCCCCATGGCTTCTGCATTCTAGGACCCAGGTTGGCAGTGGCTCCATCTTTGTGCTTCCATGATTGTTAAGGCAGGAAAAAGAATTGACAGTGAATTGTCATTCATTGCTGTGTGCCATCAAGTCGATTCTGACTCATAGTAACACTATAGGACAGAGTAGAACTGTGTCATAGGGTTTCCTGGGCTGTAATCTTTATAGAAGCAGATCACCAGGTCCTTTCTTCTGTGGAGCCGCTGGTGGGTTTGAACTGCCAACCTTTGGGTTTAGCAGCCGAGTGCTTAACCGTGTGTCACCAGGGCTCCTCATGGGTTGCACGTCTCAAAGTCTTCATCGAGGAGTGGCCCATCACTTCTGGTCTCATTTCATTGGTCAAAGCCAATCACATGGCCACATTCAAATGCAAGGGGATGGGAAAGGAGGATCCTACCATGTGCCGAAGAAGAGAACCACAAACATTTGAGGACAGCACCAATGACTACTGAGAGTGTCATGGAGTGCCTACTGTATGCCAGGCAGTTAAAAATATTTTTATCTCAGATGATTCTCATGGCCTCTTTATGAAGTAGGGATTATGATCTGTTTTTCAGCTAATGAGCAGAGTGGTTGGGGAGCACACCCAAGATCACACACCTGAAAAGAGGCAGAGCCAGGCCTAAGACCCAGCCAGTCTGACTCCAGAGGTGATAGGACTTCCATCCCTACCTCCTCAGGCAGAGGGCAGGGGGATGCTCCACAGGTGACTCAGGCTTCCTGGAAGGATGTGGGTGAGGTGAGCTTTACAACATTTTCTCACTTAACCATTCGTTCATTTGATACAGAATTATTTGAATACCACCAGGACAAGGAGAGTGATGAAGGAGACAGGCTTGGCTCCTGACCACATGGAGCCTAAGCTTTGGAAGAGCCAGCTGGCACCTCCTGTGATCCTAAAGGCCAAGGATGCTATAAACTCCCAGTTCTGGTGGTGGGGTGTTTCTGAGGTAGAGGAGGCTCACTCTAATAGGGGTTCCCCAAGCGTCAGAGGAGCTGGGGGCATTGCCCCAGCACCTGGGCTTCTTGGGAGCTGGGCAACAGCAAGGGAGGTCTGGGGAGCTGGCAGCCTTATTTGTGCATCTTGTAGGAGCCGCATAAATGCTCAGTGAGGAGCAAATTGTTACTGAGCAAAGCAACCCACGCTCTCCTGGCTGCTTCTTGCCTCCAGAGAAGTTGCTGTGCTCAGGCGTGCACAGAGGGTTCCTGAAGCCCAAGCAGGTCAGGTTTCCGGGCACAAGGGAGCTTGTGGGAGGTCATGACCTTGCTAATCCACCCAGGGGCCTGGAAGCCCCCAGGCGGGGTCACCCCAGTTTGACACTGGAACCCAAAGAACTTTGGGGTCACCAGGCCCTGCTTTCTCCCTCTGTCCCCACCATGCTTCAGAGCCCACAGCTTGGCTGTGGCATGCCTGTCACATGGCCATCCAGCTCCCCCTGGAACTCCTCCAGGGATGAGGCACTCACTACCTCCAGAATCGGTCTGTTCCAAAGTCCTCTCTGATTCTTTGGCGACTTTGCCCAAGAGCCCACACAGCCCACATGCTCCCAGCCACGTGGAGTCAGCACACGCCAGGATGCCACGCGTCCTGGGTGCAATGACACTCTCGGGGCGGGCGGGCTGCTCAGTGGGGAGGGGGTGTTATGTGAGCGTGCAGAGCCCCAGGCAGATGGGTCTGACTCTGCCAGGCTGTCAGAGATGCTGAAGCCTCAACTTGCTCTTTCAGTGAGTACAACTATTTATAAAAGACAAGGCCTGCCAGGGAACAGGAGGAGGCTGGGACATCTGCTCCTTGTGCCCGGGTGGCTGGCCCTCACCACAGGCACCCCTAGCCTCAACTCCCTGGCTGGAGGAGCCCCCAAAGGCTCCAGCCCCATCGGCTCCCAGTTAGCCCCACCAGCATCACCAGCCCTGGACTATAAAATGGGAACAGTATTTCCTTTGTGAGATGCTATGAGGAAAGCAGGTTTTCCAACCACTTTGGAGGGGGTGGGGGCAAGGATGATATGCTACTCAGAGTTGCAGCTCCCTTGTCCTCCCCCTTCCAAGGTTGGCTTTGGATGGAGCTGTACTGTCCCCTCTGGACATGTGGAGGACCCCTGATTGCCTCAACTTACTTCTCCTCCCAGACTTGAAGGCAGGGCCATGAATGATTCTTGCCTGCCACCCCTGGACTATGGCCCTCAGTGTCCTGCCCAGAGCAGGTCTTGCAGCAGGCAGGCCAGCATGGAGGGCCTGGAACTGGCTGGGGAGAATTTGGGAGCAGGCACAGAGACCTGGGTTCAAATCCTGACTCTGTGATTGTCTCTGAGCCTCAGTTTTCTCACTTGTAAAATGGGGATGAAAGGAATATTGTTATGGATTGAATTGTGTCCCCCCTAAAATGTGTGACAACTTGGCTAGGCCATGATTCCCAGTATTGTGTGGTTGTCCTCCATTTTGTGATCTGATGTAATTGTCCTATGTGTGGTAAAGCCTAACCTGCATGATGTTAATGAGGTAGGATTAGAGGCAGTTATGTTAATGAGGCAGGACTCAATCTACAGGACTAGGTTGTCTCTTGAATCAATCTCTTTTGAAATATATAAGAGAATCGAGCAGAGAGGAGAGGGACTTCATTACCAACAAGAAAGAAGAGCCGAAATTGGAGTATGTCCTTTGGACCGAGGGTCCTTGTGCTGAGAACCTCCTAGAACCAGGGAAAGATCGAGGCCAAGACATGTAGAGACCTCCAAGGAACGTGGTGCCCACAGATGTTGAAAGAAGACAAGAGCCTTCCCCCAGAGCCAACACAGAGAGAAAGCCTTCCCTTGGAGCTGGCACCCTGAATTCGGCTGCTAGCCTCCTGAACTGTGAAGAGTAAATTTCTGTTTGTTAAAGCCATCAACCACTTGTGGTATTTCTATTACAGAAACACTAGATAACTAAGACAAATACCTATCTCTCAGGATTATAATAGTATTGCAAATTAACTATTATGTTTTCACTGTTTAATGAATGGCTGAGTTCTGGGCTATGTAGTGAGATGGAACACTTAAGTATGAGTCAGAAGACCTGAGTTCTGCTGCTGCCAGGACACAATGGTGTGATCTTGGGTGCTGAATTCCTCCTCTCTAAGCCTCAATTTCACCATCTGCACAGTGGGTCTAATGCTGACAATGACATCTGTCCTGCCTCCCCAGGGCTTTCTGTGAGGCTGGGATGAAGGAGTATAGGTGAAGGGAAAACCATAAAGTACTCTGCATATTTGTTTTATTCCTACTGTTGGTTGCAATTACAGCCGTGCCGAGGTGTGACCTAGGGAAGTAACCTTCCTGTAAAGGGTAAGAGGGTGGAGGGAGTCACGATAGCAGACCTCAAAAAATGAATGAGCCCCATGTGCATGGGGAGCTTAAGTCACAGTCCTCCCACTTATCACTGGCTATCTTTAAGGCAAATCATGCCACTTCTCTGAGCGTCAGTTTCCCTATCTGTAAAATGGGAACAACGATATTTCCTTCGTGAGATGCTATGAGGAAAGCAGGTTTCCCAACCACTTTGGAGATGAAAGGAAATGTCGGGGGACCTCCGGTGGGCTATTTATTGGTGATATTCTTCCCTAGGAATCAGAGAATGATGGGGGTACAATACTGGTTACTGGTCGTAGAGCACCTACTGTGTGCCCTGCCAGGGAGTTTACTGCATTAATTCGAATGCAGCAATCCAAAAATGAGGGTATCATCTTCTTCATTTTACAAATTGGGAAACCGAGGCATAGAGCGTTATCTCAAGTCCCAAGTTTGGCAAATGGCAAATGCAAGAATTGAATCCTCATCTGCCCTGGCTCCTTGGTGGTGCAATGGTTAAGTGCTCAGTTGCTAATGGAAAAGTTGGTGATTCCAACCCACCAGCTGCTCCACGGGAGAAAAGACCTGGAGACCTGTTCGTGTAAAGATTACAGCCCAGGAAACTCTATGCATCAGTTCTATTCTGTCCTATAGTACTGCTATGAGTCAGGATTGACTCAGTGCACACAACGACAACAACTGCCTGCACCAGGGTCTGGCTTTTGTGCTCACATCATTCTAACCCCCTAGGTTATTCCTAGGACCCCTCTAAGAAAAGACATCAGGGAGGGCCTAAGAGTAGTTGGACCAATTTCCAGAGGATCACAGGACTGGACAAGTGGGCTGCTCCCCAGGCTCAGGCTGCTAAAGTCCCCTTAGGCAAAAACCAAAGAGTCTGTCCCAGAGGCAGTGGGACAGGAAGTGCAGTTGATAGGGTGCAGGTGATGATGGGCAGCAACTTGGCTAGAACTTGGGCTGAGGAAAGGAGGTGGTGGGCTCTAGGGTAGAAGGAATGCTGGTGACCATGGGATGGGATCTGGTGGCTTGGAACAGAGAGGAGATGGGAAAATGGGGCTTGAAGGAGGACCCTTGGGGCATGGCTTTTGCTACTGACACCGGGTTAGGGCCAGAGAGGCACCTGTGGCAGGCTTAGAGTTGGGCATGACTTGACTACTTCCCTGCTGTGTGATCTTGAGCAAAGCAATTCACTTCTCTGAGCCTCTATTTCCTCATCTTTAATATCCAAGGAATACACCCCCTCTGCCAAAGAAAAAAAAATTCTGGCTACCCCTTGGAGGACTGCAAACAAGGGAAATATCTTGGTCCCTCCACCCCCTTTCAATGGAGGGTGAAGCAGTTTTCCTTTGAAAGGGACGTTAGAACTGGCCTTGAAGGTGGGATGTGACAGCTGAAAAATGGCAGGGAAAGGCAATTCTGGCAAAGGCAACAGCATGAGGAAAGGCACAGAGGCAAGGAAGTGCCTAATGCTGAAGACTTGGATGCAGTGTCTACTGGGTCTGTTACTGTACACTCTCCAAGCACCTGGTGGACTCCGCTAGTTAACAGAGCACTTGCAGGTGGGTTTTGCACCCATTTCTTGGCTGAGATAAATCAAGGCAGCAATAACATTGCTGCTGGGGAGGGAGAACAAGGTGCTGGTGGTAACGAGGCTGTTGGGGAGCAGGCTAGGAGGGGAGAGTTTGACTGCAGTCGCATTATTTTTGTTCACAAATTGAAATTAAAGATCATTTCAACTCCAGATGTTGGAAATGCCTGGGTTCATTACTCACTGGGATTTTGTCCATGCTCTCGTTTTCAATTCAATTAGAGCAATTTAAGGTAATTAATTAAATTTGTTATTTGATTAATAAAGATAGAAATTTGGCTAAGTCTCTGTGAAGGAGGAAGCCATGTTGGGATTTGCTAGCAGATGATTTGGGCAAGCTCCTTCCTGCCTCCCTGCTCTGCCCACTCTTCCCCCCACCTCATTTACCCACGAAACCATCCCTGCACCCTTATCACTTCAACCAGTGCTGGGGAGTCTGAGACTTTAGGCCAGGGCCCTGTGTATGGTTGTGTTCTAAAAGAAGCAAGGAAGCTGGGGTGGCTGGGGTGGTGTGATCCACAGGGGAGAGGTAGGAGATGAAGCAGGAACAATTAAGATATTGCTTCACATGGGAGGGACTAGGGTGTTGAGTTGGGACCAGAGGGTTGAAGCAGACTGAGAAGAAGTTGGACAGGCATGGAAACTGGAAGGCTGGAGAATCAGCAGGAAGCAAAAAGCCAAACTGTGGGGTAAAAGGGGGATGTCTGACTAAAGCCATGTGGAGCTGTCCAGAGGAGGGTGAGTACATATAACAGATACTAACATTGACAGTGGACCAAACCAGGAAGGAAAGGTCAGGCCAGACACTAACATGGGGAGTCAGCATGAGCCAAGGTTTAAAACTCAAAGGGTTCCTAAGTATGGCATAAAACCAAGAAGCTGTACAAAACTCAGATCAATAAATTCAACGACATAAAAAAAAATCTGCATGAACATAAACACCATAAACAGAACCAAAAGATAAACACACTAAGAAGATACTTGAAGCTCATAGCACAGAAAAAGCCTGAATTCCTTAATATATAAAGGGCTTCTATAAACAAATAAGAAAAAGAAAAATGACCAGTAAACTGGATGAGCAAAGGACAGGAATGGATAATTTGTGGGAAAGGAAATACAAAAGGCTCTTAGGCATTTGCCAAGTTGCTCATTCTCTCCCATAACGAGAGAAAAGCATATGCCAAGTTGCTCATTCTCTTCCACAATAAGAGAAATGCAAATTGAAACTAGCTAGAGGTGCCATTTTTACAAGGTTAAAAAATACTAAGTTGGTATTGGCATGGAGAAATAGGCACTCTCAAACAGACAGCTTGGGACTATCTATCAAAATTATAAATACACATATTCTTTGACCTGTTTTCAAAGATTCTCACAACTGGACCAATAAACATAATGATAAATGGAGAAAAGATTGAAGTTGTCAAGGATTTCATTCTACTCAGATCCAAGATCAACACCCATGGAAGCAGCAGTCAAGAGATCAAAAGATGCGTTGCATTGGACAAATCTGCTGCGAAAGACCCCTTTAAAGTGTTAAAAAGCAAAGATGTCACCTTGAAGACTAAGGTGGGTCTGACCAAAGCCATGATGTTTTCAATTGCCTCATATACATGGGAAAGGGACAATGAATAAGGAAGACTGAAGAAGAATTGACAACTTTGAGTCATGGTGTTGGTGAAAAATATTGAGTATACCATGGACTGCCAAAAAAGAGAAAAAATCTGTCTTGGAAAAAGTACAACAAGAATGTTCCTTAGAAGCAAGAATGGTGAGACTATGTCTCACATACTTTGGACATGTTATCAGGAGAGATCAGTCCCTGGAGAAGGACATCATGCTTGGTAAAGTAGAGGGTCAGCAAAATAGAAGACCCTCAACAAAATGAATTGACACCGTGGCTGCAACAATGGGCTCAGGCATAACAAAGATTGTGATGATGGTGAACTGGGCAGTGTTTCGTTCTGCTGTGCATAGGGTTGCTATGAGTCGGCACTGACTTGTTGGCACCTAACAACAATGACAATTCTTTGACCCAGAGATATAGCTTCTTGGAGTTTATCCTACAGGTAACATGATGATTGATTGTAGCACTGTTTGTGACAGTTCAAGAAACAACCTCAGAGCCCATCAGTGGGGGGCTGGCAAATAAATGATGATACATCCAGGCAGTGGAAGACTATGCAGCCACTAAAAAGAAAGAAGTTCTCTACATCCTGATGTAAGAAGATCGCCAAGATACGCTGTTGGGTGGAACAAAGCAAGGTGTACAACAGTGTGTATAGCGTGCTACTCTTCCAGTAAAATACAAAGGACTATGTAAATGTGTGTGCATGTGTTTGCTTATAAAGGTGTAGACAATCCCTGAAGGATTCACTACAGCCTGCATGACGTGGTTGCCTCTGGTGAGGGGAACTAGGTGGCTGGGAAACAGGAGGAGGAGGAAGACTTACTTTTCCCTTTATATGCCTTTTCAGGAGTTCTTAAATGGTGCAAAAGGTTAATGCTCTCGGCTGCTAACAGAAAGGTTGGTGGTTCGAGTCCACCCAGAGGTATCTCAGAAGAAAGTCCTAGTGATTTGCTTCCAAGAAATCAGCCATTGAAAACCTCATGGAGCACAGCTCTACTCTGACACACACGGGGTCACCATGAGTTGGGATCAACTTGACTGCAACTGGCTTTATGCCTTTTGAATTTTGTACCATGAACTTGTATTTCTTATCAAAAGAATAAATAAAATCACAATTAAGAAAGCAACCCAGGCAGGCACAGGAATGTAAGGATGTAACAAGGCTAGTAACATCCAGAGGTGCAGGGAGAGGTCAGGGTTAAGGTGATCTTCAGGCCCAAGGGGGCAGGATGATTGTGAGACCCATAACCCATCTGGGAGTCTTCCCTGATCAAAGCACCTATGCATGCTACCTCATTTCACCCTCAAGCAGCCCCAAGAGGAAGGTGTAATTCTCCCCTTTACAGAGGAGGAGACTGAGGCTCAAACTGGGCTCCAGAAACAGGTGAAGTGCCTCATTATTACCTGGCTGCCATCACCCCAAAGCCTGCTGGCCCTGAAGATGAAGCTGGAATGGAATTCTGGGGCTGGCTTGCTCTCTGACTCCACTGGGCCTGGCTGGCCTCCCTGCCTCATTGGTGGCTTGAGTTCGGGTGCTGAATTCGGCACCCTGTGGTCCTGGGCTGGGCTGTGGGGCCATGGGGAAGAGGAGGTGAGCAAAGAGGTTGGTTCTTCCTTTGGAGAGAGGGTGGAAGATGCCTCCCAGGAGGGGACAGTCCCAAAGAGGGACTCTGAACTAGACTGACCCCTTGACTCTTCTCCATGGTGTGCAGATGGCAGAGTAGGCACCAGGAGGATAGGGGTGCTAAGACTGAAGGGCTGGGGATGTGTGGATGCCTCCTCCCACAGGAGGGAACTGCATTTTGAGCACCCTGTGGGTTAAAAGTGGTCCTCTAAGCCTTGATAACAAGAGGATGAACTCAGGATTATATCTAGGGCATGAAACAATTTAATCTTCCTCTGATGACTGGGGCGAGGGTGAGGGAGTTCTTTTCAGCAAAGCCACTGGCATCCTCAATCAGGGCAAGGGCAGCTGTGGCATGAATGAATGGACCACAAGGGCTTTTAAATCTTACATATCTTCCACAGGGCCTGCCCCAGAGCTTTAAATTCCTTTTAACATAGATATTCTATAGGTGTCAACTTGAGGAGGCTCGACGTGATTCGTCAACATCATTTTACCCAGGAAGGGCATGTATTAGTCAATAAGGGAGCAGGGAGGAAGTTAGTTGATTCCCCTCCACCTAGTTGAAGGCCACCATGGCACCATGGAAAGGGTTGCCCTGAGGGGATGGGACAAAGGAGCATGAGCTCACCTGGAGAACCTCAGGAAGGTGGATGGCCCTCTCTTCATCCACCTAATCTCCATTCTTCCCTATGTGTCAGGCCGTGTCAGAGACACTACCAGGAGCCAAGTCAGATGCGGGTCCTGCCCTCATGGAATTTATGGTCTAAGAGAGAGAGGCATCAATTGATCACAAGAATAAAAGTAAAATTTTATGGCCAGATGGTTTTCTTTTTGAAATATTATTCTTCCTTCCTTCCCTGGCATTTTCTGTTTCTTTATGGGGCAGTTGGACTCAGAACATTCACTGCCTCAGGGGAGATCTGACCCAGTGGAAGTCACAAGTCAGTTCTTGCCTTTTGAGTATGAAAAACTGAAGTCTGGCTGGGAGTGAAGGAGGGAGGGGGAATGGAAAGAGCCAGGTGAGAAACAATGTGGGATGGTCCAAGTCCCCAGGCCAGATGGAAGGGAAGGTGGGCATCTAAGATGGACCACGTGCCTGTTCTGACTCCTCTCTTTTTCCCCCCGATAGGTTTTGAGGACTTGGGAGCAGAGCGGACTTGCGTCCCCATCCCCAGGATAAATAAAGCCTGCTGTTCTTGTTAGTTGCTGCGGAGTTGGCTTCGATTCATGGCGACCTTAGGTATAAAAGAATGAATTGTTGCCTGGGTCTGCGCTGTCTTCACTATCGATGCTATGTTTGAGTCTATTGTTGTGGCTATGTGTCAATCCATATCATTGACGGTTTCCCTCATTTTTGCTGACTGTCAATTTTACCATATATGAAGCCCTTTTCAAGTGATTGGCCTTTTCTAATCATATGTCCGAAGTAAGCAAGATGAAATTTGGCCATCTTTGCTTCTAGGGAGCCTTCTGTATGTATTTCTTCTAAGACTGATTTGTTCTTTCTTCTAGAAGCCCCTGGGTGGAGCCTAGGCGGACAGAAAGACCCCAGCATTCTGTGAGCCAGGGGAGCCCAGACCCAGAAAGCACAGCTGCATGGAAGCAAAGTCTTAAGGCAGCCTTGAGTCTCCTGGGGGCAGGCCAGGTCACCCACCAAACCAACTGAGCCTCACCCAGAGGTGTCACGGGGCAGGGGTGACCAGTCCTCCCACTTCCCTCAGCTGCTGGGTCCACACCGGAACCACCAGGTGGGCTGAACACCTTTTGTTTTGGGGAAGAAAACATTCCTCTGAGTAGTTTTCATATTTTAAAAAACACGGGTACATTAGTTATTATGACTTTTACAGATCGACAGCACCTGGCATTGTCTTATGAAAATCTAATGTGCTGTGGCTGCTGCTGCCCACTCCTCCTAGCTACCCATGCCGTCTGTGGAGGTCTGGGAGTCCAGGATGGGGAGGGGTAATGGAGGAACCACTGGCTGACTCTCAGCCACTGGGCCTCCTGCCCTTCCTGGAGCCATTTCAGGGCTGGAATACCCATGGGTGGGCCTGCCTTCCAGATGCAGAGAGAACTGGGGCTGGAGTCAGAGACGGGGTACACCTGGCCCTGCTACTGAACTGGCCATATTCCCTGGGACAAATCATGTTCGCTCTCCGAGCCTGTTTCCTCATTGATAAAACAGGAACAATATCTGTGTGCTCAGTTTCACAGTCCAATGAGATAAAGATTGCAAAAGACAACAACAGAGGAAGAAGGAGAGTCAGGAATAGGAGAAGGATATGAAAGGTGTGGCTAAATGCCTCCACGAACAACTGCCTCCTTTGCCATGAGATCAGAAAAACTGGATGGTACCCAAGTACCATTCCTGGACATTTTGATTAAAGATTTCACAGCAGAATCCTGATCAAAAGAGGGAAAATGCAGAACAGAATTTGAAATTCTCATGAACTCTCGACTTTCTGGAGCCACAGAAGGTGGATAAGCTCCTGAAACTATTGTCCAGAGATAACCTTTGAACCCTGAACCAAACATATCCTCTGAAGTCTCCTTAAAACCGAACAGTTGTTTAGCTTAACTGGTTAAAAAAACAAAAAAAAACAAAAAAAACTCTACCTTGAGCATTACGATCTTTAAAGAGCTATCCATATGGGATCAAATTGACAACAGCAACTTGAAAGACTGAATGGGAATCTTAAGGCAGTTAATTTATGTTAATGATGGAGGAACAACTCAAAAAAGAAGGATGAGAATGGTTGCACAACTCAAAGAAAGTAATCGATGTCGCTAAAAGGTTCATGTAGAAACTATTGAATTGGTGTGTTTTGCAGTATATATTCTCAACAATAAAATTTAAATAAAAAAGAATGTGAAAGGCAAAGTCTCACCATCATCATGATAATAGATTTATTGAGCACTTATGTGCTAAGAGCTGACATCAATGATCTCATTTATTCCTCTCCATATCCCTAGGAGGTGGACATTGCTGTTATTCCCATTATATAGATAAGGAAATGGAGAACCCAAGGAACGCTCTGAAGAGCACATAGTTAGCCTCTGACAAAGCTGGGATTCAAATCCAAGCTGTCAGACTTCAAAACTCAAGCTCCTAACCGTCTTCCATTTTGTACAGCACTAACAAAGCTTTTTGCCAGTTGTCTGTGAAGCTGCCAGGTGAGGCCTCCTGCAGTGGCCTGGCTGGAGAGACAGAGCTCTGCACCCCCACCCCCAGGATCAAGGACAAAGGCTTTTTAACTCCTCACCAAGTCTGAGTCAGCATCACAGACCTCGAATCCTTGAGGGGAATGGCACCGGAGCAGCTCCAGAACAGGGAGAGGGGAAGGTCTCTTGGCACCCACTCCCTGTATTTCACCCATTTGATATAATTGCTTCATCCATATTTAAATCCTATGATGGAGAAGCTCTTGCCTATAGGCCCAGTGAGACCCTAAAAGCATTATAGTCTCACTATGTGCCTCACTCCTGTGCATCCTCAGCGCACAGAGATGCTGGGAAACTGGGTCAGCTCTGGCTGTGGAGGAGAAGTCGGGTGGGTGTGTGGGCCTGGGGGTCTGGTTCCGAGCTTTCTAGCTGGGGCATCCTCCAGATGAGCTGGTGGGCCAAAGATGGGCCGTGGAAGGGTAAGTGAGCAGGGAGCTGGGACAAGAAATCGGCAGGTGGGTCTGGAATGTGAAGACGTGTGTGATGGTCTATCACAGGGTTTCCCAAAAACAGAAATAGAGGTGTTTTGTGGTAAAATGCCAAGTTAAACAAAATGAAAATGGTTTATTTGCTGTAGGATGTCTCAGGATCTTTATATGTTAGTGAGGATTGTGATGCTAAGAGGAACTGTTACAGTGTTTCTCAAACTCTTGTTCATGGTACCCCTTTTTCTTGGAGGATCTGGAAGGATTGAGGTTCCTCTGAACACTCTTTGGGAATTGCTGGTCTATGTCAAAAGCTACCTAAGAGGTTGCCCTTTCTCTTTGCTTCCCTCCCTTTCTGCTCTGTCTTCTTCCTCTAGTACTCCAGCTTGCATAATACCCGTTAAATCACAGAAGAACACTTGGCTCTCACCTGTGGGCATGGGGGATTTGTCGAGCTATGCAGGGTCACAAGAAAATAAAACTTCTTTACTTGCCACTCAAGGCTAGAGTCTGGCTCCAAATTTAGAACCCAAGACTCCCCCCACCCCCTGCCCCCAGCATTGAGACCTTCCTGCTTCAGTCAGGCCCCTCTCCTCACTGTCCCAGCACAGGTGTGAGCATGCCTTCCCCTGAGCCTTTGCTTTGGCTGGAATACTTTTCTTCCCTCTTCTTCGCTACCTCCTCCAGGTAGCCTTCCAGTCTTGCCTCTGAAGCCCCTGGGTGTGGCAGCAGAAACAGAGGGAAGGTGAGAAGCCCTAAATGTTAGTTTTAAATGATTGTAAAACCACCCCTTATATGGCCTTGGAGACTATAACTGGGGACACCTAAGAGGAATAAATTTATCAATAACTCAAATGGAGATCCAACAGCCTCAGGAAATGGACCAAGAACCATGTCAGGATGCCTGATATAGGCTTGTCCTCCTCAGATAATTCCATTTTTCCTTTTAACTTTTTATTGTGGAAAATTTCAAACATATACAAAAGTAGAGAAAATATTATCATGATAGCCCATACAGCTCACTCAGCTTCCAGAGGTAACAACACACGTCCAATCTTGTTCTATTTCTACACCCACCCACTCTCCCATATGGTTTTGAAGGAAGCCCCAGACACCATATACTCTATCCATATTTATCTCTGTACACTTCTCTACTATTTCTTTTACATAACCATAAAACCATTTCCCCACTGAAAATTAATAATAAATCCTTAATATCATCAGCTATCTAGTGGCTGTTTGCATTTCCAGTTGTCTTAGAAGTGTCTTAATATTATTTATTTTATGGTTTGCTTGAATCAGGATTGGCATCTAGTGCTGCCGTAACAGAAATACCCCAAGTGGATGGCTTTAACGAAGAGAAGTTTATTCTCTCACAGTCTAGTAGGTTACAAGTCCAAATTCAGGGTGTCGGCTCCAGGGGAAGGCTTTCTCTCTCTGTCGGCTCTGGAGGAAGGTCCATGTCCTCAACCTTCCCATGGTTGAGGAGCTTCTCAGGCACAGGGACCCCATGTCCAAAGGACGCGCTCTGCTCTTGGTGCTGCTTTCTTGGTGGTATGAGGTCCTCAACTCTCTGCTTGCTCCCCTTTCCTTTATCTCTTGAGAGATAAAAGGTGGTGCAGGCCACACCCCAGGGAAACTCCCTTTACATTGGATCAGGGAGGTGACCTGAGTAAGGGTGGTGTTACAATCCCACCCTAATCCTCTTAACATAAAATTACAATCACAAAATGGAGGACAACCACAGAATACTGCAAATCATAGCCTAAGTAAGTTGACACTATTTTTGGGGGGACACAATTCAATCCATGGCAGGATTCAAATAGGATTTGTTGGCATGTCTAAGTCTCTTTTAATGCGTAAGTTGCCTCTCCATCCCTCTATCTTTTAGAAATTCCTTCGTTAAAGAAACCAGACTGTTCGTCTTGTGGTTTTCCACAGTCTAGATTTTGCCAATTGCATCCCTATGGTGTCATTTAGCACATTCCTCTCTCCTCAGTATTTTCTATAAACTGACAATTAGATTTCGAGGCTTGATCAGATTCCCATTTGGCATTTTTAACAAGCCAACCTCATGAGGCTGAATGCTTCTATCAGCAGGCACAAGAAGCCTGGCCGCCTCCAGTTTGGGGATGTTAGCAGCCCTCAATGTTCAATGCCTGCATCTATTAAACCATCTGAGGTTGCAAAATTGTGAGATTCTAATCCTATCATCCCTTCCTCAGTTCTTAGCTGGAAGACTTCTAAAAAGAGAAATATCCCCTCCTCTACTATTTGGGGACCCAGTGGTACAGTTTGTATGGGAAAGGCGGGATAAATGCTTGATTCCTTCCTTTTATTTACCAACTAATTACCTTTTAATGGAGTGATGCTAGCAATTAACATTTAGAGAGCGCTTACAGATCACCAGACTTTTTATAAACGCTATCTCATTTAATTATCACAATTAGCCCTATGAGGTAGACAGGACAGATGGTCTTATTATTTTTTTTTAAATCTTTTATTTATTTATTTTGCAGATGAAACAACTGAGGTCCAGAGAAGTTAAGCAACTTGCCTGAACTCATCCACCTACTAGAATAATGATTGCCAACAAACAGTGAGCCCTTATTCCCTGCCAGCACTGTTCTCATGAATTAACACGTTTACTTCTTACAACATCTAAGAGAAAGGCGGGGATGATGATTGTCCTCATTTTAGATGGGAAGCCCGAGGCCCAGAGAGGTTAACTAACTTACCCAAGGTCACTTGATAATAAAACCAAACCAAATCCAACCAGTTATTGTTGATTTCGACTCTTAGAGACCCTATAGGACAGAGCAGAACTGCCCCATTGGGTTTCCAAGGAGTGGCTGGTGGATTCGAACTGTTGATCTTTTGGTTAGCAGCCGAGCTCTTAACCACTGTGCCACCAGGGCTCCCTTGATAATAATAGTGATTATTTTTTACTGAGCACTTACTATGGCCATGCTGAGCGCCATCTGTTGTGTAGTAGGTACTTGCCAGGTGCCAGGCACTGTGTCAAATCCTTTACCTGCTTTCGATCATTGACTCTTCATAGCAACCTGAACCTTGCTGCAGATGAGAAGACCGAGGTTCAAAGTGGCTGGGTCACACGCCTGAGGTTGCATTAAAATCTCTAGCCAGTGCAGGGCTGGGACTTGAGCCTAGATCTTCTTACGTGTGTCTGTGACCCTCTCCTCTTCCCCTCCCCAGCACCAGCAGAGGCTCGGACCTGGGAGAGAGAACTTTTCCTGTGGGTAAGTAGCTGCCTCCAGCTTCCTCCCCAACCTCCCCTCACCAACCAGGCAGCCTGAGAGAAGCTGAAGCAGTGTTCAGCATAATTGACAGGAGGAGAGAGAGGCAACAAAAAAAGGGAAGAAACCTCATTGTTTGGCAGAAGAATTAGTGGTTTTAGTGACTCCACAACGTCCCCAGATGTCGCAGTCTCGGCCTCTAATTGCAATTCTCCACCACTTTTCTCCCAGAGTGGGAATATTAAGCGCACTCAGCTGACAACAGATTGAAAGGACAGGAGGCTCTTGGCCCAGCTAGGGGAGGTGGGAGAGGCTCTGTGGGCCTGCAGTGGTAGGGGGCCTTGCCCAAGAGGCCGGCGTTGGCCCGGCTCACCCTTGGTGCCCATGAGGCACCATCACAAAGCCCTAGATCCTAATGGCCTCCATAATAACTGCGCCTCCGGGCCGAGGATGCTGGCACCACAGGCTGGCATGAGCAGTTATCGACAGGGTCCTTAAAGGGCCGCTACCCCTTCCTAAAGCGATGCTGCGGCCCTCTTCCTAAACAGAGAGAGGCCCTTTGGAAGGAGATGGGGGGAAGGTAGGAGGAGGAAAAACAAGAATCCAATTAAACCCTCAGTTCAAGCAGAGTAAATGAATTTGACTTTAGGTGATCAAGAGGGAGAAAACTTCTAATTAGACACACAGCAGTCCCGGGGCTGAGCACACTCGTGACCCGCCTCGTGCCCGCCCCCGTCACTTTTTAGATAAATGGTAAGGATTAGCGTGAGATGTCATTAAAATCCGTCAATCCGCGCAACACTTGCTGCTGAGGAGGTTTGCTGACTCCACTCACCTAGTCTCTCCCTTGTCAGGAGCTTCTCCCCTCTCCTAGTTTCTGTGTTCCCATAGGCTCCTGCCACCAGCCAATCCTTTTTGAGCAGGAGGAGGACCAGGCAGAGGGGCAGCACCTAGGGTGGGGAGAAGTGCGTTTCTTCTCCAAAGGCTGAGAGAGGGTTGGAAGAACAGGCGTATCTGGCCAAGCAAATTGGCCAGAGGTTGCAAACTGGAGGCCCGAGGGCTATATCTGGCCCACAGATGTGCTCAGCAATTTGAGATGAGCATTTCAAGGCCTAGGGCCTATGAAATATTTTCAAGGGAATTCACCTTTCCAAAAACCTTAATATTTCACATAAATATTTGGATTTTATAGTTCCTTTTGAAAAATTGAAAACCTGGCAATAACCAAAAAACCAGTTGCCTTCGAGTCAATTCTGACTCACGATGACCCAGTGTGTGTCAGAGTAGAACCGTGCTTCATAGGTTTTTCAATGGCTGATATTTTGCAAGTAGGTGGCCAGGTCTTCTGAGGCACCTCTGGGTGGATTCCAACTGCCAACTTTTTGAGTAGTAGCCAAATGTGTTCAATAATCAATTGCACCACCCAGGGACTCCTAGACCTGGCAATACTGTACCTGTATTCCTATACAACAATAAGTAACTCAAACCGAATAGCGGCTGCCAATTTAGACAGGATGCTGTGCCCAGCTTGTCAAGTCTCCCATCCGGCCTGACTCACTCAAATGTGCTACCTCTTGGCCCCTGTGGCCTTTGAGTTTGCATTTGAGCTCTGATCTAGGTCTTTAGTATACAGGTTAGGGGAGCTGCCTAGGGATCCACCACAGCCCTCAGCCTGTAAAATCCTTCCTTGTATGGAGTCCCAAGCCTTCTTCAAGGTGCCATTCAAATGCCACCTCACCCAGGAAGCGTTTCCTGTCTCCCCAGAAGGAATATTTCTCTCTCTGCTCTGTTTTCTGACTCACTCAGTGTCTGCCTCCATATAGCACCTCTCCGGTCTGTGCGTTTTGAAGCCACCTATGTCACTGGGCTTTGAGCTGCTTCTTAAGATTAGAAACCAGGTCCCATTTGTCATCTCCTTCCAAGCACCCAGCATAGGGAGGGCCTGACTCAGGGTACTCACCCAGTGATTGAAGTGTGGATTGAAGGGAACTGACCACATCCTGAGGAACAACCAAGTGACCAAGGCCATCTTTGCCTCTTGCCCAGCCCCCTTTTAAGAAAAAACCGCCCCTATTCCTTTCATAAGCTCCAGAACTCCTGGCTGAAGCCCCTTCCCAGAGGCAAACTAGTTGCCATTAAGTCATGTGTGTCAGAGTAAAATTGTCCTCCATAGGATTTTCAACGGCTGATTTTTTAGAAGTACATTGCCAGGCCGTTCTTCAGAGGTGCCTCTGTGGGGATTCCAGTGAACAGCCTTTTGGTTAGCAGCTGAGCTATTTCTCTCTCTGGAGAGAGAGAGGAACTCCCCAAGGAACTCCCATTCACAAAAAGGTGTTTGGGGATTAGCATATCATAGAGGCCTGGGGAAATCACCTTTCAAATGAGGGCAATGACAAGCAATGCTTAACACAACAGAAAGATGGGCTAATGGTGGAATTTCAGGCACGTCACAGTGGATGGGTAGGGCGGACACCCTTTTTGAAAGTGATATTACCAAGGAACTCATAGGCTATTTATTCAGTGACATGTACAGGCCATGGTTTGTGTTATAGCTAATCTGCTTCCCTTGCTTGGCTATGACCCAGTGTCACTGGATGGCTGGGCATTTCACCTGAATAAGGTCTTTGGGTGGGACAAATGATTTGCACTTGACTACTGTCATGGATTGAATTGTGTCCTTCAAAACTATGTGTCAACTTGGTTAGGCCATGATTCCCAGTATTGTGTGATTGTCCACCCTTTTGTCATCTAATGTGATTTTCCTATGTGCTGAGTGGCGTAGTGGTTAAGAGCTATGGCTGCTAGCCAAAAGTTCGACAGTTTGAATCCACTAGGTGCTCCTTGGAAGCTCTATAGGGCAGTTCTACTTTGTCCTATAGGGTTGCTATGAGTCGGAATGGACTTGATGGCAGTGGGTTTGGTTTGGTTTTATCATGTTAATGAGGTAGGATTAGCAGTAGTTATGTTAATGAGGCAGGACTCAATCTACAAGATTACAATGTGTTTTAAGCCAATCTCTTTTGAGATATAAAAGAGAGAAGCCAGCAGAGAGACATGGGGACTTCATACCACCAAGAAACGAGAGCCAGTAGAACAGCGCATCCTTTGGACTAAGGATCTCTGAGCCAAAAAGGTCCTAGACTGGGGAAGATTGATGATAATGACCTTTCTCCAGAGACAACAGAGAGAAAAAGCCTTCCCCTGGAGTTGGCACCCTGAATTCTGACGTCTAACCTCCTAAACTGTGAGAGAATAAATTTCTCTTTGTTAAAGCCATCGACTTGCGGTATTTCTGTTATAAAAAAAACACCCAGTGCCGTCAAGTCAATTCTGATTCATAGCGACCCTATAGGACGGAGTAGAACTGTCCCATAGAGTTTCCAAGGAGTGCCTGGAGGATTCGAACTGCCGACCCTGTGGTTAGCACTAAATAACTAAGACAACTACTAACCTAAAGGGGGGTGGTTTGAACCCCAACAGTGGTGACTCAAAAGAAAGTCTTGGCAGTCCACTACAACTAGATGGTGCCCGGCTACCACCACCGACTGCTCTGGCAGGGATCACAATAGACAGTCCTAGACAGAGCTGGAGAAAAACTTAGAACAAAATTCTAACTCAAAAAAGAAAGACCAGACTTGCTGACCTGACAGAGACTGGAGAAACTCTGAGAGTATGCCCTCGGGACACCCTTTCAGCTCAGCAAGGTAGCCACTCCCGAGGTTCATCCTTCAGCCGAAGATTGGACAGGCCCATAAAACAAAATGAGACGAAAGGGGCACACCGGCCAGGGGCAGGGATTGGAAGCAGGTGGGAATAAGAAAGCTGGTAATAGGGAACCCAGGGTTGAGAAGGCAGAGTGTTGATATGTCGTGGGATTGTTAACCAACGCTGTAGAACAATGTGTGTACAGACTGTTTAATGAGACACTAGTTTGTTCTGTAAACCTTCATCTAAAGTACGACAAAAAATTATTTAAAAGAAAGAAAAAGAAAGGCTTGGCAATGCACTTCCATAAGGATTACAGCCAAGAAAACCCTGTGGAGTGATACTACTTTGTCACACATGGGGTCACCATGAGTTGGAATTGACTCGATACCAACAGGTTATCTGAGCTTCAGCATTCTCATATAAAAATGATGATGGCAATGACTTCGACACACTTCTTCTGCACATTAAAAATGAAACACAACTTTTCCACGTGACCAAGCAATTTCAGTCCTAGATATCTATCTAAAAGATATTAAAACATACATTCACCCAAAGATTTACATGGGACCATTCATAGCAGCATTATACGCAATAGCCAAGACTGAAAACAACCTAAATGCCCATCAGCTGGTGAGTGGACAGGCAAAATGCGGCATAGCCATATAATGGAATACTGTTGTTGTTAGATGCCATTGAGCCATGGGGGCCCCATGTACAACAGAGCAAAAAGTTGCATGGTCCTGTGTCATCTCCATCATTGTTAATATGCTCAAGTCCATTGTTGTAGCCACTGTGTATTTTGTGTGCCTTCCAGCCTAGGGGGTTCATCTTCCAGCACCATACTGGACAATACTCTGTTGTGGTTCATAGGGTTTTCACTGGCTAATTTTTGGAATTAGATCATCAGGCCTTTCTTTCCAGTCCGTTTTAGTCTGGAAACTCTGCTGCAATCTGTCCTCCAGGGGTGACCCTGTCGATATTTGACATGCTGGTAAGGCATAGCTTCCGGCATCATAGCAACATGCAAGCCACCACAGGATGAATTAACAGGTGGGTGGGGGAATGGAATACTATCCAGCAATAAACAGGAGTGAACTACTGATAAAAACGAGACCATGGATGAACCTCGAAAACATGCTGCGTGAAAGAAACCGGATCCAAGAGACCACACATTACTTGATTCCATTTACGTGAAATTTCTAGAAAAGGAAGATCTATAGAAACAGCGAAGGAGTCCTGGTGGTGCAGTGGTTAAGTACTCAACTGGTAACTGAAAGGTCACCAGTTCGAACCCACCAGTCACTCCGTGGAGAAAGGTGTGGCAGTCTGCTTCTGTAAAGATTATATAGCCTTGGAAACCCTATGGGACAATTCTACTCTGTCCTATAAGGTCACTAGGAGTTGGAATCGACTCTACTGCAATGTTTTGTTTTTTTAATTTTTATAGAAGCAAAAAAGAGAGCAGTGGTTGCCTGGAGCAGAGGGGTGGAAACAGGCTTTGACATATATGGGAAGGATCTTACTGGGGTGATGAAAATGTTCTAAAACTGATATATGATGACGGTTGGACAACTCGGTAAATGTATTAAAAATCATTGCATTGTACACTTGAAGTTGGTGAATTTTATGACATGTAAAAGACTCCTCCACAAAATTGTAAAAAAATAGTTTCTGCACAGGGTGGTGGTGAGACTCACCTGAGAGAACACACATTTTGTACCTGGTTGAGTCTCTGGCGTACCCCAGGTGCTTCGTAAATGCCGGTTCTGTATTTTCCTTCATGAGAACTGTCTTTGGCCCAAGACAGTTTCAGTGATGGACGTAAACAGCTTGTGATTTCTGGATTCCATCTGAGGCCTTGCTTTAAGGACATCACTTACAATTCTAGGTCTCATCCCTCTATAATCAGCCGTGCTGGTGCAAGGGGTTAAACACTCAGCTGCTAATCAAAAGGTTGGAGGTTCAAGCCCACTCAGCGGCTCAGTGGGACAAAGACCTGGTGGTCTGCTTTTGGAAAGGCTGATGTTGTTGTGAGGTGCCACTGAGTTGGTTCCGACTCATAGCGACCCTATGTACAACCGAACGATACACTGCCCGGTACCACGTCATCCTCACAATCTTGCTGTGTTTGAGCCTATTGTTCCAGCCACTGCTTCAATTCATCTCCTTGAGGGTCTTCCTTTTTCGATGACCCTCTACTTTACCAAGCACGATGTCCTTCTCCAGGGACTGGTCCCTCCTGACAACATGTCCAAAGCACATGAGGCAAAGTTTCACTATTCTCACTTCCCAGGAGCGTTCTTGCTGTATTTCTTCCAAGACAGGCTTGTGCGTTCTTCTGGCAGTCCATGGTATATTCAATATTCTTCGCCAACGCCATAATTCAAAGGCATCAATTCTTCAGTCTTCCTTATTCATTGTCCAGCTTTCACATGCATATGATATGATTGAAAATACCATGGCTTGGGTCAGGCACACCTTAGTCCTCAAAGTGACATTTTTGCTTTTTAACACTTTAAAAGAGGTCTTTTGCAGCAGATTTGCCCAGCGCGATGAGTCTTTTGATTTCTTGACTGCTGCTTCCATGGGCTTTGATTGTACATCCAAGTAAAATGAAAACCTTGACAACTTCAATCTTTTATTCATTTATCATGACGTTACTTATTGGTCCAGTTGTGATGATTTTTGTTTTCTTTATTTTGAGGTATAATCCATACTGAAGACTATCGTCTAAAGATTACAGCCTAGAAAACCCTATGATGTAGTTCTACTCTGCCCTGTAGGGTCGCTTTTTGTCAGAATCAACACACAACCACATCCCTCCAGACTCCATTAACCACATGCCCTGTTAATCCTTCTTCTTTAATGTCCCTTGTACCTGCCTCTTCCTGTTGCCTCCATCACCCCTGACTCTTTCTGCCGCTTTTCTGAACCATTGTAACAGCCTGTCTTAGTTTCCTAGTGCCGCTGTAACAGAAATAGCACAAGTGGGTGGCTTGTGAACAGAAATTTATTTTCTCACAGTCTGGAGGCTAGAAGCCCAGATCAGGGTATTAGCCGTGTTGATTCCTTCCTTGTCGGTGCCCTGGCCCTTTCTTGGTTCCTTGGTGATCTTCACATGGCATCTGTCTCCCCAATGTATATGTCTCTGTGTCTTATCTGCTCTTTTTATAATTCAGAAGTGATTAGGTTTAGGATCCACTCTACACTGGTAGGATTGAAGCAGATTAATTGATTGCATTACATTAAATTACATTATAGAAAGGGATTGTATTACCTTGCATGTAATGTAATTACATTACATTAGATCATAACCACAGGTAAAAGGACCAGGATTTCAACACACATTTTCAAGGGCACAATTCAGTTGGTAACACCTTCCTTGCCACTGGGTTCTGCCCCTTTCTCACCTGTCCTGCACATGCTGCCACACTGCTATTCTCAAGCCTCTACACTCAAACCTTTTGGTTCCCCAGTGGCTGAAGGAGAAAATAGGGGAAGGCAGAAAGAGGGAGGGAAGCTTTCCTCTGTCCCACCGTAAAATGACCTCCTCCCTGGCCCTGGAACTGGCTTCCTGTTCCCCACCGGTACAATTTTGCCTGTGCCCTTCCTCCTGCTTGGACAGGGTTCCCAACAATCCCAATGTTGATCTTACACCCCCGTCTGAGCCCTGGATGTCAGTGACATTCATTTAGGAGGAGGGAGGGTTTTGGAGCTAGACAGACAGAGGTGGTTCCAGTGCTGGTTCTGCTGGCTAGGAGCTAAGACACGTACATGTCCTGAGCTCAGCTTCCTCCTATGTAAGATGAGTGTAGTATTTAAATACATAACACATTGTTATGGATTGAATTGTGTCCCCCAAATATATGTGTTGTAAATCTTAACCTCTGTGTCAGTGGTTATAATCCCATTTGTGAATAGATTGTCTTTGTTATGTTAATGACACAGGATTAGTGTAGGCTGTATCTTGAGTCAATCTCTTTTGATATATAAAAGAGATTAAACAAGCAAGCAGAGATGGAGGAAGAGAGATGCCAAGCATATGAAGATCATCCAGGAGCAGAAGCCCAAAGAGACAAGGACTTTTCTCCAGAGCTGAGAAAGAGAAAGCCTTCCTCTAGAGCCAGCACCCTGGTTTTGAACTTCTGGCCTCCTAAACTGTGAGAAAATACATTTCTGGTTGTTAAAGCCATTTACTTGTGGTATTTCTATTATTGCAGCACTTTTTTTTTTTTTTAGATAACTAAGACAGGATTTGGTACTGAACAGTAGGGTGCTTCTCTAACAGATACCTAAAATGGGGAAGTGGTTTTGGAACTGCGTAATGAGTAGGGGCTGAAAGAGTTTTAAGGTGCCTGATAGTAAAAGTCTGGATTGCTTTGAAGAGACTGTTAGTAGAGTTATAGACGTCAAATGAAATCCTGGTGAGGGCTCATAAGGAAGATGAGCGCACTATAGAGAATGCGTATGGTATCAGCAATCAAATGCTACTAGAAATGTGGATGGTAATTGTGCTTCTGGTGAGGCTTTAAGGAAAACGATGAACGTGTGATTGAACAATAGAGGAAGGGAGATGTTTTTATGTGGTTACAAAGAACCTGTCTGAATTAGTTCAAATGTTTGGTGGAACATAGAACTTGGAAGTGATGAACTTGGATATCTGGCTGATGAGATTTCTAAGCAAGATCTTGAAGGGGCCATGTGGTTCCTCCTTGCTGCTTATAGTAAAATGCAAGAGGAAAGAGATGGATTTAAAAACCAACTATGGAAAATGAAAACAGAACTTAAAGATTTGGAAAATTCTGTTGCACAAGCTAAGGGCACGTGTCCTAGAATTTGCAACAAGGATGTGACAATACAATCTTTTGTTAAAGAGATTAAGCCCGTGACTGGTAGATCTAACCAACTACCACAGTTTGGACTGAAGAGAACAGAGATAGAATGAAAGGAAAGAATGCTCTTTGTCTCTTGGAATTCTACAGACAGGAAACAGGCCAAAGGAGTTACATCTTGTCCTCCAAAATAGAAAAGGACTGTCCCTGGAGCAGCTCAGATATCATCAGAACTGTTAGAAGGAGCATGGGAAGCAGGGCCTTCTTGATTTCAAAGGGTGGGGCCAAGGTCTCCTGGATCTCAAAGGGTGGGGCCACAGCCTCCTAGATTTCAAAGAGTCAGATCTTCACCAACTCAGTTCCGAAGTGTAAGGTTGCCATTAAAGTGTGCTAGGGGGATGGGCAGCTGCCCAAAGCTGAGGGAGAGGGGATTCCATGGCCAAGGGGCAGAAGAACAAGGCCTGCCAGATCTGAGGGTGTGGGATTGCCACTCAGATGGACTAAGAGAGTGGGGCTGCCAAAGATGAGGGAGCAGAGATGCCGTTCCAGGCCTGAAAAGTGGAGGTGAAACCCAGGGTGAGGGGACTCCACATAGAATCCAGAGGACATGGCCAACACCCAGAGTCTGGAGAGTGGGGCCATTGCCCAGATGGTCTCAGAGAACAGAGGATTATTTTCAAGCCTTCAGAACTAATGTAAATTATTCTGTTATGTTTCATTTGGACTTGCTTAGTGCCCATTATCTCTTCTTTCCCTCCGATTTCTCCCATTTGTAATGGAAATGTCTACTTTGTGCCTGTTCCACCATCATACTTTGGAAACAGATAACTTGTAATTTAGATTTCACAGGTTCACAGATGAAGAAGAATTTTGCCCTAGGATGGAATACATCTAAAGTTTCACCCATATTTGGTTTAGATGATTCAGAAGATGAGATTTTGGACTTGGAGTTGATTTAAGACTTGTGGGATGATGTGATAGGGTGAACGTGTTTTGCATGTGGCAAGGATGTGTATTTTGGGGGGCCAAAATGTTATGGATTAAATTGTGTCCCCCAAAAATATGTGTTGTAAATCCTAACCTCTCTGCCTGTGCTTATAATCCCATTTGGGAATGGGTTGTCTTTTTTGTGTTAACGACTTGGGATTAGTGAAGGGTGTGTCTTAAGTCAATCTCTTTTTAGATATAAGAGAGATTAAACAAGCAAGCCAAAGAAGAAGAGAGGGGGTAGGATAGATGTCAAGACACACAGAGATCTCCAAGAAACCAGGAGGCAGGAGGTGAAGAGACAAAGACCTTCCTCTAGAACCAACAGAGAGAGAAAGTCTTCCCCTACAGTCGGCACCCTGAATTTGGACTTTTAGCCTCCTAAATTGTAAGAAAATAAATCTCTGTTTGTTGAAGCCACCTACTTGTGGTATTTATGTTAGAGTAGCACTAGATAACTAAGATACACATAAAAACCAAAAAAAACAAACCCATTGCCACTGAGTCAATTCCGACTCGTGGTGACCCCATGTGCTACAGAGTAGAGGTGCTCCATAGGGTTTTCTCTGCTGCAGTCTTTTTGAAAGCCCATCTCCAGGGTTTTCTTACGTGATGTCACTGTGTGGGTTCACACCACCAACCTTTAGGATGGTGTTTTTGATTTGTTAAAATTTGATTCTGACTCATAGTGACTCTATGTACAACAGAAAGAAACACTGCCCAGTCCTGGGCCATTCTCACAATCATTACAACATTTGAGCCCATTGTTGTAGTCACTGCACCAATCCATCTCCTTGAAGGCCTTCCTCTTTTTTGCTGATGCTCTACTTTACCAAGCATGATGTACTTCTCTAGGGACTGGTCCCGCAGATAACATGTCCAAAGTATGTGACGTGAAGTCTCACCATCTTTGCTTCCAAGGAGCATTCTGGCTGTACTTCTTCCAAGACAGATTTGTTTGTTCTTCTGGAAGTCCATAGTATATTCAATATTCTTCACCGGCACCATAATTCAAAGGCGTCCATCCTTCTTTGGTCTTCATTATTTATTGTCCAACTTTCACATGCATATGAAGTGATTCAAAATATCATGGCTTGGGTCAGGGGCATCTTAGTCCTCAAAGTGACATCTTCACTTTTTAACACTTTAAAGAGGCCTTTTGTAGCAGATTTATCCAATGCAATATGTCATTTGATTTCTTGACTGATGCTTCTGTGGGCATTGGTTGTGGATCCAATTACAATGAAATCCTTGACAACTTCAATATTTTCTCTGTTTATCACGATGTTGCTTAATGGTCCATTTGTGAGAATCTTTGTTTTCTTTATGTTGATGTATAATCCATATTGAAGGCTGTGGTCTTTGATCTTCATCGGTAAGTGCTTCATGTCCTCTTCACTTTCAGCAAGCAAGACTGTGTCATCTGCATATCCCAGGTTGTTAACGAGTCTTCCTTCAATCCTGATACCTCATTCTTCTTCATATAGTCCAGCTTCTCAGATTATTTGCTCAGCATACATATTGAATAAGATTGGTGAAAGGATACAGCCGTGATGTACACCTTTCCTGATTTCAAACCATGCGGTAGCCTCTTGTTCTATTTGAACAACTTCCTCTTGGTCTATGTACAAGTTTCTCACGAGCATAGTTAAGTGTTCTGGAATTCCCATTCTTCACAACATTCTCCATAATTTGTTATGCTGCACACAGTCAAATGCCTTTGCATAGTCAATAAAACACAGCTTTTGCTTTCAATGAAAATCCATCTGACACCAGCAATGATACCCCTCGTTTCACATCCTCTTCTGAATCTGGCTTGAATTTCTGGCAGTTCCCCGTGGATGAACTGCTGCAACTGTTTTTGAATTATCTTCAGCAAAATTTTACTTGGATGTGATATTAATGAAGTTGTTCGCCAGTTTCCACATTCTGTTGGGTCACCTTTCTTTGGAATGGGTACTAATACAGATCTTTTCCAATCGGTTGGCCAGGTCTTCCAAATTTCTTGGCATAGACAAGTAAGCACTTCAGTGTTGCATGCATTTATTGAAACATCTCAATTGGTATTTCATCAATTCCTAGAGGCTTGTTTTTTTCCAGTGCCTTCAGTGCAGCTTGGAATTCTTCCTTCAATACATTGGTTCTTGATCATACGCTACTTCCTGAAATGTTTGAATGTCAGCTAATTCTTTTTGACACCATGAGTCTGTGTATTCTTTCCATCTTCTTTTAATACTCCCTGAGTCAATCAGTATTTTGCCTATAAACCCACCCACTGCCGTTGAGTCGATTCCGACTCATAGGGGCCCTATAGGACAGAGTAGAACTGCCCCATAGGGTTTCCAAGGAGTGCCTGGTGGATTTGAACTGCCGAACTTTTGGTTAGCAGCCATTGTACTTAACCACTACACCACCAGGGTTTCCATTTTGCCTATAGAATCCTTCAAAACTGCAACTTGAAGCTTGAGTTTTTTCTTCAGTTCTTTTAACTTCAGAAATGCTTAAACGTGTTCTCCCCTTTTGGTTTTCTAACTCCAGGTCTTTGCATATTTCATTATAATACTTAACTTTGTTTTCTTAAGCTGCCCTTTGAAATCTTCTGTTCAGCTCTTTTACTTCATCATTTCTTCCATTTGCTTTAGCTACTCAACATTCAAGAGCAAATTTCAGAGTCTCTTTTGACATCCATTTTGATCTTTTCTTTCATTTCTGTCTTTTTAATGACTTCTTGCTATCTTCTTGAAAGATATTCTTGATGTCATCCCACAACTCATCTGGTCTTCAGTCATTAGTGTTCAATGTGTCAAATCTATTCTTTTTTTTTTTTTTAACTTTTATTGAGCTTCAAGTGAATGTTTACAAATCAAGTCAGACTGTCACATATAAGTTTATATACATCTTACACCGTACTCCCACTTGCTCTCCCCCTAATGAGTCAGCCCTTCCAGTCTCTCCTTTTGTGACAATTTTGCCAGCTTCCAACTCTCTCTATCCTCCCATCCCCCCTCCAGACAGGAGATGCCAACACAGTCTCAAGTGTCCACCTGATATAATTAGCTCACTCTTCAACAGCATCTCTCACCCACCCACTGTCCAGTCCCTTTCATGTCTGATGAGTTGTCTTCGGGGATGGTTCCTGTCCTGTGCCAACAGAAGGTTTGGGGACCATGACAGCCGGGATTCCCCCAGTCTCAGTCAGACCATTAAGTATGGTCTTTTTGTGAGAATTTGGGGTCTGCATCCCCCTGATCTCCTGCTCCCTCAGGGGTTCTCTGTTGTGCTCCCTGTCAGGGCAGTCATCGATTGTGGCCGGGCACCAACTAGTTCTTCTGGTCTCAGGATGATGTAGGTCTCTGGTTCATGTGGCCCTTCCTGTCTCTTGGGCTCTTAGTTGTCGTGTGACCTTGGTGTTCTTCATTTTCCTTTGCTCCAGGTGGGTTGAGACCAATTGATGCATCTTAGATGGCTGCTTGTTAGCATTTAAGACCCCAGACGCCACATTGTAAAGTGGGATGCAGAATGTTTTCATAATAGAATTATTTTGCCAATTGACTTAGAAGTCCCCTTAAACCATGGTCCCCAAACCCCCGCCCTTGCTCCGCTGACCTTTGAAGCATTCATTTTATCCCGGAAACTTCTTTGTTTTTGGTCCAGTCCAATTGAGCTGACCTTCCATGTATTGAGTGTTGTCCTTCCCTTCACCTAAAGCAGTTCTTATCTACTAATTAACCAGTAAAAAATCCTCTCCCTCCCTCTCCCTCCCCGCCTCGTAACCACAAAAGTATGTGTTCTTCTCAGTTAATACTATTTCTCAAGATCTTCTAATAGTGGTCTTATACAATATTTGTCCTTTTGCCTCTGACTAATTTCGCTCAGCATAATGCCTTCCAGGTTCCTCCACGTTATGAAATGTTTCACAGATTCGTCACTGTTCTTTATCGATGCATAGTATTCCATTGTGTGAATATACCACAATTTATTTACCCATTCATCCGTTGATGGACACCTTGGTTGCTTCCAGCTTTTTGCTATTGTAAACAGAGCTGCAATAAACATGGGTGTGCATATATCTGTTTGTGCGAAGGCTCTTGTTTCTCTAGGGTATATTCCGAGGAGTGGGATTTCTGGGTTGTATGGTAGTTCCATTTCTAACTGTTTAAGATAACGCCAGATAGATTTCCAAAGTGGTTGTACCATTTTACATTCCCACCAGCAGTGTATAAGAGTTCCAATCTCTCCAAGGCTCTCCAACATTTATTATTTTGTGTTTTTTGGATTAATGCCAGCCTTGTTGGATTGAGATGGAATCTCATCGTGGTTTTAATTTGCATTTCTCTAATGGCTAATGATCGAGAGCATTTTCTCATGTATCTGTTAGCTGCCTGAATATCTTCTTTAGTGAAGTGTGTGTTCATATCCTTTGTCCACTTTTTGATTGGGTTGTTTGTCTTTTTGTGGTTGAGTTTTGACAGAATCATATAGATTTTAGAGATCAGGCGCTGGTCGGAGATGTCATAGCTGAAAATTCTTTCCCAGTCTGTAGGTGGTCTTTTTACTCTTTTGGTGAAGTCTTTAGATGAGCATAAGTGTTTGATTTTTAGGAGCTCCCAGTTATCTGGTTTCTCTTTGTCATTTTTGGTAATGTTTTGTATTCTGTTTATGCCTTGTATTAGGGCTCCTAAGGTTGTCCCTATTTTTTCTTCCATGATCTTTATCGTTTTAGTCTTTATGTTTAGGTCTTTGATCCACTTGGAGTTAGTTTTTGTGCTTGGTGTGAGGTATGGGTCCTGTTTCATTTTTTTGCAAATGGATATCCAGTTATGCCAGCACCATTTGTTAAAGACTATCTTTTCCCCAATTAACTGACACTGGGCCTTTGTCAAATATCAGCTGCTCATATGTGGATGGATTTATATCTGGGTTCTCAATTCTGTTCCACTGGTCTATGTGCCTGTTGTTGTACCAATACCAGGCTGTTTTGACTACTGTGGCTGTATAATAGGTTCTGAAATCAGGTAGAGTGAGGCCTCCCACTTTCTTCTTCTTTTTCAGTAATGCTTTGCTTACCCGAGGCTTCTTTCCCTTCCATATGAAGTTGGTGATTTGTTTCTCTATCACCTTAAAAAATGACATTGGAATTTGGATTGAAAGTGCATTCTATGTATAGATGGCTTTTGGTAGAATAGACATTTTTACTATGTTAAGTCTTCCTATCCATGAGCAAGGTATGTTTTTCCACTTAAGTATGTCCTTTTGAATTTCTTGTAGTAGAGCTTTGTAGTTTTCTTTGTATAGGTCTTTTACATCCTTGGTAAGATTTATTCCTAAGTATTTTATCTTCTTGGGGGCTACTGTGAATGGTATTGATTTGGTGATTTCCTCTTCGATGTTCTTTTTGTTGATGTAGAGGAATCCAAGTGATTTTTGTATGTTTTTCTTATAACCTGAGACTCTGCCAAACTCTTCTATTAGTTTCAGTAGTTTTCTGGAGGATTCCTTAGGGTTTTCTGTGTATAAGATCATGTCATCTGCAAATAGAGATAATTTTACTTCCTCCTTGCCAATCCGGATGCCCTTTATTTCTTTGTCTAGCCTAATTGCTCTGGCTAGGACTTCTAGCACAATGTTGAATAAGAGCGATGATAAAGGGCATCCTTGTCTGGTTCCCGTTCTCAAGGGAAATGCTTTCAGGTTCTCTCCATTTAGAGTGATGTTGGCTGTTGGCTTTGCATAGATGCCCTTTATTATGTTGAGGAATTTTCCTTCAATTCCTATTTTGGTGAGAGTTTTTATCATAAATGGGTGTTGGACTTTGTCAAATGCCTTTTCTGCATCAATTGATAAGATCATGTGGTTTTTGTCTTTTGTTTTATTTATGTGGTGGATTACATTAATGGTTTTTCTGATATTAAACCAGCCTTGCATACCTGGTATAAATGCCACTTGGTTGTGGTGAATTATTTTTTTGATATGCTGTTGAATTCTATTGGCTAGAATTTTGTTGTGGATTTTTGCATCTATGTTCATGAGGGATATAGGTCTATAATTTTCTTTTTTTGTAATGTCTTTACCTGGTTTTGGTATCAGGGAGATGGTGGCTTCATAGAATGAGTTGGGTAGTCTTCCGTCATTTTCTATGCTTTGAAATACCTTTAGTAGTAGTGGTGTTAACTCTTCTCTGAAAGCTTGTTAGAACTCTGCAGTGAAGCCGTCCAGGCCAGGGCTTTTTTTTGTTGGGAGTTTTTTGATTACCGTTTCAATCTCTTTTTTTGTTATGGGTCTATTTAGTTGTTCTACTTCTGAATGTGTTAGTTTAGGTAGGTAGCGTTTTTCCAGGAATTCATCCATTTCTTCTAGGTTTGCAAATTTGTTAGAGTACAATTTTTCGTAATAATCTGATATGATTCTTTTAATTTCAGTTCGGTCTGTTGTGATGTGGCCCTTCTCGTTTCTTATTCGGGTTATTTGTTTCCTTTCCTGTATTTCGTTAGTCAGTCTAGCCAATGGTTTATCAATTTTGTTAATTTTTTCAAAGAACCAGCTTTTGGCTTTGTTAATTCTTTCAATTGTTTTTCTGTTCTCTAATTCATTTAGTTCAGCTCTAATTTTTATTATTTGTTTTCTTCTGGTGCCTGATGGATTCTTTTGTTGCTCAGTTTCTATTTGTTCAAGTTGTAGGGACAGTTCTCTGATTTGGGCTCGCTCTTCTTTTTGTATGTGTGCATTTATCGATATAAATTGGCCTCTGAGCACTGCTTTTGCTGTGTCCCAGAGGTTTTGATAGGAAGTGTTTTCATTCTCGTTGCATTCTATGAATTTCCTTATTCCCTCCTTGATGTCTTCTATAACCCAGTCTTTTTTCAGGAGGGTATTGTTCAGTTTCCAAGTATTTGATTTCTTTTCCCTAGTTTTTCTGTTATTGATTTCTAGTTTTATTGCCTTGTGGTCTGAGAAGATGCTTTGCAATATTTCGATGTTTTGGATTCTGCAAAGGTTTGTTTTATGACCTAATATGTGGTCTATTCTAGAGACTGTTCCATGTGCGCTAGAAAAAAAAGTATACTTTGCAGCAGTTGGGTGGAGAGTTCTGTATAAGTCAATGAGGTCAAGTTGGTTGATTGTTGTAATTAGGTCTTCCGTGTCTCTGTTGAGCTTCTTACTGGATGTCCTGTCCTTCTCCGAAAGTGGTGTGTTGAAGTCTCCTACTATAATTGTGGAGGTGTCTATCTCACTTTTCAGTTCTGTTAAAATTTGATTTATGTATCTTGCAGCCCTGTCATTGGGTGCATAAATATTTAATATGGTTATGTCTTCCTGATCAATTGTCCCTTTTATCATTATGTAGTGTCCTTCTTTATCCTTTGTGGTGGATTTAAGTCTAAAGTCTATTTTGTCAGAAATTAGTATTGCTACTCCTCTTCTTTTTTGCTTATTGTTTGCTTAATATATTTTTTTCCATCCTTTGAGTTTTAGTTTCTTTGTGTCTCTAAGTCTAAGGTGTGTCTCTTGTAGGCAGCATATAGATGGATCGTGTTTCTTTATTCAGTCCGAGACTCTCTGTCTCTTTATTGGTGCATTTAGTCTATTTACATTAAGCATAATTATAGATAAATAAGTGTTTAGTGTTGTCATTTTGATGCCTTTTTATGTGTGTTGTTGACAATTTCATTTTTCCACTTACTTTTTTGTGCTGAGACGTTTTTCTTAGTAAATTGTGAGATCCTCATTTTCATAGTGTTTGACTTTATGTTTGTTGGGTCGTTATGTTTTTCTTGGCTTTTATTTTGAGTTATGGAGTTGTTATACCTCTTTGTGGTTACCTTAATATTTACCCCTATTTTTCTAAGTAAAAACCTAACTTGTATTGTTCTACATCGCCTTGTATCACTCTCCATATGGCAGTTCTAAGCCACCTGTATTTAGTCCCTCTTTTTGATTATTGTGATCTTTTACATATTGACTTCAATGATTCCCTGTTATGAGCATTTTTTTTTTAATTAATCTTAATTTGTTTTTGTGATTTCCCTATTTGAGTTGATATCAGGATGTTCTGTTTTGTGACCTTGTGTTGTGCTGGTATCTGATATTATTGGTTTTCTGACCTAACAATAGCCTTTAGTATTTCTTGTAGCTTTGGTTTGGTTTTGCAAATTCTCTAAGCTTGTGTTTATCTGTAAATATCTTAATTTCGTCTTCATATTTTAGAGAGAGTTTTGCTGGATATATGATCCTTGGCTGGCAGTTTTTCTCCTTCATTGTTCTGTATATGTCATCCCATTGCCTTCTTGCCTGCATGGTTTCTGCTAAGTAGTCTGAACTTATTCTTATTGATTCTCCCTTGTAGGAGACCTTTCTTTTCTCCCTGGCTGCTTTTAAAATTTTCTCTTTATCTTTGGTTTTGGCAAGTTTGATGATAATATGTCTTGGTGTTTTTCTTTTTGGATCAATCTTAAATGGGGTTCGATGAGCATCTTGGATAGATATCCTTTTGTCTTTTGTGATGTCAGGGAAGTTTTCTGTCAGCAGATCTTCAACTATTTCTCTGTGTTTTCTGTCCTCCCTCCCTGTTCTGGGACTCCAATCACACGCAAGTTATCCTTCTTGATAGAGTCCCGCATGATTCTTAGGGTTTCTTCATTTTTTTAAATTCTTTTATCTGAATTTTTTTCAGCTATGTTGGTGTTAATTCCCTGGTCCTCCAGATTTCCCAGTCTGCATTCTAATTGCTCAAGTCTGCTCCTCTGACTTCCTATTGTGTTGTCTAATTCTGTAATTTTATTGTTAATCTTTTGGATTTCTACATGCTGTCTCTCTATGGATTCTTGCAACTTATTAATTTTTCCACTATGTTCTTGAACAATCTTTTTGAGTTCTTCAACTGTTTTATCAGTGTGTTCCTTGGCTTTTTCTGCAGTTTGCCTTATTTTGTTTCTGATGTCTTGAAGCATTCTGTAAATTAGTTTTTTATGTTCTGTATCTGATAATTCCAGGATTATATCTTCATTTGGGAAAGATTTTGATTCTTTTGTTTGGGGGGTTGTAGAGGCTGTCATGGTCTGCTTCTTTATGTGGTTTGATATCGACTGCTGTCTCCGAGCCAGTGGTTTATTCTGTAATTGCTCACTGAGTCTCATCTTGTTTTGTTTTCTTTCAATATACGTGGTTGGGCTACTAGATTGTGCTGTCTTGTTTGTTGTAGCCCTTGACTTACTTATGACCTATTACCAGCTGGTTTGGGCTGTTGCCAGATATATATGCCTGAGTCTATTCACTATTCTTGAGTAGAATCTGATTTTGGGTCATCAAGTGTGTGCTGCACCCTAACACCTACCCACCTCGAGAAGTAGTGGTGGTAGTTGTGTGCACCAGATTCTATTAGCAGCTGGGGTTCACCCTCCGGGGGGCAGGATGCTGACAGCCTTCCCCCAAGTGTCAGTGAGGTAGGTGTGTCTCTATTCCTATAGCACCTTGGTGGGAGGGCACTGCAGCTGTACCTTAGGTCCCCAATGCAAGTACCTCTACTGATTGGTAGATGTCACCCTCCCTAGACCCCTAAGGCAAGAGGCTAGGTGGTCTGGGGGGAGCTTCAGCCCTCAGTTCCCTGTGGTGGGTCAGTTAGGGCTCTGTTGAATAAGCAGAGATATCAGACCTGGGAAACTTGTTTTTCCAGAAAATCTGCTAAAAAAAAAAAATGAAGTCAGATCCCTATCAGAACTGCCTTTGGATTATAACCACCACCTTGTTCCCTGTAAGGATGAAAGTCCGAGATTTGGATCATATATGCTTGGCTGTAGCTGGTTCTGTGTTTTTAGTCCAATTAGGGATGGATTTTTGGTCCCTGGGTTTTTTGTGGTTCCTTCTCTCAGGCAGGAAGAATGGGTTAGGAAGAGACCAAAAAAAAAAAAAAAAAAAAAGGGGGGGGAAGCAAAGCCGCTGCGGAGCCGGAGCCGTTCTCCCTCTGGCTCAGGAAATTCCAATGTTAATGAAGCCACCTGGGAAGGGTGGGGGAGGGTTCAGAGAAATAGGAGAGTAGCACCTCGGAATATAGCCAAAGTTGCTTGTCTTGCTTGGAATGACTATTTTATCTGAGATTCCCGAGGGGCGTGTTGCCTATGTGTTCTGGCTGTATGGAGATTGCCCCCGAGGGTCTGGCCCGGTGAAGCCACGGTCAGATCCTCCGCTGCCAGTCCAAAGCCCAGCGTCAAGGTTCCCCGGCTGGGACTCTGCACTCCCAGCTCCAAAATCAGTCGCTGCCTCCCAGGGACTTCTCGTCCCTCCAGCCGCGTCGCTGCGCCACCTCCGCGGACTGGCTGGGCCCCCTCCTGGGGTTAGTTCAGGGGAGTAGGGCTGCGCCCCGTGCTTGTGCTGTGACAGCGCCCATTCAAATGCCCGGCGCCAAGGTTCCCTGGCTGGGACGCTGCACTCCCGGCACCAAAATCAGTCTCTGCCTCCCGGGGACTTCTCCCACCCACCACGTCGCCACGCCACCCGCGCAGACTGGCTGGGCCCCCTTCCGGGGTGAGTTCAGGGGGGTAGGGCTGCGCCCCTTGTTTGCGCTGTCACAAGAATTTGAGTTCAGCTCCCCTGGGCCCAGACCTAAGCCCGGTGCCAAGGTTACCTGACTGGGACGCTGGCTCCAGGCTCCGAAAACAGTCGCTGCTTCCCCATATTTGTTCGTTCTCCGTCTCTAAATCTGTGTTTGTTGTTCAGCATTCGTAGATTGTTATGTATGTGATCGATTCACTTGTTTTTCCGAGTCTTTGTTGCAAGAGGGATCTGAGGTAGCGTCTACCTAGTCCGCCATCTTGACCCCCAGATCTCTCAAATCTATTCTTGAGATGGTCTCTAAATTCAGGTGATATATTCTGAAGGTTGTACTTTGGCTCTCATGGACCTTTTAAAAATTTTCTTCAGCTTCAACTTGAACTTGCATGTGAGTAATTGATGGTCTGTTCCACAGTTGGCCTGGCCTTGTTCTCACTGATGATATTGAGCTTCTCCATCATCTTTTTCCACAGATGTAGTTGATTTGATTCCTGTGTATTCCATCTGGTGAGGTCCATGTGTATAGTCACTGTTTATGTAGTTGAAAAAAAGGTATTTCCAATGAATAGGCTGTTGGTGTTGCAAAATTTTATCATGTGATCTCTGGCGTCATTTCTATCATCAAGGTCGTATTTTCTGACTACTGATCCTTCTTTGTTTCCAACTTTCTCATTCCAACACCAGTAATTATTAATGCATCTTGATTGCATATTTGATCAATTTCAGACTCCAGAAGTTGGTAAAAATCTTTAATTTCTTCATCTTTGGCATTAGTGGTTGGTGTGTAAATTTGATTAATAGTCATATTAACTGGTCTTCCTTGTAGGCGTAAGGATATTATCCTGTCACTGACAGTGTTATACTTCAGGATAGATCTTGAAATTTCAGTATCTATTTAGGATAGTAGTTGAGTGCAAACCATTTGTGCTACCCAGGGACCTTTGTATGTAACACATAGAGCTGGTTGGTGTTTGTCTTGTTCACAGGACTGTAACTCTCCTGAGTGCAGGGACCATAATGCCTCCCCTCCCTACAGCATATAAGCTCCCTGGGACGTAGAACAGTCACTGGCACAAGGTTGTGTTCAACAACTAGTTCACTCACGAATAAATAAGTAAATTAGTTTCTTGATTCATTTTTATAGTTCCTGGTACATATTTCAGGAGCCTTGGTGGCTCAGTGGTTAAAGAGCTAGGCTGTTAACCAAAGGGTTGGCAGTTCAAACCCACCAGCTGCTCTGCAGGAAAAAGGTGTGGCAGTCTGCTTCTATAAAGATTTAAAGCTTTGGAAACCCTATGGGACAGTTCTACTCTATCCTATAGGGTCACTATGAGTCAGAATCTATTTGACAGCAGTGGGTTTGGTATATGTCCCCCTCTTGTTCTTCCTCCTTCCTTTCTTCTCTCCCTGTCTTCCCTCACTCCTTTTTTTTCCTTCCTTCTTGGCAAACTCCCAACCCCTCACCCTGCATTGCCATGGCTACATTGCTGGGGAGGTGACCAGCCCTTCTCATGGCCAGAGATGTTTAAACCTTTTGCTCGTAGTGAGAGCTGCCCACATGGTTGGGAGCAGCTGCACTTCCCCAGCCTGCCCAAGACCCCCAGGGGCTTGAAGCAGATGGCTTCTCTCAGAGTCTAATTATCCACCAGCCCAGAGCACCAGACAGGCCCTCACCTTGACAGTCATTGTTCGTCTTCCTTGTCTTGGAGAGAGAACCGAGGAAGGAAAGAGGACCAGTTGGGAGGCAGATCCACAGACAGCAGAGGCCAGTGGGCTAAGGGGTCTCCTGTGAATTGACCTCAAGGAACATGCTTGTTTTGGGGAGAAGGAGCCAGCTCTGAGGTCAGGCAGTTCTATTTCTGAATCTGCTGCTTCCCAAAGGAGTTGGTCAAATTCTTTGGGCCTTGGTTTTCCTGCTGTGAAATCAGTATCATGTACATCTGTCCCTGCCAAAGGGGATGGTGGCTCTAAGAGAAAGGTCTAGGGTATAGCTGATGAGAAAGAACATTCACTGCTTGAGCACATCTTCTATCATGCACTGGTCATGCCGACCTGTGACCGTGGCTTCCATGTCTGTCACTCACTAGTCTGGGTGCCTGAGAGGGCTGGACCTGAATCTGATTAATCTGGTGTCCTGAGAGTTCAGCAAACATAGTTTGCTGGTACATAGTTGCTGCTCAAGTGTTGGGTGCTGAGTATTTATTTTTCTTTCTCCTCTCAGGATGCTGTCAGGGCTACTCCTTGGCAAAACTGTAAGATTAAAAAGTTTATGTTGGAGCCCTGCCCAATCTATTTTCCATGTCTTCTTTCTCCTCTTTTTGGTACCTTCAATCTTCTTCGATCAACAGTCCAAAGTCATATGTTGCTCTTGGATTATTTGTAGAGCAAAATGTTGAACAACACACTGAACCCACTGAACTCGTGGTTCTTTCCCAACTCAGGTTCTCAAAAGTCCTTTGAGGAATAGTTCCAGTACTTTCTCACCAACACTTGGTGGTACACTTGCTATGGTCAGTCTTTTTAATTTTAGCCATTCTAATTGATGTTTAGTGGTATCATTCTGGTTTCAACTTACATTTCCCTGATGACTACTGGTGTTGAGCATCTTTTCATTTGCCATCCATATGTCTTCTTCAGAGAAGTATCTATTCAAATCTTTTGCCCATTATCAATTTTTAAAATTGGGTTGCTGCAGTTGTGATTTTAGGGTCTTTCTCTATCACTGGACCTAAAGGTCTGTGAGGGTAGGAACCAGATCTGCTCTGCTCACTGTTACAGATGAGGTGCCAGGGCTCAGTACCATACCAGGGGTACATTCAACCCTCAATAAATGTTTGTTGGATAAATGAGTGAATGAATGAATGAACAAATGAAGAGTATTTCTGTGTGTGGCTGGAGTGAACAAGGCACACCTATATACCTATAGCAGAGTCAGGAGAACCAGCAAAGTTTGGGAGGGGAATGTTTAGAGCCAATGATGAAGAAAGAGACAGAAGACAAAAGGACAAGGTGGGGACTCTGGAGTCTAAATCTGAGTCCCTAAGAGGATCTTGCTCAGGACCCTCCATTGTGATCAGAAGTGCTTTTGGTGAGCCAATTCATTCAAAAGTGTTGAGGACTTCTGGGACCCAGCCTATCCTTCTTAGTTACCAGGGCTCCCTAGAGACCTGGAGCCTTACCCAAAGGAATGACTGACTTGCTAATAGGGGAAGTGGCAGCCCCTGTGAGAGTCTCATGGGAGAGACTTTAGGGCAGATTCAGTCACAGCTGCTTGCCCAGTCTACGGCTAGATTGAACAGCTCTAGACTTTGAACATAAAACGATGGTGCCTTGAAGGCTAAGCTGACCCTGTAACCACGAGATTGAAGCCAATGAGACTTCCTGCAAGATGAAGCTGAAGTTCATGGGGGAAACCTTCCAAGAAGTCTGAACACTGGAAACTCCTTTCCCCCTCCTCTCTCTCCCCTCTCCCTAGAAGGGCCAGGAGGAACATTTGGCTTGAGTTCACATGTTCATGAAGGGCATCACATTTAGACTTTCGGGGCTATTTCCAAATGAGGTTTTCTTGAACCACTGGAATGTGCATAGGTGTTAAACATTAATTAGTCATAAGTGAACATGTATTCTAGGCTGTGAGTTCTGAACTCTGCCACTATCTTCATTATATATATATATATGAAATATATGTATATCAAACTCACTGCCGTCAAGTCGATTCCAACTCATAGCAACCCTATAGAAGAGAGTAGAACTGCCCCACAGAGTTTCCAAGGAGCGCATGGTGGATTTAAACTGCTGACTTTTTGGTTAGCAGCCATAGCTCTTAACCACTACACTCTCAGGGTTTCCATATGTATAAAACAGTTGCTCATTCCACTCATGGTGACCCCATGTGTGTCAGAGTAGGACTGTGCTCCATAGTTTTCCATGGCTGATTTTTTATTTTTTGGAAGTACACTAAAAGGCCTTTCTTCTGAGGCACCTCTGGGTGGACTTGAACGTCCAACCTTTTGGTTAGCAGCCAAGGATGTTAACTGTTTGCACCACCCAGGGACTCCTTTTAATATATAGGGGAGCTTCAAAACAAAGAGACCTCCAAGGTTCAGGCTCAACCTCCTTGGGGCTGGAGGCCTAGAGAACAATGGCTTTGCCATTCCTCTGACACCTCCCCAAACCCCCCACTGTCCTCTCTCCAATCCCTAGCAGCCCCAGCTCTAGAGAGGACCTAGGAGGCTTTGAAAGAGCAGATTTGAGCTCAGGGACTCTAGGAAGGGTCAGTCCCCAGCAATCTTCATGGACTCAGGGATTGCCACAACCTCCAGGCAAACAGGGCAGAAGCAATGATTTCTATCTTGCTAATGAAGAAACCAAGATGGAAATAAATACAATGGTCGTTGGTTATTCACCAAATATCTCTGGCTGTCCATTTTCTGGGAACATGGTAACATTACATTTCTTGGACCCCTTGTGGTTGGGTGAAGCCATACGGCCCATTCTGACCAATGATTTATTGGCAAAAGTGTTATGTGTCACTTTCAGGCTGGAACATTTAATTGCACATACAAGGCCTTTCAGAATATTCTTTCCCTCTGCCATTGCAACCAGCATCGGAAGGCTTGCCTGTCGGAGGCCTCTGGCTCATACAAGATTGACTTCAATTGTGGGGGAGTCAATGCTCGTGGAGCCACCCTGGATTGATAAGAGATGGGGCTGATGGGTAAATGTTATATTCTGAGATGCATTTCATAACGCCCCTTGGAGGCCTTGCACTGAATTGTACTGAATTTCCCTCCTTCCCTTTTCATCCCCCCGTCCTCCTGTTCAGTTCCTTAGGACCACTTCCAAAATAAACTACCTGCATAAGCCTTTGTCTTGGTCAATGGTTTGGGGGGAACCCAGAATAAGATAAGCCTGTATTTACTAACACTTGGGCAGTTGGCTCTTTGGATGGAAGGAGGAGAATTTACGTTTGTCCAGACTATATGAAATCTCCACCACACATCTGTAAGTTTGCTGTACTGTGGTGGCTTGCATGTTGCTGTGATGCCAAAACTATTCTATTGGTATGTCAATTCTCAAATACCAGCAGGATCACACATGGTGGACAGGTTTCAGTGGACTTTCTAGACTAAGACAGGCTAAGAAGAAGGACCTGGCAGTCTAATTATGAAAAAAATTGACCAGTGAAAACCTTATGAATAGCAGTAGAACATTGTCTGATATGGTGCCAGAAGATGAGACTCTTGGGTTGGAAGAGCTACCGCCTCAAAGTAGAGTCGACCTTAATGATGTGGATGGAGTCAAGCTTTTGGGACCTTCATTTGCTGATGGGGTACAACTCAAAATGAGAATAAACAGCTGCTAACATCCATTAATATTCTGAATGTAGAAAGTACAAAGTATGAATCTAGGAAAACTGGAAATCGTCAAATATGAAATGGAACACATAAACATCGATATCCTAGGTATCAGTGAACTGAAATGGGCTGGTGTTGGCCATTTTGAATTCAACAATCATATGATCTACTATGCTGGGAATGACAGCTTGAAGAGGAATGGTGTTGCATTCATCATCAAAAAGAACATTTCAAGGTCTATCCTGAAGTACAACACTGTCAGTTATAGGATAATATCCATACACCTACAAGGACAACCAGTTAATATGACTATTATTCAAATTTACATACCAACCACTAATGCCAAAGATGAAGAAATTGAAGATTTTTATCAAATTCTGCAGTCTGAAATTGATCAAACATGCAATCAAGATGCATCAATAATTACTGGTGATTGGAATGCAGAAGTTGGAACAAAGAAGAAGGATCTGTAGTTGGAATATTTGGCCTTAGTGATAGAAACAATGCTAGAGATCACGTGATAGAATTTTGCAAGACCAAAGAATTCTTCATTACAAATACCTTGTTTTCAATAACATAAACGGTGACTATACACTTGGACCTCTTCAGATGGAATACGCAGCAACCAAATCAACTACTTCTGTGGAAATAGACATTGGAGAAGCTCAATATCATTAGTCAGAACAAAGCCAGGTGCCAACTGTGGAAGAGACCATCAATTACTCATATGCAAGTTCAAGTCATAGTTGAAGAAAATTAGAGCAAGTCTACAAGAGCCAAAATATGACCTTGAGTATATCCCACCTGAATTTAGAGACCGTCTCAAGAATAGTTTTGATGCATTGAACACTAATGACTGAAGACCAGACGAGTTGTGGAATGGTATCAAGGACATCATACATGAAGAAAGCAAAAGCTCATTAAAAAGACAGGAGAGAAAGAAAAGACCAAAATGGATATGAGAAGAGACTCTGAAACTTGCTCTTGAACATACAGTAGCTAGAGCAAATGGAAGAAGTGATGAAGTAAAAGGCTTAAACAAAAGAGTTAAAAGGCAGCTTGAGAAGACAAAGTAAAATGTTATAATGAAATGTGCAGACCTGGAGTTAGAAAACCAAAACAGAGGAACACGCTTGACATTTCTCAAGCTGAAAGAACTGAAGAAAAAATTCAAGCCTCAATTTGCAATTTCGAAGAACTGTATGGGCTAAACATTGAACAATGCAGAAAACATCAAAAGAAGATGGAAAGAATACACAGTCACTGTACCAAAAAGAATTAGTTGACATTCAAACATTTCAGGAAGTAGCACATGATCATGGACCTATGATATTGAAGGAAGAATTCCAAGCTGCACCGAAGGTGCTGGCGAAAAACAAGCCCCCAGGAACTGATGGAATACCAATTGAGATGTTTCAACAAACAGATGCAGTGCTGGAAGTGCTCACTTGTTTATGCTAAGAAATTTGGAGGACAGCTACCCGGCCAACTAACTGGGAGAAATCCATATTTGTGCCCATTCCAAAGAAAGCTGATCCAACAGAGTGTGGAAATTATTCAACAATATTATTAATATCACAGGCAAGTAAAATTTTGCTGAGGATCATTCAAAAAGTTGCAGCAGTACATGCACAGGGAACTGCCAGAAATTCAAGCTGGATTCAGAAGAGGATGTGGAACAAGAGATATCATTGCTGATGTCAGATGGATCTTTGTGAAAGAAGAGAATATCAGAAAGATGTTCACCTGTGCTTTACTGACTAGGCAAAGGTGTTCAACTATGTGGATCATAACAAATTTTGGATAACTTTGGGAAGAATGGGGATTCTGGAACACTTAACTGTGCTCATGCAGAGCCTGTACATCGACCACAAGGCAATTGTTTGAACAGAATAATGGGATACAGCGTGGGTTAAAGTCAGGAAAGGTGTGTGTCAGCGTTGTATCCTTTCACCATACTTATTCAATCTGTACGCTGAGCAAATAATCTGAGAAGCTGGACTATATGAAGAAGAACGAAGTACCAGGATTGGAGGAAGACTCATTAACAATCTGGGATATGTAGATGGCACAACCTTGCTTGTTGAAAGTGAAGAGGACTTGAAGCACTTAATGATGAAGATCAAAGACCACAGCCTTCAGTATGGATTACACCTCAACATAAAGAAAACAAAAATTCTCACAACTGGACCAATAAGCAACATCATGATGAGCAGAGAAAAGATTGAAGTTGTTAAGGATTTCATTTTACTTGGGTCCACAATCAACTTCCATGGAAGCAGCAGTCAAGAAATCAAATGATGTAGTGCATTGGGCAAATCTGCTGCAAAAAACTTCTTTGAAATGTTGAAAAGATGTCACTTTGAGGATTGATCCAAGGAAACCAGGATATTTTCAATCACCTCATATGTATGTGAAAGCTGGACAAATGAATAAGGAAGACAGAAGAAGAATCAATGCCTCTGAATTGTGGTGTTGGAGAAGAATATTGATTGCTCCTTGGAAACGAGGCTGGTGAGACTTCATTTCACATACTTTGGACAAGTTATCAGGAGGGACCAGTCCCTGGAGAAGGGCATAATGCTTGGTAGGTAGAGGATCAGTGAAAAACAGGAAGTCCCTCAATGACATGGATTGACACAATGGCTGCAACAATGGGCTCAAATATAGCAACTATATTGTGAAGATGGTGAAGGACGGGGCAGTGTTTGTTCTCTTTACAAAGGGTCTCTATGTGTTGGAACTGACTCAACAGAACCTAACAACAACAACATATGAAATCTGAATCCAAAATGGCCTGGTTTCTGAATTAAGGCAGCGTTGGATCAGGGCTGATCTTGCCAGATGGTTTTATTTCCTGAATGGGAGAGAGGGGATCTATAGGTAGTCCCCAACTCATGACAGGGATCCATTCCTAGTATCTGTAGTAAGTCAGTTCTGACATAAGTCAAATACTGTATTTTAAGCAAATAACACCCACCTTCTATATTTGTTGGCCAACTGCACCCTCCCTCTGTGAGGTATTTTTATAAGCACGCTATGCTAATTTTTACAGCAACATGTAAAAAAAAAATTGGCACAGTGGTTCTTAGGAAAATGTCTCATGGGGGCAGGGCATGGTTGGCCAACAAACACAGAAGGTGTGCATTATTTGTGTAAAAATATGGTACTCTTTTTTTTTTCAGTTCTCATTATTATTGCCTTTTATTATCAGTATCTTTATAAATCTGGCAGTGTTCTGAACAGTGAATCATAAAATTGAACATCTGCAAGTGAACATCTGAAAATGATACCATCAACAAATTCACACCACAACATATTA